>NW_027555847.1:266856472-267500222 GCF_003287225.1 Phascolarctos cinereus | reverse complement strand
AAAAAGGCTCCTCTGGAATGTTACTTTTCCTAATGGCCTGGTGTCAAATGAAATTTCTCAAGACTCTAGATCAGGGTAGATTTCAGTGGGTCTGTGGGTAGGAAAAATATTAATCCTGTGTATTTTATTTTATACATTTAAAAATATTATTCTGAGAAATCCAAAGGCAACAACAGATGACTAATGGGGTCCATGCCCCTTGACATAGATAATCTGAGAGTTAAGACCTACTTTAAAGTATTATGAGTTCACCTATATTCCTTGTGAGATAAAATGCTGCAAGTATAGGCAAGAAACCAACAAAAGCTTATATTCACTAAACCTGCTCTAGTGCTATTTATCAGTACCACTGATGAGGACCCTCAAAGCATCCATAAAAGCAAAGGCCTGTCCACAGAATGATGCATATCTAGATCACTGGAAGTCTTTAATGTGTCATAAAACAGACACTGGACTGTGCTGGGCTGGCAGACGATGTATGTTTCCCACTAGTCAGGGAAGGGACTGAGAGCCCCATTATTAGCTAGGAAATGTGGCACCCCTCTCTGCATCATTAGCTCAGAAATGTCCCAGCCACTCCCAGGAATGTTCTATTCAGGAAAGCTAATGTTACATTAAAATAGGAGCTGACCATTAAAAAAAAAATCCTACACCTTCCCCCTTCCCACCATGTGATGATCACATCGAAGGTGGGATGGCATGGTTAGGGCTTGAGTGTCAAGTAAGAACTGAGACAGAAGCAAAGAAGCTTGCTTTAGGAAGAAATTGGTCAAGGAGAAATTTCATTCTATAGATTCATAACATTTAAAACAAACTTGCACGTAGAATTGAGTTTTTACCTATAATCCTTCCTTGACTGGAGGCTTCCCTGACATAAGTTGAATCAAACTTGGAATTTGTTTTATGGTTCTGGAAATTTCAATTAGAGATTTTTTTTTCCCATCCAGGTATCCAGACAGACGTGGATGAATTGTTCTTGACCCTATCCTACACATATAATATACCAAGGAAGGAAAAAAAGAATGGAGCTCATTTTCATGCCCTCTTCCTTTTCTAGCCTCCAGATAAGCAATTTAGATTAGTATGTCACCCCTCAGGTTCCCCTGGGGTATCTCATTGTAGTCATTCTTTTCACATTGTATCCCCAAGTCACCCATGAAACCAAGGGTCTTAAAAATCCTACTCATTTTGTTGTATAGTAGATAATGGGAACCCCAGGGAGAAGTGACAATATCATCTTATAACTTTGTAAAAGGAGATGAAAGTTTAGCATGGTCTGTCACACATCCTAGAGTTAAGAAAAGCAGACTGATAATGGTTTCAAAAAATATATAGATAGGCCCCTAGAGGCTAAAATTCTACAGAAGAGGCCAACTTAAGAGGAATGGAAAACTTTCAAGAATGAAATACAGAATATCCAAACAAAAATTCCATTCAGGAAAAAAAAAGGGTGTTATCTGCTGACAGAGACCAATGTGAATACACAGAGAATTGGTCGACCAATTTAGATTTTTTTAAAAACACATATATAGGGGCACCTAGGTGACGCAGTGGATAGAGTCAGGAGGACCTGAGTTCAAATCAGGTCTCAGACCAGACACTTGACACTTACTAGCTGCGTGACCCTGGGCAAGTTACTTAACCCCAATTGCCTCACCGAAAACAAAAACACATACAAAAATAAAAACACATATATACAAGGTGAAAACAAGACCAGATAATGGAATATGAATACAAAAACATCACATTGTCCTGTAGAAGGAGCGCCAGCAACCTTTGGCCACATAATGAGAAGATGGGACTCATCAGAAAAGACCCTGATGTTGAGAAAGATTGAAGGCAAAAGAAAAAGAGAATGGCAGAGATGAGAGGAATAGATAGTGTCATGGAAACAAGGAACATGAATTTGGATAGACTTTGGGAAAAGCGGAGGGTAGAAAAGCCTGGCGTGCTCATCAGGTCTGAAAGAGTTGGACACAACTGAATGACTGAACAACAAAAAAGCCAGTAATGAACCTAAGGACAATAGAAAGTGCTTTTTAAGCTAAGTAAAAAAGAGAGGCATGAAAGAAGGAATAGGACTGCTATTTGGGACATTCCTTCCTTGATACATATCCTACATTGACCTTTTGTAGAGTCTGATGTCATCAACCACTGCCTCCTCGTTGAAATTTTCTCCTTCTTTAGTTTCCCTGACACTCCTCTCTCCTGGTTCTTTTTCTACTTTTCTGACCCTTCTCAATTTTGTTTGCTAGGTCATCATCTGTTTCTAACCCCAATCACCTGTTGTCCCTTGAGCATGGGCATCACCTAAGGCCCTGTCCTTGCCTCTTTTCTCTCTCTACAAACTCCTTCAGTGACCTCACTATCTCCCATCAATTCATTATCTGCAAATGACTCCCGGATCCATGTCTCTAGCCCTTATTTTGCTCATGAGCTCCATGCCTAAACCCCAACTGCCTTTTGGCTCTAGATGTCCTATCAGCATCACAAATTCAACATTTCCAAAATGGAACCAATTTAACTTCTTCTTCTCCCTGCCCCTGAACTCCTTCCTCCAACAAAGCTTCCTATTTATGTTGAAGGCATCACTGTCCTTTTCAGTCATCCATGTTCAAAACTTTGCAGTTGTCCTTGACTCTTCTATCTCCCTGGCTTCCCACAGCCAATCAGTTGATAGGTCTTGTTTGTCTCTACACCTTGGTCTACATGCATACCATTCTTTTCTCTTTGGCCTCCTACATGGCAAAACCTTAGCAAAAGTTCTTATCACCTCTTCACTGTACTAGTAAATTGCTTCCTAACTGGTCTCCCCATTTCCAGACTATGCGTCTCTAATGCATTGTTTACACTGTTTCCAAAATAATATTCTTTAGATACAAATCTGACCCTGTCATTCCTCTGCTCAAAAATCTCCAAGGGTTCCCTATTGCCTCTAGAACAAAATACTAACTCCTCAGTCTAGTATTTAAATCCATACAAAGTCTGGCCCCTAGCTACCTACTTCTCTCTGCTCTTTTCCATACTTCTTCTTGTTGTTGCAGGTAACCCTTCCACATACTCAGCATTCCAAGCCAACTCAGTCTATTAACTTCCCCAAATTCAGCATTTTACTGACCATCTCCATTCCTTTGCATAGTCAAAGCACCATGCCTGGAATTTAATCTCTCTACACTTAGACCTTTTAGAATACTTAGCTTAGTTCAGATGCAACCTCCTATGTGAAATCTTCCTTGACTGATCTCTTCCCACCGGGTTGTTAGTACCCTCTCCATCCTAAAATCTTTGTTTACATATCTGTGTATGTGCAAACACAAGTGAAATGTAAGGAACTGCCTTTTTCTTTTTTTGTCTTGGTAGTCATAGAAACAAACACAGTGCCCTGTACTTAGTAGTCACTTAATAAATGTTTGTTGTATTGAACCATGTGCAAGAGTACAGAAAGACATATGTTCTCTAGATTTTCAAAAAAATAAAAGTTTGGTTTCAAACTATAGGCAAGTTGCCTTGACTTTGATTCTTGGCCAAATTCAAGAATAAATTATTAAAGGAATATCTTGTGAGCATCAAGAAATGAAAGTGGTGATCATTAAGAGTCAACATGGCTTTACCCAGAAGAGATCCCATCAGACTAACTGTGTTTCATTTTTTTGGCAGGGTTATTGTACCAAGAATGCTTTTGATAACAATTTACCTAGAGTTCAGCAAGCATTTAGCAAAGTCTCTCATGCCACCTTCATGAATAAAATAGAGAGATGTGGGATAGAGTACAATTAGGTAAATTGAGAAGTGGTAGAACTCACTGAATTCACTAAGTACACAACAAAGAACATTTGCTGAAAAGAGATCTCTCATGTGATCTGTCCTTGGCCCAGTGCTATTTAACAATTTTATCAATGACTTGAATTAAAGCATTCATGGTATGATTATGCAACTTGCAAATGAGGGAACTGGAGGAGATAAATGATGTATTTTATACCAATCAGGATCCAAAATGAGCTTGACAGCCCAGAATCATGGGCCAAATAAGGATGAAGTTCCTTCCTACATGAAGTTCCAAATAAATTAACTTCACAACTACAAAATGGGAGACGTTTGGTAAGCAATAAGTTGTGGGGGAAAGATAGTAGGGTTTTAATAGACTGCAAACTCAAGTGTCAAAAATGCAGCATGGAAGCCAAGAAAGTGATCTTGGGTTACATTACTGCACTGTGTGTGCCCTGGTCAGACCCTATCTAGGGTACTGTGTTTCATTATAGGTACCACTTGGGGGAAGAACATTGGCAAGCAGGTACATATCCAGAAGAGAGCAACCCTAATGTTGAGTGGTCCTGAGTCCATATTTTTGAGAGTAAGATGAAGCTGCTTTGCCTAAGTAAAAGAAACTTAGGTGGGGCTACAGGACTTCTCCCCAAGTATTTAAAAGTGTATCATTTCGAAGAGGAATTAACTAAAAACAATAGAAGGATGTTGCAGAAATGTAGGTTTAAGCTCCATGGAAGGCAGAAATTATCATGCGCTGCCTTTGGAGGCAGTATTAATTCCCCTGTCATTGCAGGTGTTCAAGTAGAGTCTTAATGGCCAATCATTAGAGATAGCATAGGAATGTTTCAAATACCTCTTTTTATTGACTGCCCATTTTTTTCATGGTTATGCTCAGGTTTATACTCTAGGTAACCTTGGGTTACATCTCGAGCTCCGTTGCTCTTTGAAACACATTAGTACATTCCCTCCCGCAGTTTAATGGAATTATTAAATTTAATGACTACATGTTTAGGAACTTGTAGCATAGGTCTTTTTCTGGAGGTGATCTATAGATTCTTTTGATTGGCACTTTGTTTTCTATGTTGTTTTGTTTGTCCCCAGTGACATCAGGAGGGTGATACCCTGACTTGCAAGTAAATTGGATTTAAGTGAGGCAGGGCTGTGCAGTCATCAGCTTCACTCTCTCCTCCAGAGTCATCTGGGTATAGTGGCAAGACATTGGTCAGGACAACTGGTGAAGGCCTGGGATGCAATGGGGGACCTTGGTCTTTTAAGCTGAGGTCTTTTCCAGGTCTCAGTTTGTCTGAGATAACATCTCTTCAGTGATTAAAGGCTATGTAAAAATTGAGGCAAAAGATGGCCTAGTTTGCCTTCACAAAAGATTCAATCTGGATGGGAAAGACCCTCCGAGTTTCTGTCCAGAACAGAAACAATTGCTATTTACACTCACTCTGAGCCATCAAAACACAAACAATAAGCAAGTGAGGCTTGGGCTGAGACTTATTATTGGCCAATCAGTAAGAACCAGAGTGATTTAGGTTTAAAGGCATAGGTAAGTAACTTTGAACCCCAATGGGCTTTATCAAACCCTGGTTTTTCCAGAGCTATATATTAAGAAATCATAAATGAAAACTACATGAGACAAAGCCGTTAATTGTCCCAGTGTTTTTTTTTGGGGGAAAACAATGATGGAATAAATAAGTAGGGAAGAAAAAAATCTAGCCTCCAAACTCCAAGATATCTTGCAAAGTATAAGCAATCAGAATTTACATTCCTTCAGACAGAGCACCCACTTCTAAGGGTATGACTCCCCACATGTCTTCTATGTTCAGACTGAAGAAAGGAAGAAAGGAGAGAGAGAAAGAGAGTGAGGGAGGGAGAGAGACAGGCAGGCAGGAAAGATCATAATAAACTTTTACATTTATTTAATCTATTAAGTTTTCCTTGCCAAGTTCCTTGATAACTTTTTACTATACTCTAATGTAATGGAAAACTTACATGGTCAGTTTTCTTGTAATTCCATGTAGGAGACCCAAAGGATCATCGAACAATAAAGAAAAGAAGATAAGGTAGTCGGCCATCAATCAAGGTACTTGACCTGCATTGATATTGCAGCCCAACAAAAGATAAAGGTAAAGAGGGGTCCTGAGCTTTGAGGCCAATGCTAGACTGGTATGAATCTCTAACGAAGAGATGAGCTGGCTAGAAGACACATGTGCTTTCCTCAGTTCTTCTTTTCCTTAGCTTTGCTCTTCTTCAGGCCTGACCTTCTGCAGTGGATATCAAGTTTCACCTAACTCCATGTGGATGTGACACTCTCCAGGCACCCCTTTTGGGACATCTGTTCAGCACAATCCCAATGCCCATTCCTACAACTGCTGGTGAATTTGGACACATTCTTCCTTCCATCTGTTCTCCCACTCATGCCTCTGAAAGAATAGCTCAGAACGGAGGGGAAGGTTAGTGGGAGAATAATGGCTGGTGAAATTATATAGCAGAGGAATCAGACTATCTCAGATGCCTCTTGAAGGATAATGAAGATAAAAGACCTCTTGGCACTGATGAAAAAATAAGCTCCCCAACCACAAAGAATAACAACAATAATAATGAGAGCTAACATTTATATAGCACCTCCTATGTGCCGGGCACTGTGCTAAGAGCTTTATAATTAAAGAAGAAATTGCCTAGGATAAGAAAGAATCATATCTGAGTGTCAAGGTATAATCTATACCTTTTAAGGAGTGTGAAAAACAAAAGAATGACAAGACCAAAACAGGTTGGACCAAATGTTATCCTAGATTTAAAGCATTCAAGAAAATAACCTGAGAGGCAGTCTGGCAGATGGGGTAGAAAACCACCCATGGAGTAAAGAAATCTGGGGTGCTTCTCATACATACTAGCTAAGGAACAAAGGACGAGTCATTTTATCTTTCCCTGTCTTTAGGCAACTCTCAAAGGCTCTAAATTGCAAAGGAGTTGCCAATACGCATTGGTGAAAAGAATTCCCATACCAGAAGTTTCTTATATCAATGAAAGCATTGGTTCAAACCTAAATATATAATAAGCAAGTAAATAAACAATGAATGAATGAATAGATGGATAGATAGAAATATAGATAACCAAAGATTAATATTTCAGCCAGCAATTCACGGGAAAATAAAACAAAAAAAAGGCACAGAAGGTAGGGGAATTAACAAACACTGGGAAGTACTGGCAATGTGAAGACAGGGAAAACTGTCTTCTAAGCAACTAGCTAGCTACAGAATTGTGGGAAGTCATTTAACTCCCTGGGCCTCAGTTTCCTTCTTTGTAAAATGGTTCCTAAGGTGCTGACTAGTTCTAAAATTCAGAAGAGAAGAACTGATGCTCATCTTACCTGGTTGTCAATTTTCAGTTCCGTCAATGAAGTATTGTGCTGAAGGGCTTCTACCAGGGACAGGATACCAGATCCAGAAATGAAGTTTGATTCCACATTAAGGCTCTTCAATACAGGATTAACCTTCAGCATTTCAGCTAGTGCCTTCAATCAGAAAAGAGAAATGATGTGCATTAAGCCACATCAGTTACCTTAGCAAAGACCTAAAAACTTCTCTCAATAATCCTAAAAATTGGAACACATTTTGCAAATAGTATGGCTTGCTAGCATAAAAATGCTGAGGAACAGAGTCTAAAATGCCTACATGAAACCTGATTTCTCTTAACCCTTGTCCCTTCCATGTTCCAGATGAAATGAATTTCACAGAAGAATTTTCCTATGCTGAGTACTGGGGAGAAGGAAGGGGAGTGCTTGTTTTATTCGGTTTTCTTTATAGCCTTAGCTCTTAGCACAATGCCTGGCATGTAGTGCTTAATAAATATTCGTTAACTGCTTGACTGGTTTTATTTTATTTTTTAACAGGGAAGAAATGAGAGTGGGGAACATAAGTTTCTCCCTTGTTTTCCACTGGGTAAAACACCAGGGGAGAAAGCAAAGCTGCTGACCAGGAGTAGTAAAAACCTAGGTCACAGTCAGAGCGTTCAGAGGGATTTGGCCTGTTAGCTATTGAGATGATAATCAGTAGGCTCTAGGAAAATGAAATAATTAGTAACTGGTTGAAGTAAAGTTTCATTGGGTAAGAAACTCTTAGGCAGAAAACAGAACTTTCAGAAATGACAAGCACAAATGCAAATCAATGATTTCCCACTGTTGGAAATGGCAGGTTCCCCTAAATTGGCATGCCCTGTATGGGACAAACAGCACCCTAGCTCTGTCAATGGTGGTAGAATTGGCGCTCCTTTTGAAAATCTAACCTAAGATTGGTTATATTTGCTTGCCATTTTTTTTTAGTGAGGCTTTAGAGGTTAAGTGACTTGCCCAGAGTCACACAGCTAGTGAGTGTTATGTGTCTGAGGCTTGAACAGAGGTCCTCCTGACTCCAGGGCCAGTGCTCTATCCATTGCGCCATCTAGCTGCCCCCTCCCCTTGCTATCTTTCTCTAAGAAAAGTAACAAATTTTGACCCAGCAATAGCACTTTTAGGGCTATATCCCAAAGAGATCATACAAATGCGAAAGGACCCACATATACAAAAATATTTATAGCAGTTCTTTTTGTGGTGGCAAAGAATTGGAAATTGAGAGGATGCCCATCAATTGGGGAATGGTTGAACAAGTCGTGGTATATGAATGTAATGGAATACTATTGTGCTATAAGAAACAATGAACAGGCTGACTTCAGAAAAACCTGGAAAGACTTGTATGGTCTGATGCTGAGTGAAGTGAGCAGAACCAGGAGAACGTTGTACACAATAATAGCCATGGTGTACGATGACTAATATTGATAAACTTAACCCTTCCCAGCAATACAAGGATCTAAGACATTTCCAAAGGCTGCGTGATGGAAAATGCTATCCACATCCAAAGAAAGAAATATGGAGTTTGAATGCAGATCGAAGCATACATTTGCTATTTTTTCTTCTGTTGTGTTTTGTTTCCTCTTTCTGGTGGTTCCTCCTATTGGCTCAAATTCTTACTTACAACATCATTAATGTGAAAATATGTTTAATAGGAATGTATATGTAAAGCCTATATCAGATTGCGCACTGTCTTGGGAAGGGTGGTGGGGAGGAAGGGGGAGAAAAATTTTAAACTCAAAAGCATATGGAAGTGATTACTGATAAATCAAAATAAATTAAGAAAGAAAAGTAACAAATAAAAGCAAGATCAACCCACTAGTGAAAATATTTCATCATATCAACTTTGATAAACTTAGCTCTTCTCAGAAATACAGTGATCTAAGACAATTCCAAAAGTCTCATGATGGAAAATGCTATCCACATGCAGAAAAAGAACTATGGAGTCTGAATGCAGATCAAAGCATACTATTTTCTCTTTTTTTTTCTTTCTCATGGTTTTTCCCTTTTGTTCTGATTCTTCTTTCACAACATAAGTAATGTGGAAATATGTTTAATATGATTGTACATGTATAGCCTATATCAGATTACATGCTATCTTAGGAAAGGAGGAAGGGGAAAGATAGAAAAAAAATTGAACCTCAAAATCTTATAAAAGTGAATGTTGAAAACTAAGAATAAATAAATAAATTTTTTAAAAAGAAAGAAAATATTTCATCACTAAAATTCTAGTGTTTTTCTAGGAACCAGCCAGGCCTATACCCCTCTAAGCAGAAATGTGCAATGTACCCAATGTTCATATTACCATAGCTACCCAGTTTGCAGAACTCATCCCCAAACCCACCTTTCCCTCAATTATATGAGTAATTCAGAACCACTGGATGTCAGAGCTAGAAGGGACCCCAGAGGCCATCTAGTTCAACCTGAACAAAAAACAAGAATCCCTTTTACAGTTTCCTTAACAAGTGGTCCTACAAACTATGTTAAAAGGCCTCCAACTAAAGTATGAGTTCTGTGTCAATCACTTTTATAATTACAATGTACCTCCCTTGGATACAGTGATTGCTGTATCTACCCCTCATAATTATTTGGGGGTGGATTCCTATATTACTATTCCAATAGGACCTTAAGCTAGTTAGCATTTATATAGCACTTTACAATTTGTAACATGCTTTTCAAATATTATCTCATTTGATTTGCACACCTACCCTGAAATGGAGGTGCTCATATGACACTCATTTTACAGATGAGCAAACTGAGGTAGACAGAAATTAAGTGGCTTTGGCCAGATTGGAAATCAGTTCTTCCCGATTCCCAGGTCCAGCACTCTAACCACTGTGCCATTTAGCTGCCTTGAGAGGTCAGTTGGTTCCTGATTATGCCTCCAAAGAGATATTATAAGACATCCTATCTCCATCTCCTAAGGCTGCAGCCAATGTATATCACCAACACAAGTTGAAACTGGACCAAAGCCTCCCTTTCTACTACCCAAAATGATTCCCATCCCTTTTTCAACATCTTGAAGTCAGTTGAGGTCTGGTAAATGAGTATTAAAACTAATCCCAGGCAATGAATGACCCCCGTTGGCCTGAGGGTTTCTGTTCACTAATTAACAGGCTAATGGTACCTACATATGCGACGGGATTCATTACTCCTTGTTCCTACAATGCTGAATTTCTTCACATATGTATTTTCCTTCAGTGCTTCTGCATACGCCTTTAGAGTCGGTATGGGAATGTTCTGTGGGGAGAAACCCATGAGATATAATGAAGCTCAGATAGAGCAGGGACTGTTAAGCAGATATTCTGCAGAGTACTCAACCAGCACATCACAGACACTCAAGGACTATGAAATCACGACCACCACCTGCTTCCCCCCAAATAAATAGGGCCTTCCTTTCAACAGGCTATAGGCCTTACCAAAGAGAGTGAAATTTGGTCAGAACCCTCTGGAAAAAAATTGTTGCTATTCAGTCGTTTCAGTTGTATCCTACTCTCCATGACCCCATTTGGGGTCTTCTTGGCAAAGATAGTGGAGTGGTTTGCCGTTTCCTTCTCCTGCTCATTTTACAGATGAGGAAACTGAGACAAACTAGTTTAAGTGACTTGTCCAGGGTCACATAGCTAGTAAGTGTCTGAGGCCAGGTTTGAACTAAGGTCTTCCTGCACCCTATCCTCTGAACCACCTATCTGCCCCAACAGATTCTCTCAAATACACGAAACTAAGGGAATTAAAAACCAAGGGGAAAGAGTGCATAGATGATATTACGGGTTCAAAACTTCTCCTTAGCTGCCTATTAATGCACTTATTTCAACAGTATGTGTACATTAATAACCTGGAGGAGGTGAAATGTGGTATTCATATTTATCTTATATCTTATATAAATATCTTTATATTTATTCTTCATATATTTATATATGCATTGCCTTTCCCTTTAAAATATAAGTTCCTTGTGAATAGGGTCAATTTTATTCATTGTATTTTTATCCCTAACATCTGGTACAATGCCTGGCATATAGTAGACCCTTAATGATACTTATAGATTGGTTAAATTGATATGGCAATAATAGCTAATTAGCTAATAACTAATGATCATATGCATCTAGGTGACTTAGTAGATACAGCACCAGGCCTAGAGTCAGGAAAACCTGAGTTCAAATCCAGCCTTAGACACTTATTAGCCATGCAACCTTGGGCAAGTCACTTAACTCTGTTTGCCTCAGTTCCTCATCTGTAAAAATGAGCTGGAGAAGGAAATGACAAACCACTTCCATTATCTTTGCCAAGAAAACCCCAAATGGGGCCACAAAGAGTTAGACACAACGGAAACGAGTCAACAACAACGATAAACGTTTATATAGGGCTTACTATGTGCCAAGCACTGTGCTAAGCACGTTTGACAAATATCTCATTTGATTATCACAACAAACCTGGGAGATAAGTGCTATTAATATTCCCATTTTACTGATGAAGAAACTGAGGCAAATGGCAGTTCAGTGACTCGCCTAGGGCCACAGAGCTAGTAAGTTTCTGAGGCCTGAGTTGAATTCAGGTATTCCTGACTCTATGCCTAGTGCTCTAACCACTGTATTATCAGCTGCCTAACCTTTGGCAAAAGGTTACATATAATTTTTCTGTGTGAATATGTCCATAGAACCCATCTGTTAAAATGCATAACAATTCAACAACGCTAGATAGGACTAAAATTTTTTTGAAGTTTTTCTTGCCTAAGAATATAATTCTAATTCTTCACTGGGGGCCATGTACAGTGAAGAAAGAGAATTCTGGCCATCACAGAGCCTGACATTTCCAATCTAGTTGTTTACCATTGTTGGTAACCACACAAAAGGGGAAAGAAAAGAAAGGAGAAAAGAGATATCAAGCACCAGCCCAGAATGAATTCCATCAGCTCAGAGAGGAACAAATCAGCAAGGCAGGCTGGGGCAGAACCACATCTATGCATGGTTCACTGTAACTCTACGGTTCCTTCCCTGATCCTATTTTCCATGTAAAACTGGAAATCTGAGGCTCATGAAGGGGAAAGAAGGCAATGTAGAGTTAAATGTAAGTTCCAATATCCTAGTGGACTGATCTGTAATCTCAGTGATGTTGGAGTAGTCTCTCCATCGAGGCAGGACACAACACATTCAATGCCTGCCCAGCCTTGACAACGCTTATCCATTTCATCCCATTAATATAAGCACCAGGACAAAATGGTGACATCTGGTTCTGAATGCTCCTCTCAGCATCTTTGTAATTTACGCAGCTTCATTACACTAGTGTTGCAAGATAAGGTAGAATGAGAGATGATCTAGCCATGAAGGTCAAGATCAAATAAGCAGTGATGACTTTAAGTAACAGCTGGTGAATGAGTTTACACAACAGGATTTTTAAAAATTAATTGGCACTGTTTTTAAAGGTTAGCCACCTTAGCATTTGAAATCCCTAATGCAAGAAAGCTCTGCCTACATTACTTGGTTTTTTAATCTCATACAGCTCTCCTGTTTTAAATAATAGGGCAGGTTTCCCAGTCAAGAGTCAATCTTGTCAGTGGTATACAACTGTATCTGATGTTAATCCACAGCAGAGCCTCTGTTTGTTTATTCACACTGAGTTTGTGGTATAAAACCTTCTTCAACAAATTGAATGCTGATTAAGCCAACAGTTGATACTTCTTCCTAAGACAGAAATGTAGACTGTTGAAATAAGCCCTTATTGTTCTGTTCAATTATATCTTGACCATTTCTTCCGAGATGGCATATATTTAAATGACTTCTCTTCCCCGGTCCCCACCTGAAATTAAAAGGAGAAATAAATACCCGGATATTATTGAGATTGACTTCTTCAAGTTTGGGGTCATTATTCTTTATTCGTTCCAGGGTTTCCTCTACATCTGTTGAATTTGGTTCTTCATCAGGAACTGGTTTATATTGTGTTGGCTTAATAATACCTATTGTATCCAATAAAAAGGGAAATGTTATTTGGAAGAAAAGGGGAAAAAAGTTTTTCTTAAGACCATACACATTTAAAAGGTTATTTTTAAAATGTCTTTTTTATTGTAAACATAACAAGCATCAAAAACAAACATTTCAATTATCAGAAGACAGAAAAGAGGTTAGTATATGAAACTGCAGACTTTTGTTAGGTAGTATTTTAAGTTTAACATGCTATTAACACAATTGTCTTGCTTGTCTCTGTTCCTCTATGTATTTTAAAATGTGTCACTGATGCTTTTATTTTCTTCTTTTTTTTTTTTTGGCATCACTCTCATTACTCACCAACTCCCTCCCCCTTCCCAAATGAATCCTTGTAGCTAATAACTATAGTTAAACAAAATAAATCAACCCATTGGTTATATCTCTAAATTTATGTCTCTTTCTGCTTCTTTAGTCTACCATCTCTCTATATGTTTCATCATCAATCTTCTGTAGGTCTAATTGGTTGCTTCACTGATTAATGGTGTTTTCCACATTATTAGGATGACGATGTAAGTTGTCTTCTGGTTCTGCTCATTTCAGTCTACATGCATTCATACAAATCTTCCCACGTTTCTTTGAGCCATCATATTAATTTCTTACCAGGCATTAATACCCTATCACATTAGTGCATCAGCTAGGTGGCCCAGTGGATCAAACACTAGATCTAGAATCAGGAAGAACTCAGTTTAAATTTGGCTTAACACACTTATGCTGTGAGACCCTTGGCAATCTCTTAATCTCTGTCTGCCTCAGTTTCTTCATCTATAAAATGATGACAATGAAGCAACCTATCTATCAGCATTGCTGTGAGGATGAAATGAAATAACATTTACTAAGCACCACATAAATGTTAGCTATTATTATTATTAATATACCGTATCTTGTGTAGCCATGCCTCAACTGATGGGCATCTTCTTTGTTTCCAATTCTTTGCTACAACAAACAACATACTATATACATTTCTGTATATATGGGCTCTTTCTCTCTTTCTTTGATGACTAGTAATGGCATGTCTGGGTCAAAGGGTATGCATATATATATTAAGTATAGATATCATTTAATTTTCTTTGGTGCTTTTAAACATAATGTTATTTCCTTGCTAGTCTCTTTTAATCATATATATCTTTAATGTTGCCTTGTCTGAGATCATGATTGCCACCTCTACTTTTAAAAATCTTCCTGAGTCACAATAAATTCTTCCCTAGTCCCTTGTTTTAACTGTGTGTGACTCTTTGTACTTCAAGCGTGTTTCTTGTAAATAATATACTGTTAGATTCTGCTATCTTATTCATCCTATTCCCTAACCGGAGATAGGTGTCAAAATCTTACTGGTTTCAGGCTTTAATTATCTGATCCCTTTCTGGTTTCCAACCCTCTTAGAATGTTCCCATGCAGAGTGCCTTCAGGTTTCAGGCCTATTGATTAGAGATTGGATTGGCTTCTTTCTTTTTTTAAATGGAAAGGGATTTTAAAAAAATGTTTAATTAATTTATTTTGAATTATCAACAATCACTTCCATAATCTTTTGAGTTTTAAAATTTTCTCCCCTCCCTCCCCACCTCCCTACCCAAGATGGCATGCAATCTGATATAGGCTATACATATATATTCCTATTGAACATATTTTCACATTAGTCATGTTATAGGTAAGAATTTGAACCAATAGGAGGGACCACCAGAAAGAGGAAACAAAACACAACAGAAGAAAAAAATAGCAAATAGTATGCTTCGATCTGCATTCAAACAATTGGATTGGCTTCTTATCCTTGTGGAAAGACCCTAGTAAGAGCACCCAAAGTTCTTCAGGCCCTTTAACTCTGTGATTTTCAGAATTTATATTTCGTGGTTGATTTTTTGATGTGTTATTCTTCTGTTATCTCTCAGTTTCATACCCAGTTGATTGATCCATTCCTATTCTCTTTTGTCAATGAAAGTATATAGAGATGCAGATTTTCTCTTAAGTATTATTTGGCACATTTCTTCATTGTTATCATTCATTAGCAAAATTATCATTTCTATAACAAATATATTTATATAAATATATAATAAATATATTCTTTGACGCATACTTTTTTTAGTATTGTTTTACTTAGTTTTTTTGTTTGAATTGTTGCTTCAAAGTTCCAAGGGGTTACATTTGCCTAGATACACAAATACTCTGTGAACCACAGGTTCAACAGAGGATGTGCAGAGCTGCCCTGCCTGCTTCCATTTGGCCTTATGTGCTAGTTCAGGGCTTGGGCTCATTAGGAATGACAAAAAAATTTCTTTATTTGCTACTAAGCAAAAAAAGTTGGTGACTTAGTGCCCCTTTAAAAAGTCACTTATTAAGTGCTTACTATGCTGGACATTATGCTAAGCACTGGGATACAAAGAAAGGCAAAAATAGCCCTTGCCCTTAAGAAGCTCCCATGCTAATGGGAGAACCAACATGCAACAAAATATGCACAGAGGAAGGTACTCACATTTGGGGTGGTGGGAGGTGAGTGGAGGTTGGAGAAGAGAACCAGAAAAACTTCTAGCAGAAGGTAGGATTTATGATTCCTCCCCTGGTTGCTTTCTTCAGCCCCCCCAGGTAACATTATGTAACTGGAAATTCCCATTATGAGTGAGGAAAGGCCAGCTCACCTTTCTCTCCATCTCAGTAACTATGCAACCATGAGCATATAGCAGCTAAAGCACATGCCTGGCTAGGCAAGCCTAAGACTGCATCTCAGAGCCCTTAGCTGTCTCTTCTTTTTTTGTGTTTCTTTCCTAAATATGAGTGACTGAATATCAGCCTCAAGATTGATATAAATATCCAGGGAAAGATGTATGAGTCTGGCTGTTTAGTTCCACACTAGACCTCTAGAATCATATAAATAATAAGACATAGCAAGTGGCAGTCAAAATTTTCTCCCACTGTTATAGGGAAACACCCAGAAAAGGTAGATTTATTCCACACTTTCCAACTCATGCCCCATTATTTGGCCACCTCCACATTCCTTTGTTAGACCAAGAAGCAACAGACCCAAGCCTACTTGGAAACCTAGGACTGAGAACTACCTTTGCTCAACTTTTGGCTACTTTATATGTCACAACACCTTCATGTACAAGTTACAGAGCACCATGATTTTCTTTGTTTTCCCAATGATGGAAGTCACATTAAAAATATTAATGAGTTTTTGCTTACACGTGATTGAGAAAAAAAATAAAAATTAAATGTAAAAAGATATTAATGAAGCTATTCAAATCCTTATCAGTAAAAGTTATTAAATTGTATTTGAAAGATGGTATAGATCTAAGCACTTCTAAATCATACTTACTGTTTAGGCCTTCTTTATTTACTATGGAGCTGCTTCCAAGAGCCTCATAGTACTGCTGGTTGCTCATCAGAGTATGCATGCCAAGAATAGCTATAGGGACAGAGAGGCAGAGAAAAAAGGAAAATAACTTGGTGATAGTTCTCTCAAATTGCAATAGCTTCAACTGACTGGGGCCAACTCACATACCAAGAAAATAATTTTTCATGTCAAAACTACATGAAGCTTCTATAAAATTTTGTTTACAGCTAGATGGTACAGTGAAGAGAGCCCTAGGCCTGGAGTCAGGAAGAACTGAGTTCAAATCACTCCTCAGACACTAATGTGTGTGACCCTGGGCAAGTCACTTAACTTCTGTCAGCCTCAGTTTCCTCATCTATAAAGTGGGGGTCATAACCGGTGCTATTATGACCTACCTCATTGGGTTGTTGTGAAAATCAAATGAGATAACAATTCTAAAGTGCTCAGTATATAGTAAATGCTTAATAAATGCTTATTCCCTTATTTGCTTCTTGAACTGATGGGGCCAAAATTTTTTTTTTTAATCAACTGGCAGGCAAGTTTCTGGTGATGAACCCCTCTGCACCTAGCTAAGCCAGTCCTTAGAGAATATAGGTACAGTCCTTTACCGGGTTTATCCTCAAAGCTTCTTCAGTTGGTAGCATGTGTCAGAGGCAGCTAGGTGGTGCAGTGGAAGGAGTACTGGGCCTGGAGTCTGAGATACTCTTCCCAAGTTCAAATCTGGCCTCAGATACTTACTACCTGTGTGACTCTGGGCAAGTCACTTAACCCTGTTTGCCTCAGTTTCCTCATCTGTAAAATGAGCTGGAGGAGGAAATGGCAAACCACTCCAGCATCTTTGCCAAGAAAACCCCAAACGGGGCCATGAAGAGTCAGACAACTGAAATGATTGAACAACAACAAAAGTAGGTGGAATGGCTTGCTGGCGTGACCTTTGAAGGTGCCATGATAAGACAATTGCCTAGGACTACAGCAGAGATGATGATACAAATGTCAGGAGGTAATAGAACCCAATGTAATAAGCATTGTGAGGATATCAAATCACTCCACTACTCAGAGAGAATTATATTTGGGAAAAAATAGCAAGTACTTATATTGATTAGCTCAATGGCCTTGTAAAAATAATTATGCAGTGGAAAGCACATTGGCGTGGGAATCAGGAGATCTACGTTCTATTCCTGGCTCCCTGTAAATTATCTTTGTGATCTTGGATAAGTCAACTAAACTCTTTCAGGCACAGTTTTGTTATCTATAAAATTGGGGATCGAGCAGGGGAAGGAAATGAACCAGAAGGTCCCTTCTGGCTCCTAACAAATAATAATAACTGTAACTGGGGTGTTATACCACAGAGAAATTTTCTTTGTCTATCATATACATTCCATGAAGCTGAGAATGAGGATAGCTGGCTTTTGTTTAAAACAGCAACAACAAAACTTCACCAAACTCCAAGAAATAGTCTCTGTGATTTTGCTTCATTTTTTGTAGATGACGGCCAGGATGAATTAGCCCTGCTGAACTGTGCCCACTTGATTTAAAACAAAACACCAAGTCTTCAACGAAAACTCAAAAAGAGCTATTTTTGAGCCCCGAAAAGGAACATCTTGTTCTCTTCTCTGTTTTTGTTTTGACTTAGCGTCCTCTGTTCCTAGCTCTGCTTAGAACTCGGGGAGATAAGACACAGCCCCATGTTTTGCAGCTGTCAATCCGGTGACTTGTGAATAATGGCTGCCAACCATGGAGAAGGGGAGGAACCCAATTCTACTTGTTGAACCCACCCCTCTCCCTGGCCAGTCTGTCTAAACTAGGTTCCTGTATTTAGTCTCATTTCTTAGTTGACTTTCACTTTAAAGAATGATAACAAGTGATATTTATAGAGTGCCTTATATTTGCCAAGCCCTTTACATACATAGCCTCATTTGGTACTCACAACAACCTTGTCAGCAAGTATGCTGTCATTTTTATCCCCATTTTACAGATGAGGAAACTGAGGTTTGCCTATGGTCACAAAAGCAGTAAATGTCAGAGAGACAGGATTAGAACCCAAGTCTCTCCTTACTCTAAATGAGATGTTCTTTCCATTACATATAGGTGCCAAGGCATTAGGAAGTTGGGACAGTGTAGATCTTTGGGGATGACATATGTGGATAATTAATATAATGTGCATTAGGGCAATTAGGTGGTGAAATGGATAGAGTGCCAGGCCTAGAGTCAGGAAGCTGTTATTTAGTTGTTTCAGTCCTGTCTGACTCTTCGCACCCCACTTTGGGGTTTTGTTTGCAGAGATACTAGAGTGGTTTGCCATTTCTTTCTCCAGTCCATTTTACAAATGAGGAAACTGAGGCAAACAGGGTTAAGTGACTTCTCCAGGATCACAGAGCTAGTAAGTGTCTGAGGCTAGATTTGAACTCAGCTCTTTCTAACTCTAGGCCTGGTGCTCTATCCACTACACCACCTAGCTGTCCTGGAGTCAGAAAGACCTGAGACGGCGGCCAAAGAGGCTGATGCAATATAGGCTGTGTCCAGAATTAGAGAGGTCACAGACTTGCTATACTCTGCCCTGGTCAAACCCCATCAGGAGTATTAGGTTCAGTTCTGGACATTATATTTTAGGAAGGACAGTGCTAAGCTAAAAGTATACAGAGAAGGACATAAGATGTTCATACCATTTGCTCACTGTTGAAAGAAACTGGGGATGTTTAGCTTGGAGAAGATGAGACTGTCAGGGGAGAACGGGATAGCTGTCTTCAAGTATTTGCAGAGAACAGATTTGTTAGGCTCGGCCCTGTCCAGAAGTGGAATGAGCTGTCTCAGGACGTTTCCCTTCACTGGAAGTTCTCAAGCAAAAGCTGATGACTATTTGTCAGAGATACTGTACATGGTATTCTTAGTCAAATGCAGGTTAGACCAGATGGCCTTTGAGATCCCTTCCACAGCTGAGATTCTGTGATTCTCACCTCTGTGCCTTTGCTTAAGCAATCCTCGCTTGCTCCCCAATTAACTCCTCCCATTTACCTACACAATGCTACCCATCCTTCAAAACTCTGCTCACATCTTCCTTTCTCAAGACTTCTCTACGTTGTTCTCCCCCGTCCTTCTCTCTCCTCCTAATGTGCTTATATTCAATACCACATGTTCAACCCTGAATTTTTCTGTAATCCTTTTTGTCTCCCTAATTAGATTGTAAGCCATAGGAAAGACAGAGACTAACCCAACACAGCCTCAGCCACAGATGACGTTTGGTAAATAGTTGTCGAATGACTGATTAATGATAATTCTTTGATTTTCCCCATGGGGACAACAAATGAAATATTAAACGAAGTAAACATGATGTCTGACAGCATTTAATGAGAGAGCACAAAAATTTTTTAAAACTTCAGATTTGTTTCTAAAGGGTAAAACCCTTTAATTATAGAAAGAATACACACACATGGAACTAAATTGAGAAAATAATTCTATAACAATGACAAGTAATTAAGCAGCATATTAGCGAGACGGATGCTTATTTTTATTAACAATTAAGTTGAAAACAAGTTGTAATATATAGTAAAAAATGTGCTAGTTCCAGGTTCCAAGATTAACTGGATACATACTGTGAGTTACATTTATGCACAAACAGAAGACACTAGAAAAGCCCCCAATTATTTAATAGCCTATACAAAAATGCCAAAGTCAAGGTAGTTAGTTTCAATTGGTATAGAATAACACTAAAATTAGCCACATCAACAAAAGTGAAGGTAAGCATCTTCAGGAAAGCAAGAGAGACTGTCAGTCTCTACTCAATTCCTGTTCTGGACTGTGAATCTGCAAAGTTCCTTTAATGGCAGAGTTATTTTATAATCCTTCTGAGCTGTCTGTTTGGTCGTTGTCCTTCATATTTGAAGAGGACCAAAATGACATCACTTTGTCGCAATGGATGTACAGTGTATCTTACTGTGACTGAATGGAACGATATGAGTTCAGAAGGCACTACCACAGAATGGGCACTAATGTGAAGGACAACGTCACAGAGGGTAAAAGGAATAGAACAACCACTGAGGAAAAAAATAGCTTTGGTTTAAGTTAATAGGCACACATTATGTCAATATATCATAAATTACTATTTTTTTTAAAAACAGGACCTTTGATTTCATCAGCTCCTGGTGAGGAACTTTCTTTACCAAGGTAGATTAGTAGCTTCTCTGAAATTTATATTCTCAGAAAGTTTTCTAGGATGGGTGAAGTGACTTGCCCACAGCCACTATTTGTCAGAAGTAGGTCTTGAACCAAGTTCTTCATCACTTTGGGACCACTCTTTATTCACTAGATTATATTGCCTCTGACAAATTGAAAAATTCTTCAGTGGGAGCTCTATGTATGACCCAACAGCATTTCTCTCATGTCCTAACAAAGTTCTCTATGTGAAATACCTGTGAGAGTCCTTTTTGTGATGGCTGTCATCCGGTTTGACCAATCTGTGGGCTAAAAGACTTTTTAATTTTTTATTTTTAAAATGGATTGTGTCAGTAATGATGAAAATCTCAAATAACATGAGTTTTTATATATATATATATATATACATATATATATACAAGTATACACAAAGTTATATATATATATAAGTATATATAATATATACGTATATATTACATATATGTACGAGTAGGTATTTTTTTAAAGCATTCGTTAAGAATGTTTTTGCTTACATTTACTGGCATGATAAATTTGATAAATAGTAACTAGTAGGCTAAAGTAAATTTGCTAGTATTACTATTAGTTCACAGTTACATAATATTTGACAGTTTTCAAAGCATTTTCCACACATTCTCTCTCTGAGATACGTATCATAAGTCCTATTATCCCCATTAAATTGAGGAGGAAACAGGTTCGATGAGTTCAAGCAACTTACTCAGAGTTACAGAGCTGAGCTGATGTATGCCAAAACTCAGATTTTAGCCCAGCTTATCTGATTCTAAGACCAATACTCTTTAAACAGATAAATTAATTTGGGGCCGGCAATGGGAGCTGAGGAGGAGAGCAGCAGTCATTTGTTTTTAAGAAACGGGTCTAAAAGAATGCTGACTTGTGCCTGTAGTGGGCATTAGCTTAAAACAAGCTAACTTTTGCCTGGGTTCTGTAAAAATGCTTCCTTAACTGCAAGAAAACTGGATTTCTCAACTTTGGTATTTGACTCACATTTTAAAATCAATTATCCCCACGACGCTACCTCCACAAAACTGATATTGATAGGGTTTAATTCATTCACAGAATTACAGGCTCTCGGACCTGGAAGGGACCTTTTATCACATGCTGTCATGGGAAGAAGTGAAAAATACCAAACAGACACCATCCAGGAAGGTGCTAGAAGAAAGTAAGTACTAAGGTAAAGAATTGTTTACCATCATTACTACACAGTTAGGTGGCATAGTATCACTATTGCTGAGGAAAGTAGATGGAATAGTTGATAGAGCATTAGATTTGGAGGTAGAAAGACCCGAGTTCAAATTCTACCTCAGTTTCATACTATCTCTGTGACCCTGGGTAAGTCACATCTTGTCTCAAAACCCAGTGTCTTCATCTTTAATGATAATGACAGTGTCTACTCTTCACAGGACTGTTGTGAGGATCAAATGAGTAATATTATGTAGAGTGCTTTGCAAACTAATAACTGTTATTATTATTATTCAACTATTGCATATGAAAAGTGAACTCTGATAAAAACTGAAAAACAGGACAGTATGAAATGATCAGGACATACTTGACCTGTTGTAGCTATAATTTTCTGGATCCCCATATAACTATGTGCTACCAGGTGGGGCCTAGGTTACAGGGAAGGTGAAGGGAGATGGGGGAGAGGAAAAGGTAGAATGGAAGGATGGGGTATGAATGAGAAGAAACACAGATGTGAAAAGAAAATAGAAAGCTTTGGAGAGAAGAGCTGTACCTGTGGCTAGGGTATAAATGTCATGTCACGTGATTTGTCATGTGTTCTCTAAGCTTGAGACAACTTTCCCCTGGATTCTGTATCTATCATGGGAGAGTGTACCCCAGTTTGGAGGAGGGGAAAAAGGGGAGGGTTTGTACCAACTGTTCTTACTCTACCACTTTAGTAAATGCCTCTTTCTAAAAGTTAATTGTCTGGATACCTAGTTGATATCAATGAATTATCAATTGGTAAAACACACCTGTGGGAGCTTATGAACTAATGTGTTAGAAGAACATCTGCCAACTCCTCCAGGTCCCCTAGAACCCAGAGGAAGTAGTAGCCTTTTTCTGGGGGGGACCCAACACGCCTATGTGAGTGAGAATCTGGACAGTAGCCCCACAGCACATACAACAAACACACACACAAAAAGAAAACAAATTTAAAAATCCAAAATCATCTGAAGGTGATTGTCATAAAGTATCTGGTGATATACTGGGAACCTAAAGGAGTTTAAATAAGTTTTTTCACTCAAAGTCAAAGAATATACCGAATTCTGATAGCATAGCTGAGGCAAAGAAAAAGGCAGTTACGACAGAAAATACCTAAGGTCTTTTCTGGATGCCTTCAGCTGCAGGTCTGAATCTAAAAAAACAAAAAACAAAAACTAAGATACCTTTTGAGGATGTAAGCTAGGTTAATAAATCCTCTCCTCTTTGGGGGAAGAAGGTCATATGACAGCTTCAATTCAGTGGGTAATACATTGATGGAAACATGGTAAAAAGACCAGAGGAACCTTTCCTCAACCCCTCTTAATTCTAGTATCTTCCCTCTGTTAATTACTTCCTATGTATACTGTATATAGTCTGCTTTGTATATATTGGTTGGCACATTGTCTCCCCCTTTAGATTGTCAGCTTCTAGATCCTCTCTAAGAGACCATCTTTTGCCTCTTTTTTCTCTCTCCAGTGCTTTGCACAGTGCCTGGCAGATAGTAGGAGTTTAATAAATGTTTACTGATTGATTGATCAATCCCAGGAGTGTGCAACAATGAGAAAGCAGCTCACAGCCTAATGACATCATCTGGCCAACAGATGATATTAGCGGGGGCTCGTGAATAGATTCTGACTCCAAATTTCCCTTGAAGCCGAGGCTAGCTTTGAAGAAATTCCACAATTAGGGAGGCTATGTTTGCAATTCAGTGCTTGCGTATTCAGTGTAATGGGTTGAATGAGTTGAGTTAGAATGAGAAAATTCATTTCAACTTCTGTTGTATCCCTAGACACTTCATGCAAATCATTGCCTAGTCAGTTAGGGTTTATTTTGTTGTTATTGTTGTTTTATTTTTGCCTTTTGGATTCATACCAAATTTATTTCATTTTAACCATCTCTCCCTCTCCCCAATCATTAAATCTTCATTATAACACAACAAAAAAATCAAAATCGGTCAACAAAATCCAACTAACAGTGTATAGCACATTTCATAGTCATATTCCTAACCTTTCTTAGTGTGGAAATGCATGTTTTCTTATCAGTTCTTAAGAACAGAGATTTATTGCAGTTCTTTAGAGTTTGACTGCTTTTTACTGCAATCATCAGGCTACATTTTGTATTCAGTGCGTATGATCTGTTGATGCATCCTTGAGAAGAGGGAAGTACATCATAACGTAATTAAAGCATGGGGATCTCATGTGGATATAAACAAAACCATTGAGGTAGTGGTGTTTCTTACCAGTTGGTTGAAGTGAGTGGGGCACTTATGATCCCACCAATAGTTAAAGTCAAGCACACTGGAGGAAAGACCAAAAATTTTTTAGACATTCTGCATTTGGGACATGCAATATGTGTGTGTGTATACATATGTGTATATATACACCTATATGTATATACGCAGACACATGTATGTATATATGTATACATACATATTACACATGCTATATACATACATACATACATACATACATACACACACACACACACACACATACACACACAGAGGGCGAGATAGCTAGGTGGTGAAGTGGATAGAGCACAGGGCCTGGAGTGAGGAAGACCTATCCTCCTGAGTTCAAATCCAGCCTCGGACACTTACTAGCTGTGTGACTCTGAGCAAGTCACTTAACCCTGTTTGCCTCAGTTTCTTCATCTGTAAAATGAGCTGGAGAGGGTGATGGCAAACCACTCAAGTATCTCTGCCAAGAAAACCCCAAATGGGGTCATGAAGAGACAGACACAACTGAATAACAACAAATATACACACACACATACACAGAGTTGACAAGGATTAAAAATTATTATGGATACCATGACATTAGGACTAAGACACAATAAGTAAGCTACCCTGAGACAAGCTTAGAAGTAGGAAATTTAGTGCTGGTCAAATAACTTTTAAGCACTTAATTACAGTCCCTTGTTGCATCTATTTTAAACATTCTTCCTTGGTAAACAGAATCCCTGGCCAAAAACAACAAAGATATATTTGTGACTTACAGTCTAAAAGAGAGATGGGAGGTTGAATCCCCAGTGTTTGAGGAAATTTTACTGGTAATGGTTTGGAATACAGGGAAGGACTCAGCTACAGTGGTCACATGGAACTTCAAGGTCAGAACTAGTCAGATTATCTGAATCCTAAAGTGAAGCAACATACTCAAGGCACAGATTGAATCCTGTGATATATTAGCCCTGGAAATGCAACAGGGTCTTATGGAATTCCTTCATAAACATTTTTTTAACAGGTAGATGAATTCACCAGTACACCTTCTTTGCATTTTATAATCTATCAGAGTTGTCTGAAGGCACAGAGTTTTAAGTGACTTAGCCAGTCATACAGCCAGCATATATCAGAGGCAACACTTTAACCCAGGATTTCCCCACTCTGACCTTGGCTCTCTATCTACTATATCTCGATGGCTTTGCACATGGTTATATAAAAGATTAATTCCCAATGTAAGGAATACTTAATGTTTATAAATTGGGCTTTGAGTCACGGTATTCGTTTTTTATAATTTTAAACTTACAGAATTGTTAAAATGGGGAATAATTCATTTCCTGCAAATTAAAACAGGAAACTTAGAACATTTCACAAACTAAAAGATAGAATGCATTCAATGGTGGTCCATGTCAACCAAGTGTCTAGAATTGCATTGTAAAATACTGAGACTCTATCAATAGGAGACAGTGTCATGTAGTGGAAGGCACGGTTGTTTTGTAATCAGAGTCCCCGAGTTTGCAGGCTGGCTCTGCTACCTACTATCTGTAGGTAGTACAAGTAGTAGGTTCTCCTGGCTCTGTTGTCATGTCAATTAGTCACGTCTGACTCTTCATGACCCCTTTTGGAGTTTTCTTGGCAGATACTGGATTGGTTTGCCATGTGCTTTTCCAGCTCATTTTTACAGATGAGTAAATTGAGGCAAACAGGGTTAAGTGACTTGCCCAGAGTCACAGAGCTAGTAAATATCTGGGACCTAATTTGAACTGAGGAAGAGGAAATCTTCCTGATACCAGGCCCAGCACTCCATCTAACATGCCATCTAGCTGTCCTCTAAGTGCTGGGGATAGAGACAAAAGACAGCCCCTGTCTTCAAGGAGTTTTCAATCTAATAATAACGTCTTTAAGATATTTGTGAAGCTAAAAGGGTCATTTCTGCCTAAACAGATTAATGCTGAGTAATTCTTTATGAAGATGAAACAAACAGTGGTTCTTTTTCTAAGTAGAACTTAATGAACAAAGTAAAACCTTGCCATGGTATGACTTCCACAGTAAAATTCAAACTTTCTAACTTCCAGAATATAATCTAGTTTAAATGAAAAGGAAAACTTTTTTTAAGCTTTTAGCAAACTAGTCAATTATAAGCAGGTGCAAGAATTTTAAAAAATGTTTCTGAGATGTCTCTTACCTGCGATGTCACACAGTTCTGCATCAGACGCATTGGCCAGAGCCTCCTCTAACTCTGGTTCTAGCGTTACACTTTCCAGAACAGGATCAATTGGCTTTTGCTTGGGGACCCACACTTTCCCTGTAAATGTAAGAAAAAAAGTGTCAGTTATAATCCAGCTCTCTAACCATCACTTTAAAATAACAAGGTGGCAAGGAGAGAACTCTAATTTACTTATTAGGGTTATTAATATGATTACAATGCATGCACCCTAAAGTTTCTAGAGAGAGAATAAGGAACCTTATCGTGTATTCACTCAGTGACTGGACAGACGGGACCTGGGTCTAGGTCCTGCACCTGTTTGCTAAGCAATCATCTCTAGGATTTAATTACTATAAAACATTTAAGGACATAGAAATACCTGCCATGGTGATGAGTCCATATTTCAGTTTTTACAGCCATCTATAAGGACATTAGCTATGGAGAAGTCAAATTGGCAGAAGAAAAGTGGTAAAGTTGACATAAAGAGGATAAATGACAAATATTGGAGGGGACCTGGAGAATCTGCACATTAATGCACTATTAATAGAGCTGTGACTTTTCCTAGTTATTTTGGAAAGCAATTTGGAACTATGTCCCAAAAGTTACTAAATTATGCATGACCTCTGACCCAGTGACACCACTACTAGACCTATACCCAAGGAAATCAAAGAAAGAGGAAAAGGACCAGTATGTACAAATTTATTTATGACAGCTCTTAGTGTAGCAGCAAAAAACTGTAAACTAAGGGGGAGCTCATAAATTAGAGAATAGTTGAACAAATTATGCTACATAAATGTAATGGAACACTATTGTGCTATAAAAAACTACGAATGATACAATTTCAGAAAAAACCTGGAAAGATTTGTATGAACTGATGCAAAGTAAAGTCAGGCAGAACCAGAAGAATAATTTCTATAAATATAACACAACACTTTAAAGACAACTTTGAAAAACTTAAGAACTCATCATTTGCAGAGGACTGATGATGAAGCATGCTATCTAGTCCCTGATAAAGAAGTGACACTCAGAGTACAGATTAAGACATATTTTTCAGACATGGTCAAATTGGATTTTTTTAACTTTTCTAGACATATTTGTTACAAAGGTTTTGTTTTTCCTCCTCCCACCCTCCCCTCTTGAGGGAAGGGAAATAGAAAGGAGAGGAAATCCATTTTTGTTCATTGTAATAAATAAGTAAATGAATGAAGAAATAAAGAATTTTTAAAAAAGAAGTGTCCACAAGATCCATCCCTAGTTTAATTTATGGGTGATATGGACATGCTCTGGGTTTTTGTGGACCACAGGAACCACTGTGGAATGTACCCACCTTCAAGAACCTCTGGGCCTAGAATATAGTGTTTATAGACAACATAGCCCATTCTCCCAAGTCATAAGGTCTGTATTAGCCAAGGGAAGTCTTAAGAAGCTTGAACAAGGATAGAATATATTGAAGGGGGTGGTATTTTGGGAGATAACAACTTTCATCATCATGTCTGTTACAAAGCTTTTGGGTCTAGCATCGGGACAAAATAAATCTGCCGCTTGGGTTTGCTAAAGCCAATTTCTGCTTCAGTTGCCTAGTGCAGTGGTCCGTAAAGTGAGGTCAGAGGCATGTCCCAGAGAGCATGTGATCAACCAAACTGAGAGTGACAACATGGGTAGCCCCTCACCCTCCCCAGAACAGTCATCATGGAGCTTGTCCCCCAACATTCCTCCTTCTGAGTCTGATACCATCTCTTCAGAGCAGTTATCACCTAGAAGATCCCCAGGCACCAGAGCAGTAATTATGAAGATGCCACTGGAAAATTATGCCTCTTCCTCCAAATACTCACTTCACCCTGCTAGATCCCCTTGTTCCTCTGTGTTCTAGGCAAGCAACCACTTAGAGTCCTGCCTCCCTGCTCTTTATTTTGGTTGAGACATAGTGAGTCACAGAGAATGAGTAAGCATGGATGAGCGCAGATTTCATTAAATTATCTTTCCCCCAAAAAACTCACCCTTTTCTAAACTTCCCTATTATTGCTGATGACACTACCATTTTTCCATTCACCAAAGTTCACAGTATTATCTTCAACTCCTTGCTGTCCTTAACTCCAAATATCCAATTAGCTGCGAAATCTTGTTTGTACTGCCACAACATCTCTTGCATCTGTCTCCTCTCTAAGCAAACAGCCTCTGTTCTAGTTCAAAGCCCTCATCACCTCTTATTGGATCACTGCAATAACCTTCCCAACACATGATCGAACACACTCTGTTTTGTAAACAAACAAAAATGTTTATAGGGACCATTGATTTAATGGAATGCCTTTGGGTACTTCAGCACATAAAATGGGCTGACTGACCTGAGGGGACTTCGGATTCAGGAACCCACTACCTCCACTTTGCATGAGTCCACCTACCAAGTCCCAGGAATTCCATTTCCTCCTGCTAAAGCTAACACAGGCAATGAACCTGGAGTTGAACAAAGTGAATTCTGTGGATGCTAAGAGTAAGGGACAACATCCAGACAGGCAAGACCTTTATAGTTCATCAGTTCCTAGGGGGAAGGAAAGAGTTCAAGAGGTACTGAAAAACTGCAGGAGCAATATATAACCTTAACGGCACTACTCAGTGTTTAAATTGACCCAAGAATATCCGGATGTCTGTCTTTCGTTCACTGTCTTCTAGATGTGAATGAAGTTTGTTTCTTTGAACAAAGTCCTTTGACTTTGACAGAGATCACTGTATGTCCCACTTGACCTAGGGGAATGGATTTAGGTGTAAGCAACACTAATCACGAAGTGCCCAGTGATGATTACAGATCCTTAATTCTCTCTTTTTCTTCTCCACTCCTCCCCACCTTCATCTCTTAAATAGGTTCAGTGATCCTGATGGTGATGTGGGTATCTGTGCATAAGAACTGAAGGACTGGTAATGTCAGATCTAGTCAGACACTATAACCATCTAGCTGGCATAGAGAGGCAAGGAACCAAACCAGATCTATAACATTATCATGTGATCTGTGTTTCTCCATGGGTTAGGGATTTTATATGTGCACTTCTGAATTCACAGAGTAATTATGGGAAGCAAATAAGAAATATTTTAGAACTATAAAATTCTATATAAAATCAAGATGATGAAGTTTATAATATGATTTATTTTTTATTGTCCTCTGGGTAGAGTCCTAACTTCCTTAATTGAAATTTTAAAGCCTTACATCTTTCCAACCTTATCTCTTCCCTAATTCCCAACACTAATCCTTCATTGTAGGAAGGCTAGTCTCCTCCTTGTCTTATAGCCACATTAAACTTGTGATTTTCCTCATGCTGTTCCATCTACCTGGAATGTCCCACCTCCCCTATCCACCTATCCACCATTTCAGATGGTCATCACCCACAAAATAGCCTCAGTGACTTTTCCTTCTCCTGAATCAAGAGTCAGCATGAGAATCGTCGTCCCCCAAAAACACAGGGCACAAAGTGAACACTAGTTCATGTAGTGTTCATTTAGCTCATAAAGTATTCCTGCCAATCCAGAAACAACAGCCAGAGCTGAGGCTGCCCTTCACTATCAGCGTCTCATGAGACAGAATGATGAAGGAAAGGCTATCAAATAGTGTGTCTCAAATTTTCCTTTACGTTCCCGAGCATAAGCATGCTGTCATGTAACAGACGATCACCAAGTTGCTGAAACTGAGCTAACTGCCCTGAGTTAGTAAGACAAATTATTTCATAACTGTTGGAAGCAATGAGTCTTTGCTTCCTCTAAATAATTTGAGAAGAAAATATCTTCTAGGCACTGTCAGACTGACAAAAACCAGTTCTCCCTTGCAATATAAATGAAGCTACAAAACAGTCCACACTCTTTCAGCAGTTTGTAATCTCACAACACTCTAGTTTTCTGGTTGTTGTCTTTTTTTTTTGTATGAATTATAGAACAAATCCAAAATAAATTCTAGCTTTATTTACTGTACACACAGAGGGACCCACACTTTGTTAGTACAATGGAGAATCAGTGGGACAGAAGTGGGAGGGCAGAGAGGAGCTGGGAACCTGTGCCAGTAAACTCTCCAGTATTTCTCCTTAATGGGTCTGTAATCAGCTCTCATATTTAAGCCACAGGGAACAATTGACATTGCTGATATTAGATCCTTTGATCTTGAGGCTGGCACCATAATTCTTCTGGGCTCTACAGCAAAGTGATTGTTTGGCAGCAAGACAAGCATTTGGGTAGAGCCTAACCCGGAAAGGCAGAGGGAGAGGGGCAGTCTGGGAATTCATGTAGTCATCGATTTAAAACAGGAGGGGACCATGCAGGACATCTGCTCCAATCCCTTTGTTTTATAGATAAGGAAACTGAGGTTAAGTAACTTGCCCAAGATTATCCATGTAGTAAATATCAAAGGTTGGATGTGAACCCTCCCCCGTTCCCCACTTCCATATCCAGAGCTTTTCTGACTAATTCTTTTCCTTTCTGTCTATTCCCTATCAGGAAACTTCTCCTCTGAAGAGGGCTCCTAGTGGGCCAGTACCATTTATTATCATTATGATTACTGTTGTTATTATTGCTGTTATCGCATTGGCTATATTTTATGTATCTGTGCCTCATGGTGGGGGAGGGGAGAAGTTGGAGACCCCTGACACAAATAACACCAACACCATCATCATCATCATCATCATCATCATCAACGTCACCATCACTGCCATTTATATGTACTTTAAAGTTTGCAAAATACTTCAAATGTGTTATTCAATTTGATCCTCCCAGCAATCTCGTGGGGCAAACACTACAGGTATTATCCCTCTAGAAGGTATTATTCCCTCTAAAAGAGAGAATTGAGACCAAAGGATTTTAAGTGACTTGTCCAGGGTACGCCAGCTAGTAAGTATTTGAAGTGAGATTCTGACTGATGTGAGTCTCCTTCATTCCATGTCCCACATATTATCCACTATACCATGCTTGGGTCCAACTACACACACCATTAATTCTTCTTGATTAGAATCATAGTAGCATAAGAACACTGACGTAAAGTACCAACAAACATGGTTAGTCAATTTTCTATTGCCTGTGATAGCACGAATAAACTCCAGTAGCAAACAATCCATACTGGGAATTTCCTTGCTGTCAAAGCAGTATCTGAGTCTTGGAGATGGCAAGGTCAAATCACAGCAGTCAGAGCTTTGGTATTTAATCTGTGGCAGGAGTCTGAGTCATATACTTTCCTCTGCTCCCTTTTCTATCTGCCCTCTAAGTGTTCTCTGATCGATTTCTTCTCATGAGGCAATAAGAATATGGAGAGGCAAACAAATTGTGTTTGACAAACTGAAAACAATTTTCAGTAGGAGGAGGAAGGGGTTAGGGCAGTAGTGACTGGCTTAGCTGCTACTGAATTCTCTGCTACTCTCTTTTTTCCCCTTTTCTGAGGACCCAAACAGGAGTTTCTTTTCTTCCACGTAGAACTGTGTTGAAGGTTAGTGTTTCTTCTTTTTCTTTACATTTCTACCACTTCCAGTGATATGAGTATAATGGAAAAAGCACTGAGTCTGGAATCAGGGATATGAATTCAAATGCCACCTCTGAGACCTACTGCCTGTGTGACCTTGGGTAAGTCATTTTTCTTGCTTGGGCTTCGGTTTCCTCCTCTCCAAAGTGAAGTTAGACTAGCTGGATTCTGAGGTCCTTTATAGATATATGATCTCACAATACCCTCTCCCTTTCTGTGACAATTTTAGCAAAACAAACTTGACATTCTGACAAATACCAGGTTGTTGTAAGCCCCAAATATTAGGGAACACTGTCAGGCATTGCCTGCTGTTCTTTCTGTATCATGACCAAAGTTACCTGACCAGTATAAGACTGAACAACAAAAGGCAAAAAACAGGGTCAGAGGAGAAACTGGGGTACTCCAGCAACAATAAGAACTCAGCAGAGAAATCATACTAAGAGGGACTTTTTGAGGTGATTAAAAAAAGAAAGCATGCCTGGAATGTGTGGTGCCCAAGGAAAGACTGCCATGGAAATAAGAGAGCACCAGAAAGATATATAACATGCAATGTGCAAATATTCCCAACCTGACCATCTATTTTAGCACACATATCATTTACTCAATACTAACATAAAATGTTTGCATTAAAAAAATACTTTTTGATTATTTGCTTTATAGATAATGGCTTGGCCTAGTAGACAGAAAGCTGTCCTTGAAGTAAGGATGACCCGGATTTAATTCCTGCCACATCCAAGGCAAGTCACAAACTTTCAATGCTCCAGGCAACCGTCTATGACCAGAAGCAAGAGATAAGTTACTGATTTGCCTTAGTGGAAGGAGTTTACATACCCAGAGAGCCTCATGAGGATGAAATCACTGCTAGCTCCACTCCCTTGCACCCTCTTTCTCCCCCCGAGACACACAACAAGTAGAAGGTAATTAGAAGACCGCTGCTCCTCTTAAGCCAACTTTAGTTTTCTAGTGAAGGCCCAACATCAATAGAGTCTGAGACACTACTAGAAACCCTATGAGATCCTTTCACCTATATCGGGATGATATATGGTAGCACCATTCGTTAAATGAAATGTAATGTCATATGCTCAAAAAGGGAGAGGCAATATGGCAAGAAGGATGATCCCACTGGATCCCTGTTCCACCACAAATTAACAATGTGACCTTGGGCAAGTCACAGCCTTTGTGAGCAATGGCCTTCTCAACTACAAAAGGGAAGAAGCAATATCTCTTACAACTTCCTCAAAGGTTTTCCGTGAAGATGAAATGAGAGAGTCTACATAAAATGAATCATCACCTGTCAAGGACTATAAGGAATGTGAGCTCTTATCAATAAATGTCTGATGAGGATGTGTACCAAGTAGGGCAAGTTCCCTTTTACAGTATTAAAGCCTGTACAACAAACCAATGTTGCCCCTTTGTCATAACATGTAGGGTTACATCAACGTGGCATGGGGTAGATCATACATCACTAGAACTAGAAAGGACCTCAAAGGTCATCCAGTCCAATCCCCTCATTTTACAGGTGACAAAAGTGAGATCCAGAGAACTTAAATGACTTGCCATAGGTCATACAATTAATATGTCAATGGTAGGGCTTGAACTCAGATTACTGGGTTCTCATTCTAGAGCCAGAGTTCTTTCACTGTATTGTACTACTTCAGGAAGACCCAGATTCAGATCCTGACTCTCATACTAGCTGTATGACCACAAACAAGTCACATATATAACCCCCTTTTAGTCTTAATTTCCTCATCTGTAAAATGGAGATAATAACACTAGTAGTATCTACACCACAGTGTTGCCGTGAGACCAAATGAGATATTGTATGAAAACTGCTTTGCGGTTTAAAGCTTCCTATAAATATTGGTTATCACCGGTATGTTGCTCTGTCAGGTAGCAACATATCCTATGCCTTTAGAACATCTTTTACAGCACAAAAATCATACCTCACAGCAAAATGTTGGAAAGAGATGATAAAACATAGGTCCTAGAATTATCTTATGAACTCAATTAGCAGGGCCATGGCCCACTTGGAGAAAGATTTGATGATACCTCTTTTTTCTCCTGTGTAGGGGACCAGATCTTCTCGATCCTTAAATTCTTTAGCTTGCTTTTCCAAGTGATCCAGAAGGTCATCTCTTTTAAATGGGCCTGTAGGTGGCTTTGTGGTCTGATCCTTCTGTCTCAGTCCTGCAGGCAATAGTGCATTCTAAATTGGAGAAAAACAGAGAGGGAGGGAGAGATAGAATGAGGGGAGGAATAAAGAGAAAGGGAGAAGAAATGGGAAAAAGAGAGAAGGAAAGGAAAAAAGGGAATGAAAAAGGGAAAAAGGGAAAGAAAAGAGAGAGGGAAAGGGAGAAAAGGAGGAAGGAGAGGAGCAGGGGAGAAGGGGAGAGGGAGAAAGATAGGGCAGAGAGGAGAGGAGAGAATGATTAACAGCTGAAAACTCATCCTAATATAGATGATTTCATCAATTTAAACCAGAATTTTTTAAAAAATACATCTGATGCAAGAGTTAGTTGGTGCTGTCAAGCAGTCAACAATATTCACTGATTGCTCAATGCACTGAGTACTGTACTATGAGCTATTGAGGGAAAAGGAGTGATGAGGAACTTCAAGTGAAATTGCAGAAATGACCCTTGCCCTAAAGAAATATAAATGTTTAAATCTATTCACAATTCAACATATCAGCAAGTGCAAATTAATATAGTACATACTGGGAAGATGAATTATGAATTAGGTTTTGAAGAATGTGTAGGATAGACTGTTGGGGAGACAAAGGTGGAAGAAAATGGACAAAAGCATGATAAGGTATAAGTCTTAGGGGACAACCAGCAGATTATTTTGATCAAAGTATAAGAGATTAAAAGGAAATGAAAATGGTATTAAAGTGAATGCCAGGGCAGGGTGGTAGTTGGAGAGCTTTGAAGACAAAATGAGGGGCTGGGATTTTATACGATGTCAAGCACACTCCTAGACAAAGACTAGATGCTAACCAATTGATTAAATTGGTACTTTAGGGATGATTATCTCAGCAGCTGTGTGTTGCATGGAGGGATACCAAAATAAACTGGAGTCATGGAGACCACTAATTTCAGTAATCCACCTACAAGGTAAGGAAGGCCTGGATCATGGTGGTGGAAAATGGGAAAGAGCAGCTCAGGGAAACATATCCTAGTAATCAGTAGAACTCAGAGATGATGAAAGAAATATGCAGTTAATCGATATTTTTATTTTCAGGTCTATACTTCAAAGATGCGAATGACTGAAGATGTTTGGCTAAGAAAAAAAAAGACTTATTTATGGGAGTAATCATTTTAAGCAAAATAGAATCAATACTCATTGACAGATAGCTACAGACTAACAAATGATAAAAATCTTATGAGGGATTTATTTCCTATGCCATAGAACTTTATGATCTGTAAATGGATTTAAACTACAGGTTAAAGAAAATAAAAAGTCTTGGAGTTGGAGAGATTTCTGAGGGGAATAACAAGCGGAGAGGAAAATCAAGCTCAAAATGACTTTGGACGAGTGCCAAGAAATTCCCTAAGCACAAGATAAGTTAACTTACATTCAGGTCTCAGTAAGAGCATGTGATGAGACACAGTTGCTATTGTTACCCAAACGGCTATTTTTAAGTTTCCTTTTATTGTTATGTGAGCTGTTGAAAATCCAAAGTTGGAATTGCAGAGCAACAGATAAAAACTTTCATTGGTGGAAGGGGGAGGAAGAGAAACCCCTGATCAATCTGAAGAATACTCCCACTCAATGTAAAATTACAGCGCAGTGATCTTTGTGGTAATAGGGTCCTAGCCTCTCCCTGGGGTACAAAAGGTGCTCCTTTAATTGGTTCCCATTGACTTGGGCTGCTTCCAAGACTGGTGACTCAGAGTTAAAGAGGGGAAGAGTTACAAGACATACCCCATCCACTGTGATTTACAAAAACAAGATGTGAAATGGCTTAGTTCTCTCTGTAATAAGAGAGGGGAGCTCCTCTCCCTTCCAGCTTTATTCCCCACTCCACCCTCTAACAGAAAATAACTACTTGCATGAGAAGCCCATGGTGATCAGTATGCACCTGTCCAGGTAGCCTAAGATTCCTAGACTTCAGATTCCTGGCTGCTGAAATCTGTCTCCTTTTCTCTATTCAGGAGTTCCCGAGAATGATCTTTCATTGCCTTGAGGGCAAGTAAAGAACAAGGATTGGCTGACGTTATCTGTCCCTCTGGCCTCAGCCTAGTGGCTACTGAGTTAAAGTTGAACGCAGTAAGTGGAGACAGACTGATGATGGTTGGTGGCGGCAGTCACATGACGGCCACCCGAAAATCCTTTGGCAGGCCCATATGTTGTGCAGGCCTGGTTTAGTGGCTTGCTGTTGATTTGGAAGGGAGTCTCTAGCAGAGAGACTCCACATCCAGAAGGCTATGACCAAAATGAAGAAGAGCCTTCGGATCATGCCATATGAAGACTGGCTGAAGAGGTTATTGATACTGAGATATCGAGACTAAAAAACAGAACACTTGGGAGAAGCCACGATGGTTGTCTTAAGGTATCTGAAGGCCTGTCATGAGAAAGGGGGTTAGATTTGTTTTGTTTAGAAATTTGATACAAGAAAAAACTTCTAACACCCAGAATGATCCCAAAGTAGAGGGAGTAGTAGGTTCCCCTTAGAGAGGGCATTGCTCTTCAGGAATGTGTTTGACTTTAGGGTATCTAAGGTCATCTGATAGATGATAGGGATCATGGATTTGGAGCTTGTCTGTTCCTCAGAGGTCATCAAGTCCAGGGTCAGTGAACTATGGCCCATGGGCCAATCTGGCCTGCTGCCTGTTTTTCTTTTTTTGTATGACCCTGTGATCTAAGAATGGTTTTTATATTCTTTAAATAAAGTTTTATTGCATTTAAAGATGTAAGAATCATTCTTAGGTCAAGGTCTGTACAAAAACAGGTAGCAAGCCAGATTCAGCCCACAGGCCATAGTTTGCCCACCCCTGATCTAGTCTAATCTCCTCAAATTTGTTTTATTTTTATAGATTTTTTTTATATTTTATATTTTTTATAGATGCCCAGAGAAGTTAAATGATCTGCCCAAGGTCATATAAAGATTTTGAAAACTATAAATATTAAGAGATGATAGATAAATATGTACAGATAATTGATTTAATATAATCACCAAGGTCATATAATGATAGGGACAAAAAGGTTTCATATTATAGTATCATATACTACAATTAATCAATTACACTTAAATTGAATGTAATGTTAAAAATGTTGCCTTGAATTGCTAACTATTAGAATGCATGACTAGCTCCTAGCCAATCACATAATTGAGAAAAATATCCCCTACATCCATTTTCTCTTGATTCCTGGTAGTAACTATATACAGTACACATATGACATGTCTTTAAAACTCACTAATTTGTACCAGGGGGTTGGGGGGAGGCCAGCTGATACAGAGAAACGTTTCAAACATGCAGTAAAACACTGAGAAAGAAATGCAACTTTTGCTTTTCTGGTAATTAAGTAAAGAGAGAGGCTAACAAAGACATTTAAGGAATCTCCTTTCATAAATGAATTTGTAATTAGCATATGCATAATTTATCAAGAAATATATTCTTGTGAAGTGCTTTAAAGGTACTTACAAACAGTAACGTCCTCCCGCCTATCCTCAAAACCATAGAATTTAAAGCTGGTGAGGACCATAGAAATGAGACTCTAACCTAACTCTCTCATTTTACAGAGGAAGAAACTCGGTTCCAAAGTGACTTGTGGAAGGTAAGCAAGTGCAAAATAGAAGAGCCGAGAATTCAATCCAAGTCCTCTGACACCGTCTACTGATCTGATCCTTTCCATCTGGTTAGCCAGTGTTCTTTTCATAGGCTGCTAGGTGGTGCAATGGATAGGGTGCTGGGCCTAGAGTCAGAAAGACTCATCTTTGTGAATTCAAATCTGACCTCAGACACTTACTTGCTGTGTGACCCTCAGCAAGAATCTTCACCTGTTTGCCTCAGTTTTCTCATCTGTAAAATGATCTGGAGAAGGAAATGGCAAATCACTCCAGTATTTTTGCCAAGAAAACCCTAAATAGAGTCAGACACCACAGGACAACAAGAAGTATTTTTCACAAATCCTGAAAACGGAGACTCTAACCCAGCCTCTGCTCAAATTTCCACAAAATTTTCATGAGCAGAGTCTTAATTAACAAAGTCATATTTACAACACAGTCGTAAAGTGAACATTACAGAAATTATTTCATATCCATGAGTCTTTTGGGACAAAGCTTGCTATTGGTTATGGCATGTTTGACAATTTTTTGCAAAAAGCATTTTTTTTATAGTGCCATGAGGTTCTCTACCACACAATTTTAAGCTTAAGTGAGGAAACCTCAGTATGTCTTTCCCCGAGTTCTAACCCCCTTGGATTTTCCCACCATTCCTTGGGGAAACAGGAAGTACTTTGGTGCCTAATCTTGACTCAGACCCCTAAAGGGCCACACAAGCTCATGTACTATTTCAAATATGCCTCAGTGCACCTATTTACCCTGAGAAGCCTGTTTGAGGTTTTTCCATGGAAATGCCAGCCTCTTCCCACCTCTCTACTCTCCTTTCACCAAGCAGTCAGGAAATACAAAAGAGAAACTGGGATCCGGGGGTCTGCTCAATGAATAGGTGCAGATCAAAGTGGGCAAAACCAGGAAAACACTCTGTACAATGATAAAATTTTACAGAAAAATAATTCTGAAAGACTTTGGAACTCTGATTATTACAATGATAAATCATAAGTCCAAAAGAATGAAGATGAAACATGTCATTCAATTTCTGACAGAGAGATGATGAACCTGAAATAATTCTAAACGCAGAAAAAGACATTTCTTGGACATCACTAATGAGGGAATTTGTTTTGCCAGGATATACAGATATGTACTAAAGGACTTGATTTTTTTTAAATTTACTCAATAAGGAAGGAAGGGTAGTGGGAAGAACAGATTACTTTTTAAAAAATTATTACTTGAAAGATAAAAATAGTGAACTAAAAAGATAACTCCATGGTCTGATGCCCACATTGACAATAGCATGGAGCTTGGTGGACCCACTCCTGACTACTGACACAGGGTGTCTGTGCAGTTGCTGCAGGTGCTTCTTGGCTTCTTCCAGATTAGAGAGAGAAAGTGGATGATGTTCATCCCACTTCAGGTTGCTGAAGGGAGAGTAAGAATCTGGGAAGAAGCTGACATGAGTTGACGGTCTCCATCATGTCCCTATCCCCAGCTTGCTACACTAGAGACTTCAGGGTATTTCCCCTTGGATGAGATCTGGGACACTCTCTTGGTTGCATAGAATCACCTCATTTCTGATGGGAAAGCACCTTCATTTTATGTTTTGGTATATATTCTTCCATGTGTAGTCTCTCTGATTTCCTTTTTGCTACTGACTTGGACAAATGAGTTTCTTTGCTACTTACTATATGTGTTCATTGTTGAAATGGTATTTGGTGGGGAAAGGGTCAATCTTTGGACATAAAGACTAGATCTTCCTTTCCCAATTAATGAGTAAGAGACCAGAAGTTTTGCTTGAACCTGAAAAATCACATCTCCTGACTAACAATATTTAGTGGAATGGATAGATATAATTCTCTCCCAACTCTTCTCCCAGGGAGACTTTAATTCCTGCTTCTCCTCCTGTCAGGAATTAAAGTCTCCCTGGGAGAAGGGTTGGGGGAGAAGAGGGCAGAGATATCTATTCTGCCTCTCTTCAAGCCACACAACAACCCCATGCTACATGTGAGGGACAGCTTTGTTCTACTTTAATCTGAGTGCTGATAGCAGAATATCCTAGCCTGGGCTTCTTCACTTTTTTGTGTCATGGACCCCTTGGGTAGTCTGGTGAAGCCTATGGACTCCTTCTTAGAAAAATATTTTTAAACTCATAAACTACATAAGATTACATAGGACAACTTTGATATTGAAATAAAATTATTAATTAAAAAAAACAAATTTACAGACCCCAAATTTAAGAACTCCTTCATTAGATATGTGCATTTGTATGCATTTTATCTATGCCATCCCTGGGACCTTGGGATCTAAACAACCTTAGGGACCTATGTCTGCACCCCACCCAGATAGTTACAACAGCACTTTAACGTTGTCAAAGCACTTTACATACATGATTTCTTAGAATAATAATAATAATAATAATAGCTAACATTTACATAACACTTACTAAGTGCCAAACACTATGTTAAGTACTTTAGAATTATTATTTCATTTGATCCTCACAACACCCATGAGAGGTCGGTGCTTTTGTTATCCCCATTTTACAGAGGTCCAAGGTCACACAGCTAGTAAGTATATGAGACCGAATTTGAACTCAGGTCATTGGAAATGGCAAATTACTCTAGTATCTTTGCCAAGAAAACCCCAAAATGGGGTCATGAAGAGTCAGGCACAACTGAAACGACTGTGACTGAACAACTTTCTGACTTGCTACCATCTCATGATCTTACCATCCTCACTCCCTAAGGTTTGTCCTGGAGGCAATATTATCCCCAGTTTACAGATGGAGAGACTAAGACTGAGAGAGGGTAAAAGGTGTTCCCATAACTGTACAATTAGTAAGTTTTAGAGGCCCCTAATACTCTCTGTGGACTCTAAATCCAGCAATAGTTCATACACCAGAAATCTTTCCGGCTATCAGGTGCTATATACAGCCATATCTGTTTTTTATTTCCTTTAAAGGAGAAGAGGTAGAAATAAGTGCTATTACCTGGGAAAGGGAATCCTCTATGGTGAGTCTCTTCAGACATAGGATCTATGAAAATGTATGTTTGTTTTAGATACAGAAGAAGAAGAAAAAAAGGATGGGAAATCGTCTCTTGACCACTGCAAGAGGAACTATGAATCCTTTATGACCTTTGAATGGGACCAGAAGAAACAGACATAAAAATGTAGGGCTTCTTCTCCCCAGAGACACATGGTGAGTCAGTAATTATCTTCAGCAGAGTATTTCTGCCAAAACATCTTAGAGCAGCCTCAGCAGCTGCCCAGATCCCACATGCAAATTTTCATGAGAGCAACAAGGCAACGATTAGGAAAGGACAGGGAATCAATCAGGAGACCTGGGATTAGTCTTAGCTTGCCACTAACCAAGTGACACTGGACAAGTCAATTAATCTCTTTGTTCTCGGTCTCAACGTCTGTCAAGTGAAATAGACTTAGATGATCTCCATGGTCCCTTCCAGCTCTTTAGTTAAAAGAAACAGTCTAATGCTGCCTTGGAAATCAACAATAGAAATCGACAGCATTTTTTCCTGAACCTTCCACTTATTACTTAAAATGGAATTTTTACAAAATTAAGTAAAACTAAAGCTAGGACTTTTATTTTAAAACGTCAACATATTAGTCTAATTTTTACACCAATGTTATAAAGCCCTGTTGTCTTAAATAAAGTGAAAAATCGATAAATTTTTAAATATACTATTAAGAGTATTGCTAATAAGGAGACATTATAATAAAATCTCTAACAATTGTACAATTATTATCACTATTCATAAGGTAACATGAAACTCTACCCAAGCATGTATCAAGACATATTTTTGTCTTAAAATTATATCTATCTATCTATCTATCTATCTATATCTATCTATCTATCTATATATACATTTACATATGCATGATTTGGGTATATATTTAAAATATTTAGGGATCCACTAGAATTCTCTGATACTAGGTATTGTGTCATAAACAAGGATCTCAATCTTTGATGCTTTTCAGTGTCATATATCAAACACTGTGATCAGATTTCCAAATTTTCATTTATTTAAGGAAAAAAAGGTCCTCAATATCTACCTAACTGAACAGTCTTAGAGATGATATAGTAGAAAAAGCTTCAAGTGAACTGAAAGTAGGGAAACTCCTGTTTGAGAACTGGTCCTAGCACTTAATAGTTGCATGACGTTGAGCAAGTCCCTCTAACACGATAAGCCTCTGTTTCCTTATTTATAAAAATGGGGATAATAATATTTATATGATACCACACAAGACTGTTGAATAAATATGCTTTGTAAACCTTAAAAAAAAGTCAATGTAAGATATTATTATTATCACTATTATTGTTGACTTTTAAAAATAATTTTACAAATTTGCTATTTTTTTTTCTACCCCAAAGGAAAGCCTAGTTTTTTCTACTTATGGAATTCATCTAAAGTAGGAGCATATGGGGGCTGCTAGGTGGCACAATAGATAGAGCACTGGGCCTGGAGTCAGTAAGACCTGAGTCCAAATTTGACCTCAGACACTTACTAGCTATGTGACCCTAGGCAAGTCACTTCACCATGTTTGCCTCATTTTCCTCATCTGTAAAATGAGCTGGAGAAGGAAATGGCAAACCACTTCAGTGTCTTTGCCAAGAAAACTCTAAATGGGGGCACAAAGAGTCAGACAGGACTGAAACAACTGAACAACAACAGGAGCACATTAGTAATAACAGTCAGTCTCTGACCTTGTCTATCTCTTTAATATGCAGGCCGGTTGCAAAGTAAGTGTGTTATCCTCCTTGCATTCTAGCTGCTGAGTGAGGGGACAAAGCCAGAATGAAGACCTTAGAAAAAGGGCCTTGGAACCATGTGATTTAGCAAGGGCTGACACATAGTAAAGTGTTTAATAAATACTTCGGTGACTTGATTTGTTGATTGGACTCGAGAAACAGCTACCATTAAAGTTGAGCAGGATTTCTCCATTTCTACTGGACCTTATTCCTTCATGCAGCAGTCCGCCCCTGGTGGGCACAGACTTGGATAAAATGTGGGAGAAATGCAAATTTGCCCCCAGTTATAAGGAGATGCCAGAAATCAAGGAAAAGAGTAAGACGAGCTCTCAGGAAATGTGAACCATGGCAAGAAGAGTTACAGCAAAAGGACGCAAGAATATTTCCTCTTCCCTCTGCTTTCCTTACAGTCATATCACTTTTTACTGTGACTTTTTATTTCTGAGCCCAAAGTGCTTTGGTCTGGAAGATAGCAAAAGAGTCATAGATACAAAGCTAGAGATTAGGAGTGGGGCCATTGCTTTCTTTGGATGGCTCTTTCCTAATTTGCCCCTCCCCTCTCTCCCATCTTTCCAGTCTTCTCATACCTTAATCCCACAACATACTCTGCAATTCAGTAACACTGATGTCCTTGCTGTTCCTGGAGTAAGACACCCTCTCTCCTGATTGATTCCAGGCATTTTCATTAGCTGTACCCTGTGCTTAGAATATTCTCCATCTTCATCTCTGCCTTCAATGAATAACTTCCTTCAAGATCCAACTAAAATCTCACCTCTACAGGAAACCATTCTCAACCTCCCTTAATTCCAGTGCCTTGCTCCTATTGATTATTTGCAATTTACCCTGCATATAGCTGGTTTATACATAACCATTTGCATGTTATCTCCCCCATTAGGCTGTGAGCTCCTTGAGAGCAAGGGCTGTCTTTTGCCTTTTTATTATTACTATTTTTTTGGAGAGAGCTATCCCCAATCACAGTGCCTGGTGCATAGTAGATGCTTAAGAAATATTTATTAACAGACTTAGTTCTTCTCAGCAATACAATGATCCAAACCACCTCCAAAATTCACATGATGGAAAATATTAACCATGTCCAGAGAAAGAAATACTGAGTCTGAATGCAGATTGAAGCACACTATTTTCACTTGTTTTTTGTTTTTTTCCTTTTGTTCTGATTCTTCTTTCACAACATGACTAAGGTAGAAGTAAGTATGTTTACCATGACTGTATGTGTATAATCTGTATCAGATTGCTTGCTATCTTGGGGAGGGGAAAAGAAGGTGGGGGAGAAAAATTTGAACTAAAAATTTTATAAAGATGAATATTGAAAACTATGTTTCCATGTAATTGGGGAAAATACTATTAAGGGGAAAAAAAGAAATATTTATTGACTGACTGGCTGTCTCTGTCTCTGTCTAGATCTCAGGGATCAGTCAACAAGCAATTATTGAGTGACTACTACTACTACTGCTACTACCGCTACTGTTGCTACTACTACTAGTACTACATGCTAAAGCACTGTTTTTGGCCCTGGGGTTACCAATACAAAGAATGAAAACAAACCCTTTTTTCATAGAGGTTAGGAACCTTCACAGCACAGACTCTTTATATTTTACAGTTATTTATTTCTACAGCTTTCTGCAACCAAGGCTTTTGGTGCTAACCCTTTCCAAGGTACTACAACTGTGAAAAAGTATAACCCTCTTAAAATCTCCATTTTTTATTGCATGTTCCTTTTGAAATGGATAGGATTAGGTTAGTCAATGGATTAGGATTTCCTTAAGATCAAATACCTCCTATTCCATGCTGCCCCACCTTATTCCTCAATCTGACAGATTGGCTTATTTGTTTTTGAACTAAAATTTCCCCGAAGTAATCTATATATATTTCAGTCCTTTGTGCTAAATAAACACCCCTGTTTTAAAGGGTAAATTTCAGTGTGATTTATTGGGTGTCACTTGCCATGATGAACTATTACAAATTATACAAGATCTAACCAATGATTATCTGAATATTTATGTCAACATGTAGATTATGGTACTTCATCATCTACCAGCCCCCAATCAAAATTTCAGGTAATCCAAAAAACAATGCGAAAGTGCATGGTGGATATAAGTTATTATTCTTAATAATAATAACTTTTATATAGCACTTACTATGTGCCAGGCACAGTATTATGTGCTTTACAGCTTTCCCATTTGGTTGTCATTAACAGCTCTGGGAGATAGGTGCTATTATTATTCTCACTTTATAAATGGGGAAACTGAGGCAAATGAGGTTAAGTGACATGCCCAGGGTCATACATACTACCAAAACACACTAGAGTTCAAGAACCTGACATTCCTCCTGATGTCTGTATTTTTTGTTGTTGACACACCAACATTCTCAGAGGTTCAAAAATCTTAAAAATAATCCTTCAGTCTTTCCTCTCCTTTACCTATCCATCCAATCCAAGTCATATCAATTCTACCTTGGCAATATTTCAAATGCCTTCAGTAGAATGTAAGCTCTTTCAGGGAAAGGACTAATTTAATCTTTGTATCCCCAGCGCGTAGTATAGTGTTGGGCTGTAAGTAGATTCTTTACAAGTACTTGTTCAACAGAATTAAATCAAACTGAAATAAAGATCTCAATCAATTCTGCAAATATTTACATTCAATAAATGAAGAGTCGACTACTACTAGGGGCATACAACATGTTCAAAGAGAAGATAAACACTAACTCCTCTATTTGTCATTTAAAACCCTGCAGGTCCCAGGCCAAGCCTCACTTGGTCGTTGTTTGGGCCCTGATTGGTTCAGAGTGAATATAAATAGCAATTGTTTCTGTTTTGGCCAGAAATCCTGAGGGTCTTCCCCTCCCAGATTGATTTTTTTTTTTTGACTAGGCAAAAAAGGCCATTCTCTGCCTCATTTCTTACCTAGCTTTAATCACTGATTGGGCATTGCTTCAGTCAAACCTGTTAAAGACATTCGCTTAAAAAGGCCAAGGTCTCACACGGCAAAGGGGCCGCCTCCAGTCATCCTGATCTGTATCTGGCCACTGAACCCAGATGGCTCTGGAGGAGAAAGTGGGGTTGCTGACTTTGCACAGCCCTCCCTCACTTGAATCCAATTCACTTGCACGTCATGGTATCACCTCCTTCGTGTCTTGGTCCTCTTCGAGAACAAAGGACAAGAAACAACAATTTAACCCTCTCTAGTCTTATTTTATAGTATTTTCCCTTACAGATAATCTACTTGGAACTTGCTCTACATGACAGTTCACCTCCTGTTTAAGTACCTTGACAGGTATGGCCCCCCAAACCTTCAGTGACTTCCCCCACCCCTATCTCTACCTCTTAGCTTTCTTCAAAACTCAGCTTGGGAATTCTCTCCCACACAAAGGATTTCTTAATCTCTGAAATAGTGAGTACCTTTCCCTCTGGTTTTGTTGGTCTGAGACCTGTAATACTCATTTGTGGCAGGCTTTTTCTGTCTTAAACATGTCCTCCTCCTTCTGCCTAACATTTATAGCCTAAGTTGATTTTTCCCTTTCCTTCCATATTTCTTCAAGTGCTTGCTTACTGAGGCAGTTTCTAGGTCTTTTGAGATTCTTCTTTGTGGCAATTGCTTTATATTGGTTAAACATCCACAGGAAATCATGATATTCCATGTCAGTCTGTTTTCTTATGCATGTCTCATTTCTTTTTTGGTATAAATAGTATATTTGACTAGGCCCAATTGAAGCCATTTCAATTGCATTCCCTGACTTCTCATTTTTATTCCTTTAATTTGGTGCCAATTTTGATTTTTGCTCTAAAAGTTCGAATACCTTTAGTGATAGGGAACTTGCTACCTCTCAAAGTACCTCAATACATTCAGGGAATCACTTTAATTGCTGCAAAGTTCTTCCTTATGTTGATTCAAGTCTTCTTTCTATACTTCTTACCCATGAGTCCTTGCTTTCCCTTCTGAATCCATGCAGCTTAATCCACGTATCAGTTCTCCAAATATTTGAAGATTGCTATCGTGTTTCTCCCAAGTGTTTTCTTTTCCAGGCTAAAGAGCCAAAATTCATTCAATAGTCCAATTCAATTAAACTCAATTCATAAAATATTTAATAAGTTATTTCTGTGTCCAGAACAATGTGTTAGGGACTTTCAACTAGTTTCAAATCTAGCTCACTAGCATACAGTCCATATGTGGCCATCTTGCCCACAAAAAAACCACGAGTTGGTCAAATGCCTTGCTTAAGTTCAGCTGTACTATGCCTACAGCATTCCCACAATATAGCAATCTTGTGATCCTGTCAAAAAAGGGAAATGAGGTTGGTCTGACGTGACTTGTTCTTAGTAAGTCCATCTTGCATGTATTAAACTGTCCACATATTCTTCATTGTCCATTTTACAGTTTCCCCAGGAATCCACATTAAGTTCACTACTTTGTAGTTTGCAGTATCCAATTTCTTAGGACAATATTTGCCTATTCTACATTTGTCTGGCACCTTTCATTAGGAACGAATGAATGAAAAGGCATTTATTAAGTGCTTACTGTGTGTCAAGCACAGTGCTAAGTCCCGGGAATGCAAATAGAAAAACAAAACAGTTCTTTCCTTCATAGAGCTTACTTCTAATAAAGAGACAAAAGTTAGCAATAGACAAGGAATTGTACTTCATACTAGGAAGTCATTAGCATGATGAATGGAGCTATAGGAGAGTCAATTAATGGGTCCTCTCCAGAAGCTATGATAGTATTGATTTAATTACTATTTCCAGCGCAACAGGCGGTTGGGTTGGGAGAGACATAGCAGCAGAGCAGATGACAAGAAGATTGCCAGGATGAAGGATGGTCAGGTCTGCGGTGGCTAGTGGGCTCTTACCCATCTTGGCCCCAGATTGAGGGTTTCAAAACTGAATGACCTAAATGGTCTGAAAGGCCTAGCTCCTAAGGGCGTGCTATATACAGATCCAGTCCAGAGAGTACAAGCAGACAATCACTGCAGAAAAATATGAGGTTGCCCAGAAATAGTTAACTCACTTGTCATTTAAGAGGTGATAACTAGGCTTCAGAGTTTATGCCCTATAAAATTGCTTGGTAGAAGTTGATTGATATTTAATTTTGCTCCTGATAGCAGTGTGATCAGATTACATTATGTAAATTACAATATCTTTCTTCTCAGGGAAATCTAAAAGAATAAAACATGGTGAGAGAGTAGCTGGTTTTGTAGAGTTGATTTCTGCTGTACCGTTTTTATAATTCCTTCATTCCTTTTATACTCAAACTGTTGAAATGACTAGAGGTTTGAGTGAGAGTGGACTTTTTCTAGGTTCTAAGAATAAGGTTTTCCACATTTTATATAAGAAAGTGCTACTGAATAAAGTCAGTGAACAAATACACTGACCTCCAGATAGGGAATTTATTGATAAAAATGAGCAGCTGATGCCCAGATACAGAATGAAGATAAATAGCAAATTAACGGTATTACACTTTTGAAATTTCTTCCTTTCTTTCCTTTTTTCTTTCTCTCTTTTTCTTCCTTCTCTTTCTTTCTTTCTTCCTTTCCTTCTCTTTCTTTTTTCCTTCCTTCCTTCCTTCCTTCCTTCCTTCCTTCCTTCCTTCCTTCCTTCCTTCCTTCCTTCCTTCCTTCCTTCCTTCTTTCCTTCCTTCCTTCCTTCCTTCCTTCTTTTCTTCCTTTTTCTTGATCTCTCCTAGTCTGCAAATGCAGCAGCCCCTTAAAGGCCCAATGCTACTGCTGATTGGCACAGGCGGTTTACTGTCCTCCATTTCTGATCCAGACTACTTCATTCCTCCTTAGTCAGCCCTTCTAGGGCTTACCATATTGGTGCCAGACTTAGTGTATCCATGAAATCAGCTTTAGCCTTAGTTCAGAGCTCCAGAACTCAAGCTATCCACTAGCCTCAGCCTCTTCCAATAGCAGGGATTACGTGTGTACAACATTACTCCTGTCTCTAAATTGCCTTTTAAACATTACAGATCCTTTACACATAGGACCCTATTTTTGAAACAAATGGCAAAGCATTATTATTATGCAAACGTGCCAAGGCTCAGGTAAGCTTTTCATGGTCACCAGAAATGATGGTAACTTTGTCCTCAATTCATGAGGCTTATAAGCTTTTCAAACAAATCATTACTTTTTCACTAGCCACAGCCAACAAGATGCTCCAGTATTCTGACAGGTTAACCAGTGCTATGTTTGGCACTGTTTTCAAAGTTGTCATGGGACCTGTGCCTGACTGATGAGGAAGGAAAGAGCATTTTGCTTCTAACAGAGGAAGCAATGCACTAAATCCCTCTAGAGGAAAAAGAGAAGGCAAAGGACATTAGAAAGAAAGAGCAATTATATTGATATTACCTATTAAAAAAAATAAAGGAAATGAAGGCTAATCAAGCAGTTGATCCAGAGTAAGTGAATGATTACCCCACTCATACAGGGGACCAGGATGGGTGTACCTCATCTGAGGTAATCAACATATTTAAATTCACTGTCATCTTTAAAGAGGAAGAGTAGGAAAAATGAAGAGAAGCATTTTCTATTTTTTCTCTTCTAAAATTTTTTTCATTAAAAATTTTTTTAATTAATTTTTACATGCTTTTATAATCTGTTCCTCCTCCTGCCTCTCTATTAAACAACCACAAAACAAAAACAATGAAAAGTAAAGCCCCTCTCATAAACACACATAGTCCAGCATAACAAATTTCTACATTGGTCATCCGTGAAGATACATGTTTTTGCATTTCAAGTCCACTACTTCTCTAGTAAGAAGTTAGTGGTGTGTTTAATCTTCAGGCTTTGGACTCATGGCTTATTATTGTACTGATCAGTATTCTAAAGTCTTTCAAGGTTCTTTTTCTTTATAATGTTGTTATTGTGTAAATTGCTCATTCTGTTCATAGAATTCTTCCTCGTTTCCTCTGAAATTGCCATTTTGTCATTTTTGATGGCACAATAATATTCCATTCCATTCATATACCGTAATTTGTTTAGCTATTCCCCAACAGGTTGGCACGTAGTTTACAATGTTTTGCCACTAAGAAAAGGACTGCTATAAATATTTTCATTATGTGTAGGTCCTTTTCCTCTTTTTTTGAAAGAAAAATATTTTCAAGACCTCCATGCAAATAATTTAATACAGAAAGTGTTCCTAGAGTTCCTCTTTCATCATTGTAGGAGAGTGTTTGCTTTCTTAACTCCAGAGATAAGATTCCTAGAGACTCTAAGGTGTCATAAGGATACTCTGTTATCAACTTCACTGAAAGGGAAATAGAGATGCTATAAAGGATAGGTTGCTCTGATTACAGGTTTGGGACCATGTGTATCCCAACAGAAGTCACATACCTTGGGTGGGCTTTCTTGCCAGCTCTGTCACTAGCTGTGTGACCTTGGGCAAGTCAACTCATTTCCGTGGACCTCAGTTTCATCATCTATAAAATGAGGTGGTTAGACCAGGTGGTCTCTGAGGTCCCTTCTAGTTCTGGATCTAGGATCCTTTGACTATGAGTTTTAGGTGGCAATGGGTCTAGAGTCAAGAAGACCCAAGTACAATTACTATGTGACCTTGGGCAAGTCACTTAACCTCTGTTTGCCTCAGTTTCCTCAGCTATAAAATGGGTGTCATAAATAGCACCTTCCTCCCAGAATTGTTGCAAAGATCAAATGAGATAATATTTGTAAAAATACTTAGCAGAGTTCCTAGTATAAAATAGGCACCAATATAAATGCTTTTTCCTTCCTTTCCATTTCCCCTTGACCATCATCTTCCATTATTCTTTTATCCAGTCTCTGGTGAAAGAGTTGGCCCTTCTCCTTATAAAGGACAATTCTTCTACATGTGTTCTTAAGTCGCCGGTATCATTCACCCCCTCCCCAATCTTAACTCTCCCTATCTATGGGCACTTTCCCTGATGTTACTATTTTTCAGTGTCATAGGTGCCCTTAGGAGTTAATTTATCTCATCTATCTGAGAAGTTTTAGAGGCAGCCAAGTGAATAGAGTGCTGGGTCTGGAGTCAGGAAGAATTGAGGTCAAATGTGGCCTCAGACACTTATTAGCAGTGTGACCCTGGACAAGTCACTTAACCTTTGTTTGCCTCATCAACTTGTGGACCATAGTCATAACAACATTATTCGGTAAAAAGTCCATTTTTGTGGCTGGACTTTTTAACCATGCATCACTGCCCCTATCTTATTAGATGGAGAAACTCAAGCCCTGAGGCTTTGAGTGACTATCAGTTGCAGGGTCAGTCAGGACAGAGTCAGGAATGCCACAGTATCAAAGCAGCACTTTCACAGGCACAAAAATGATACATTCTAGGAATGTTTTTTTTTTAAAGTTTTTCAATTAACAAAAACGGATTTTCTCTCATCCCCACTCCTCTACCAGAGGAAAAAAGAAAAACAAACCCTTGTCACAAATAGGCATAGTAAAGCCATGTCCAAAAGATCTATGTCTCATTCTGCCCCCATCTGGGAATGCTCTCTGTATTAAATACTGTGATTTTCTATTTTTTTTTTTAATCCTGTTGCTATCAGTAATGTCCTGACCTGCTTTCTCAATGTGGCATGAAGGTGACCCTTGAATTCTGCAGCACAAATTTCCCCCAAACTGGGGCCCAGTGGTGGGCTCTAGCTAAGAGCTTCATCATCAGTCAGTCAAGCAGGCAGGCCATCAACAAACATTTAAGTACTTCGAGTCAAACACCAGGAGGTTGGCCCCAGGGTGATTAATTTTTTTAGGGGGAAAGGGTGGTGGTTTCAATAATACATGAAACCATCTCCAGCTTCGAGCTCTCTCTCAGTGGAGAGAGTGATAAAATCACTGATAAAAAAAAATCATGAATCCTATAAATGACCAAATAATCCTACGTTAGGTCCTTGAAAACATGCCATCAGAATGTGAGGGATGGATTCATCACTGAGTTTATGGTAAGTCTTTCTTCTAAAACTGTGTGACCTCCCTCGACATCTTGATTCAGGGATTTGACTGTGGCCTTCTTTTAACTAGTTAGTGATTTTTTTCCTTGTGACATTTGGTCACGGGGCCCCTCGGTCTCCACTTACATTCTCACAGTATTTCTAAGGATACATGCCTATTTTTAGATAAGATATTTATTTCTTTCCATTTCAACTATTTACTCCCCTTGTACTTTTGCTTCTGTGTGTTTTGTGAGACAGCACTTTGCTCTTCAATTGTGGGATAGTGGAATGAGTGATGAACTTGGAACTAGGGAACCTGGGTTCCAATCCTGTCTCTGCCACTCATCCCTTTTGTGACCCTGGGCCTCAGTTTCCTCATCTGTCAAAGGAGGTTAGTTTTTTTTCTTCTTCATAGCTTCTGCAGTAAAACCAGAATAAATTTGAGAGTGGGTCCAGATGTAATCTAGAAAAAAAACCCACTACATTTAAAATTCTAATTACTGGGTTAGAATCCGAGCTCCACACTTTGATGGGTGTTGAGTAAGGGGACCTATGTTTGAATGCCAGTTCTGCTACTTGCTACCTAAGTGATGTAAGGAAAATGACTTTATCCCTCTGGGCCTGAGTTTCTCATCTGTCAAGTGGGAATAATAATCCTAATTTGGCCTACCTCACAGAGCTGTAGTGAAGATCAAATAAGATAATATATGTGAATTGTAAAGTTCACATATAAAGTACAAATGAAAGGCATCACTATCATTATTTTAAGTGGACCAAAGTACAATATGCTTAAAAACAACAACAATAACAGCTAACTTTTATATACCACTTACTATGTGCCAGGCACTGTGCTAAGTGCTTACTAATTATTATCTCATTTGAACCTGATGGCAATCCTCGGAGTCAAGTGCTATTATTATCTCCATTTTGCAGATGAGGAAACTGAAGAAAACAGAGGTTAAGATACTTGCCCAAGGTCACACATCTGGTAAGCGTCTGAGGCCAAATTTGAACTCGGGTCTTCCTAACTCCAGGTCCTGGGCTCTATCCACTGTATCACCTAGCTGCCCAATGCAAACATTATTTCTTTGGGAAATGCATTGAATTCCAAACAAATGACTGGAAAACAAAATTCTGGAACACAATTCACTCATAAGTTAGGGACTCCCTGCACTATTTTCTTGCAAATTGATCTCATATAATAAAATGTTTTTTTCCCCTTTCCTAGCTTTTGTTAGAGTTGGAAGTTCTTCTGAAATGAACCAATGAGATGTCAGAAATGCATGAAGTAAACAGGGAGAATGAGATATGACAGTCACTTAGCCTCCCCTGCTCCAGAACATAAACATATATTTCACTTTTTTTCAGATTCCAAAAGCAAAAGAAAAGCCCTGGCATTCTGTTTCTTTGATACGTAATAGCTGGGTATCTATATAATAACTGGGTATCCTTAAATACCCCAAAGAGTGTCTATGACCCCAAAGAAATAAAAAAAAGAAGAAAAGGGACTCATACAAAAATTATACCTCTTACGGTGGCAAAGAATTGGAAACAAAGGGGATGCCTATTAATTGGGCAATGGTTGAAATAGTTATTTGAATGTGATGAATGTGACAGATTATATGAATATGATGGATTATTATTGTGCTGTAAGAAACAATTAAGGGGATGGGTTCAAAGAAATCTGGAAAGACTTGTAAGTAAAAGAACAAAAACAAAAGGGGCAGCTAGGTCGTGCAGTGGATAGAGCTCTGGCCTTGGAATCAGGAGGACCTGAGTTCAAATTCAACCTCAGACACTTGACACTTACTAGCTGTGTGACCCTGGGCAAAGTCACTTAACCCTGAATGCCCCACCAAAAAGCAAAAAAACCCCAAAAAACAAAAAAGACTTGTCTTGTTCTATACAGAATCTATGAAGTCTATGCAGAGAACCTATGCAGAGTGAAGTGAGCAGAACCAGGGGACCAATTTACTCTATAACAACAGTACTGTAAATACAAAGACCTTGAAAGACTTGAGAATACTGATCAACACAATGACAAATCACAATTCTAGAGGATTCGTGATGAAACTTACTTTCTGAAAGATTAGTGAAAGACTCAGTATGGCTAGAGACATTTTTTCTGCACATAGAGAATACAGAAATTTATTTTGCTTGACTATATATATTAGGGAGCAGCTAGGTGACAGTGGATAGAGTGCCAAGCCTAGATTCAGAATGACCCAAGTTCAAATCTGGCTTCAAACATTTACTAGCTGTGTAATCCTAGGCAAGTCACTTAACCCTGTTGACCTCAGTTTTCTCACTTGTAAAATGAGCTGAAGAAGGAAATGGCAAACCACACCAGTATTTTTGCCAAGAAAACCCCAAAAGGGGTCATAAAGAGTCTGACACAGTTGAAAAATGACTAAACAACAACATATATATTTTGAAAAGGGGCTTTACTTTTCCGGCTTTCTTCATGAGGGGAGACAGAGAGAGGGATGCAGGAGAAAAGATGCATCTTCATTTGAAAATGAAATAAGATTAAAATATATACTAGTACTATATTTATCATATGATAGCTAGCCAGTCAATCAGTGTTTATTACGTGCTTAATATGTGTCAGGCCCCATGCTAAGCATTAGATACTTTGTAATAAGTATACTTTTACATAACAGAAACTTTCACATAACAGAAATAAAACACATTCCAACACTGCAAAGTGCTTGCAACATGTGACAAATGAGCAATCTACTATTTTATTCTTTAAATGGACTTGAAAAAGGAATTCCAACTGTTAGAGGGGGAATTGACCCCGAGGTCAGCCACTCTAACTTTTAGATAAATACGATCCCCAGAGTCCCAGCCACAAAGTCCTAGCTCCAGAGGTCTTCTTCTATTACATAAGGCTTAAGAAAATTAATATGCAGAAGCGTGCTTTAAAGGGCATCTAGGTGGCGCAGTGGATAGAGCTCTAGGCCTGGAGTCAAGAAGAACTGAGTTCAAATGTGGCCTTAGACACTTGCTAGCTGTGTGACCCTGGGTAAGTCAATTAAATCTCTGTTTGCCTCAGTTTCCTCAGCTGCAAAATGGGGATAATAATATCACCTACTTCCCAGAGTTGTTGTAAAGATCAAATGAGGTAATATTTGTAAAACATTTATTATAGTGCCTGGCACATAGTAGGTGCATATAAATACTATCTATCATCACCATCATCAAATGCTGAATTTCAGTTGGAGTTTAGTGAAAATAAAGATACAATTTGTTTACCCTCCAAGTTCATGGACTCTCTGAAATCTGTCCATGAATTCCTTGGGGATTCTAAGGTTAAGAACCCCTGCTCTAACATTATTAATTTGTAGAACAGGTACCTATCTGCCCTGGTAGAGGGAATTTCTTCATTGGGAGTTCCTTATGACAATGTCATTTTTTTTTAGGCAATTGGGGTTAAGTGACTTGCCCAGGGTCACATAGCTAGTAAGTGTCAAGTGTTTGGTCTGAGACTGGATTTGAACTCAGGTCCTCCTGACTCCAAGGCTGGAGCTCTATCCACCATGCCACCTAACTGCCCCGACAATGTCATTTCCAATCATGTCTGACTCTTGGTGAACCCATTTGAGGTTTTCTTGGCAAAGATACAGCTCACTTTACAGATGAGGAAACTGAGGCAAACAGGGTAAAGTGATTTGCCCAGGGTCACACACCTAGTAAGTGTTTGAGGCCGGACTTGAACTCAGGAAGATACCAGGTCCAGTGTTCTATCCACTGAACCACTTATCAACCCAATGAAATCAGATCTGATTAAAAAAAAAAACAATATGCAAAAGGAATCCATTATGAATTCTTTGTATTAAGAATTAAATATTCTTTTGCCAATGTCATGGATATTTTTTTTCCCTGTAATCCTTATTTCGCTGTTCATTCAGAAAGATAAATAAGAGAGGTGAGATTTCACAAACTGATATTTTAAAGGTAGTTCAATACTTAAGATCAAATTATTTCTGCCTGCTTGGTCACAACTATGGATTTGTCTTTACTATTGTTAAATGTGTCATGAACATCATACTGAGAAAAGGATGGGGTTTTATTGGTAGACAGCAGGAGAATAGGTCCTTTGATAATGCTTTCAATCATATCATTTGTATCTGGATCTTCTGGGATAAGGTGCTATAAGAAGTTGATAAGGCTGGTGTGATTACAAGATAACAGTTCTCTCTAAAGTGACTTAGCACATTGAAAAACAGACAATTATTTTGTGTTTCACCTTAAAGTACCCTCAAAAGGAGAATTACACATTTTAACAGTAATATGAAACAAAATTCCAAATCACTAAAAATAAGAGAAATTCTTATCAAAACAACCCTGAGGCTTTACGTCATAGCCAGCAAATCGGCAAAGATGACAAAAAATAAGCATAGCCAATGTTGGAAGGATTGTGGGAAGACAAGCACAATAATGCATTGTTAGTGGAGCTTTGAACTGGTATAGCCATTCTGGAGAGCAATTTGGAATCATGCAAATAAAGCGTTTATATTCTTTGTCCCAGAGGTTACATTGCTAGACATGTACCCCAAGGAAGTCATCGACAAAAAAGAAGAGCTCTATGTACACCTAAATATTTATAGCTGCACCTTTTGTGGTAGCAAAGAACTAGAAACAAAGAGGATGCAGCTCAATCAGAGAAATGGCCAAACAAATTGTTGTATACAAATATAATGGAATATTACTGTGCTGTAAGAAATGACAAATCTGTTGAATACAGAGAAGTATTGAAAGATATATATGAACTTATTCAAAAGGAAGTAAACAGAGCCACAATATATGCAATGACTACAACAATATAGAAGGAAAAAACAGCCATATATCAAAATTTTATGTTGTGAAATTATAAAGAATAAGCTTTACCCCCAAAGAAGAGATATAAGAAAACACGTCCTTCACTCTTATGCATGTAATATCAAATTCTTTCCAAGTCTGATTGATTTTTACTGATTCCTCTCCCACCACTTTTGTCTCTTTTTCTTCCTGTTAAAAAATTCTTTGTTATAAGAGGTAAGCTCTCAGATGAAGGGAAGCAATATGGGGGATATTTAGGGAACATAAAAACAACTATATCAATCAAAATATATTTTAAAATTTAAAAATAGGAAAGCGTCACATTAAAGTGGAATTTTGCTTTAGATACTTAGAGGTAGAAAAGTTCATTATTGTTTCCTGCTTAGTATAAGCCTAATAGACTGGAAGATGGTAATAGTCATTACAGCATAGTTTTTAAAAAGATAGTTTTAAAAAAGATGAATAATAAAAAAGCACAGCACATACCCATTTCTTCTGATTGCATTTTACAATTATTATATGTTTTTCATTTTTATTTATTTCAATTTTTTTTCACATAGGCTCTAAATGAAAAAATACCTATCTCCCAAACCTCACAAATACTACTTTCACCCATTCAGCAATTCCTCTAACATTTGTCTCCCAAATGGAGCCTTTTTTTTAAAAAACATGATTTTCATCCCATTTAATGAAAATATGTATGCACAATGAAAACTCATAGTGAACCCTTTGGACATAAATAACTGAATACTAGATAAAACTGAATCTCTTCTTTGGCGCCAAGCTTGTTCTTTATAATTTCATAACATTCAGTTTCTCTTCTCCTGAAGAGAAAAAAGATTTGAGGTTTAGAAGAAGTGACATGATTAAGAAGTGCAGCATTATTTTGCACAGCAGCATAGTATTATGGAAAAATCGGTGCATTATGCATCAGGAGACCTGGGTTCAAGACCAGGCTCTAATACTTACTACAAGTTTCGACCTTAGGTGGATCACTTACTACCACTTAGTCTCACTTTCTTCATCTACAAATTTGTCATAATAATACTTGTGCAGAGTTGCTGTCAGGGAGAATAGCCCAGATAGCAGAGCAGGAGCAAGCAGTACTGCCCAGGTCCCTTGACTACCCCAACAATGATCTCAGATGATTGCCAGACCAAGGAAGGATTTGAAATCTAAACAGAAACCACAGTGGGTCACCTTTCCAGCAAAATATCACAAATTTGAACTGCGGGCAGGTGACCAGGACAGCACTATGTGTGGAACAGGGGTGTGTAGAGCTTGTGGATCCTAGGAGCAGAAGACTTGTGGTGCTGTCATTGCCTCTTTAAACCAGAAGAGAGGACCTTTGAGCCAGACCCCAAGAGCAGAACACAGCCCCAGCACAATGGCGGCTCTGACCTTGGCCAGAATGAGTGCAAGTGAGGTGGAGATTTGGGAATCTATGACAGATGCTCCTAATTTTGGTGTCAACCTTTTATGTTCAAGAGGTTGGAGGCTTCCTGGTTACGCAGTGGGAGATGCTTCCTGCTACTATAATGCTTTCTCAGAGTAGAAGATGACCAGTCAGGAGGCTGAGCCCAGGCCATACTCTGGCTTGCTAGAAGATAGAGATCTTGAGTCATTTACTCAGATAGTGCAGAGGCACGGTAAAGATGAAGAGCTTGTCCAGTAGTTCCAATAAGTGTTTTTAGGATCAACTTCTCAGAGCTACCATGTCTTATCTGATTCCTCATTTCACTCCTGTGGGAACTCTTTCCTTCATTCTCCAGGGAGTTCTTCCTGGAATCTCCATTTTGGGGAAGCGCCCGGACCAGCCGTCCCTTCTTCTTTGTACTTAATCACTATTCCCCCTTTATGGATTCTTCCTCCCACTCCTTTCTCCTCTCCTTTTCAACTCCCTTTTTTATGTGTTTTCTTTCCTAATTAGAATTCAAACTCCTCAAGGGTAAGGGCTGTCTTCTTCTTTGTATTTGTATACCCAAAACTTAACACAGTGCCTGGTCCAAGTTGTTGTTCAGTCATTCAGTTGTGTCTGACTGCCCTTGAGGTTTTCTGGGCAAAGACACTGAAGTGGTTTGCCATTTCCTTCTACAGTGGGTTAAAGCAAACTAGTTAAGTGATTTGCCCAGGGTCACTCAACTATTGAGCTTCTGAGGCTGTATTTGAACTCAGGTCTCTCTGACTGGGCCTGGGCTCAGCACTTTATCCACTGAGTCACCTCGGTGCCTTACTATGTACCTGGCACATAGTAGTCTCTTAACAAATGCTTGTTGACTAACTGTTAGACTGACTAATATAACTTTTCCCCCACCTCCAATGAGGACATTCTATATGAAGGAGAAGAGATCAGTAACACTTAGTTAGGTACAGCCTCCTCACTGCCCCTCTCACTGGTTCTCTACATGTACAGCAACAATTACAGTAGTTTATGGTAGAGTTGTAGAAAGAAGTCTAGCCTAGAGATTTAATTACTACTTACTACTACCTCTGCCAATCACTAACTGTGCGATGCTGACCCTGGGCCAGCTGCTCATCTTGGCCTCAGTTTCCTTCCACTTTTGTAAAATGAGCTGGGTGAGACTAGATAAGCTCCTATATCATCTTGCAAACTGATAAAAAAGAAAAACTTAGTGAGAAGGCTATTCTTCCTGACTAGCTATGAAGCAAATCAGCTTTTCTTCCCGCTTCAAACTCTCAACTTTCCCTTGAGCTTTTGTTGATCAAGAACATTTGGAATTTCATTTTTGAAACAAAAGAAGTAAACACATCACAGTTCTCTCATTTCCCTCTACTGATACTGTGGCTTCAAATAAATAATTCTTTATTACTTGTGAAGAATTGTCCAGGCTCATCATCTGCTTCTCACAAGGTATCTGACTGCCTGCTCTTGGTCTCTGTCTATGGCTATCCCATGCAACAAATGATACTCACACACAGTTGACACACAGTGTTCAAAACCAAGGCCTATAAATACATGTCCCCTGTATTTCCTACCTTTTTACTAAGCCTCATGTTCTCCGTGCTACAATTTGCCTTGAGAGGAGTGTATGCCTTTGGTAGCTAGGATTGCTACAGATGGGTAGTCAAGTCCAAATGCTCCCTTACCAAAGATAACAAAATGGTTCACTTTCTCTTTTCTATAGCCCTTTGTTGGTTCCCAGGAAAGAAAAGTCACATTCCCAGTAGTCCCAGATCCCGCTCCTTTTCTCTAGTCCTGACCTGCTTTTGCTGTCCCCAATTATCCAACATTTTCCTCAAGATTTTCTTTGCCCTACTTAAATGGAGGAAAATTCCATTTGGACCAAATGTTGATATTGGTGCTTCCTGCTTCGGGGTAAAAGCCAGAGATGCACCTCAGAGAAGGTTTGTCTAGATTTTCTCAAGGCTGGTTCTTCCATCTCCCTCTGTTTAAAACATTATCTTACCCCTTGCCTCTCCCTCAGAAATGAGGAGTTCAGAGGGAGGTCTCAGAGTACTCTACTTTTCCATTACATTTCTTTGATTCTTCCCTATTCTTAAAAACATTGTCAATTCCATCACAGTTATTATTTCCATCCTGGAAGTATTTATTCTGCATCAAATCATAGAAGATAAGAGCTAGATGGGGCTTTGGCAGTAATTTAATTCAACCACTCACTTAACAGATGGGAAACTGATGTTCAGAGAGATGAAGTGAGTTATTTACCTAAAATGAACCAATGAATTTACATTTCAGCCAGAATTAGAACTGAAGTCTTCTGATTACCAGTTCAGTATTGCTGGGGTTTTTGTTTGCTTGTTTGTTTGACTTTACTGTACTGCCTCTCCCTTTCCCCTATTGGACCTATCTTTTCCACATTTTTGTGTACGTGGGTATAAATGTATACATGCATGTATACACTAGTATGCTCTCTCTCAGGGTACAATTATTCATTCCTGGACCATCACAAATATTCCTGAAGTCTACATGTCAACCTTAGAAGCAAAAGACATTAAAGAGAAACATAACAAAGATAACCCATCATACACTTGTGGGGTGTTGTTGAGTCATTTCACTGGTGTCCGACTCTGTGACTCCATTTGGGTTTTCTTGGCAAAGGTACTGGAGTAATTTGTCGTTTCCTTGTCCATTTCATTTTACAGATAAGGAAACTGAGGCAAACAGGGTTAAGTGATTTGCCCAGGGTCACACAGCTACTAAGCATCTGAGGCCAAATTGGAACTCAGGTTCTCCTGACTCCAGGGTCAGCACTCTTAAATGTATTTAAATACAGAATTGGACAAAGATAAAATCATAAGGTTAAATTAAAATTAAGAAGTCATCTGATCATGCTCCTATTTCAAAGTTGGGTGGCAACAACTTTAAATATAAGGGGCTCATTTCCATTTCTTCAATAACTCTTGGGAGCAATATTCTCCAGCCTATACCGGTGCCTAACAACTTTGGTAGGTTTCAAATTATTTCACAATATTCATACTTGGATGTGATGAAACTACTTTAAATCTGTTTAAAAATCTGTTTGAGCTTTATTTAAAAGGGGTTTTAAAAAAATTTTATTTGGAAAAGAAGATATCTCCTTCTGTTGTTCAGTCATGTCCGACTCTCCATAGTCCCATTTTGGGATTTTCTTGGCAAAGACACTGGAATGGTTTGCCATTTCCTTCTCCAGCTCATTTTATAGATGAGGAAACTGAGGCAAACAGCGTTAAGTGACTTGCTCAGAGTCACAAGTGTCTTGTCAGGTAATAAGTGTCTTGGGTCAGATTTGAACTCAGAAAAATGAATCTTCCTGACTCCAAGCCCAGTGCTTTATCTACTACACCACCTAGCTGCCCTGTTTCTTTAACAAACATAATACAAAATGGTCAATTAAGTCATTATTATGACTTAAGAAGTCATTATTTGTGGAAGAGGCCAATCAGTCAATCAAAACCATTTATTACGCACTACATGCCAGGCACTGTACAAAGCACTAGAGATATAAAGAAAGGCAAAAACCAGTCCCTGCTCTCAAGAAGGTCATAATCTAATAAGGGAACAACATATAAATAACCATGTGCAAGCAAGACATATACAGGATAAATTGGAGATAATCTCAGAAGGAAGGCAGCAGCAGTAAGGGGTGCAGAGGAAAGTTTCTTGTTGAAAGATGAGACTTTAACTGAGACTTGAAAAAAGCCAGGAAAGCTAGGAGGTGATGAGGAGGGTGAGAGCTCTAGGTGTAGAAAACTTCCAGCAAAAATATACAAAGTCAGGAGATGTTATGTTTGGTGTGAAGAAGAAAAAGGAAGTTAGTGTACAGTTATTCCTTCCACATCTTAGGAGTTAGGGGCACAGAACCCCCGTGATCTGGAAAATCCCTATAAAAATTTTTGGTCCTTCCTTTGTGCCAGAGAAGTCTGAATTTTTCCTTTTTATTTTATGGAGTGTTTATAGTACTTTATTGTAAAATTTGGGTTGACATTATACAATATTATGTAGATATTTTATGCATTTCTGAGTTTCTAAACTTTTTCTGTGTTGTCTGCTAGCCTTCACATGTTACTTGCAGCTTCCACAAGACTCCCCCAAAATTCCCATTTAATTTCTTATGCTGACCCATGACATATCGGAACCGTGATGGGGAAAGTCGCAATGTGGAAGGGATAAGCATACAGAGTACTTGAAGGGGAATATGATCTAAGAGGATTGGAAATCAGGAAGGGGCCAGGTTATAAAGGGCTTTAAAGGCCAAACAGAAGATTTTATATTTGATCCTGGAGGTGAGAGGAGCCACTAGAATTTACTGAATAGATCTATTTATTGAATAAGATGGCTAGATCTGCTCTTAAGGAAAATAATTTTGGCAGCTGAGTGGAGAATGGATTGGGATGGGGAAAGACTTAAGGCAGGGACGTCAGCTGGCAGGCTATTGCAGTAGAGCAGGCATGAGGACATGCCTGAACAAGAGGACATAAGAGCCTGCACCAGGGTGAGAACAGCATTAGAGTAAAGGAGAGATATCACAAAGGCAGAGAAACAACAGGCTTTGACAACTGATGGGGGACGAAGAGTGAGAGAGTGAACAGATGGGGAGAGGAGGAATTTAGAGGAATTCTAAACCTAAAAAACAAACTCATAGCTGAGGGTGGGTGTTTCCAGTTATAGAGAGACTTAGACAGAATGAGTGATATAGAATTGAGTCTCAGCTTCGAGGGAGGCTATGAGGACTCCTCTCCCCACTTGAAGGAAGATGATATAAAGCACTACCAGAGAACGGCACATTTTGTAGCTGATCCAGAGACAAATAGGGAGGACAAACAACAACAACAATCTCTTTAATTAATTTAAACAGGCTAAACAAGGAAATAATATACCTCTGGCTGGGGCAAAGAAAAACCCTGGTCACGCTGAAAGCAGAGGACCAGTTTCCAAGCCAGGTTGTGAATTCAAAACTGGCTTGAGTTCAAGAGCCTGACTCTAAAATAATGATGCAGTGTGAGTGCAAAAGAAGGGTGGTGATCTGACTAGGCTTGGATTGACTTAAGAATGACTTAAGAATCAGTGAGGGACCTGAGTTCAAATAAGGCAACAGATACTTGATACTTACTAGCTGTGTGACCTGGGCAAGTCACTTAACCCCAATTGCCTCACCAAAACAAACAAACAAAAAAAAAGATGAAAATTGACCCTGGGCAAATCACTTAACTCCAATTGCCTAAAAAAAAAAATCAAGAATCAGTGAGAAAGGGACTAAATTTTACCAAAGATTCTGTTTTCTTTCAAAGCCCATTCTATACAGCACATATTACCACTGAGCTCAGTTCTTGGTAGTTTTGTTCTAACACTGGATTTGAAACTTGGGTTTGAATCCTGGCTCAGCTGCTTATCCAACCAGGGTGTGCTGGAGCCAGCTCAAACAAGTTCATGAGAACTGATAGTTAAAATTTCAGAATGAGTATATATACCTCACAAATCAACAAACACTAAAAATCAGGGCTTTTAATGTGTTTTTTCTTGGTTGATTTCCAGACTTAAGAAAGTGATGGAGACATTTGTCAATAATGCAGATTAAATTTAAAAGTGTGCCATACATTCCCTGCCCACTCCCCACCACCAGCCAGTTGTTAAATATTTACTAGCACATTCTTGCTATATGTTGGGCAAATCATTTGACCTCTCTAGGACTTTGTTTCCTAATCTGTAATTCAAAGGGGTTAAAACTAGATGATCTCTAAGTTCCCTTCAAGAAAAAAAAAAATCATTTGATCCTCTCAGATCTTCTAACTTGAAATTTTAATGTCCAGGGCAAACAACATTCATGGGGTAAGCAGCAGAGCACCAACCTTAAAAATCACATAAGAAGTAATTAAGACAAAGTCACTTGAACAGGAGAGGGAATTAGTTACAGATGGCTTACAGATGGATGTTATTAATAATGAAAAATATCTATCAGTTTCCTATTTTGGTGAATTATTTTTCTAACAAGAGGCTAAACTCAACTGTTTCTAAGCTATTTAGGGAGTGTATGTCCTGTCAACATGTACATGTATCATTTTTAAAGTACACAACCTTTCAAATACATCATATAATATTTTTGCTTATTTTAAAACAACATTATTCTTCAGTCATGTCCAACTCTTCATGACCTCATTTGGGGTTTTCTTGGCAAAGGTACTGGAGTGGTTTGCCATTTTCTTCTCCAGCTTATTAAGCAAATGAGGAAACTGAAGCAAACAAGCTTAAGTGACTTGCCCAGGGTAGCACAGCTAGGAAGTATCTGAGGCCATATTTGAACTCAGGAAGATGAGTCTTCATGACCCCAGGTCTGGCATTTATCCACTATACCACCTAGCTGCCCCCTTAAACTTTAGTAGCCTAGCACAAAGCCCAATCACCCCACCTAGTTATATCTATAAAGCCAGTCATCCCAATGGTTTATAATTAAAAGTTCACAGAATCTCCAAAATCTTAAAGTAAACATAAACCTAAATAGAGCAAATAGGATTTTTGTGAACCTTTGCTGCTGATTAAATACTGGAAAAGAAAAACAATGACAGGCAAAATCTTTGAAATTTACAGAAAACTGAAATTTTCATTGATGAAAGCAAAGCATTAGCTTCTGGAAAATACAGATGTATTCCTCTTTTCATTCCCAAACAACAAATGTTTTAGTTGCTTAGATCTGACAGTTTTGTTTAAAAAAATACCACAATGCAAAACTAACTTATTAATAGATTACTCACATCAGGGTCTAGTTCTTCCAATTCATTTTCTAGTGTCCTAAGCTCATCTTCTGTTAGTGCTCCTAGGATTTTATCTTCATCCAGATCCCGGTATTTTTCTAGTTCTCGTCTGTATGACATTTTGTAACCTTTCTTGTGGTCTGCACTGAATTATGACCTATAATAAAAAGGCAATGATTCAATTCAACAAGCATGTCTTAATCACATGCAAGGCACCTGAGGATACAAAGACAAAAAGCAAAAAGCTTTAAAAAGATAAATAAGAGATAATGGCTCCTTTGACTATATTGTTATCCTTCTAGAAATGAAAATGTTTGCATTCATTAAGTAGCATCTGTACATATTTTTACAAGTACAATGATCAGTATTAACCTCACTACAATCAAGATTGGCATAGTTTTATTACTTATGCTGCCACTAGAACCAGCAGTGTTGTCTTGTAAAATTTCTTAGGGAATTTGCTATAGTGACTAGATTAGTTTACAACTATCAATTGTTTGTAAGTGAGTACTTAAGTTGTTACTCTTGTTGTTCAGTCCTTGTCTCTCCATGACTTGATTTTTGGGTTTTCTTGCCAAAGACACGGGAATGATTTGCCATTTCCTTCTCCCGCTCATTTTACAGATGAGAAAATTGAGGCAAACAAGATTAAGTGACTTGCTCAGGGTCACACAGCTAGAAAGTATCAGAGGTCATATTTGAACTTGGGGTCTTCCTGACTCCAGCTTCAGCGTTCTATGCATTGCATCACCTAGCTGTCCTCCTGAGTACTCATAGGATCACAGATTTAGAACTGGAAATAGAACTAACCTCACTTTATAGATAAGGAACTGAGGCCCAGAGAGGTCAATTAACTTGTCTAATATCCCACAGGTAGTAAGTAATATAGTTGGGATTTGAATCCAGTTTTTCTACCATCAAATCCCACACTTTCTACTATACTGCTCTTAAAGATTTCTACCAACTTGTGGGAATCTGAAAGAAGCTTGATCTCCGAACTAGATTAAACATACTACTCCAATGTCACTTTTGAGCTTTTAGCAAATCCTCCCTTCATAGATAAGGTTAAGGTAAATTTCATCCCAACCCCTTTCTAAATTGTAAATTATGAATTCATTAGATGCTCTTACATATTATATGTAACAAATTATAATGCTATACTATAACTTTATTTATAGTTATATAAATTATATATTTATATGTAATACTTTATATAATATTAGTATATTTTTATATCCATTGAAGCATTCTGAACTGCATTAGGAAAAACAAGATTGAGTTCTGGACCGTACATTCTTTTTATATGCGTGTGTGTGGTGTGTGTGTGTGTGTGTGTAAACTTTATTGATTTATTTTGATTTATCAACAATCATTTCCATAAGCTTTTGAGTTTTAAATTTTTCTCCCCCTCCTTCCCAACCTCCCTCCTCAAGACAGCACACAATCTGTTATAGGCTATTCATATACATTCCTATTAAACATATTTTCACATTAGTGATGCTTAAGTAAGAATTAGAACCAATAGGAGGAACCACCAGAAAGAGGAATAAAAAAAAACCAGAAGAAAAAAGAATAGCAAATGGTATGCTTTGATCTGCATTCAAACTCCATAGCTCTTTCTTTGGATGTGGATAGCATTTTCTATCATGAAGCCTTTGGAGATGTCTTAGATCCTTGTGTTGCTTAGAAGGGTTAAGTCTATCAATATTAGTCATCGCACAATGTGGATGTTACTGCATACAATGTTTTCCTGGTTCTGCTTGCTTCACTTACCATCAGACCATATAAGTCTTTCCAGGTTTTTCTGAAGTCTGCCTGCTCATCATTTCTTATAGCACAATAGTATTCCATTACATTCATATACCACAACTTGTTCAGCCATTTCCCAGTTGATGGGCATCCTCTTAATTTCCAATTCTTTGCCACCACAAAAAGAGCTGCTATAAATATTTTTGTACATATGGGTCCTTTTCCTATTTGTATGATCTCTTTGGGATACAGCCCTAGAAGTGCTATTGCTGGGTCAAAGGGTATGCATATTTTTATAGCCCTTTGTGCATAATTCCAAAGTGCTCTCCAAAATGGTTGGATCATTTTATAACTCCACCAACAATGCGTTAGTATTTCAATTTTCCCAAATCTTCTTCAACATTTATCATTTTCCTGTTTTGTCATGTTGGCCAATCTGATAGGTGTGATGTGGGACCTCAGAGTTGTTTTGATTTGCATTTCTCTAATCAATAGTGATTTAAAGCATTTTTTCATATGACTATGGATGGCTTTAATTTCTTCATCTGAGAACTGCCTGTTCATATCCTTTGACCATTTAGCAATTGGGGAATGACTTGTATTCTTATAAATTTGACTTAATTCTCTATATATTTTAGAAATGAGGTCTTTATCAGAGACACTGGTTGTAAAAATTCTTTCCCAATTTTTGGTTGCATTGGCTTTGTTTGTGCAAAAACTTTTCAATTTAATGTAATCAAAGTTACCCATTTTGCATTTCGTAATGTTCTTTATCTTCTGTTTGGTCATGAATTCTTCTGTTCTCCATAAATCTGATAGGTAAACTATTCCTTGCTCTCCCAGTTTGCTTACAGTATCAGCCTTTATATCTAAATCATGAACCCATTTTGACTTTATTTTGGTACATGGTGTGAGATTTTGGTCTATGCCTAGTTTCTGCCATACTTTTTTTTTTTAGGCAATTGGGGTTAAGTGACTTGCCCAGGGTCACACAGCTAGTAACTGTCAAGTGTTTGGTCTGAGGTCGGATTTGAACTCAAGTCCTCCTGACTTCAGAACCAGTGCTCTGTCCACTGCGCCACCTAGCTGCCCCCTTGCCATACTCTTTTCCAGTTTTTCCCAGCAGTTTTTGTCAAAAAGTGAGTTCTTATCCCAGAAGCTGGGTTCTTTGGGTTTATCAAATAATAGATTACTATAGCCATTGACTGTTGTGTCTTGCATACTTAACCTATTCCACTGATCTACCACTGGACTGAGAAAACAATTCACAATGATTTAAGTTTAACATGTGACCATCCCAAGTTAAAGGAACTGCCCAAATCAATTAGAAATATAGTAAAAGTCAGTAACCGCAAACTACATGTAAAAGCTAACAGACAACAGAAAAAGTTGAGAAACTCAGAAATGCATAAACTATATGTATCATATTGTATAATATCAACCCAAATTTTACAATAAGACACTGTAACAACCCATAAAAGAAAAAGAAAAAAAATTCAGACTTTTTCTCTGGTATGAAGGGAGGGCCAGAATAATTTTTATGTGGATTTTCCAGATCTCAGGAGTGCCAGGCCCCTTACCCCCACGATGTGGAAGAGATAACTATATAATTACCTCTATAAATGTTATTTAATTTTAATTTTAAATTTAATTTAAATTTTAAAAAATTATTTAAATTAATTTTAAATTATTATACTTTTTTTAGTTAAACAACCACCAAGTGGCTATTATGTGCAAACTGATTTGTACAGAAACTGAAATAGGGTAGGGATTTAGCAGGTAATAGTAGAATCAGAGACTTAAAATAAGAAGGGACCTTAGAGCATAGAATCTAACCCCCTTACTTTACAAGTGAGAAAACTGAGACTGGGGGAATTTATGTGACTTAAGTTGCCCAGAGTTACCCAGCTAGTTAGCATCTAAGGCAGGATTTGAAATCAGGTCTTCCTGACTCTAAGCCCACCACTCTATCCACTCTAGCTACATGCACTCCTTTCGCAGGGGATAAATTTCTTAAACATAATTTTAAAAATACAAACACACAAATGTTCCTGAAGATAATGGAATGACATTACACATTGGGACCTCTTCACGGGGCCCTGTGTTGGGTTTGCTTACTTAACATGAGATCAAACAGTCTCCTAGCTCCAAATGAAAAAGGGAGGAGGGAGAGAAGGAGGAAAGTGAATAGAAGGGGAGAGAAGAGGAAAGAGAGAGGCAGAGGGAGAGAGGAGGCAGAGAAGAAAATCAAACAATGTGTCAAGCAGCTGTTCTGTCAGAAAGAAGGTGCTCTCTAAAAGAATTCCTAAAAAAGAGCCTTCTGCCAGAAAGTACAGAGAAGTAAGACATCTTTGAAAGCTACAGCTTGAACTTATATGCTTTATAAGAAAAACAAAGCAATGCATAATCGATAGATACAGTTTTGTGTACAATCTTCTCTATCTGTTCTACTATACATATGAAAATATCCATTTTCTTTATTGTTTTTTAAGTTCAAAATAAAAATACATTTTGAAAAAAGAGACTTTTTGATATATGGAAATCAGAAAAAAAAAAAAGGTATGGTGTCCTATGAGGGAGAGAAGTGAGTAATGGCCGGGTGCTATTCCGCTCAGTCCTGGGATTATCTATATATGGAGAGTGCTGGTGCATGATAAGCTGCTAGTATGCTCTAAAGTGGCCTGTGTCATTCTACAGGGACAGGATGAAGAGGGCTGAAACTGTGAGAGAGTACACCCTGACAAAAGTAGGCTGTGACAGTCTTAACCCTATCAGGGAGGCTGAAGCTCCTTTCTCCGTGTGTGTGTGTGTGTGTGTGTGTGTGTGTGTGTGTGTGTGTGTTCTCTGTGCCTGGTTGGGATGTTCCCCTGCTGGAGACATCCTCAGAGGCAGTGTCCTGTGTGTGGGTGGGCAGGTATTCCTTGAACTATAGGTGTACATGTACCACTTCTCCAATTTGGTTGGGCCAACAAGGAACCAGGGCAGGAATTCAGACAAAACAGATACCAGAAGGAACCAATACATGCTCAAATACTCATAGAGAGGAAACCGTTGCTTGTCTGAAATTTCCTACTGAAGTCTTCCCCTTCCATTGAAGATGTGCATTCTTCAGAGGTAGCAACTTTTGACAACTTCATAGAATACTTAGGTATACAAGGTATAACAATAATTCATATTTGTATAGCACTTAGATATTTATAAAACAGCTTCTTCATATTACTCTTGTATAGTAAGTAGAGCAACTATTTTGGAGATAAGCAATCTGACTCTTATAGATCAAAGGGGCAGCTAGGTGGCAAAGTAGATAGAGTGCCAGGCCTGGAGTCAGGAAGACTCGTCTTCCTGAGTTCAGATTTAACCTCAGACACTTACTAATTGTGTGACCCTGGGCAAGTCACTGAACCTTGTTTGTCTCAGTTTCCTCATCTGTAAAATGAGCTGGAGAAGGAAATGGCAAAACACTCTGGTATCTTTGCCAATTTGTCACTGAGAGTCAGACTGAAATGACTGAACAATGATAGAGCAAAGAGGCTAAATGACTTAACATAAAACAAACAAACAAAAGAACTAATAAGTACTAGAGCCTAAAACCAAATCCAGATATTTTATAATTGTTATTAGATTTTGGCTAGGCTGGTAATCTTCTTATAATTATTAATCATGGTATAATAGGCAGGATACTATAAGGTATAATGTTAGTCATAAAAAATTCAAAATAAATGAAATTGTGCATATTGTGCATGCAATGACAGGTATGTCAAAGTAGTTGATTGATTAAATAATATGATTCAAGGTTACTAGTAAGATTTTAATTCTGTCTCCCGTCAAATCCTTTTCCACCTTTTGGTTGATGTGAAAAATGTTATAAACATATACATATGCCAATATTTAACAGATGGTATTTTCATCAACATTTCTGGTTAAAGGCAGGGATTTCAGAAGAGAAGGGAGTTTGGGGAAGTAAAGAGCTAGTTAAAAATACGGTGTCAGACAGCAAGAAAACATCCATATACGTTAAAATTTTCATGGCTACATTATCTATGATAACAAAAAAGCTGGAAACAGAGTATATGCTCTACCCAGTAGGGAAGGGCTGAATACATTATGGAGTATGATTATAATGGAATATTACTGCATAATAAAAATATTAATAATTAAGAGAAACACAGGAAGATGAATGAAATGATGTAGTACAGAAAACAAAACCAAAAGAGCAATATAAAATGACTAAAGCAATATAAATAAAGTCCAAATGGAAAGTCAATAAATTTCTGGCCAAATATAATGCCATACTGACAAATTTAAAGAATACACCCTTTCATTTAATAATTGAAAATCTAACTGTGTTTTAGGGAGAATGTACTTTGTAAAGGATTTATCTGGGCATTTGTTGAAAAAAACTTAGTACATTAAAACAAAATATGTCAATAATTTGGAAAATAACAGTAAGAAAAGAAAAATAAAACAGATGGTTTAATGGTTTTAAAGAATAGATTTGATTTTTCTGAACCAGAATTTAAGATGAAAGAATTATGTACAATTCTTCCTAATTCTTGTTAATAGCTCTTCATTTTGGATTGCATGACATATATACTAGATTTGGGGAGAGTAGATTCCAAAGAATTCAAATAAAGCATAGGATCCCATGACCTAAAATTCTGCATGAGACAACAATCATACGGTACTTTCAAGAATCAAACTTTGATAACACAAATACAAATAGTCTCAAAAAGGAAGAAAAGGGAGAGATGTCTAAATACAAATACTCAAAATAGGGAATACAATAACCAATGTAAATCTAAATGAATATATATGTATATTATATATGATATGCAAGTATGTTTGCATGTGTGTATTTTATATTCTCATGCACCAGTGTCCTCCCTGGGCCCATTTGCTTAACTTACATGGCCACTAGCAGGTTGGATTTCCAGAGGGTCCCTGTTACTATTCACATGGTTCTAGGGATAATCCTGTGAATTGTTATCATCTTAAACACTAGCTCACGAGCCCCTACCAGTATTCTTCTTCTTAATCAGTCAGTAGACTCAGTCCTTTAGCAAAGGTATTTACCCATTTGGCATAGCAAGGACAATAGTCACACAGGATTTCCCCAAACATCAGGGTCAAGTTCTCTCACAAACTTGACAAAAGTCTATTGTAAAATGGTAGTGAGGCCCCTGTGTAAGAAACACACGTAGCCAAGGCAACTCACAACTCTGGGACTACAAGGCTTCCATGTCCTTTCTCCCCCCTAAAGGTCTTGGCAAAATTCATTAGAAATCCCTCTGTTCTAGAAGGTTAAACCTTCTAGGGGCTGGCTGTTTTCATGGCCCAGTGTCTATACTGGACAAGTGATTCCACTGACTGAGCTTGATCCTGCTAGAGTGTGGTATGTCAGCTGGACAGGCCAGTCAAGTCAAGGAAGTCATTCAGTGGCTGTGCTGGCTCTTCACCACATCCCACAGTTGCTGTGAGGCAGGTTGCTCAGCGGCTATTCTAGCTCTTTACCAAGCTTTGCTGTTACCATCTAGGCCAGGAAGCTTGCTCTGCTACTGGCTTCCCAGCATCTCTGCTAGACAAGCCCAGGCTTACTGTTCAATGGGCAGCCTTCAGAAACTGGCTGGGCTGAATGGTAATTCATTCTCCTGTCCTGAGTCTTCTCTTCTCCTTCTATACCATTTCACTTGGTAATCTCATCAGCTGTCATGGATTCAATGGTCACCTCTGCACAGATTATTCTTACATCTATTTATCTAGTCCTTATCTTTCTTCTGACCTCTGGACTCTCATTTTCAACTGCCTAATGAATTTCTTGAACTTAATGTCCCACAGACATCTTAAACTCATCATGTCCAAAATTGAAATTATTATCTACATCACACCCTCAACCCGCCCCTCTTCCTAACTTCCTTTTTACTGTAGAAGGCATCACTATCCTCCCAGTAATTCAGGCTCACAATCTAGGTGTTAGCCTTGACTCCTTACTCTCTCTAACAACCCCCATGTCCCCACCCCAATTTCCAATTTGTTACCAAGGCCTGTGAACTCTACGTTTGCAACATGTCGTGTACATCGCCCCCTTTTCTTCTCTGACATTGCTACCACTCTGGCAGACCCTCATTATTTCACTTTGTGGTCTGATGACATTGGCCTCCTTTCTGTCCCTTGCACATGATCTCCCATCTCCTGACTCCATGCTTTCTAATTGGCTGCCCCAGGCTTGGAATTCTCTTGCTCCCCATCTCCTTCTCCTAATTTCCTGGATTTTTTCAGGTCCTTCTTTCTGTAAGAAACATTTCCAATTTTCCCTTAATTCTAGGGCCTTCCTTCTGTGGATTAGCTCCAGTTGATTCTGTACATATCTTCTTTGTACATAGTTGTTGGCATAGTTGTCACCTCCATTAGACTGTGAGCTACTTGAACATAATTATTTTTTGCATCCCCAGGGTTAGCATAGTGCCTGGAAATTAATAGGTGATTAATGAATGCTTGCCAACCTGACTAAAGCAACCACTCATAGAATTTCAGCAAATTCTTCCTTTCTCAAAGTATTCTTCCTTTCAAAAACCAAGATACCAAAACTTCTCAATTACTCTTTTCTTCTTCTGTTTTCTTTACTAAGAATGATCTTCAGAATGGTAAGAACAGTATCCTTAGGTAAGGAGTTCAAGTCAATAGGCCTGGACAATTTATATCTGAGGGTACTGAAATATCTTACAGACGTGATTACTGAGCTATTGTCAGTTTAAAAAAAATTATTATAAACAACTGCCACAAGACTGAAGATGAACAAATGCTTTGCTTTTCAAAAATGGTAGGAGATGTACAAAATATTGACCACAGATTTTGATGCTGATTCCTGGAAAAATTTGAGAATGAATTATTAAAAAGATGTTTCACAAACACTTAGAGAAATTAGGATGTTTTTTCTTACTTCTGGCAAAGTGGCTAAGTAAGGGGCTATGTCTAAGTTTATTTCCTCAAAACAGTAAGAAGTATGTCAAATGAAGAAAAATAGTAGCAATATAACAAAAAAGAAAAAGGAAAGAATTCACTACCAGGAAAACTTCACAGAAAAACCCAGCAGAGGGAATGAAAAAGATTAGTAAATAATGGAAAAGAAAATTCAAAACAATGAATAATATTATGGGATAAGAGAAAATGACATGAAACATCCGAAAGACAAGGATGATACTTCAGTAACAACAACCAGAACCCTACAAATTATAAACTTCAAGAAACTCAAATGTGGCTTGGCAGCTCCATAAAAGGATTAAAATAGGGGCAGCTAGGTGGTGCAGTGGATAGAGCACCAGCCCTGGATTCAGGAGGACCTGAGTTCAAATCCAGCCTCAGATACTTACTAGCTGTGTGATCCTGAGGAAGCCATTTAATCCCAATTACCCCCACCCCAATAAATAAAATTATCTAAATGCTTTAAAAAATTTTTCTATGGACTCCAGGTTAAAAACCACTGAGATAAATGGCACAAAGGCACTGTCCTTGGTGAAGAGAAAAGCCACTGCTTCATCAGAGACTGGAGTAAAAGAGGGAAATGATGTGAGAGTTTTGAGATGAAGAGACAGGGAGAAGACAGAGTTCATGATTAATGGCCTCACTAAAGTAAAAGGCAAGGTCTGCAACTTAGGGAGAGAAGAGGTGTGGGAGAAGCTTAAGGAGAGAAAAGAAGGTTTGAAACAGGCTCAGTGAGGAGTAGAATAGAAAATTAATTAGGGGAAAATGGATTATCTTGTTACAGTGAGGATCCATTGAGATTGTTGTTCAGTTGTTTCAGTTGTGTCTGACTCTTTATGACCCTATTTGGGGTTGTCTTGGCAAAGACACTGGAGTGATTTGCCATTTCCTTCTCCGGCTCATTTGACAGATGAGAAAACACAGACAAACAGGGTTAAGTGACTTGCTCAAGATCACAGAGCTAGTAAGTGTCTGAGGTCACATTTGAATTCAGGAAGATGAATCTTCCTGACTCCAGGCCCCACACTCTATTCACTATGCCAACTAGCTGCCCATTGAGATTAGATAACAAAAATCTGTCATGAATCCAGTATACCATTCACTTATTTCCTTCATCTTCATTCAGCAGCATTTGAGTAGGAACAGAGGATGAAGCTAGTTGGAGTAATCCAGGATTAGAGTTTGTCAAGGGATGAAAGGTCAAGGGATTATTGAATTGGGGATTATTCTCTCTACAAGGGATTTGGAATTGAGTTGGTTAAATATAGGGTTGTTATTGGAAAGGGAAGAGAGTGAAGTCAAAGCAGAAATAAAGGCTTGTAGAGAGTGAAGCTAATGATGAGAATGAAGAACAGGTTTAGGATAGATAAAACAAAATTGAGATTTAACATTGTGCTTTGAAAGGTTCTGAGACAAAGTGGCAGAGCCCTTATATTTAGGCAAAGCTGTTTTCATCAACAGAAAGTCACATTGCAAACATTTTAGAAATTGAACAAATTAGTAAGAGAATTATCTTAAGTCATTCTGCTCATGTGCAGGGGGGACCTCAAAGAAGGAACTGTGGAGTATTTGCCAAAGGAAACATTTTCTTTAATGGGAATGAAATTGTCATGGAATATTCCCAATGCAGGCATGTAAATATGGTTTTCTCTATTTCTGTTTAGTTATGAAAAGAGCATTCAGTTGTTTTGGTATTGACAGAATGGATAGAAGAAAAACATTTATTCCATGGAGAGAAACTGAGCCCCATCCACAGAGAAAAGAAAGGCAAAGTAGATAATGCTTATCTCTAAAATGTTCAGTCGTTTTTTTCAGCCATGTCTGACTCTTCGTGTCTTCATTTGGGGTTTTCTTGTCAAAGATACTGTAGTGTTCTGGCAATTACTTCTCCAGCTCATTTTACAGATGAGGAAACAGAAACAAACAGGGTTAAGTGACTTATCCAGGGTCCCACAGATAGTGTCTGAAGCAAGATTGGAGCTCACGAAGATGCGTCTTCGTGACTCCCAGGCCTTGTGCTCTATCCACTGCCCCTAATATGTTATACAGTCAATTCAAAGGCTTTGGAGCCAGAGCCTGTGCAAGAAGAAGCAGATGGAAGTAGTCATATACAAGAATTTTATAAACAGGTTTTCCCAGAGTCATAAACACCGTGGATAAGCAGGGCCTTCGGTTCAGAGTACTGGGATGGGCAGGGGAACAGGTACAAGACTAACAAAGTATTAGCCTAGAAGCCAGTCAGTCTGAGTCCAAGAAACAAGACAAATTCGTCAGAATTTTAACCAATTTTGTCAAAAGTGAGCAGCAGAGTTCTGTTTCCTTTGCTTAAGGAGTCTGGAGAATTGTCTGCTTTTCTAACCCCATGATACTCCTCACTCGGGGATGGTGAGCTCCCTCTGTTTCAGTCACTATTAGTATAAATCTAGCCTTTTCCCAACTACACTGACAAGTCTCCTTTGCTCTAGTTACATTGGTGTCCTCACTGTTTCATACTCTCTTTGTCCATGCTGTTCCCCCTAAAAGAAGGCCCTTCACCCTCCTCTACAACCATCCAAGTTCTGTATCTTACCCAAGCCCTATTTCGAGTTTCATTTTCTCCATGAAGCCTTCTCCAACTGTTTCAGCCCATGGATCTCTTCCTTCTCTGTACACCTCTATTAAAGTCAGGACTATACCGTGTCAATTATTCTCACCACTTCATGAATTTGTGCTCTCCAACTAGACTATAAACTCCTTGATCCAATAAGATAATGTACATAAAGTGCTATATAAACTTTAAAGTGCTATATAAATGTTAGCTATCATGATGATAATTATTATTACTGCCAGTGATCGTATCTTTTATCTCTGCTCCTTTAACAGCCAGAGGAAGCCCAGACTCATTCCTTCTTCAGGAGAGGGATAGCTTCAGCCCAGGTGTTTCATGAATTGTCATAATACTCACACTCGGGTGTAGAGCCTATATAAGCTGGAAACTGGGTTACCTAATGTGAAAGGCCTTGAAGCCTCAGCTGCAGGGGGATGGGGAGCATGCAGAAAGAAGATAGTTAGGTCAGGTCATATCATAAAAGAAGCAGGCAGCCAAATCTATAGGCAATTCCCTGTTCATTGGTACATTCCCTTTGGTGATACAAGCGTCTTAGGTTCCAAAGCCAACCATTTCCCTGGCCCAGACAGACAGTTAGTGACAACCACTAGATGCCATTTTCCAAAGGGGAATATAGACATGCTCCTTACATTTGATCAAAGCAACTGTGACCCTTCCACTTCAAATCCTTCTGTCCCAGGAAGGCACACAGAGAAGAGTCACAGAGAATGAGAAACCAGAACTCTCCAAGGTATTGTCAGCACTTTGAAAGTCTGTTACCCAATCTGTTTTGTGTTCAGTTTGCTCAGCTTTGTGTTTTGCTTCTGAAGATTGACAGGGGATAGTTTCACAGTCACCAGCAGCCCTCTCTCTGCTGCTGAGTCCCCTGTTATATACCTAGAGAATAATCCCCAACCCCATAGGGTAGAATTGCTTATAGGTGCATCTGCCATCCATCAATTCTGGGTGTGTACCTTGTACCAGTGGCACTATGTTATTGACCATTCTCCCTTTTGAGAAAAGGACATGACCTATCTAGATGCTTCTGGTGGAAGTATTTAACTAGTTTAAAGTCAAGGATATCCTTAGTTTTTCCCCAGGCCTAATCTCTTAATCATAATAGGGAGGAGGGTTTTCCAGAAGATCTTCTGATAAATTTGAATTTCAACCCTCTTCCCACCTTTATCCACACAAAAATTGGTACCTCCCATGGAGATGCTAGTCCATGCTGAGAAAGATAAACCCTTGTACCTTGGTGGGAGGATTAGGGGAACTGCTGATTGGCTCCCAGTGACTTGAGGGCACTGCATCAAAGATAACTGATAACTAAACTTCAGGGAGATGGACTTTTTTGGCGTAACCTCACCTTCTCTATAGCCTATAAGAGTGAGGCTCAATTTCCCTTTTTGACCTTTCTGTCCTGGGACTGTTTTCCATTTCTGATTTGGGGAGAATTTCAATTGAAAGGTAGTAGCTCAGTCTTTTCCTCTTATAAACTAATATCTCTTGTTCCTCAAACTCCCCTTGTACCCCAACTTTGATGGGTGTCCATGCTTTGATCATTGTTATTGGAACTCTACTGCATACATGGGTTTCAGGTAAGAAACATGAATTCTGTGTAGGTGTGTCTTATATGTAACCAGGCTGCGCCACTGTGTTATTATAAAGAGACACAAATAGTGATCATCCATGGTTCAGAATTGTTCATGTACCAGTAAAAATGTTTTCTATCCAGACTTGACCTTCCGACTCAAGGAAGGAAGCCTTAATTCTTCACCAACTTCCTTTATCTCTTCCTTATTTCCATGTACTTTCACGCTAGAAATATTATATTGCATACAAATGAGATTATATGTAAAATGCTTTCTTTAAATGTGACATAAACATTAGCTATTATTATTTAGATGCAATTTGGGATTGGCCAATAAGCCCAGTGTTTATAAGCATGCACAAAGTACTTGGGCAATGCTGTTTCCATGTGGATTTAGGAATGCTTGCAGACATTCTGTAATTGCTTCTGGTCTGCTAACCATGTGGTGATAAGCAGCCTTTTTGATGGGCAATGGAGACTGAGCTGGGTTGCATTCAATAGGTACCAGCCTTGCAGGGCTAATCTCTTGGCTCTGTCTGGTTGGCATTGTAGGAAGAGGAGGAGCTGCTACCGCCCTTCATGAAGGGAAGGTGCTTTGGGCCCTATCTCACCAAGAGCCAGCACGAAGCTGAGAACATATGGCCTTGCCATTGCTTCTGTCTCTGTTGTGGCTGTGTGATGGCTGTGACTTTGTGAGCTTTGAGAAGTCAGGAAAGTGAGCTGCCAGAAATCTCAGAGAAGAGTCCATTCTGGGATTTGCTGGAAGCCAAATGGTGAGGAGAAAAGTACCAAGTGACTTGTCCAGGCCAATCTCGCAATAGCAGAGATGCATTCATCTATCAGTCAGTCATGCACCACTTAGACGTAAACATGGTGGGGTGAAAGCTATGTAGAATCTGAGTTAAATTTGAGCCCATTCTCCCCAGGGCCCAAGGTAGCAGAGTCTTGTGAGAGCATACCTGCCGGTATTGAGGGAGAATATTTGTATGTCTGTTCTTGCTATATCTTCAAAGTAAATGTCTATTTGTAAAAGCAAATTTATGTTAATTGGTGAAATGGAACTGGAGCACTGATCACTGATAGTTAATAGAAGAAGGAACTCACTGAAATAGGGGCTCAAGCCAATAGCATTAGAGAAGAGTCAATCTGGCCTTCGGGTATACCTTTAGAACTTAGATGAGGAGATGGAGCTGGCTACGCTTTGGGAGAGGTAAAATCAGTGCCTTGCTACACACATACCATAGTCAAAACCTATCACATCTCCCTAATGTATATCAGCATTTTCCAGTCAACTAAAGAAGACATCTGTTTCTTCGGCCCTTTCACTAAATCATAAAAGACCAATTTCCCAATGCTAAGTGGACAGGACTGTCATTTGCAAATTTGGGTATAGGAAGATAATGCATCTAATCTTGTTCCATATAAAAGATATTGATCAGCAGGAACTGTTTGGTATCTTGATTTGCTTGATCTGGTATCTCATTTGTGGATAGTAAGTTATTACAAGCAGCAATTGCATGCCTGGTTTCTACTCCAACCCCTTCGTATGCTTGGCAATAAATTTTGCACATACACCCATACACACTCTGGTTAGAAATAATTGATGCCAATAGCCCCTTAAATCATACTACTCCCTTTAAAAAGCACCACTTTAGAAAGCACCACTACCACACCAACTATGATGCGTGTGGTAGTACAGAGCAGTGAACCAGTTTACAGAGTCTGACCAAGCTGTCAGTCGTCATGAATATTGTGATGTACTTTTCAGGATGGCAAGAGGTCTGTGATAAAATTCCATCCTATTCAGTACCAGGGTCAAGCTGGGACAGTCAGCAGCTGTTGAGTGCCCCACAGCTCCTCCAAGACCTCTTTGTTCTTTGGCACTGTTCAGACCATCTTTCATGATGTCAAACATTCTGGGCCCAGTCCCATCATCTACAGTAAAATGCTTTCAGATGAGTTATTTCACTCTGGTCAGCCCACAGTTCCCTGCTAGCAGGGCAGGATAGCATGCCGGCATAACTTCCTCTCAGCAGGTTAGAGGCATAACCACATGTTATTCATGATAATGGAAATGGATTTTACCTGGTCTTCCTGGCACAACTGCACACGTCACAGAGGCAAACAAGAGTCTACTGGGTGGGGAGTCTGTGGCCTCCAGGCCACATGTGGCCCTCTAGGTCCTCCAGTGCGGCCCTTGGATTTGGTCAAAGAGCTGCTCTGGAGGACCTAGAGGACCACGTGTGGCCTCGAGGCCACAGGTTCCCCACCCCTGGTCTAGAACGTCCAGTTTATTAGCAAATAAATGTCTTTCATTCAGACTTGGTCTGTTGAAGCAAAGAGGGAAACTTCAATTCTGTCAATTCCCTTGATCTCTTCCCTATTCACAAGTACCACTGCATTCAAATGAGATCATATATGTAAAGTGGTTTGCAATGTAAATATTAGCTAACATTTTTCATGTGGCTTCTAATTTAATTTCTAATAAAAATCATATTATTCAAGGGTCCAATTTAATTTCCTTATGTAGGTCCTTGGCCTCTTAGCCATTGAACAAGACCTACGTCAGTTACTGTGTTCTTGTGCACTGTGTTATGGAGTACTGGGAGGTACACCACATTGGAGGGACTATTTTATTCTTTTTGTTTGTATCCCCATCCACATCAGTGCCATCAGTGCCTGGCAAATAGTAGGTGCTTAACAAATTCTTGTTGACTGACTCAAATAATATGGGGAAAAAATGGCCCAGTGTGCATATTGGCTGCAAAGAACCTGGGTTTCTTTAAGTGGAGCAAGTCTCGTGAAAGAAAGTATTTCTCTCACCAATCCACTGTGGTTGAATACATAAAATGATCCAAACATTCTGGATTTCAATTTGGAATTAAGCAAGAAAATTGACTGAACTGTCTGTGCCCTTTGACTCATCAATCTCATTAATGGGCATATACCCAAGAAAGTCAAAGTCCAAAAAAAGGTTTGATCATAGCAGGTAGCAAAGAACTAAAAACAAAAAGGGAGGCTCATCAACTAGGGGATTATTTATCAGAAGTGGTGACTCTAGCGTATGCTTTCACCTGGTTTTCATTGTTATAAGGGAGGGTACTATAGCTTACCATATCCAGGGGTGGGGAACCTATGGCCTCTGTGGCCCTCTAGGTCCTTGGGTCTTCTGACTGAATTCAAACTTCACAGAATAAATCCACTTAATAAAAGGATTTGTTCGGTGAAGTTTGGATTCAGTCAAAGGGGCACTTGAGGACCTAGAGGGTCACATGTGGCCTTGAGGCCATAGGCTCCCCACCTCTGTATGGTCTTTTCTAGAAGAGTGGGGCTAATATTTAATATATGTACTACATCAGCTCCCGGACCTAATGGGAAAATATTAGAACATTGTGCAGGTTTGCCACAATAAACTTGTCCAGGAGATCCACAAACACTTCATTTATGAAATAGGAGAAAGTCAACAGGGCTTTGACCAATCCAAAAAATAGGTAGGCATGGAACTCCATTTTCCATTCATTCCCAAACAAGATTATTAGGTAACCCAGAAGATCAATTTCCACAAATATTTTGGCCACCTGGAACCTTCCCTAAATAACAGAGAGCAATGGCAGTGGGTAATGACTACAGTGGTCATCTTCACAAACCTTCAGTATTAATCAACAGGATTTTGTTACATGCCTACTCTGTGCTGGACACTGTGAATATACATATAAAAATGAGATAGTTCCTGACATCAAAGAACTCATATTCTACCTAAGGCGTGAAATATGTTCAGAGAGAAGTAAATATAGAACATATACAAAGTGATTGGAGGAGTGGTGCACTAAAAACTGAGAGTATCAGGAAAGGCCTCTTGAAGGAAGTGGGACTTGAATTAACTTTCTCTTTTTCAGTTTCCTCATCAATAACACAAATAAATTAAATAAATAAATAAAATAAAACCAATGGCCTCCCGGGTCCCTTCTGGCTTTAAATCTATAATCCTATGACTAGTGAAAGATTCTAGGGGATGAGAAGAAACATACAAATAACCACAACCAGGAGCCCAGCTGCTCAGTATATTTTTAATACTCTAACAATTTTCTGTTATTCTTTCAGAATAATTGATCTTTGCACGCTAACATTCACACCCTTTAAGGACTAGCTTCAGAGCCACCTCTTCCATGCAGCTTTATCTGATCTCCACAGCTCCCTCCTCTTAACTCCCGTTGCTGTTCAGTTGTGTCTGACTCTTCGTGACCCCACTTGGGATTTTCTTAACCATGATATTGGAGTGGTTTGCCATTTCCTTCTCCAGCTCATTTTACAGATGAGGAAACTGAGGCAAACATAGTTACATGACTTACCCAGGGTCACCCAGCTACCGTCTGAGGCCGAATTTGAACTCAGGCCTTTGGGCCTGGCACTGTGCTACCTAGCTACTTCTTAACTCCTCTAGCACTCTGTCTTTTCCCCACTCTTCTAGAACTTGTTATATCCTGCACAGTATAGATTTTCTTAATTGAGAGCTGAAATAAACTTCCATTGAGTGATAAAACCAACGAGAATGCTTTGGCAATTTAAAAGGATGCATTTAAAAGCCCTGACTCAGATCATCACAGCAGAGAAACACCTTCATCACCTCCTTCATCACCTTGTAAACAGGATGAAGCAGCATAGATTTTTCCTTTCTATAACCAGGCCTCAAAAAGGCAACAACTGGATCATAAAATAGGGTGCCTGTCATTCTATACTCATTTATATTTATACCAAGAGAAAACCCAGCCACCTGCTGATACTTGGTATTCCAAAAATCTTTCAGGATTTCTTTCCCTGAGCATGCGCTAGTAAATTAATATACACTTACCCTCATTCTGCACACTTGGATGTGATGTTTTAATGATAAATCCTATTTCATACTTCAGAGCTGCTTTTTAATCACCAGAATTTCCTCCAGTACTGTGGAGTAACAGGATAGTCAATAAAATAACTAGGAGAGGAACAATAAATTCTCAAGGTAAACTGTAAAGCTGTCAGTTTCAAGTTGCACTTAGATACTTGGCTCATAGGACTGGAAACTAGGAAAATACACCCCATCCTCTCCAGCCTGTTCCAGGACCTTACATCATCAATCTTCCCATCTTTTCTGCATCTTTCATCTCTGTCTCTACCTTTGCTCCCTTTCCTACCAACATGCTCAGGTTTCCTGAATCTCATAAAAATCTTCCATAAAGATTGTGGACACACCTCTCTCTCTTTCCTTTTTTTCCTGTTGAACTTGCTGGAAGAGTAGTGTGTGCCTTTTTTGTTTCCCTTTTCTTGCTACTCATTTTCTTCCACTTCTTGCGATTTGGCTCCTGCCCCGCCGCTCCTCTGGAGCATCTCCATCAAAGCCAGCAGATTTCTGAATTGCCAAATCTAATAGCTTCTCCTCAATTGCCATCCTCCTCAACTGTTCTCCAGTATTTGATGCCATTGTCCACCTCTGTTTTCTTTTTGGTTTTTTTTTGACTCTTTCTCATTTCTTAGCTTCCCTGACATGAGAACTTCCTGTGTAGTTCTCCTATATTTGATTATTCTTTCTCTGTCTCTTCTTCTCCTCTAAACCCCCCACCTCCTATAAAGTGGCCTCCAAGGCTATGTCCTTGGTTTTCCTCTCCTCTCCACATGCTCTCCCTTCTCTATTCCAGTATTTTCAATTGCCTTCTCTTTGCAGATCACTTCCAAACCTAGAGCTTTAGCTTTGACCTCCTGCATTCCATTTAACTTTATTAAATTATCATAATAAAATTAATATTATTTAATAAAATGATAGTACTTTTCCACAACACTTTAATGCATACAGAATATTTTTCTTGCAACTGTTACGAGCTTATAGAATTACAGGCCTCTCCTTCTACCCTTTAGGCTGTTCTTCCTCAGAGATGTGTTGGAAAGTCATCTATGCTCCAAGGTCTGGCATCCCTGGATCCCAGCTTACTCAATGCTTTTATACCAGACCCTGAGCCACTGGTAATAGATTTCTGTCTGGCATCTTTTCACTTCATCCAATGGAATTCAAAGAGTCTTCACATTTAGCCTAAAGCCCATGGATGATTGATTGTGCCACATTCTCAGTTAGTTAAGGTATCAAGGCTAAATGGTGTGGGGTGGCATTACTATTCCAAAATGACTTGCTCAAAGTCACACAACTAGGGAGTGACAGAGCTGAGTCTAGAGCTCAGATGCTCCAACTCCAAGGCTAAAAGATTTCTGAGCTAAGGAATGAAATGGTCAGAGCAGCACCTCAGAAAGATTAACCTAGCAGCGGTGTGCAGGATGAAAAAGAGCACACAGATTGAAAGTGGGGAGACTGATGTTACAGAGGTCTAGGCAAGAGTTATGAAGGCTTAAGGAGGAAGGAGGCAGGACTGTGGGTATGGAACATTACATATACCATCTATTTTAAAATTTTTTTATTAATTTATTTTGATTTATTAACAATCACTTCCATAAGCTTTTGAGTTTTAAATTTTTCTCCCCCTCTCTTCCTACCTCCCTCCCCAAGATGGCGCACAATCTAATGTAGGCTATACATACACATTCCTATTAAACATATTTTCACATTAGTGATGTTGTAAGTAAGAATTAGAATTAATAGGAGGAACCACCAGAAAGAGGATACAAAACACAACAGAAGAAAAAAATAGCAAATAGTATGCCTCGATCTGCATTCAAACTCCATAGTTCTTTCTTTGGATGTGGATAGCATTTTCCATCATGAGGCTTTTGGAGATGTCTTAGATCCTTGTATTGCTGAGAGGGATCAAGTCTATCAAAGTCAGTCATCACTCAATGTGGCTGTTACTGTGTACAACGCTCTCCTGTATACCATCTATTTTTGAAGAGCTTTCTTTGGTGTGTTGGTTAGTTTTGTAAAACTGATTTTTTTCCTACTTTTATGGTTATATGAGATGGCTCTTTGTGGAGAGGAGGGAAAGATAAATTTGGAAATGAAGGTGATGCAAAAAACATGATAGGCAAAAAAAATTTTTAAGAGAAAAAAAGTAAGTAGAACATATTTTGTAACCATTGGTATCAAGTGTTTTATCTTAACTAAGAATAGAATTCTTTTCTTTTTTTAAAGAGCTGTTTTGTGACATGATTATATTTCTTTTTCCTGGTTCATATGAGAAAACACCTTTTAAAAGGCATGGTGGCTAAACATAACTTGCAATCCTACTACCTTATACATTTGCGCTAACATTTTCAAACAACACAGAGAGCACACAGAAGGTCATACGTCAATGATGCCCTAATTGAAAATTTTCATTTAGGGGAGACAGGTTTTTTTGTTTGTTTTGTTTTGCCTTTGTATCTTTAATCTCCCCAGTTTGGCACAAGAGTCAAAATCAGCTCATTTGAGGCATCACAGGCAGCAATATGTTCCAGGAAAAACCACTAAGTTCATCTCATTATTTGTATATATTTTTGTGGTATTTTTCTCTATGATTTTCACTGGCTTCAACAGCCAGAAGTGAACATCATGGGTGGGAGACAGCTCTGTCCATCAAATTAGCAATTAATACAGAATAATAATGAAAGAAATAAACAAAGGGAAAAATCTTTGTACCAAATGTTTTTGATAAAAGTATGACATACTAAATTTATAAGGGATTGGTGTAACTTTATAAAAGAGTCATTCAGCTGTAGATAAGTTGTAAAAGATTATAGACAGGCACTTCTCAAAAGGAGAAAGTTCTACCAACAATCACATGAAAAATGTTAAATCTCTAATAATCATAGAAATGTAACAAAACAATCTTGAGATGTGACCTAACTTCCACCCAATTGGAAAAGATAATAAAAGATCACAAAATTCAGCACTGACATGACTTTGATTCATCACACACACTGGGTAATAAGATATATGAAGAATTAACATAAATATATGACCAACAACAATTCTCAAGTAGACAAATGGTCAAAAGAGATGAATAAACAATTCTCAAAAGAAGAACCAAAACCTATTAACAACCAGAGGAATTATTACCCTGAATCATTAATAATAATTATCATTATGTAAATTAAAACAACATTGAGGTCCCCTCACCCTAGAAAATTGGCAACAGGCTATTTTTGGAGAGGTTGTGGGAAGATAGGCATATTACTATATTGTTGGTAAAGCTGTGAATTGGTCCAACCATTCTGGAAATTATTTTTGGAATTATGCTAAAAATTAGTGTCCATAACCTCTGTACTAGAGATCTCATTGTTAGACATTGGCCCCAAGGAGCTCAAAGACAGAAAGGCCCCACGTATATCAGGATATTCATTGAAACACCTTTTGTAGTAAAAAAAAAAACCCACTGAAACAAAATAGGTGGCCACCAGCTGGAGGATGTAAATATAATGGAATATATAATAAGTTCTAATGAAGCTCAGCTCTGGACTCCCCAGATTACTTTTCCATCTCCATTCCAGCATCCCTTTCAAAATAGCAATGCCTTCGACCTCCAAGGCCTCCTCCCCCTTTTCTGATTGGTGACTCCTTCCCCAGAATTTTCATGTAAGGAAATATCACAAGCCATGCTCACTTCTAATCTGGCTCAGTCCTTAATTCTCTGGACTACTTTTCCACCTTGCTCCCCACCCTGTCCCAGTTTCCAACTCCCTTTTATGTATTATCTTCCTCCATTAGAATGTAAACTAATTTATTTAATCTAATCTATTTTTCTAGATTGTAAGAAATTACAAATAGAAAGAAGTCAGAGAAGCCCGGACTTGTATGAACTAATTTAGAATGAATAAAGTAGAGCCAAAAGAAAAAAATAAATATATGATGACGAGAATAACGTAAAATGAAGATGATATTAAAAGGCAACACTGCTCATGTCAAGAACAATGGACAATGCTGGTGCCAAATTATTAAAGCTATAACTCACCTCTTTCCTTTCTGTCGGCAAATGATAAACTACAAAAGCCGAAAGTGACTTCACCACAATTACTATATGAAGGGCTTTTGCTTAATTATCTTCAGGATGTACTTTGTGAGGCAGTTAAATGTTTTTTGGTGATATGTCTGTAGCAGCAAAATAAAATGTGTCAATAAAAAAAGCCAGCTATGCATGATGGTGCATGCCTATAATCCCTGGGGAGATTGAGGCTGGTGGATTATTTCAGCTTGACAGTTCTGAGCAGCAGCTCGTAGATCAGGTGGATGCACCAGTGGGAGCAGGGAGCCACAAGACTTCCTAAAAAGCCATGAACCAGCGTAGGTAAGAAATAGGAAAGGACAAAATGCCCATGTTAATCACTAATGGTGTGGGGCCCATGAATGGTCACTGCCTTTTCAGCCAGGGAAAAATAGGGAGACTCAATTTCAAAAAATAAACAAATGAATAAACAAACCAATGAATGAAAGAAACAAAACAAAATCACATAAAACAAAATAAAATTAAAAAATAAAACTAATACACTTATGTTTGTGGGCTAAGGTTGAAAATCAGTTAAATTTATAGACACATATATAATCATTTATAATCACTTCATTTATTCATTTTTCTTATATTATTTCCTTATGTTCTTGTTCATGTATACCTGTTCCCGTCTGGGGGAGGCAGGATTTCCTGGGGGAAATTAAAATTAAAATTATATAAAATTTTTAAAAAGAAAGGGCTTTTAGATTTTTGTGATTTACTGTTCTTATTCTGACAGTGTGAAATCTAATAGACAGAGTCTGCTCTACAAACACTGACTTAGCACCAGTTATTTTCTGGTTTTGTGGGAAGGAAAACCTATGTTGAACTTCACTTCCTTTCATCTTCTGTAACATCAGGAGTAGTCGTTGCCTATTGGTATGAGTACCTAAAGGATTTCTAGGAGCAAATCTTTCCCCTTTCACCAGACTGCTAATGCCTTAAGGGCAATGAAAGTTTCCTATCTTCTTATATCACTTTTCTGCTGATGCATGATCAATAAATACTTGTTGATTAAACATAGAATTAATAGCATAAAATTCCTTAATAAAATACTTTATTGAAGACTTGAGAAGCAGCATGGCACAGTGAATTGAGCCTAGCCCAGAGTCAAGGTGACCTGAGTTCAAATACTGTCTATAACATAACATACTGTGTGACCACATAAGTCACTTAGCCTCTCAGTGTCCCAGGCAAATTAGGGCAATGAGATGGAAAACTGTCACTGATCTGCAGTGATAGAAGAAGTTTCCTCACTAACACACTCCCTGAACTGGTGAAATGGACCAAGAAAAGGTCACTTTGTGATGACCAATGATATAAAACATATGAATTATTTTAAAAGGCATTAACCCATTTAAGGACTCACACATTTGAGCCTCCAAAAGCCAGATGCAGAAATGAAATCTTTGTTTTTGAAGGAACCTTTCAGATCTTGCATTGGATGGACCACTGGCCCCTTTAAGAAGTGATGAGAAGTGTGGGCAGCAGCTCTCCATGGCCTGCGGAAAGGCATCTGCTCTTGCCAGGGCCATCAGTATGCAGTTTACTTTCTCTTTTTCCATCACTAGTTGGCTGCTTCTACCCTGGCTGCTCGGTCAGTAATACTGCTTACTCCCACTTGGCTTTGTTGACTCTGCTATGGTGACCCACAAGGTTCCCCTTGATTCCTGGCTTCTCTCCCAGCTCTGCTGCTTGGCACCGCAGGCCCCTTGCTGCCCTCTTCAGAGGGACTCCTTGATAAATGGCTTGAGCTTGTGAACTGTGGACTTTCTGAACCCCAGGTAGGATTACTCAAGTCCAAATTGCAAGCCATGGCTAGTCCATTAGCCACTCAGTTGGATAGTGGGTAGATAGCTAGGCCTGGAGTTAGGAAGACTTGAATTCAAATTTCTCCACAGACATTTGCTCTCTGTGTGACCCTGGGCAAGTCACTTAACCACTGCCTCAGTTTCTCCTCAACTGTGAAATTGGGATGATAGCACCTACCTCTCATGATTGTTGCGAGGTTCAAATGAAACATTTGTAAAATACTTAGTACAGTGTCTGACACATAGTAGGCACCATATAAATTCCAGTTATCGACACCATCATCCTTATTATCCTTATTATTATGCTGCCCTTTCATGATCCAGATGAAGCCACAAGATTTGCAGCTACCCAGAGCTGCCTAGCCTCAGGTTACGTATTGACCAGACTCTATAGCACAGAGAGCATGGCCACTCTCCAGACCTGTCAAATCCAAAGGACAAAATGACTACACTATAATGTAATTCATATACTATATTAACTATAGATCACATTTACAAAGTGCTTTAAAGTTTACAAAATCTTTACATAACACTATCTAATTTAATCCTCACAACAACCCTATGAAACTGGTGGTACTATTACTCCCATTTTTCAGATTGGCCCATCCGTTGACTCACTTCTTAAACAGACCTATTCACTGAATGGGCATTACGTCAGTCAAACTGATACTTGGGAAAGACCTTAGCTTAAAAAGGCCAAGATCCCCCACTGCATCCTGGGCCATTTCCAGTGTTCCTGATCTATATCTGGCCATTGGACTCAGATGGCTCTGGAGGAGAAAGTGAGGCTGGTGACTTTGCAGAGCCCTCCCTCACTCAAATCCGATTCAATTGCAAGTCATGTCATCCTCTCTCTGATGTCATGGTCCTCTTCAAGAACGAAGGACAAGCCACACAGATGAGAAAACTGACATTAACATAGCACTTTGCATATGTTATTTAATTTGGCCCTCACAACAGTCCTATGAGAGAGGGAATGTAAATGCTATTCTTATTTTGTGGTAGGGAGCTTAAGGAACACATCAGATACTTATCTATGGAAATTTCACCCAAGAGGACTGGGTCATATTTCTTGCAGAGGAGGAGACAGAGAGCTGCCTTGGTTAGCCCTTCCTGCCCCAGACATCAACCTTGGGCTCAGAATAGATACAAATTTTGTATATACAAGCAGCTGAAGAAAAGAGAAAAGATTGGTTACTCAAATAAGACCTTTTAACGGTCAATTGAAAAACCTATTGTGCTGGACTGAGAGAAATACTAGAAGGGGGGTGACAATGGGAAGCATTCTAGAGAAGATTAAGATTTCCATTTTTCCAGCAGAAAAGTTGTCAATTCTGGATAATCCTCAACGGAATGAAAGAACCAGAATACCCATGTGCTAATCACCAAGAGCACAAAGGAGTCAGAACAGTTAATATTAAAGTCATTTTGGCCAATGGATAGAGAGTTGATCTCAGGACTAGGAAGACCTGAGTTCAAGTACCACCTCGGATACATACTAGCTAAGTTACCCTTGGCAATCACTTAATCTCTCAGTGCTCTGGGCAGCTCTCTAAGAACTCTAAATTGGTAGAAGGAGTTTTCTCATCCCTATACCAATGAAATCATAAACCTTGTATTAGAGAAGAAAGTATTAAAGGGTTACAATATGCTATAATGGAGTGAGTACCTACACAAGAGATGTTATAGATCCAAAGTATATACAGAGAAAGGTTTTTTTAATCTAAAATTTAATTCAGTATAGTGCTGGGCCTGGAATCAGGAAGACCTGTGTGCAAATATGGCCTCAGACAGCTGTGTGACCACGGGCAAAATCACTTAGCCCTGTTTGCCTCAGTTTCTTCATCTGTAAAATGATCTGGAGAAGGAAATGGCAAACCACTCTAGTATCTTTGCCAAGAAAACCTCAAATAGGGTCATGAAGAGTTGAACATGACTGAAAAGGCTGAACAACAACTTTTTGGTACTTGTACATTTGGGTTTTTAAAATTCAAGTATTAGAATTTACATTTATTCTCATCAGATTTCATTTTAAGTCTTATTCTCATTGTGATCTTTTTAGGTCCCAATTCCATCATTTTATCTATCACTTCCAATTTCATACAGTTGACAATTTTAATACTACATGGCAGATGATGATAAGTGTGAAGAACCAAATAAGAAAAACTACTATTGAAAATATGAAGTGAAATTTTCATTTTGAGATCCCTTTCAGCAGGTGATTGATGGATTCTTTTGATTTAGAATCCACCTATCACCTCCTGATGATATCATATCCAACTGCCAGAGCTCCCAGGTCAAGGAGAAAATATTGTAAGCAACTAGAAAGGAACAATTCAAATATCATGGAGCCACAGTAAAGATAACACAAGATTTAGCAGCTTCTTCATTAAAGGACTGGGGGGCTTGGAATATGATATTCTGGAGGGCAAAGGAGCTAGGATTACCACCAAGAATCACTTATCCAGCAAAAGTGAGTATCATCCTTCAGGGGGAAAATGTAAATTCAATTCAACAGAGGACTTTCAATTATTCCTGATGAAAAGACCAGAGCTGAATAGAAAATTTGCCTTTCAAATACAAGACTCAATAGAAGCACAAAAAGGTAAACGAGGAGAAATAATAAAGAACTCAATGTGAGAAGGTGATACTTCTCATTATTAGGGCAATTAAGAGTATACATAGACAGAGGGCATGGGTGTGAGTTGAACATGATGGAATGATATCTAAAAAAATAAAATTAAGGGGTGAGAAAGAGGAATGAATGCACTGGAAGAAGATGAAAGAGAGAGGTAGAATGGGGTAAATTATTCACATAAAAGAAAGGTGAAAGAGCTTTTACAGTGGAAGGGAATGGGGAGGAGGTGTGTGTGTGGAGGTGTACTTGAACCTTACTCTCTTCAGAACTGACTCAAAGAAGGAATACCACATACACTCAGTTGGGTATAGAAATCTATCTTATCCTACAGAAAAGTAGGAGAGGAAGAAGATAAGAAAAGTAGGGAGCTGATAGGAGGAGGCAGTAGTTGGAAGCAAAACACTTTTGAGGATGGAAATGAACAGAGAAAAATACACAGTAATCATAATCGTGAAAAAAACTTTGAAACAAATTTCTCTGATAAAGGTCTCATTTCTCAGGTATATGGAGAGCTGAGTCAAATTTATAAGAATTTTTATAAGTTTATAATTTTTATAATATATATATATTATAATTTATAAATAATTTATAAGTTTTCCCCAATTGACAAATGGTCAAAGGATATGAACAGGAAGTTTTCAGATGAAGTAATCAAAGCTATCTATAGTCATATTAAAAATGCTCTAAATCACTACTGATAGGAGAGATGTAAATTAAAATAACTCTGATGTACCAACCCACACCCATCAGATCAGCTAATATGACAGAAAAAGAAAGTGACAAATGTTGGAGGGGATGTGGGAAAATTGAGACGCTAATGCATTATTGGTGGAGTTGTGAACTGATTCAACCATTCTAGAGAACAATTTGGCACTATGCCTAAAGGGCTGTAAAACCATGCAAACCCTTTGACCCAGCAATACCACTACTAAGTCTGTATCTCAAAGAGATAAAAAACAAAAGGAAAGGACCTACATCTACAAAAATATTTATAGCAGCTTTTTAAGTGGTGGCAAAGAATTGGAAATTGAGGAAATGTCCATCATTTGGGGCTAAACAAGTTATAGTCTATGACTGTGACAGAATACTATTGTACCATAAGAAATGATGAACAGAATCTTCTCAGAAAAACCTGGACTTATATGAACTAATGCAAAGCAAAATGAGCAGAACCAGGAGAACATTTTATACAGTAACAGCAATATTATATGATGATCAACTGTGAATGACTTAGCTAAGTCTCAGCAATACAATGATCCAAGATAATTCCAAAGGACTCATGATGAAAAAATGCTATTCACTTCCAGAGAAAGAATTGATGGAGTCTAAATGCAGACTGAAGCATACTGTTTTTCACTTTTTTTTTTTTTGGTCTGTGTTTTCTTTCACAACATGACTAATATGGGAATACATTTTGCATCACTGTACATATATAACCTATATCAAACTGCTTGCCTTCTCAATGTGGGGGGTAGGGTGGGTAGGGAGAGAATTCGGAACTCAAAATTTTTAAAAAAGAATGATATAAATTGTTTTTGCATGGAATTGAGGAAAAATAAAATGTTAAAGAAAAAAAGAAAATACATTTTATGCCAGTTAAAGAAAAAAAAAGAAAATCTGAAAAGGGAGAGATCCTTTACAACTAGAGGAAAAGCTTTATGAAGGAGAGAGCCTGATTGTGTTCTGAAGGAAGAGGGAGATTCCATTTTAGGCACGCAACAAGGAACAAACAAAGGCAAGCTGATGAGAGGGGAAGAACAAGAACAGGGACAGAGAGTAATCCAATTTGGCTAAGATACAGAGCACATGAAGGTGAGTATTGTACAATAAAGCTCGAAAGATAGATTGAAGCCATATTGTGGAGGGCCTCGAATGCCAGAGCAAATGGTGTATACTCTTTATTCCAAGGGTAATGGGGAGATATTGAAGATTTTTGATTGGAGGAGCAGTATAATCAGAGCCAAGGTACTGGTGAGAAGAATGGATTGGAGAGGGGAGAAACTGAAGGTGCAATGTCCACTTAGAGGGCTATTTCAATAGTCCAAGAAAGAGTCAGAACAAACTTAATATTTTCTATATCTATAGTATCAGAGTGCAGACTCAAGTTCAAGGACCGAGACAAAAACAGTTGTTCTTTCCACATCAAGGTAACCCCGCATTGTAAAATTTGGGTTGATATTATACAATACAATACACATATTTTATGCATTTTTGAGTTTGTAAACTTTTTTCTGTGTCATCTGCTAGCCTTTGTGTGTTGTCTGCAGCTTCTGCAAAACTCCCAAAAAATTCCCATTTTTTATGCTGACCCATGAAATATGGAAACCACGATGGAGAAAGTCATGATGTGGAAGGGATAACTATACATATATCTGACTGGAGTACAGCTGTAAGGAGGGAAAAGAGCTAGATAGCTCCCCAACAAAAGGGCACAGGTTTTTTTGCACTTCAATCATAAGAAATCTATTCTCTCTGTTTAATCTTTACAGGGGAAGGGGAGAGGAGGGACTGGACCTGTGATTTCATTGGTTTGGGAAACCCCCAAATTTATAGTCTTAGAAAGTTGCCTGGGACACTGAGAGATGATTAAGTGACTTTCCCAGAGTCACACAATGTATAAATGAGACATGACTTAACTGTAGGTCCTCTTCACTCAGAGTTCAGCTCTGTGACCACCACCATGTTTCCCTTCATCACGTTTATCTACTACAAAAAGTGAAGGCCTTAGTTTGCCTTTCTAGCCTCCTCATCAGCTAGGAATATCTGTATCTTCTGACTCCTTTGTTCACTCCTCTGATCAGCAGAAGAAGGGATGACTAAAAGTCCTATGTTCCTATGTTCAGAGCACTAGAAATCCCATTGAGTAACTAAGTTCTCTCCAGTCAAAATCCAGGAATTTGGGGAGCCTAGAGATCTGGGAAAGTCTAGCCCAGGTTGTAATGCTACTGCCATGAGGGAGGAAAACACTACCACCAGCACAACAAAACTAAGCTTAAACTGTAGCTCACACTTGAGGATATTTATGGAAAGATATGTACAGCCTTGAAGAGATGTGTGAGCCTGGATCTATTCAGAAATAGAGCAAGCAATATTCTGGATGGTGAGTCACTGCTTTCTATAGACTGAGAGTACAGAGTATTCTTCTTGCTGGACAGCTAGTGCTTGGAGCATAGTAGGTCCTTGATAAATACTGGTTTATTTTATTCAAATATAGGACTCACAGCCTGACAGACTCCCTAAGGTACATGCTTTCACACCTCAAAACCCCAGAGTCTCTTGTGCATGGAGTGGGGAAAAGACAAAGCAACAAATTGTTAGAAACTTCTCCAGGTAGGACAGTGAAAGCCTTGATGTTGTTTCTTTTGGAGAATTGACAGGTCTACATGTAAGCAATGACTTAAACCTAATGCTCTCCACATTACAGAGGAGCCCTGAAACAAGGTGGGGATGATGGAGTAGGATTGCTCTCTATGGGAAAGAGAAGACTTACATTTTCTCTGTCATAAATAGACACATAGGTTTAAACACACAAGCTTACACTATCCATGATGTTTGGCTTTAAGTACAAATCAGGCAGCCAGAAATAGAAAAGGAATTAAAAGATGCAATGGGACACAATTGAATCATCTAGTTTTTAAAGTCATTCATTCACTGGGTTATTCAACATTTAGTATATGTCTACCATTCCAGGCACTGGGGGAGATACACAGTTTAGATAAGAGAGTGTCTCTATCCTCATGAGCTTTCAGTCTAATAAGAGGATAATACTCAATGGAAAGAACAATGGATTTGCACTCAGAGTCCCTGAGTTCAAATTCCACCTCTGTCACTTATTAGTTAGATAACCTTAGCAAATTACTTAAGGTAGCTCAGTAGATAGATTGCTGGGCCTGTGTTAGGAAGACCTGAGTTCAAATCTGACCTCAGACACTTTCTAGCTAAGTGGGTCTTAACCCTGTTTGCCTCAGTTTCCTCATCTATAAAATGAGTTGGAGAAGGAAACAGCAAACCACTCTAGTATCTCTGCCAAGAAAATCCCAAATGGGGTCACAAAAAGTTGGACATGACTGAAATGACTCAACAACAACAACAACAACAAATTACTTAAACTTGGGCCTCCTTGGGCCTCAGTTTCTTCATCTGTAGTCTGAAGGAGTTGGACTAGAGAACTACTGAGATCTCTTCCAGTGTTAAATGTATGATTTTATGATCTCTTCCCAATTTTAATTCTAAGATCAGAATATTATATGCTAAAAGATCAGAGTATTATACGCTAAAAGAGAAAAGTATAAAAGTATTCTGTGAAGACCAAAAGAAGAAGATCATTACTACCAAGAAGATCAGAAAAAATTTTATAGGAGGATATTTCGGTATGGCTTTAAAGGGTCAGTGGCTCTACCACAGGTGAAGGGGCATTCCAGGAATAGAACATAGTCTGAGCAAATGGATGGAGGTAGAAGGACATAAGATGAATTTGCAGGACCGAGAGTGGACTAGTTTCATAAAGTACATGAGAACAGTAATAGAACATAAGGCTACAAAGGTAGCAGGGAGATACAATGGGAAGAGCCTTAACTACCAATCAAAGGTATTAGAACTTTATTCAGTAAGAAATAGGGAGCCCTAGGTGGTACAATGGATAGAGCTCTGGGCTTAGAATTAGGAAGACTCATCTTCCTGAGTTCAAATCTGGCCTCACACACTTCCTAGCTGGGTAACCCTGGATGAGTCACTTACCCCTGTTTGCCTCAAATTCCTCATCTGTAAAATGAACTGGAGCAGGAAATGACAAACCACTTCAGTATCTTTGCCAAGAAAATCTTAAATGGGGTCACAACTGAAGTGACTCAGTAACAAGAAGAGAAATTAATCAGATCAGAAATTAACTGATCAGATATAAGAAATGAGGAGCAGGGAAGAGTAAAAGATAACTTTAAAGTTGCATGCATGGGAGACTTGCCTGAATAGTAGTTCCTTAAATAAAAGTAATGAATTTAGAAGAGGGAATAGGTTTGTAGGAAAAGATAATAAGTTCAGTTTGAGACATACTGAATATGAGGTATTGGCTGGAATCCAGGTTATACTGGGAAGATAGCTGTAAATGCCAATCCAAGGCTCAGAAGAGGGGTTAGATAAAGGTTTGGGATTTATCTGCCTTGAGGTGGTAGTTGAAGCCATCCATAATATCGAACAAGCTTGCCATGGGATAGAGCATAGAGTGTCAAAAGAAGAGGGTTGAAGACTTACCTGGAGAACATACACATTAAGAGCTCAGGAAGAAGATGAGGAATCCACAAAGCAGACAGAGAACAAGTACTGAGAGACATAAGAGAGAACTAAAGAAGGGGCTGTCTCTAAAGTCAGCAGAGAAGAACTATCCAGTAAGGGAGCAGGTCAGTCCTATCAAAATCAACAGAGAAGTCAAAGATGTTGAAGACTGAAAAAAGGGTTGGTGGATTGAATAATTAGGAGTTAACTGGTGACTTTTGAAAAGAGTTTGTTTTTCAATAGAGTTTGTTTTCTTGGGTGGAGGGGAAAATCCCATTATATGGGTTTGAGAAAAGAATAAGTATTAGAATCAGAAAAGCTGCTGCCAAAGATATCACTTTATAACTTCAAATTATCTAATTCTCTCATCATGAAAAAAGAGACAAGGAAGGTATGGTTGTGTGGTGGAGGAAGGAGCACTGGATTTAGAGTAGGATGACCTGGATTTAAATCCAGCTCTACTGCTTGCTACCTACCCCCTGGCAGGTCAAAACCTGCTGGGCCTCCGTTCTTTCATCTGTCAAATGAAGAGTTTGGACTAAATGATTACCAAGATCTCTTCTAGCTCTAAATCCTGTGATGCTATAAGATTACCATTAGCAGAAAAAAAAGTTTAAGAAAATAGAATAGTAGCAGGGATATTACATTACCTAATTTGAGCTTTTACAAAAAAAGTCCACTTACATGGCCTAAGTTGATAACCAATTTGAACTATGAAAGGTGCACATATTGGTCCATTAGAACAAAAACTTTTGGGGGAGTTGAGAGGTCAGACCAATGATTTCCTTAATTCATTTGGGTAGGAAACTGCCAGTGAGGAAACTCTCTCTACCAATGCAGAGCATCAGCTGCTTTATAATTTATAGTCTTAGGGAGGGCGTGGGGCACTGAGAAATTAAGTTATTTTCTGAAGATTAGGTATTCAATCCCATGGTGCTCTGTCCACTATGCCATGCTATGTAAATCCATGGCATTAATTGGATAATACTACAATTTGGACCAATCACAGGAATAAAGAATGCAATTTTGGAATAAAGTAGAAACCATTATTTTATGGTTCATGAATCTCCATTCATGCTCCATCATGGGTATACAAAAACAGGGCAGCTAGGTGGAGCAGTGGATAGAGCGCCGGATCTAGAGTCAGAGAGATTCCTCTTCCTGAGTTCAAATCTGGCATCAGACACTTACTAGCTGCATGATCCTGGGCAAGTCACCTAACCTTGTTTGCCTCAATTTCCTCATCTGTAAAATTAGCTGGAAAAAAATCTTGTGGAAGTGAATGTTGAAAACTAAAAATAAATAAATATAAAATTTAAAATTAAATAAATAAATAAATAAAATTTAAAGAATAAGCTGGAGAAGGAAAAGGCAAATCACTCCAGTATATTTGCCAAGAAAACTCCAAATGGGGTCACAGAGAGTTGGACATGACTGAAACAACTGAATAACAACAACAACAACAACAACAACAACATTATGCCACCAACTTTGGCAGGTAATGTGATGCTAGGAAGGGTTCTTGTTTTGCCCCGTAGCAGGCTGATTCTGTGGTCTGAGGAGACCAACCTCACTATATGTGGGCAGGGTCACTACCACCAGGTTGGTCAAAGCTTGATCAGTTCTTTAGCCCTGACAAACTTATAATAAAACAAATAGAAAATGCAAAACATTCCTCCACCTCTGTGGCCTCTTTTGTCTTCCAAAGTGGCAGTGAGAAAAGCAGTAAATGTGCTTAGAATCACAGTTTTAAACTATCTATAACCATTAATTTAATTCCTCATACTCTAAATATGAAAACTGTGTCTAACAACCAATGAGTTAATACACTGCCAGAAGGAATGAAGAGAACTGACGTTACCTCAAGGAAGGCCTTTGGGACATTGATTAGATCCTTAATACCGAGTTTGGACACAGACAAGAATTACACAGAATGAGAAGGCACCAATGGCTTATAATATGCAATAGTAAAAGAGATCACACCAAGGCGATCACATATGTGGCAGAGAATTGGGGAAGAGAAAAACACTTTAAAAGTCTGTACAGAGTAGACGCCAAGAAAAAAAAAAGAATGATGAAGCCTTAGATAGGCCTGTGGCTCAAGTTTGTACAATACTTAGAATATGATGCTGAGGCCCTATCTCTAATCAGAGAGTATCTGTGGTCAACATACTTCTTTGTATAATTTTGCCCTCAGTTTCTCTTATTCCTTTAGTAACTGTTACAATCCAAAATTTTTATAATTTGCTTTTTTCCACAAAGATTAGAGTTACAAAAAAATCTCAAATGCATTCTCCTATCACAGAAATTTCTAACAACAAACCAAAAACAATGAAGTTTTTACTTGGTTTTACAACAGTAGTGAATGATAATAACTAATGTTCATTATAACAGCCCTGAAACACCAGATCATGACGAGCCATGTGAATCATCCAAGATTAAATTATGTTCCGTTTAATTTGAAGACAGTACATTTTTAATATCTCAATTCTTTGAAAATTGGCAACCTTTAAGTGGTATATGAGGACACTCTAAAGTAAAAATATGCAATTATCTAGAACATTCCATTTGTCAGAAGTTGTTCTAGATAAATAAGGATTTACTGTCCTGGCAATCCTCCTGACCTTTCCTTGAAATAAAAAGTTAAAACAGTAGCTGAACTGTAACTGCCCTTCTCTTTCTCCAAATTTCATAACACAGAGCTGTTCTCCTGTTTATAGGATTATAGTAACTGTTTTGAGTTGGTCACTGATTCATAACTGAGTCACTTCTGACCCATGTCATTGATCAGAAACTCAATTTCTTAATTTCTCACTGATATTTATAAAGTGCTTCTCTTTGAGCGGCCACACATTGAATTTCTAAGGCAGATAGGAGTATAAGATTGTTATAAGGATAATAAGTAGAATAAATTTAAGAATCTCTTCAAATTATTTTACTTCAGAAACATCAACAACAAAGTGAAAGTCTATGCTGCTAAGTGGAATAAAAGTGCTGCCAGATTTTATTAAATTGAAAGGTTTTGAGTCCAGAAAGCCTGGTGAGATTCAAACTGTCTTTCAACTTGGTATTGCTGAAATATTCAGACACAGTAATGAGGGTATCATAGATTCAAAGAATGGTGGTGTTTAAAAGGATATTTGAAGTCATTTAGTCCAGTCTCTTTCTTTTATGGATAAGGAAATCAAGGCTCCCAGATGAGCAGATACCCAAGGCCATGTAGCTAATTAACAACAGACAGGACTAGAATGAAGGTCTTCCTGGCTCAAAAACCAGCATGTTTTCCAGTAAACTGGATTGTTCATTATAGGCAAATAATGTCTTTGAAAATTGACCTTATTCACTGACTCCTCTGTATGTGTGTGTGTGTGTGTGTGTGTGTGTGTGTGTGTGTACATATATATATATTCATGTGAGACTTTTAGTAACTGCAAACGTCCAAAATAGTGCCAAACTCAGGAAGAAAAGGAAAAAAAGGGTGAAAGGGGAAAGAGAAAAGGGACAAAAGGGAGAAAGGGAAAGGAAGAAAGATGAGAAGGGGTGACTGGTAGGAAAGAAAAAACCTATGAACAGTGATGAAAATAGGTAATCAGAGTTTCTCACCAGAGTTCACAAAGCAATGAATGGACAATGTCATTAGAATGAAATATCATACCAGATGTGATGTGATTGGTCATTCTGCCAACCTGAAGGAAAACAGCACTTTCATTGGTTGCCTATGGTTACAAAAGCCAAGTTTCTGGGAATGAAAGCTGAGAAGAGAAGAAACCTGGAAAAGGAGACTGAAGTGATAAGACAGAAAAATGAGAAGTGGCGAGAAGAGGATGGAAGAGAATAGGATACAGATGAAACGCAGGCTTGATTTGAAGTAGGAACAGGGAAATGAGTAACAGGCATTCTTATAGCCAACCCCCTAAAAAAAAACAGGTACAAAGAAACAGAAAACAACATCAATACCAAGTAACTAGTATAACTCTGACTATCCCTACATATTACATAAGCCTCCTTAGGGCAGCATTCCTGGGTCACAAAGGCAGAGAAATCACAGAGAAGAACAGCTGTGTAACATAGAAGCTGACCTGAGTACCTTAAGATCCCCTGGATACCAAAATAGCATAGCAACTGACATTTATAATGAAAACCATATCCCATCAAGGATGAGTTCAGTGTATCATTATATGTATGATTGCATAATCTCTAGTGACAAGGAACCAACCACTTTTCAAGGAAGCCCATCTCACTTATGGTGAGTTCTTACTCTTCAGAAGTTTTCCTGCATAGTCCACTTAAATCTGGAACTTCTATCCATTCTGCCTATTCTACCTTCTGGGGCCAAGCAACACAAGTTTAATTACTCTTCCATATGACAACCCTTTCAAATACTTGAAGTCCGCTATCATGCCAGGTCAAACTAGACTTTTTGATGGTCCTCCCACACAAAATGTCATGTCCTGGTGCCATGTTTTTGCACTGGCTGTCTCTCATGCCTGCAAACTACTGTCTTATTACTTCTTCTCGCCCCTACACCTTAAAATTCTTTGTTTCCTTTATTTTTTCTTGTTCATTTATCTATGTGTCACTAGGCTTTTGATACATACATACATATATATATATATATACACATATGTATGGGTATATAGTTCAATTGCCTCAGTTTCCTTATCTGTAAAATGGGAACAATAATAGCACCTACATCACAAGACTGTGATGAGGATCAAATGAGATGAGGTGATCAACTTCTTAGTGATAAAATGCTCTGTGCTTAGCTAAGTCAGTGCTCAGACAACAGAGACTGTCACGAGCCTTTTTAAAAAATTGAACTGAACTTTATTTCATATCTAAGCATCAGTTGTCAAATCATAAATTCTTCCTCCACAACATCTTTCCCATATGTTCCCTTCTCTGTATCAACATGGCCACCACCCTATCACTCTATTCATGCCTTCATCATATTGTGCCTGGACTATGGCAATAGCTTCCTCATTAGTCACCACATCTCAACTGTCTCCCTTCTCCTTTCTGCACAGTTACTGACATGATCTTCCTACAGTGTAGGTCTATGTTCCTCTCCTACTCAATGGTTCCCCATTGCCTTTGAGATTAAATATAAACTGGTTTTTCAAGCCTTTCACATCCTGGCCCTAGACTATCTTTTCACCCCATTGTACTTATTCTCCTTTGCCCACACTGCACTCTATCTAGCCAGAATGGTCTTCTTGATGGTACTCACACACAATATATCACATTCTAATGCCATGTTTTCGCACTGATTGCCGTTAATGCCTGCAACCTCCTGCTTTAATACTTCTTCTCATCCCCACACCTTAGAATCTTTTGTTTCCTTTATTTTTTTTCTTGTTCATTTATATATGTGTCACTAGGCTTTTGATACATATACACATATATACACATGCATATACACATATGTATATAGGTATGTGTGTGTGTATATACATTCATGCACACACACAAATTGTGATGCCTTTGCCAATGTTGAAAGACAGCGTGATAGAGTGGAATGACCCCCGGATACAGAATTTGAAGACCTAAATGACTTCTACAGACTCTAAATCTATGCTCATATATCAAATGGGGCTGACAACACCTGACCTACCTGTTTTGCTGGGTTTACACGAAGCTCAAATGAGAAAATGGGTATGTAACTGATTTGAAAACCATCAAGTGCAGAAGCAGCTAGGTGGCACAGTGGATAGAGTACTGGCCCTGGAGTCAGGAGGACCTGAGTTCAAATCTAGTCTCAGACACTTGATACTTACTAGCTGTGTGACCTTGGGCAAGTCACTCAACCACATTGCCTAGCCAAAAAAATAAAAGAGAAAGAAAAAAGAAAACCATTAGGTGCTATGGGGATGTAAGGAATCATTGTTACTGTTACAAAGCTCGTGCTAGGTAGCAGATTTCCTACCTCAAGAGACTTTGCTTTGCCAGGCTTCCATTGCACAAAATGACTTTAATTGAGGGGATGTGATCCAATCTTTAGAACTTTAGAATGTCCAAGTCATTTAGTGGGCTTTTGTTATCAATGGGTTAAATATGGAAGCCAAGATTTGTATCCTAGTCATCTGTTGCCTAATTCAGCCTCCTTTCTGCTACTTCATGCTATCCCACTCCTTGAGCTTCAGGCATCCGCTGTCATCAAAGGACCTGGGTTTCAATCCCTGTCTCTTCTAGTTATCACCTGAGTGACCTTGGGAAAATCACTTAATTTCCCTGGGCCTCAGTTTCCTCATCTGTAAAATGAGGAGTTGGGACTAGATAGTCTCTGAAGACCACTCAATTTAGATTTAAGATACTCTGAAAAAAAAACATAAAAGATTCTCTGATCTGATGGTATCACTACGGCAGTACAGGAAGGGCTGGAAAAGGTTTTAGAAGCAGAAAACAATTTTCAAGTTGATTACTGTGGCTGAATCCAACTGCAAGCCTAAAAGAGGGCACAACAGAAGCCCTCTCACAAAAGATGTGGGAAAATTGGAACACTAATGCATTGTTGGTGGAGTTGTAAACTGATCCAACCATTCTGGAGAGCAATTTGGAACTATGCCCCAAGGGCTATAAAACTGCATACCCTTTGATCCAGCAATATCACTAGTAGGTCTATATCCCAAACAGACCATAAAAAAAGGAAAAGGACCCACATATACAAAAATATTTATAGCAACTCTTTTTTGTGGTGGCAAAGAATTGGAAACTGAGGGGATGCCAATCAATTACAGAATGGCTGAACAAGTTGTGGCATAGGATTGTGATGGAATAGTATTGTGCTATAAGAAATAATGAGCAGGCAGATTTCAGAAAAACCTGGAAAGATTTACATGAACTGATCCTGAGTGAAGTGAGCAGAACCAGGAGAAAATTGTACACAATAACAGCCACATTGCGCCATGACCAACTTTGACAGACTTAGCTCTTCTCAGCAAAACAATGATCTTAGGACAATTCCAAAAGACTCATGATGGAAAATGCTATCTACATCTAGAGAAAGAACTATGGAGTCTGAATGCAGACTGAAGCCTACTATTTTCTCTCTTTTTTTTCTCATGATTTTTCCCTTTTGTTCCGACTGTTCTTTCACAACATGACTAATGCGGAAATATGTTTAATATGATTGTACACGTACAGTCTATATCAGATTGAATTCTGTCTTTGGAAAGGGGAGAAATTTGGAACTCTAAATCTTATAAAAGTGAATGTTGAAAACTAAAAATAAATAAATAAAAAGTTAAAGCTAAAAAAAAAAAGCCCTCTCACATCTCAGGCCTCTGATTCACAGGAACACATACATGGTTGGCTGACCAGAAGAAAATATTAATCTCTTGATAAAAATGACTTGTATAAAATTCTTTTCTCTCTTTTACAAGAAAAAAAAGGGCAACCATGGAGAGAAAGAGATATGTGTGTGTTTAAAAAGATTAACCAAACAGTTAAACCAGTACATACATGCTTCATCAGTGTATGCAAGGTAAATACACCCAGAAAGATATAAAAGGTACACATTCCTCATTTGAAGTGAGTAGAACAAGCATTGAATTCAGTCAGAAAGCCTTGGTTCAGGTCCCAGTCGTGAAACTTAATAGCTGTGTGACTCAGCCAACAAGCTTTTGTGAAGTTCCTACTATGTGCCAGCCACTATTGCTAACCTCTGGGAATTCAAAGAAAAGCAAATGTATGGTCCAAGTATGGGGAACCTGCAACCTCAAGGCTACATATGACCTTCTAGGCCTTTTGACTGAGTCCAGGTTTTACAGAACAAATCATTTTAATAAGAGGGTTTGTTCTGTGAAGTCTGGATTCAAAGGGCTGTACTTGAGGACTTAGAGAGCCTCACGTGGCCTCAGTGCTACAGGTTCCCCTCCCCTGATATGGTCGCTGCCCTCAAGAAGTGGACATTTAGACAAGGGAGACATCATGCAAATAATTATGTATGTGTAAGATTTATTCAGAGTAGAAGGAAGGGCACCAGTGGAGAGGACACACAAGGAATCATCTTCTGCAGAAACTGTGATTTGAGGGGAGGCCTGTAGAAGACAGGAGGAGAGGAGATGAGGGGGAGCATTCCAAGCATCAGGAATGGCCAGTGAAAAGGTGGAGAGTTGGAAGATGAACTATGAACAAATCATTTAACTTCCCCTAACAACAGTTTCCTCATATAAATATAGGGATAATAATACTCATACTGCTTAGCAATTTCAATTCAATTCAATCAACATTTATTAAGTGCCTGCTGTGTGCTAAGCACTGGGGATGCAAAAAGAGGCAAAAGACAGTCCCTGCCCTGAAGGAGCTTACAATCTAACTAGAGAGACAACATACAAACAAATCTATACAAAGCAAGCCATGTACAGGCTAAATCAGAAATAGGGATGAATAAAAAAAAGAAAGCACTGGGAATTAAGGGGGCTGAAGAAGGCCTCCTGTAGAAGGCAGGATTTTAATTAGGACTTAAAGGAAGCCAGAGAAGTCAGTAGTTGGAGCGGAAGGAGGAGAGCATTCCAGGGATGGGGAATAGCCAGAGGGAATGCCCAGAGCTGAGATGGAATGTCCTGCTTGTAGAATAGCCAGGAGGCCAGTGTCTCAGGATGGAAGAGTATGGATTAGGGAATAAGGTATGAGAAAACTGGAAAGGTAGGAGGGGGACAGGTTATGAAGGGCTTTGGATGCCAAACTGAGCATTTTGTATTTGCTTCTGGAGGCAATAGGAATCCACTGGAGTCTATTGAGTAGAGGGTGACATGATTAGGAAGAATCACTTCAATGGTTGATTGGATAATGGTTTGGTGAGGAAAGACTTGAGTCAGGCAGACCCTCTGGTAGCCTATTGTAGTGATAAAGGTATGAGGTAATGAGAGCCTACAACAGAATGGTGGCAGTGTCAGAGCAAAGAAGGGGGGTATATTCAAGAGATGTTGCAAAGGTGAGATCAATAGGCCTTGGCAGGAAGATGGTGGAGTAGGTCAGAAAATTCTAAGCTCTCCAGATTTCCTTCACAATCAAGACAAAACAATGCCTCACAGTAAATGTGGAGCAGCAAACAAAGCAAAACAAAACAAAAAACTAACAAACACGAGTTGAGGCAGAACAGTGATCCTTCTGGGACAATTGGAGAAGATCCAAAGAAAGACCCCAGGACTGAGGTTTGGCCTAAGTGAAATCTCCAGGCTAGCTCTGATGAAACAGAAAACAACAACACCCTGGGGGCGACGGGGTTGGGAGGTAGTTTCAGCCTCAGCCACAGGAATTCTCACCTCACAGACGGTGGGGGTAGGGGGTCAGATATCTGAGCAGGGGGAAGATTGAAGGAACCTCTGCCGCTGAGGGATGCCAGGCCCAGCTCTACTGCCAAGACCGGTGAGTGTAGAAGCAGTGGGGCAGGGACTCTCCTGGCTGTGGGCACTTACAGGAGAGCTGAATTCTTGGTTTCAGTTCCAGGCCAGAGGGGAGAACTGAAGGTTATAGCTAATAGAGGGTCCTCAAGGAGTAGAAGCATTTCCAGCATAGTGTGCGGTGGAGTGGGAGGTGAAGGGGAGTTTGCTGTGGCTCAGAGGAGGAAAGGAGTACAGAGGGTTGGCCCCAGGACAAAGCTCAAAAAGTAACAGGAAGAAGGTCCTGAAGCCAGAGGCACCATCCCCCACACCTAAGATTAGAAGTGATTGTAATAACAAGCTGATAAAAATAAAACAAAAATGAGCAAGCAAAGGAGAAAGAACCCAACCACAGACAGTTATCATGGGAATGGGAAAGACTGGGGCTCATCTTCAGAGTAGGATACTGAAGCAAAAAAAGCCTCTCCTACCACAAAGAGTAACGTCAAATGATCACCTGCCCAAAAAGAATCCTTAGAAGAACTCAAAAAAAAAAAGACTTTAAAAATCAGATAAGAGAGATTGAGGAAATTTTTTTTAAAATATAAGAATAATCTAAAAAAGTCAAGAAGATTATGAAAAGAAAGTCAACTATTGGAAAAGGAGATCCAGAATCTTAAGGAAGAAAACGACTCCTTGAAAACTAGAATTGGGCACGGGGAAGCCAATGATGTTATAAGAGACCAAGAAATAATAAAACAAAATAAAAGAATGAAAAAAATAGAAGAGACTATGAAACATCTTATAAGAAAAACAACTGATCTGGATAACAGATCAAGAAGAGAAAACATAAGAATAATTGGACTACCTGAAAGATATAATCAGAAAAAGAATCTTGAAAAATAATACAAGAAATAATTAAATAATATTGCCCCAAAGTTTCAGAACAAGAATGAAAAGTAGAAACAGAAAAAATCCACCCACTACCACTTGAAAGAGATCCCAGGATGAAAACCTACAGTAATATCAGAGCCAAATTCCAAAAATTCCAGGTTAAAGAGAAAATATTATATACAACAAGAAAAAAGCAAAAAACAATTCAAATACCACGAAGGCACAATTAGAATTACACAAGACCTAGCACTGGCTACACTAAAAGACTGCAGGTCTTAGAACACTATATACTGAAGAGCAAAAGAACTGGGGTTGTGGCTGAAAATATACCCGGCAAAGTTAAGTATAATCCTGAGTGACAAAATATGGACATTCAATGAATTGACACACTTTAAGAATGTTGTCATAAAAAGACCAGAATTTAATAGAAATTTTGACATATAAGATTCAGGAGAAATATAAAATAAACATCAAAGACCAATTTCAAGGGACTCAATAAGGACGAATTGTCCACCTTTTATATGTGGAAAGTTAAACTGTATGCCCAAGATTGTCATTAGGAATTGGGTAGTTCAAAAGAAAGATTGGGGTAGAGCTGAGTATGATGTGATTCTAAAAAGCAAAATGGTATAGGAAAAGGTAAAAAGTTAATTATCTTATACAAATGAAGCTCGAGAAGAAGAACTAAAACAGAGGCATCAGATGAGGGAGGAGGGCTGGTAGTGCTGGAACCTACTCACATCAAGTCTGGGTTAAAGAGAGAACAGTACAGGGCAGTTTGGTGGTGCAGTGGATAGAGCACTGGCCCTGAGATGCTCGGGGGGACCTGAGTTCAAATCCAGCCTCAGACCAAACACTTGACACTTACTAGCTGTGTGACCCTGGGCAAATTACTTAACCCCAATTGCCTAAAAATTAAAAAAAGAGAGAACAACATATACATTTATAAGGGTATGAAAGTCTTCTAAATTTATAAAGAAATAACAGGGTGGGGATATAGAAGGGTGTATGGATTAACAGGAATGGGTTAAAAAGGGAACAACATATATTATCTATCTATCTATCTGTATATCTATATCTATATCTATATCTATATCTATATCTATATCTATATATATATATATCTAGAAGGATATAAAAGTCTTCTCAATTTAGAAAAAAACAAGAGGGCAAGGAGATAGGGTGGGGGGAGAGATAAGGGAGGGATTCTTGGAGGAGTGGGTAGGTTAAGTAATAGGAAGGCAAGGTAACAGGAAGAAGTAAAGCAGAGGAGTGAAGAGGGATAGGAATAGGGTGAGAAGGATAGTAACGAAAAATAGGAAGGAGGAAAATGTACAACAAGTAATTATAGCTTAGAACGTGAATGGAAGGGATTTGCCCATAAAATGGAAACTAATTGCAGATTAAAAATTTTAATTCAACACTATGTTGCTTTCAGGAAACGCTATAAAAATGAGAGAGATACATAAACATAAAATAAAAGTCAGTAGTATAATGTATTATGTAAAAAACAAACCAGGGGTAGTAATCATGATCTCAGATAAAGTTAAAACTAAAATAGATTTAATCAAAAGAGAAAAATGAAGAAACTACATAATGTGTCAGCCATATTATTCAATATTGTTTCAGACCATTTAAAACAACTAGACAGTATAAAAAACCTGAGAGTATACCTGCCAAAACAGACACAGGAACTATACAAATATAAACACAAAACAACTTTTATACAAATGAAGTTACATCTACATAAATGAATTAATATTTATTGTTCATGGGTAGGTAAAGCCAATATAATAAAAAATGACAATTTCACCTAATTAATCTATTTATGTAATGCCATCCCAATTAATTACTAAAAATTATCTTACTGAATTAGAAAAAATAATAACAGGGTGCATTTGGAAGAGCAGAGGGTCAGGAACTTCAAAGAAATCTGGAGGAAAATCTGTGAAAGAACCAGATTCAGTAGTATCAGACCTTAAACTATATTGTAAGGTGAGAGCACTGTTGAAGTGTAAAATGGATAATTTTGATTATTTTAAATTAAAATTTTCTTGTATAAATAAAAACTATGCAACCAAGAATAAAAGGAATGTGGATAATTAGGGGAAAAAAACTTTCACAGACAATCTCTCAGATAGAATGTGATTGGGCTGGAATATTCCTGTGGTATGGGAAATGATGAGCTGGTTAATTTAGAAAAACATGGAAAGACTTGGACATATGAAGGAGAATGCTACCCACCTCCAGAAAAACAGATGACAAGTGGAAATAAGCATAGTATGGTCTTACATATATGTGTATGAGTGTATATAAGGGTATGTTTATAGATATCTCTGTGTGTGTGTGTGTGTGTGTGTGTGTGTGTCCAAGCTTAATTGTATCCTTCTTGGGGACAGGGGGAGAAATAAGTTCTATGCACAGCAGAGAACAAAAGAAAACCTACAAGGAAGCAAAGAAAAGCTGGGCAGCTTTGAAAACAATGTATAGTATTTATTATATAGATTTTCTTGAAATGGAAATTTATTGCTTTAAGTCGAATCCTCTCATGTACTGTTGTGTACATGGCAATTTTTTTTCTTTTCTTATTTTGTATTTAAGTTTAAAATAAAGTTTAAAACATTCTTTTAAAAAATAGGCCTTGGCAACATCTTGGCTGTGCGAGGTGAGAGACAGTGAGGAATCCAGGATGGTTCCTGGGTTGTAAGCCTGAGGGGCTAGCAAGATGGTGTTGTCCTCTACAGTAATAGGGAAGGTAGGAGGCAGAGAGGGTTTAAGGGGAAAGATAATGAGCTCTGTTTTGAACATATTAAATTTAAGATGTCTACTGGGCATCCAGTTTGAGATAATCTGAAAGGCAGCTAGAGATGTGAGATTGGAGATCAGCAGAGAGATTGGGACAAGAAAGGTAGATTTGAGAATCACCAGCAAAGAGATGGTAATTAAATCCACAGGAGCTAATGAGATCACTAACTGAAATAGTATACTGGGAGAAGAGAAGAAGGCCCAGATTAGAACCCAGAGGGACACTTACAGTTAGATCTGAGAGAAGATCCAGTAAAGAGACAAAGAAGGAGAAGCCAATCCAACCCCATTACACGTTATTATGAAATACATTATTCAGGTTGATTCAAATAATCAGCATTTCCACTGAACATCTGAATCAACTTTCACTAGCTTTACAAGATTCATCTTTTAAAAAGCCAATGCCCCTGGGTTTTGATCCATTTCTTCTCTGTTCCCCCAGGTAGTAAGTGGTTTGAGCCTTTACTTTATGATTACATACAGGCAACAAAGCTGCTCTCAGATGGACCAAAATTGACATTAAAAGGTGACATTTATGTATTTGTAAGAGAAGTGAACATCTACTATGAGATGGAGAAGACGGCAGGAAGCATTTAGTTAGTGATTTGCACGGATACTAAAGCTTTTCCCCCATTAAAAAATAAAAGGAAAAAAGCCTATAGAAGGACTTTTGGAAAGGTAACTAATGTTAATGACTAAAACAAACTAACAAACAAACTGTAGGAGACTATAATCCACCAGCTAAACAAACAGCAAGTGAAAAAAGAAGATGGGTGTTGCCTCCCTTGGCATTTTTTTTTCTGAGTACAAAATAGCATTTACTTCCCAGAAGAAAAGACCTCATAATAAATCTCAAAACCCAACTTTTTCATGTATCCAAAACCAGATTTTTATCGGAATAGAACAAGAGATAAGAGTAAAATAACTGTATAATTAGAACAGAAAAATATGTCAACACCCACAAAAATATTCCCCAACTTTTTCTATACTTAGTTTATGGTATCATCAACAGCACCATGAATATTGAATCATCAAAAGGAATGGACAGAGTGTCCCAAGTCTTAGTGCAATTTTAAGCTTTAATTAGCTTTTGGTGGATTATTGATTAATGATCATTTATTTAATTAGTTATTATTATAGCTGAGTAACTAGCTATTAGAGCTTAAAACCACAAAGTTTTTAGGACACTTCATCAACAAGTGAGAGGCAGCATGATGTGATATGAAGGACAATGGACTTGTCAGAAAGTTTGAGTTAAGAGTCCTAGCTCCCACTGTATAACCCTGGGCAATTCATTCAATCTTTTTCAGCCTTATTCTCCTCATCTACAAAATGGGAATAAAACTTGCATTACCTACTGCATTTAATTGTGAGGTTCAGTGCAGACAACGCATGTGAAAGTTCTTTTGTAACCATAAGTGTAGAAAAATGTGCATGACATTATTTAAACACTGTGGTACATTGAAAAATATAAGTTTAATTGGTTACTAAATACTTAGTATAAGCATATTTTATGCCCTGCTCTATTAGGCCTTGTGAGGAATTTTTTAAAAGCACAAAGAAAAGAAGGGGAAGCATAGTATCTGACCCTGAACCTCAGAAAGCTTATTTGTAGTCTAATCAGTCAGTTTTTACTTATTTATTATCCATAGGGTTCAGAGTGCTGTAATTCATATCAATCAGTTCTTCCTTTAACTACTTCTAGCTCTGAAATCCATTCCTGCCTCTCCTCAAAGCAAAGTCCTCAAACCTATTTCCTACCCTGCTTTCTTGGAGCTTGTGACAATCAGTCCCCCTCCTCCTCAAATCCCATCCCAGATTAGACTCCAGAGACACATGGTTCCCTCTTGACTCTATTTCTACCACTCTGACTATTCAGCTTCTTTTAATGGCATCCTCCCCTCATCCCTCCCACTGTCACTGGGCACCTGTCCTAGCTCTTCTCCTTCCACATTCTGCCTGAGAAATCACATTCATTTTAATCAGTAAAATATGTAGGTTATTCTCTAGGAAGCTAATATATTTGCTCCTGGTTTTGCAACAATTTGCATATTACATGTATTTACTTTTAACAGTAAATATTCTTTAAATATCAAATCCATACAATGTTTTAATGTTAGGGTAAATTACAGAAAATATTTTCAAACCCAATATTCAGGGCCATTGGAATAGATAAATACAATTTCCCCAAGCTGTTCCCCCAAACCAAGGCCAGTTCTGGAGAATACCTGGGGTGATGGAGGAACCAAAAGAGAAAAACATCCCTGGAAAAACCTGTTAGCCTAACTGTAGTTTTGAATACCATTTACTTGGGATAATTCCCAGATCTACCCTTCTGTCATACAGATTCTTCCTTTAGCCTGATTCTTCCATTACCTCAAACTGAACATAGAAATTATAGAATTCCTCCAATTTTAATTCATTTAATAAATTTTTATCCAATGTCCACGATTAATTTATTCACGCATACATGTAAATGCACATCTATACATGTATATATCTACATATATATGCATGTGTATGGGTATGTGTATACAGACACCCACATTAAATAGTTGACGGTTTACTATGTGAAAGGCCTTCTGTAAGGAACTGTGGGGGATACTTGTCCTGTTTTCAAGGAATTTATAATATAGTTGAGAAATCCTCAGGTTTCATTTAATATTCTCTTCCCAAGGATACCTCACAAATATTGAGGCATGGATTCTTTTCTTGCTGAATCAACTTCACCCTTCCTCCACAGTGTCTACTATACCTCTTCCTCCTTTTCCAGCTGTGAGCCTATCCCTTGGTCAGATGTAATAATACTCCCAGCCCTCCAAAAATTCAAGATCACACAGCTTAATATGTACAAAAGTAGGAACTGGTTAATAACTGGGCACGTAAGCTGAAAAGAGCAGGCTGGAGGAAGAATGAACATTCTTACTGTTGTAAAGTGGCACATAGTTTACCTTGAATCCACCTCTCTTATGTCCCTAGAGTGACCTCAACCCTTATTTTGTAGATTCTCTGGGACATTTTCAGTTATTTCAAGGAGTGTCATAAAAGTCTTCCCGAAAAGTGAACAGAGATTAATTTGTTTTACTTAGAAAAAGTAAAATGCCATGGAATATAGCTCATTTAGGTAGGGTAAGAAAGGGACACCAGTCAGCCAATGATTGCAGGATGATAGGGTTTGAACCTGCAAGAGCCCACTCTAGTATGACCACCTCATTTTCCAGGTTGTCTTCTTTGAAAGATCTATGATTTAATTGGTATGGTGATTTCCTTTACTACTGCCAATCACAACCCATCTACAAAGTTTTTAGTTGCTGTTCCTAAAATAATTGACTTGCCTTCTTCTTGTGATGAGCCCACAGGCTTTATTTATGTGTGGTATATTTTTATCTTCCCAAAGGTTGATAATCATGGTCCTATGACCTAGAGAAATGATATAATCAATGCAAAAACAGAAAGTACAGTTATGATTAGCTATGATATGACAGAATGAACTCAAGGGGAAAACTGGAGCGATGATGTGGTCAATATAAAATAGGGATTGTATGAAAAAATGAGATCAAGGGGACATTTGGAGAAATGTCTTGCTTTACTCTTGACTGTTTCATGTTCTCTTCCTTATCTAGATCTCTAAGCCCCTTGGTGAGGCAGCTTGATGTCATGGAAAAAGCCTGGGGATTAGGGGCAGAGAAAGGAAGGAAAGAACAGGCATTTATTAAATGCCTACTATGTGCTGGTCATTGTGCTAAGTGTTGTAAGAAATATTACCAAATTTGATCTTCACAACAGCTCTGGAAGGTAGGAGCTATTATGATCCCCATTTTACAGTTAAGGAAACTGAGGCAGACAGAGGTTAACTGACTTGCCTAGGGTCGCATAGCTAGGAAGTATTTGAGGCTGTATTTGAACTCAGGTCTTCCTGACTCCAGGCCCAATGTTCTACCCACCGTGCCACTCGCTACCTCTAGTGCCGGAGTTTGGATCCTGGCTCTGAACAGGTTACTTCATTTCTCTGAGCCTCAGCTCCTTTATCTACAAAATGAGGGGGCTGGGTTGGATGATATTTTTAAAGTTCCTGCTAAAACTAAATCTACGATTTTATGTCAATGTTCTCATGGTGCTGCGGGAAAGGCACCAATCAGAAGACTAGGACTAACTGAAGAGTTCTGATCTGATATTTCATCTGGTAAAATTTTTTTTAGAAGCAATGCTGGTATTTTCAGAAAATAGAGGATTTAATGGCATGAGTGACATAAACAGTACTTCAGCTAACGTGCCCACACCCTGTGAAAGTCACTGTGTCACCAAAGATGTGTTAAGAAGATACCCTCAAAGAATTTGCAGTCTACTTGGATGAGAGTATGCACATTGATGAAACAGGCAAATGACAACATAAAACAATTCAAGCAACATCATGGAACGGGAAGAACAAACAAGAATTGAATGCAGAGCCAGAAGATCTTGATTTCTACTCCCAAATCTACCACCCCATCTCTTTGTAAGCGTAATATTAATAACAGCTAATAATACATATGTAGCACTTCCTATGTGTCAGGCCTGTAATAACAGCTTTACAATTATTATCTCATTATCATCTCATACCTCACAACCCTTCAAGGCAGTTGTTATTATCATCCCCATTTTACATATCATTTTATGTTTATATAACAGAGGTTTAAGTGACTTGCCCAGGGTCACACAGCTAGTAAATGTTTAAGGCTACACTTGAACTCAGATCTTCCTGACTTTCAATCCAACAGTCTAGCCATGGTTGCCACCTAGTTGCCTCTAGAGATGCCATCTTGAGAGGGCCCAAGGGAAATAGTGAGCAGAAACATAGGTTAGGCACACCCTAGGAGAATACTTCTAAGTCTTGGGTTTCCCAAATAGAGTCAAAAGATGCAGGAAAGCAGTAGGAGAGGGCTTTCCATCAGCCTCTTTCTTTTTTTTAAATTAATTAATTAATTTTTAGTTTTCAGCATACACTTCCATAAGCTTTTGAGTTTTAAATTTTCTCTCCCTCCCTTACCTCCTCCCTCCCCAAGATGGTGTGCAATCTGATATAGGCTTTACATATACATTCCTATTAAACATATTTTCACATTAGTCATCTTATAAAGAAGAATTAGAACCAATAGGAGGAACCACAAGAAAGAAGAAATAAAAGAGAAGAAAAAAAGAGCAAATAGTATGCTTTAGTCTGCATTCAGACTCTAATCATTTTCTATCATGAGACTTTTGTCTTAGATCCTTGCATTGCTGAAAAGAGCTAAGTCTATCAAAGTCGGTCATTGCACAATTGGCTGTTACTGTGTACAATGTTCTCCTGGTTCTGCTCACTTCACTCAGCATCAGACCATACAAGTCTTTAGGTTTTTCTGAACTCCACCTGCTCATCGTTTCTTACAGCACAATAGTATTCCATTGCATTCATATAGCACAACTTGCTCAGCCACTCCCCAGTTGATGGGCATCCCCTTAATTTCCAGTTCTTTGCCACCACAAAGAGAGCTGCTATGAATATTTTTGTACATGTCTGCCAGCCTCTTTTTATTTCTCCTATTGTTACACCCAGGTAGCTTGTACATTCTAACCCCACCACTTGTTATTCCACCATTATGCCTCCATTGTTTTTATTTTTTTTAATCTCTAAAGACTTATATTTTCAAGTTCTTGCTTTAAAACCTTGGAAAGACTTTTTAATGTTTTTAACCTTATCGTCTGACACATAAAAAACAATTAGTGGTACATATATGCCACAGGTTGTCAACCCCTGGACTAGACTCTATAGTAAGCTCTCTTAAGACTATGATCCTTTTTTCTCTGATGTCTTTACTCTCCAAGCAGTCTCCAGAAACACTTTGTCAGAAGGGATGGAAAAGATACATCACAATGCAAAGGAAAACCTTTCATGTGCAAAGAAAACATTCCTAATCTTAGAAAGGATCTGAGACTTGAATATCTCAATTATATATGAACTTACACTGGATAGGGACGACTTCAACACCTTTATCCTCAGCCATTCATCTGCACAAGATCCAGCAGGAGGAGTCTGGGAAGCGTAATTGGGCTAAGCATAATAAATAATGATGGGATCCTTCACTGAGGTACCATATCTTTGAACCAGGAAGCAGTGTGAAACAGGAGAAGCTAGGACTCTTCTCCCACCTGCCTAGGGGTGACAAACCTCAGAGGGATCAAGGAAAGGCTTCTGCCAATACTAGGCTAACGACAATCCTTAAGCCTAGTATTGGCAGAAACCTTTCTTTAATCCCTCGATGAAGGACCCCATCTTTACTTATGATGCTTAGCCTAGTCTAGCCCAGCAGCAGCAGAGCTGTCTGATCAAGCCTGGCTGTGGGTTGATCCATCCATCTGAGATACCATGTCCTGCAAGGACCTAGCCCAGCTGAGCTGAGGAGCAAACTAATCAATCAGAAATGCCTTGCCCTGAATGAATTTCAAGAGGACTTTCCAGAGCAAGAAAGGATACCAAGATTATGTACTTCTGGGGTTGTGAGCTGCCTTTTTCCTTTCATTTGTACCTCACTACCACTGTACTTTAGGTCTAGACCCACTCTTCCCCCCTTTCCCACAGACTCTGTGTATATTTGTGAATGAGTATTACTGAAGATTTTGGGGAAAATGCTTTGAAACTACCTTTCTCACTATGGCATTTGAATAAATTCCTTTACTAAGAACTAACTGAATCTATTGGCTGATTGTTAGGGTAAAACTCTCAGGTGGAAGCTCCTGAGCTGTAGCATGAGCAGAAAGGGTACCCCCAGGCTTACCCCTAGAACCTTGGAAGCAATAGCAGCAGCAATTCTGGGGACCTAGTGGGCCAGTGCCAGAGCAGGTTGGAGATATGAACTCATATGATACTTATCCCAGTAGTTCTTCCCAGCCTCCTGCTGGATCTTATGTAGATGAATGGCACAGTGTAAGTTTTTGTTTTGTTTTGTTTTGTTTTTGGTGAGGCAATTGGGGTTAAGTGACTTGCCCAGAGTCACACAGGTAGTGAGTGTTATGTGTCTGAGACTGGATTTGAACTCAGGTCCTCCTGACTCCAGGGCCGGTGCTCTATCCATTTAGTACAATGTAAGTTATAAATAATTCAACAACATTTGTTAAGTGACCATTATTTGCAAATAAATACTATTATCTTGAAGAGGCAAGAGAAATTAGATAACTTGCCATGCAAGACACAAAAGGTAGACAACAAGAATGGGAGAAATGGGTTTGAAATGGGGATAAAAATGATTTTGTATCTCGTATTAACACAGCAAACAGGTCCTACTGATTGCTACTAGAGCACAGGATTATGTTCTGAGCCTCTTCCTGTTACCAAAGTGTTATTGACAATCATTAAACTAAAAAGTGCAGACAAAACACCAGAACACATCAAGAGAGCCAAATTAATTAGACATCGGAGTTTAATGAAGACATGGCTTTCACAAAAAGGCCAACAATGGGATTATGAGTTTAGTTCTCTGCCCTCCCTTCTCTCTACACTCTCTCCCTTAGAGATCTCATCCACTGTCATAGCTTCAACTATCACCTCTCTGCAGATGACTCCCTAATCTACATCTCTGGCCAGCCCTCTCTCCGCAGCTCCAGTTTCATATTTCCAACTGCCTGGTGGACATTTTCACTTGTATGAGCTATCACCTTAAATTCAAATTGTTTAAAAGCCAAATTAACCATCTTCTTTGCTGCTCTCATCCCCAAACTTCTTCCTACCCCTGACTTTCTTATTTGTCTACGTTACTACCACTGTTCCAGTTTGCTAGACTTAAAATGAAAGGGCATTTTTGTGAGAGGGCATGGTTGCCTTTCATGACATTAACCTTGAAAAATTAGGGTTGCAAATTCCAAAATTGTACATCTCCATTCACCAAGTCATCATTGATCTCTCATCTACAAAGTTATGCAAACCCTATATATTGTATAATATGCCCACTGTATTAAGTTACCATAATGTTTCTTTAGATTTGTCCAAAAATTACTTCCATCTAATGGCCCTTCCTATTTGTAGCATTCCTGCATTTGGTGAACAATTCACATTCACCCTTATAATCTTGGATCATATTCCATCAACCTTCATCTCCCCAGAATTTTAATCTGATACTTCAGGGAAGCTTTGGATGCTATAAAGCAGTTTGCCTAGTAAGAAATAAGTACTTTGGGTTTTACAGTGTAGTAAGCAAACACTAAACTGGCCCAAAGTACAAACATCTACATCGAAACTGACACTGTTTGTAATAGAGGTGCAGACAGAAACATTAAAATGTCATGTCAATCCAACAATAACTCTTTTTCAATTAACTTAATCATTCATATTTCTCTTCCAATAAACCAAAATCAAGATCCTGCTCCTCATGACCTGAATTTTCACTCCAAAAGAGTTCTACAATATGGTGTTAACATAAATATATCTCAAATACTTTGCTTGTCAGTTGCAAGTTCACCTTCCCTCAAGGAAATGTTCTTTCCCATAGTAATGTCTACAGCAGCTCCTCCATAATCTTTTCCTGCACAAATCAAATACTGAGGTCCAAAAAAGATCCCTACATATTAACCGAGTGACCTTGGACAACTCACTTAATCTCCCTGGGCCTCAGTTTCCTTCCTAGTAGAAGAAGTTTGGACTAGGTGGCCTCAGATATCCTTTCCAGCTCGAGGATCTATAATCCTATGAACTTGATTAAATAGTACAGTATTAAAAGAAAAATAACGGAAAATCCAAGGCTTGCTAAGCAAGCCTGTGGCGTAGGATGGGATCTATGAAGACAATAGGCAGGTGCGGATTTTTATTCACCCCAACCCAGCTGACTCATTGAAGAGGGGAAGGAGAAGCAGTTGTCATTGGTTCTTCCCAGGGAAGAGAAGCAGGCTCTGGGGCCCCTCTTAGATTTTTTGGGAGAGAAGCGAAGAGGACGAGTGGCAGGAGGTTTGGGGAAGACAAGTGACATAGGACCTCCCGGCTGGGTTTAGCAGATTAATTACTTTAATGATTGTTAGCAGACTCGCTGTGCGCCTTAAACCTCTCCCTTTGCTCTTCTATTTTGGAAACTTTTTCTGGAGCTGATAATACGTCTGCTCCATACTGAGATGACAGCGGTTCCTCGGTCTCCACCCCCACCCCCGCCACCTTCCTCAGACCCTTATTGCCACGTGAAATGCACTTTAGGGACTCCCTTTAAATTAGGCGTTTACTCAACTTCCCTTCTCAACTGCCTCCTCCCCACCTCGAGAATGGGGGCTACCCCAGATCACGAGACAAGAAGGACTACTAAGCTATAGGAAGGAGGGTGCAGGCACCCGCAGCTGGTACCTCGGACACCTGTGCTGGCGCCAGACCCCCAAGCGGAATTTCCCGGAGTTCGTGGACTTCGGAAGTGGGGTGCTAGGACTGGGGGTGGGAAGTCTAGGTGAGGAAGCTAGAGGAGGGCAGGGAGTCCGTGGATTTCAGGGAGCGGGGTACCGTAGGGGAGGAGGTTAAGTGGGGGAACTGGAGGAGGGATTCTGGACTTTGGGAGAAGGATGTTGTGCAGAGGAAGGGGAACTAAATGGGAGGCAAGAGTCCATGGATTTCAGGAGAAGGGTGCTAGGCGGGGAGACTTAGTGGTGAAGCTGGAGGAGGGAGCCCATGGACTTCAAGAGAGGGGTGCTAGGGCGGGGAGAAGGCTACGTGAGGAAGCTATAGGCGGGAGTGGGCGAACTTCGGCAGAGCGAGTGGGAAAGCTGGAGGCTGGCGCGCACCACCCTCGAAGCGTAGGCATAGTAGACCGCTGCCTCCATCTGTGGTCACCACCCAGCCCGGCTCCACCAGCCTCCAGCTCCTTCCTTCTCTCAGCCCCGGGCGGCAGAAGCTGGAGGAGGAGGCACCGTCGGCTATTTATAGAGAGGAGCAGCTCAGTCCCAGTTGGTGACAGCTGAATATTTTGACCAGATATGGCCCGGGCTCCCGCGCTGCAACCGGGAACCCTTGCACCCCCAGCGTCCCGGGAGCGCTAGGGGGAACCCCAGAGCGGGAAGGGGGTGCAGAGAAGGAAAGCTGGGGGAGACGTCTTACCGGTGGAGCCCGCGGACAAGCTGGGTGACTGCTGGCTGAGGACCGTTTTCCCAGGCTACAGAGGCGCGGCAGAGAGGGAGCGTGTGCGGGAGAGAAGAGCTGGTGGGGAAGCTGGGGCAGCTCTTCTGCTGCTGCTGCTACTGCTACTGCTGCCGCCGTCGGGTCCTAAAGAGCCCCTTAGCTGGCCCGGGGAACCTCCTGTTGTTCTGCTGGGGGTAGGAGAAGGACAGGAAAGAGGAGGCACTGGAGTGGAGGGAGGAGGGGTGGTCTACAGATTTCAGCCGCAAAGCCACCGCACCGCGGCCACTGCTACTATTACTACTCTATGGTTGTCCCGCCCTCTAAAGCTAGCGGCCTCCTCCTCCTCCACCCTCTCCTCCCTCCTCCCTCCAACCCCCACCCAGCGCCTGCCTCCGAGAGGAGGGGGGGTGAGGGTAGAGGGGGGAAGCTCAATACTTGGAAATGCATTTGGCTGCGTAGTGCATTCCCCTTCCACCTAGAGTGGTCGTGTGTATCACACACACACACACACACACACACACACACACACACACACACACACACACAGCAGTTTTACTGGGTGAAGATTATAAAACTGCAAATAAGGTGTTTCGGAGTAGCCCACCCTGGGGATGGATACCCGAGCCGGTGAAATCGGCACCAGAAATCGACAGAGCTGCTAACCTGAGTTGAAGGACAGGGCCAAGAGAGAGGAGAGGCAGTGGGTGTTGGGAGGGGCAGAAGCCTGAGACTAGAACTTGGGAAAAGTGGGTTCTAGTACTAGCTCTGTCACTAACTAAATGTGTGGCCCTCCGGCAAGTCACTTTAATAATAGCTAGCATTTATATAGCGTTTTACCAGTGTTACCTCATTTAAAGTATCTGAAACCTCATTTGAACTTAGGTCTTTTTGACTCCAGGCCCAGTACTCTTCTTTACTGTGCCGCCAGATTCTGGGCCACAGTTTCTTTTACAAATACAGCAAAGGGACTGGAGTGGACCCGGTGCTCCATCTGGTGAACCGATATTAGCTGTGTGACCTTGAACAAGTCACTTAACCCCCATTTGCCCCAGTTCCTCATATGTAAAATGGGGACACTCTGGAGAACGAAATGGCAAACCAATACAGCATCTTTATCAAGAAAACCTCATGGACAAAGTCCATGGAGTCATGTAGAGTCAGACACCACTGACCAACTGAACAACAAAAATGGGGAAATAAAACGCTGGAAGTGTCCTAGAGGATCTAGGTTGCAACCCTGGCTTTGCAACTACCTATGTGACTTTGGGAAAGTCATTTCTCCTCTCTGGGCTGAAATTTCCTTTTTTTTTCCCTACCCCCTCCTCCTTTAAACAAATAAACAACAAAAGGTCGGTCTAAATCACTAGAGAAGGTGATCTCTAAGGTCTAACAATGTATGATTTGAGGAGTACGGTAATGGTCTCTAATGCAGCCCAAAGACAGTGAGTAGGCTCTCTGTAGGTCCTACATCATACAGTAACATAGAGCCAAGTGTCAGTACTAGAGTGGAAGGGACCTTCAAGGTCCAACACCCTAATTTTACAGGTAGAGACCAAGTGACCCAACCAAGCTCACAAAGCTTCTTGGTTCCAGATCTGTCAAAAAGTACACTTCTGATTGTCTTAAGTTATTTTCCAGGCCATTTTTACAGCATGCTTTCTACACTAGAGGCATCCTCCTCACATCCCTCCCACCATAACCCTGAAATGCTGCCCCTGAAATGCTGGCATTGGAGAGCTAGGCATTAGCCTTATCTTGACCCAAACAGGCCTCTCCAATACTTCTCAGTCATTTCCAGACCATGGTGTTCCAGAGCTCCCCCCACTCTCTCCCTCACCGGCTTCTTTTTGTGTTGTCTTTCCCCATCAGAATATAAGTTCCTGTCTGCCTTGCTTGTATTTGTATCACAGAGCTTTATACATAGTAAGCCCTTAATAAATTCTTTTTTCTTTCATTCCTTCATATGTGTTATGTTATTTCTCCATTTTCCTCTTTTGATATTCTGAGAATTCAACCATGTGCATTATTATAAATAATGATTGGGTGCATTAAAAATTCAAATTACACTTCAAATGAGACCTTACTGCAGCAAGACAGTCCTTTTATTTCTCCTTAATTGATACATTTTATCACTCCCCATGGAAGCTTTTCCAAACCTTTTCCTCTCCTCCTAAGCTTCTCCCCATTCTCTCAGCTGAGGGCCTCTTACTTGACTGAGAAAATTGAAGTCTTTAGACAAGAGGTACTTTTTCCCTACTTCTCTTAATCTGAACTTTCTCCTTTTCTCCAGTCTTTGAGAAAGAGGTAGCCCTTCTTTTTTGCCAAGGGCAGCCCCTATACATGTATCTTTGATCCCATCTCTAAGAAACTGAGAAGCAGGAGTGAAGGGACAGCCCATGTAAAGGCCCACAGATGGGAGTTGGAAACATATTTTAGGAACTGCAAGTAGGCTTATGTAGCCGAATTATAGAGCACATGGAGGGGAGTAAAGCATAAGAAGCCTAGAAATCTAGGAAGGGGCCAGGTTATGAAGAACAGGGGGGTGGTATATATTTAATTCTGGAGGTAATAGGCAGCCACTTGAGCTCACTGATGAGTGGAGTAACATGGTCAGACCTGTACTTTAGTAAAAACCACCTTGGCAGCTGAGTGGAGGATGGATTGGAGTGGGAAGAGACTCTTGTAATAGTCCAGGAGAGAAGTGTTGAGGGCCTAGCCTAGAATGGTGGCTATGTGAATGAAGAGAAGGGGCCATATTTTTTTGGGGGTGGGGCTAGGTAATGGGGTTAAGTGACTTGCCCAGGGTCACACAGCTAGTAAGTGGTTGAGGCCGAATTTGAACTCAGATCCTCCTGAATCCAGGGCTGGTGCTCTATCCATTGTACCACCATGAAAAGGGGCCATATTTAAGAGATTTTGTGAAAGTAAATTACAAGATTTGGCAATGGATTGGATGTGTTCAGTGGGTGAGAAGTTGAGGATGACACCAGTGTTGCAAGACAGGGTACCTGGAAGGATGGTGGTACCCTAGACAATAACAGGGAAGTTTGGAAGAGGAAAGGGTTTGAGAGAAAAGATTTGGGGGGGGGTGGCAAAAAGCATTATGTGCTTATGTGTAAAACACTGGAGACACAAACAGAAAAGCAAGATGGTCCCTGCTCTTAAGGAGTGCACATTCTAATAGGGGGAGGCAACACACATGGAAAGTTTCAGCTGCAAGTCAGATGGAAAGGTCCAGTGGTCATTAGGGTACAGAAGCAAAGCAGATCGCAACACCTTTTTCCTTAATGTCAATTCTACCGATAAAACCGTATCTGTTTCTATTGCTGAACTGTTAGGGGCCAAGGAAAATAATGTCAATTTCTATATGAATTCAAGAATTAATGAGATCATGTAAGAGTAAGAAAGTTGATATTAAAGTGATTTGAAGCTTTGATTTATGAAGGGGGTGAGGAAATAAAATTTGTATACACTTTCAATGACATATTTTAGAAGTTGCCTATTGATTATCATAGCCCCATTCCCAAACCCACCAAATTCTGAGCTGAGTCATTGAGATGAAGCTGCCTTACAATTAATACAAATTTTGAATCAGATCAGCTATAGCTCTAATCTCTTGCATAGGGGACAGACCTTGAATTGGCTTATAAAGATCATTTCATTGAGTGTGCAGATCCCCTGGAAACTTCTGGCAACTCCCAAAACAGGATGGCTCAGTACTTGGGCCCCTTGCCTATTTTGAACCTCTTGACTGCTTCTGGCTATATATTCTGGCTCATACGTGAAAGGATGAGGTGCTTTGAAAAGCTGAGGCAGTCCCCTCATTGGTCCCTGAGTATAAAGAGCTGATTCCTTTAGTGGCTTATTTAAAAGGGAGTGACTCCTACCCCCTTCAGCTGATCTTGGATTTGGGGCTGCCTCTTCTGTGTTTATTTCCTGATCTTAGATGAACAAATATTGATTCCCAAGATGGCCTTGATCAAGCCTGGAGGCAGCCCTGTGAGTTCTGGAGGTTCACTGACCCTGGATCCTTTCGGTCAGGGTGGACAGTAGGGGAAAGGAGGAATCCCCAGCTACTGCTCCAGCCCAAGAATATTGTGACCACCACCAAGTCCAAGCCTGCCTCATTTTCAGGGAGGACATGGACTGTGAGTTGTTTGGATAGTGAAGAACTGAAGTTAAATATTACTATGCATATTCAGCAGGGGCAGCTAGGTGCCAGGTCTGGAGTCAGGAAGGCTCATCTTTCCAAGTTTAAATCTGGCCTTAGGCACTCAGGCTGTGTGATCCTGGGCAAATCACTTAACCCTGTTTGCCTCAGTTTCCTCATCTGTAAAATGAGCTAGAGAAGGAAAGGGCAGACCACTCCAATATCTTTGCCAAGAAAACCCCAAATGAAGTCGCAAAGAGTTGGACATGACTGAAAATGACTGAATGACAACATGCCTATTCAACAATACCCCAAACTTCTTTTTTTTAATACTTTGATGAGGTTTAAGTATCAGCCTCTAGGGAGAATGTAACTAGTTGTAAGTTAAATTATTGAATCCCATTTTAATGCTGCCAATACATGCTGTGAGTGGTTTGTGTTTTATAGCAATTTTTTTTTGATGTCTAGGAAATAAATTCCTGTTCCATACCTGATTCATATTGTATTCTTGGAATCTTTCTCCTCCCTTTTTGGATAGACTAGTCACAGTACAAAACCTAAGCCTTGAGCAATTATTTTTCCAGGATTGGGGAATTAAGTGTCCCAACCCTTTGGTCCCAGCAGCAGTTCTTTGTTGTTCAATATCCATAAAAATAAACAAAACCACTAATGCAAATATGGTGTGCCCCTGCAGACTATATAAGAACTATATAGAGTATATTATGTAGAGTACAGTTCATCACTTAGCTATAGCAATTATGTGTCATGCAAGTGAGGCCCCTTGGTGTTGTGAAAAGAGTACTGGAATTAGGTGAGAACTGGGTTTGAATCTCACCTCTCATTTACTAACTCTAGGCAAGTCATTTAAGCTCCCTGAAATGATTTTTTTTCCTCATAAATTGGGATACTAATACCTGCAATACCTCCTCCAGGATTGTTATTAGGATGAAATTATAAGATGCATGTAAAAACACTTTGCAAACTCAATGAACTTTATAAATGTCAGCTATTAGGATGGGCAGCTAGGTGGTATAGGGGATAAGAGTGCTAGGCCTGGAGTCAGAAAGACTCTTCCTGAATTCAAGGCTGGCTTCAGACACTTACTAGCTGTGACCCTGGGTAAATCATTTAACCATGTTTGCCTCAGTTTACTTATCTGTAAAATGAGCTGGAGAAGGAAATGGCAAACCACTCCAGTATCTTTGCCAAGAAAACTCTAAAGGGAATCACAAAGAGTTGGACACAACTGAAAATTAGGATGTCACTTGAGCTTTCCAGGCTTTATCACTTTCCTGAGCCAGAGCACATGTAGTAGCCAACTGGTGTCATTCTATTTCTCTCCCTCCCTCCCTCCCTCTCTCTCTCTTTCTTTCTCTGTGTGTGTCTCTGTCTCTGTGTCTGCCTTTCTCTGTCTCTCTGTCTCTCTCTCCCTCCCTCCCTCCTCCTCCCTTTTCCTCCCCATGGCACTTCACAATGTCAGTAAGAGCTTGCTTATTAATGTCTCCTCTGACAATCCTTTCAGACGAACATAGGATCCTGTTTCTCCTCCTGCCTCTGAATAGATAGATGATCACAGTTAACTAGAGGGTAACAGCTCTAAATCTGTGAAAGTTTCCAGTCCTGGAGGATTACCCCAGTGGATTGTGTTTCCTTGCTGAGGACCCCTCCATTTCATTCTTTTCTTTGGCTCCCCTCTTCCTTCATATCTCCTTCTTCCCCTCTGAAAATCTACCTTGAAAACACTGTGGATCCCTAATCTTGTCTCCTCTCTGCCAAACACTTAGAGCTAGCCAGTAGTGATATATAACCTTGTAAACCTGCAGGTTAGGACAACTGGAATTTTAGTGTGCTAAGTGTCACGGTGACTGCTTTTACTAGCGTCAGAACACAGACTTGAAGCCAGAGGGGTGCAACCATTCTTGTCTGAGAAATAATAAACCCCTGATGGGATCAAGGGCCCCTGGGGCAATCACCCCTCTTTCTTCTCTGATAGGTGAATTTTTGACATCTTGCCTGGAAGCAGGCCTCCACCATCACAAGTTTTCACATTGTTTTCAAATGGTGCTGAAGCTGTCTGCTTTTCTCATTCTGTCATCCCCACAGCACCTGAACCTTGGACTCTGCTGCTGATAGATCCTGGGCTCTGAATGGTGAGTTTTTGTCTTCACCGGAACCACTGGCCACCATTTCCAAAGGGTATCCCCACCTCCCTACTGCATTCCCCTTTATGAGTTGTCAATCCCCAATAGAATGCAAGTTCCTTAAGGAAGGGACAGTGTTTACATGTTTATATTTGTATAAACAGCACTTAGCACAATGCCTGGCATAGAGTAAGAACTCGATAAAGGCTTTATTGTTTATTCATCATTCAACACAGTGTACTGATAAGGCTTAGCTCTTGCAGGAGCCTGGACACTCACCAGTGGGGTTAGGCTTCTTTTCTCACAGTATTTGGTTACATTCCCATCACAGAGTCCTGGGAATGACTGTCTTTAAGCTTAGGTTTTGGTCTCCCCAAAAGGGAGGAGAAGGGTACACAGGGTACAAAATGCATCAAGAATGGGACAGGTATTTATTTCTGATGTAAGAAATGCTTAAGCCAAAACACTCATAAGCACACACTGACAGAAAAACAGAAGTGGCAGAACTATTATTATACTCTGCTGGAAGGTTGAGCCTTAAATCTCATCAGAATAGGAAGCATTTTGTGAAACTGCTGAGTAGAAATTTTACATTTCATCTCATTTTTATGCTGTTCTCATTACAGTAGATGTTTTTCAGAAAGTTGGGCTATGACAGGCTCATCCTTTAATTGGTGGTCATTTGCTTCCTTGCTGATATTCAGGTCTAACCAATGGAACCTATTGAACTTACAAGGTGGTCTCGAGCTTAGGCGGACTCATCTCAGGCTCAATACTTTTTCACCTAAGGTCAGGAAGGAACAAACACAGAAGAGGAAGCCCTCCAAACCAGGATCAGGTTCACTTAGACACAATATGGGCTTTCGCTGCCATATGCTCATGGCCACATAGTAGTTAGCTTGGGGGATAGGACTATTGGCCTTTCACTCGGCACTCACAGGATATGACTTGGACAGCCCTGACACAATTTGCAGCTGCAAAGAGAGGACAGTGGCAGAAGTGGGGTCACTGGTTAAAGATCCACTGAGTCATTGGCACTTCCAGCTCAGCTGCTAATAAGAGATGGCTTTTCCCTTGACAAAGTACCAAGCCCACCTCAATACTGAGTCATGCACATGAGAGGCCAGAAGCAGCCAGGGGTTTCTTCATCCCCAAACCATCCAAGGACTGAGTCACGTATAGCCAGAATCAGAAAGGGCAGTTTTGTAGATGCCCTGTTCAACTCCTGGTTACACTTGTTTTACCATGGGATCCTAGTCTTAAGACCCAAAATAATCTAATCTTGGGCCTATTGTATAGTTTCTAGTAGGCTTGTATGTATGTGCACATATTTCCTACCTGAATTCCTTAAGGTCAGGGACTAATTTACTGTCCTATTCCCAAAAGTTAGCATAAAGTATCATGCAGAGCTGACTTAATGAGAACCTAGATCCTACTTTAAAGTAACTGGTCTGGGTAATCTTATGAGAAAAGAGATGTGAAAAATGAGCCAAAGGAAAACCAAAACTAAGGGAAATTAATCTCATACTGGGTAGTTAAAAGAACAATGCCTAATGCCAGATCGCTGCTAGTGATGGAAGATTGGAGTCCATGATCTGCCCTCTCCTTTCTCCCTTTATTTACTGCACACTCTTTGCTGCTCACTTGTTTATCCCTATTAGATGTCTTCTTGGTTTAGTGACCATGAACATATGTATTTCAGATTTTCTTGGGGGCAGTCCCAATTTGAAACATACAAATCAATGGTTAGATGGCATAGTAGATAAAGTGCCAGGCTAGACTCAGGCAAACTCATTTTCCTGAGTTCAAATCTGGCCTCAGACACTTAATAGCTGTATCACACTGAGCAAGTCACTTAACCCTGTTTGCCTCAGTTCCTCATCTGTAAAAGGAGCTGGAGAAGGAAACTGCAAACCACTCCAGTATCTTTGCCAAGAAAACCTCAAATGGGGTCATGAAAAATTGGACACAACAAAAAACAACAAATTCACAAATCAGGGGGGAAGAAAAACAAAACCCAAAATCCCCAACCAATGTTTTATCAGAGCATATGTGCTGATTGTTGGTTCAGAAAATGTAAAAAGCATACCTACGTGCTCCCTTACACGAATCTCAGAATTAGGAGGGACCTCAGATATTTAGTCCAGTAAATACTTAAAACACATATTTCCCTCTATATCTGTGCCAGGTGCTATCCAGACTCTACTAGAATACTTCTAGTGAAGAGGAACTTACTACGAATGCAGTCCATTCCATTTTTGAGCAGCTGTATTGCAAGGTTTTTTTCATTCTATCACTTGGAATCTCCCCTCAGTTTCCTTCCACTCATTAGTTTTTTGTTACAAGACCAAGTGAAATAAGTTAATGGGAAGCTAGGTGTTGCAGTGGATAGAGTATAGGGCCTAGAGTCATGAAGATCTGAGTTCAGATCTGGTTTCAGACACTAGCTGTATGACCCTGGGCAAGTCACTTAACCTTGATTTCTTTCCTCTTCTGTAAAATGAGTTGGAGAAAGAAATGGCAAAATCATGATAACATCTTTGGCAAGAAAATCCTAAATGGGGTCACAAAGAGTTGGGCATGACTGAAACAACTGAACACAGAGTAAGTTAAATCTCTCTTCCACATGACAGAATTTTAAAAAACAAACTTAAAAAAAAAACTACTATGCTCCATGCTGCCTTTCCAAGCCTTCTCTTTTCATTCTCATGTAATCTTCATGCAGCACAGCTTTAAGTCCCTTCACCGTCCTGGTTATTCTTCCCACTTTAACCGGTCTGTCTGAAAGGAGTTGCCCATAAATCTGGAGGGAGAATCCTCAACACTCCAACTCTATTTTTAGCTGCTGTCAGTCTCCTACAGTGGGCTCTAGATGAAACAAGATTACTGACTTAGAGAAAATGTCACATCTCGCTGTGCACCTATCTTGCTTAAGAGAAAACATGATTCATTGAGAACCATTATTTCTATTCAACTTAAAGGTAGGATATGGGGGAGGGGTCATTTAGGAGCAGTAAGGGAGAAATTATCAAAGAGGGAAACCAAGCCCCAAATCCTTATTCATCATAACTCAACACATTTGTAGGCTTTAATTTTAGGAGGATGGGTTTTATATATAAATAAAGGCAGGCTGTGTCTTGATAATTCTTCAGATTAACTTTGCAGCAACATTAGAAATCCCAATAATGGTTTGTTTTTATTTACCAAAGGTGACAAATACATTTTAAAAGCTATTTTAGCAATGAGCCATCTCTTACTTTTTCAGATTATGAATTATAATAATCTAAAATATTTTGCCAAAATTTGTTAGAATAACCACCCAAATCAGCAATTAAAGTGCTTTATTCAATTAAAACCGCAGTCATAAATTCAGACTATTCTTCAGACACACAATTTTAACTATTAACATACACATAATTTTAAAATTTGTTATAAAATGTGAATTAAAAAAATTAAATAGACTTTTGCTAGGTTAGCATGAGAAATTAGAAATCTTGGGTTAAGGAGTTAACAGTCTTCATTTCCCTATTTATTCTCAGACAGTCTCCCTAGAGTAGGGGGCTTAACCTCTTTTTGTATGTCATGGACCCCTTTCACAGAATAATGTTTTTAAATGAATAAAATAAAATGTACATGATTACAAAGAAAACAAAATATAATGAAATAAAGATGCAATTATTCCCCCTCTTCAAGTTCATGGGTCCCTTGAAACATATCTGCAAGCCCCTTAGAGGTGTGTGGACCTCAGGTTCAAACCCCTGCCCCAAGAAGTTGTTCTATACCATCTGAAATTATAACAGCACAAAAAAATCCAACAGACTCCTTTATGTGTGTGAGGTACTGTGCCCTCACTTCCTCTTCATAAGAATCCTAGCTCTCTTTTTTATCCTTTTTATACTAAGATTACCTCATTCTCTACTTCACATAGAAGAATGAGAACTGCTCCCTCATAGATTATCATCTTCGCTCCAACCAGTCATTATTCTTAATTTAACTTCTCATCCTTCCTTTCAATCTCAGTGGAATTGAGACCCTTTTTCTCCTCCCCAAGGCCAACCCTGAACCTTCATGACTTCTCTAGGATCTTGCTTTCTCAAATATCCATTCCTTCCTAGTAATTCAATCTGTCTCTTCATAATCTACTACCTATTTTTAAACATTAAGTGGCTCCATTTTCCCATCTTCCTAACAGAAACATATTCCTCTTGACCTTGGTATTCCTCCTAGCTACAATCCCAGTTCTCTCCTTCTTTTCATTGTCTCACACTTAAAAATGCATGATCTACACTTACTGCTTCCCTTTCTTAGACTCCTATTCCCTTTTGCTACCCTGTGAGGGACAACAGGGGATAGTGGATGAAAGGTCAGCCTTTGTTTCAGGAAAGACCTGGACTCAGTCCTTCTCTGACACTTCCTCTGTGATCCTGGGCAAGTCTCATTACCCTAGGTAACTCTCTAATAGGCTGAAGAAGAGTTGCCAAACCACATTAATGGAGAGAGTTCCCCTATATCAAGAAAATTATAGCTACAGTTAAAAAAACCCTCTTACTCTTCAATTTTTTTTTTTAGGCGATTGGGGTTAAGTGACTTGCCCAGGGTCACACAGCTAGTAAGTGTCAAGTGTTTGATCTAAGGCCGGATTTGAACTCAGGTACTCCTGAGTTCAGGGCAGGTACTCTATCCACTGTACCACCTAGCTACCCCCCCTCTTACTCTTGATATCATGTTACTAAGAATAACTGCTTACTTCTGGAAAGTCTTTTCTCTAGGTGCCCTGGCTCTCTTGCACCCTGTGGGCCCTCTTGTTTTTCCTGGAATCTTAAATCCTTATGTCTCTCTTGAAGAATCACATCCACATCCACTCCACATCCATGGCTTCAACTGTGGCCTTTATTTGGATGACTTCAAAATCTTTATCTTTAGCCTTGACCTCTTGCCTTCATTCAGATTTTCCATGTGTCTGTATAGTATCTCCCCCCGGGATTTCTTGCCATCAGCTCAAATACAACACATTTAAAACTAAACTCATTCTATGTCTGAACCAACTAGTTTCCATTCTGTCTTGGCCACACTGGCCAGCTGGGAGTTTCTTGAACAAGACACTCTGCCTGTCCCTCTGGCCTTTCTACTGGCTACACTCATTTCTGGAATGCTCAGCCTCCTCAACTCCATGTCAGGTTCCCTGCCTTACTTCAAGACTCAAGTCAAATCCCATCTTGTGTAGGAGGCCATTCCCCAAGTGGCTAGTTAACAGAGTTAACAGGTTACTCTAACTTGAACATGTCTATTTGTTTACATGTTATTTTCCCCATTGGAATGTAAGCTCCTTGAGGGCAGGGGTTTTTTTTCTTTCTATGTATTTCTGACAGTATCTGCTATCTATTAAGGGCTTAATAAATGCCTGTTGACTACCTTCTTCTCTATTCAAATTTCACCAAGTCCTGACAATCCTTTCACTAAGATCTTTATCTTTCTTCATACCAATCACCACTTCTCTAATGCACATTCTCATCACATCATAACAGGATTACATAGGTGAACTACTTCCATTCTCTTAACCCTGAAATACTCCCTTGCACACCACTGCCAAATTAATCTTTTTCTTTTTAAAGGCTTTCATCATATAGTTTTCCTATTTAAGAATCTATGGTGACTTCTTGCCGTTAAACTTTTCTGCCTGATTTTCAAAGGCCTTTAAGACTGTGGCCTTTCACTAAGGATCCAACCTCATCTCTTACTACTTCCCTATATGATCTTTCCTTCCTCTCTAATCAAATTTTTATCACTCTCCCCTCTACCCTCCATGTAATATTCTTGAATCTCCATTTCCATATTTTATTTATTCTGCTATTATGCCTAGAATGAACTCTGGTGATGAAATGTCCCAAGGTAAATTCCAAATAGAAAGCTTTTCCAAACTAGGTGTACACTAATTGATAGCACCCTGAATAACAACAAGAGGGACAAGATGGTTTCTGTCCTATCTACTAAGAAATTTGAGAGCTTCTAGGCCTATCTGATCTATGATAAAAATGGTATGCAAATTCTTAAACTAAAATGACAGGCAGACAGGTACTTAATTTTGTCTTCAGAAACATAGAAATTCATGCCACTGAAATTGGCTATGATTTTTAGAGATATTCTATGGAAGAAAAAAAAGGAATCTTATACAGTGATATGATAATAGTAGTAAGGCCCATGTAACTTAACACATAACTTAGCACTGGCAGAAGGAACACATGTACTGTGTGTACACCCTAATAACGTGGAATGGGACACAAAGATATTAGAGAAAAGGGAGGCAAATATTTTAAGATCATAAAACCTAAGAATAAACTCAAAGTAGTCAACTTTGATGTTGATAAACAACACTTTATTTTTCCACCCTAACACTCTAAAACTACAGTAATAAACAAAGTGCAAGTCCTTTGAAAGGTCAACTTTGTTAAACAAAACTTCTATTAAATATATTTCATAGACCATAAGCATCATATTTTCTCAATTCCTTGCAGATACTCAGAGCCATGCAGCAGAGTTGGACTTTTGGTGTTTAAAGCCTGCTTCATGTTTTATTATTATTATTATTATTATTATTATTATTATTGCTAAAGAATATCAATTAGTTGTCAAGGTTTCAGCAACAGTGATTAATTAATTTTTGAAAGCTCCACAAGATATTTGGACATAAAGTCATGAATCCATACATCAGTATCTGGTAGTGACGTGTCCACCAAGTAGGCTATTATTTTTCGATCCCAAGGATTGGTACTTTCAACAACTGACTGTACCAATGCTACCAAAGGTTTCTTCTCAACATGATTTCGAAACACTATTGAAGCTTCTTCGGACCACTGACTGCATCTCACTCCTAGTACAAAAATACAAAGAATATGCTGTAAGAACATACTTCTGCAATCAAGTTTTATTTTATTCAAAGTAGTCTGAAGAGTCCAAGTTAGAATTCTATAAAAAATAAGGGAAGCAAGGGAAAAAATTTTTTTTAAGTTCTTGCCATAGCTTCCCCAATCTGGATTGAGCCACTTTTATGATCCCATACTTTTGAGTGCACAAAAATGTAATTAATTCAATAACATTAATTACCTACTATGTATCAAAAACTAGAAATAGAAAACCAAGAGGGTCTGAGCCCTCAAAGAGTTTTACATTGTAGAAGATCCCTTGGAGTGTGATGATGTGGAATAAAATAAGGAACATATAATGACCTTATCTCTTTGCTCAATACGATTGATTTCAAAAGAGAAAGGATAGTCCATTTACCTCATAAATAATTAAGATACAGTACACTTAGGAGTGTTCCTAGGAAGAGTAAATGCAAGTATGTGTGTGTGTGTGTGTGTGTGTGTGTGTGTGTGTATGTGCACGCACGCGCGTGTGTATGTGTTAAGGCTTATCTTAGGCAAGCTACCCTCTTTGGGCCTCAGTTACTTTATCTATAAAATGAGGAAGTGAGACTAAATAATCTTTTAAGTGCCTTCTACTTCTGGGACTTTGAATCTATGAATGACATAAGTAAAGTTTCTCTAATTCTAGATTCTTTCATTATTTTTAACACAACTTATTCTAATAACAAGCAGTATAGGATTGTGAGCTGGGCAACCTGAACTAAGGTTTCTGAGCAAGTCACTGAGGAGTTAGGATAATAAAGCAAGTAAAGGCCCTAAAATTATCTAGTTTACCCTTTTTCATTCTACAAATGAGGAAACTGAGGCCCATCTAATGACTTCCTGAAGTTCACACAGGTAGTAGGTAGCAAAGTCTACTACCAAAGTTTGAGCTAGGTTCCTTCCCAGCTATAAATTTAGTGTTCTTCCCACCACACCCAAGTACCTCTGTCCTCTCTCTGGGCCATGGTTTTCTTTTCTTTTAAAATGAACAGACTGAACTAGATAATATTTAAAGTTTCTTTTCATTTGTCAGATTCTATGATCCAAGATCTCTAGAGCTCAGATTGCAAGTGCTATGAGACACAACTTCACACAATCTTTAAAACTGAACTGAAACTTAATAAAATTTCATTTCGTAAACTTGTATATCTAGTTTGATGTTAAGTCTATAATGAAGTTAGTATGTTGGTATAAAGTTAGATCAGGTTTAATAAAAGTAATGGAATTTAGGCATAATATATGTATTTATGCCTTTTGCTTTCATGTTATTCATTTCTGAAAATATTCCTTCCCCACTCAATAAGGCATCCCTCATCAGGAAGATTAATAAAAAGAAAAAAAAACCAGTATAGCAAAACCAAATATACTGCTCGCATTTAACAGTGTATTTGTAATATTCCATATTTATAGCTCCCCAGTGACAGGAAGTCTCAACTTTTTACTAGGGATATAGCTGGTCATTATAATTACATAGTGTTCAGCTTAGTTTTATTTTGTTCCTAACATTTCTATTGTTTGTCCCTGTGTATATTATTTTCCTGAATCTCTTCACTTTCCATATGTTTACAAGTTTTCCCACGTTTGGCTAAATTCTTAATAGTCATTATTTCTTAGAGCATAAGAATATTCCATTTTATATCTATGCACAACAAGTTGTTTAGCTGGCTGTTTCCCAGCTGACAGATCTCTTTGCTTCAAGTTTTTTTGCCCTCCCAAAAAGCACAACCACTATTTTGGTGTATGTGGGATCTCTGTCTCAAACCTCCCAGAAGCCCACATACAGAGGAGAGATTACAGACATCAAGACAAGAGCACATCCTAGCGCTGGTTCCAGTTCTACAATTTACCTGCAAGCTGAGCTGTGATGGCCTGAAAGGGCAGCTTCCAGAACACGTCCACTAGAGGCTGTACTTTCCTGATGCTCACTAATTCATGTTTGCCATAGTCCAACTCATAAACAGATACCAGTCCATTGGTCAGAATTCCTTTTAAAAGTACCCTGTGCCACCTAAAAGTATTTAATGGGTTAAAGAGAAAAACAATTCAAGTAAATATCAACCTGATGGCTAATACCATGTTATGATGAAAAATTTAAAATCAGTGTGGGTGGTTGCTCTTTAAAGCTAGGATCAAAGGTCAAAATCATATAGATGCTGCACACTTTTTGAGGACACTACCATTTCTCAGCCCACAGGCTATCAGTAACATAGTTTGATTCAAGATTAGAATGAATATCACAAGATTAAGACATTAAAGATATTAACACAATTTTAGAATTCTGAACTTAATGCCAAATACAATGAGCATTTCCATATATAAGCAGAACAGAGAAAGAGAATTGTACACAAAACTATATATTCCTATTATTTTCTGCTTGCCTTTCCTTCTAAGTCTATAATAAATTAAAGGTATAACTTTCAAAGTTGTCCTGCTTAAGACAGTACAATAGAGAATGGTAGAACGAAAGAAAAAAAGAGCCTAAACGGAGCCCTAAAAGTACTTCTCAAATAAGGATTCTCCCACACATGTTAAAATCACATAAGATAGCATGACAAAACAGAGAGAAGGATTTACTTAATGGTGAATATCAAGTGAAGAATAAAATTGGAAGATGCATGCTCACTTATGTTATTCGCTAGTGTCATGGAAGATGTTCTACAGAGTCCAAATAGAAGATGGTTTCTCTACTGGTGACAAAGTTTTTCAAAGGTTCTTATCTACAGGGGGCACATTGTACTAGCTACATCAATTCCTGAAACAGCACAAAGCCTCAATAATAAAATCTACAGTTACTCAAAAGAGACTCGCCAAACCACCAAGATTTGAACATAGTAGATAAAAAACTGCCCAGAATAGGCATGCAGTTTGATGGGGTCTTTCTCTCTTTCTCTCCCTCCTCACCCTGTCATTGTACAGGCACAACAGACTGACAATGAATTGGACCCAAAATTAAACATCAGTGAGAGATTGGGCTGGATCAAATATGGGAAACTGTGGTATTTTTAAATATCCCAAGACTGCCATAAAAACTCATCTTTTAGGGAATTATGGTTTGTGTTCAAAGAAGTGCCATAAAAGACATCATGAAGAACCCATTTGAATTGTAAAATGAAGCTGGCCTGTCATGTAATGAGAATAAGGGATAGGAATGGTCAGCCTGAACGTGACAATGGTACCCACAAATGATTAAAAGAATCTGAGGAAGTCTTTCATCCTCTTAAGTAGGCTTCTTTATGAAGTATTTATGGAAAGATGCAGAATAAGTAGTCATCATGTGATCTACATGGGTAGAGAGTACCTCTACTACTATGAGGTTACAAATCTAAGAATTATAAAGTTTTTTCTTAATCCCTGAGATAAAATCTATTCCGTGCTTATTACCCATATAACTTAGGGCTTAATCATCCTAAATCTTTAGTTTTCTCATCTGTACCTAAATAGGTTGGATTTGATGGCCTCTGAGGCCTCTTTCCAGTTCTAGAACTAGGATTCAAGGATTTATCATGGTTAGCTGACATTTTTTTCATATGTTTCTGTTGGAGATTATACTCAAGCATGCTGTAGCATTTGAAGAGCTGTGAGATGCAAGGTCTAACATTAGCAAATCTCAAGTCTCCCAAAGTGATTTTTTTTGTAATTTTCTTTTGTACAAAAGTTTTTGCTTCACAGGCAGCAACACTTAGGGCAAAGGTGGAAGATGTGTATCACTACGATTAAAACTTTTCTAGACTAACCGCAGCACCTATATGGCTGTTAAAAGCCAAGGACAAACCACAATGAAATATGTATTTTCAAAAGTAAAAAGAAATGTCCTAAGAATAAAAAAAAAAGATTCTAACTCAGGCGAGTCTGTGTTCTGATTATATAATGAGAACTCTAACAACTATTCCATAGTCTAAGCATAAATGGGTTTTAACAGAATGGTGGTTACTGCAGTGGAATGTGAATTATAAAATTTTATAGGCTGGCAAACCCTACAATTAATCAGTCTCTTTTTCCATTTAAAATCTTCCCCCCTCCTCCCCAAGTTCCAAAATGACTCCACTGGAGCAGAGAACTTTTGGCACCGACTTTTCTAGAGGACAAAACTAATATCATGTGTAAGGATACCCCACTGTCACTGCACCTCCCAAATACCTACTTGTTTTCCACTTTTGCAGCATATACTTTGTCTTTTTCCACTGTTACAGGTCGCTCTTCAGAAACACTATAATACAGAATCATTTCTTCCATCAGAACTTCCAGTTTATGTAATTCTTGCCAAGGCTGAATAACAAAATGACCAGGATGGCAGGCCACTGGCACATAGACATCCATATGTTCTCCAGGCTTCGACAAAGGTATTGGAGGGGGAAGCTCCATCACAGAAAGGTTGGTGGTGTGTTGTATTACAGACTTTGGGATGGTATTGGTGATGTTTTTCTTGACACTTTCAAGAGTGGTTTTAGGTATTGTGACACTGTTATTTTTGTTGTTAGAAAGACTTGGACTACCTTCATTGGGTGTGGCACTCAAAAACACATCCTTCTGATGCTTCCACAAATCTGCATTTGTAATCTGCCGGTTAATGCTGCGATGAGGATCTGGGAAATTTTTAGGAGTAAATAGATAAATATGTGCAATCCCTTTGGGTTCATCCAATTTCATAACCTTTTGGAAAAGAAATGAAATGATTTAATAAAACAAGATCTACATTTATCTTAAAAAGGTAAAGTTATTTACAGAATCAACATCATGAAAAAGATGATATAGTATTTCATGTAAACTGTGCAAATTTAAGACATGACACATTTTCCATTGTGTTTTTATATAAAGTTAAACCAGCATTAGTAACTTTAGGGGACTGATTTACTTACCACACTTAAAAACCCAAAGAGAGTACTGTGATAAGAATTATACTTTGCTTAAACTTACTTTCATTTACGAAGTTTACATGTTCTGGGAAATATGAATAGTGGTTCTATGAGGAAATTTCAATGTTATTAACTCTCCCCTTCGAAATATTAAATTACATATGTAATTTTTACTATATGTTATTTTTGGGTATAAAAATAAGGTTATTTTTCTTTTTTGCTCAAAGTACTCTATGGTCAAATTACTTTGGAAAATGTCAATTTAGAGTAGCTATTTAATAACCAAGTAACTATTTTAGTTAGCTGATATATCCTCAGGCTGAGATGAGAATAAACAAAAGAGTTTGGTGACCCATTCTAAATTGCTAAGTGACCCAGACCCATGTGCCTCTAGCTCCTACTCCACCTGGGAGGCAAAAGTGATTCCCTATGTAGACTGGGCAAGGCTCTGGAACCCCTAATAAGGGAGAGTGCACATCTCTGGTTTCTGCTAGAAGAGTAAAAGGAAGCTAAAAATGCTAGAATTCTTGAACTAGATTTACTAGAATATGGGGACTATGCAGGAAATGGGATTTCTGCAGCAAAGAGAACTAGCATGGGAACCTTCCACTGTATAAATTGCAACTGTCTATTTAAAATCATAGGTTCACAGATTTAGAGCTGGAAGAAGCCTCAGAGATAATCTAGTCTGACCTCTTCATTTTACAAATGAAGAAACTGAGGCCTAGAGAAGTTGAATGACTTGCCCGAAGTCATACAGGTAGCCAGCCAGGATTTGAATCCAGGTCCACAGACTTTAAAGCCAATGTTTTGTTTTCAGTGTGTAACAGATGACTTGGCAATAAGTCCTAGGAGGTTTGTCTGAGACACATAGATGCTACACGATTTGCCTAGCATCACAAAGTTAATAATTGTCAAAGACAGGACTGGAAAAGTCATCAGAGTGGTATAGCGGGAAAGAAAATGGATTTGGAGTCCAACGACCTAGGTTCAAATTTCTTATTTTCTACTTACTACCCCTAGGTGACTTTTGGTCATTTACTTATTACCTCTCTAAAGACTCAGTTTCCTCATCTGGCAAGTCCCTTCCAGCTCCAACTCTGTGAACCTATGATAAAAACCCAGATCTCCATATTTGAAGTTCAACACAAAGACTGCGAAAGAGAAGAAGAGGTCAGGTTAAATTGCTTTAAATACCAAACAAAGCAGTTTATATTTGAACCTGGAAGTAACAGGGAGCCACTGGAATTTAGGTAGAGGGGAAGCAGTGTGACATAATAAGACCTGTGCTTTAAGAAAATCACTTTAGCAGGTCTGTGGAGGATGAATTGGTGCAGGGAGAGACTGAAGGAAGTCCAATTAGAAGGCTATGGCAATAGTCCAATTGAGAAGTGATGAGAGCATGAAATTGGGTGGTAGCTCTGTGAATGTGGAGAAAGTTGTATGGTAGAGATATTGCTGAGAAAGAAACTACAAGGTTTGGATTAGAAATGAGGGTTGAGTTAGAGAGAAGAGTCAAGGATGATACTAGGGTTGAGAATCTGGGTATCTTGAAGGACAGGAGTGCTCTCAACATAATAGGGAAGTGTAATAGACATGTTAGAATATTCAGTTTTGTTCATAAATATTTAAAAATACACTTGTCACATTCTAAATTTGAATCCATTTTTCTTTACCTTACATAAGGATAGTTAAGATACTATACGCTGTCACATTTCATTAGTACCTCCTTTTGAATCTTTTTATTTCTCCCTCAACTCCTATGTTAGCATCTTGTATACAGTGAGTGTCAGTCAGTCAACAAGTATTTACTCATCACTTACTGTGTGCCAGGCACTGTGCTAAGTGCTGAGGTTTCAAATAAGAACAAAAAAAAAATCTGTCCTCAAGAATACATTACAATGGGGGACACAACATGTACTTTACTAAGTAAACCTAAGCTAAGATGAAGGTAAACTGACAGGGGAAAGCACTGGTAACTGAAGAGAATGCTTGACAAAGGGGTGTTGGGTGAACATCTTATATGAACTTTCATATGCATTTCTTCTTCTGTTGCTCCAATGCTACATTATTTCCATGTTTAACATAGAGGCAGATATACTATTCCAAATTAATAACAAAATTTTTTTATTGAGAATTACTGTGCCTAAAACTGCAGAGGATACAAAGGAAGCATTAAGACAATGCCTCTTGCCAAGACAAACTAACCATCTAGTTGGAAAGAGATAGTTAAGTCAAGGAACACCAGCAACATTGTACAATATGTAACTAAATTTAACTTGGGACTCAAACTCCTGGTTCTACAGGAGTTCAGAGAAGGAAAATAAAATCCATATGGGACGTATTTAGTAGGGGGAAGATGGTGTCTGAATAAAGTGGGAATGGAGTTGGGTTTTAATTTGACATCTCTGGAAAAGGGGCATTAAGGGGGGCAGAGCCAAGATGGCAGCATGAAAGCAGTGACTTGCTTGAGCTCTCCCCCAAATACCTCCAAATACCCATAAAAAATTGGCTCTAAACAAATTCTAAAGCAGCATAACCCACAAAAAGACAGGGTAAAACAAATTTCCAGCCCAAGACAGCCTGGATGGTTGATCGGGAAGGCTTATCGCGCCGGGTTGGGAGCGGAGCACAGCGCGGCATGGGCGTGGAGGCCACAGCGAACCTGGAGCAGGCCTCAGAGGACAGAATCACGGGCAGCTGTGGCAATGTCCAGACTCCTCAATCCACGAACACCAAAGACAACTTAGAAGGTCAGTGGGAGAAGTCTGTTTTTGCGGTGAGAGAAGAGCTAGGTCAGAGCCAGTTCCAGAGAGCAGAGTGTTGGTGCCTGGGCGGTGGCTGTGTTCTGAGCTTCTGGCCCACAGACTGAGGGGGAATCAAGTGGCTGATCAGAAGGGGATTGCAGGAATCATCTCTTTGCCAGTGCTGAGACAGGAATCTCTTGCTTTGCCCGTGCTTGGATCTGGGTCACAGTTCTGGGTGGTGGTCCTGGGGTGAGGAGGAGCACTGGCGCGTGGAGCTTGTAGTGGAAGCAGAGAGGAAACCCTCCTCACAGTTCCAAGAAAGAACAGACTGCTTGTGGCCGGTCACTCAAAGACCAGAGCTGAGGCCAGGAAAAGAGTAAACACCTCGACCCTTATCATACCATCTTGGAAGAACTGAAAATTTACAGGTCCCTAGAAGTATCTCTGAAAACAGCTATACAAACCCCCGAAGCCTGGGACAGTACATTCTCCACATTGGAAGCAGACTTTTGACCTTAACAAAGAGTTTAAAACTCAAGTAATTGGCCGGGATCATGAGCAAACCTCGCAAAAAGAGTCAGACTACATTATCTTACTTTGGTGAAAAAGAAGATCAAAACATACAACCAGAAGAAGACAACAAAGTCAAAGCTCCTACATCCAAAGCCTCCAAGAAAAATATGAATCAGTCCCAGGCCTTGGAAGAGCTCAAAAGGAATTTTGAGAAGCAAGTAAGGGAAGCAGAGGAAAAACTGGGAATAGAAATGAAAGTGATGCAAGAAAATCATGAAAAACAAGTCAACAGCTTGCTAAAGGAGACCCAAAAAAATACTGAAGAAAATAACACCTTAAAAAATAGCCTAACCCAAATGGCAAAAGAGGTCCAAAAAGCCAATGAGGAGAAGAATGCCCTAAAAAGAAAAATTTGCCAAATGGAAAAGGAAGTCCAAAAGCTTACCGAAGAAAATACTTTCCTTAAAAATTAGAATAGAGCAATTGGAAGATAGTGACGTTATGAGAAATCACGACACAAATCCAAAAGAATGAAAAATTAGAAAACAGTGTGAAATATCTCACTGGAAAAACAACTGACCTGGAAAATAGATCCAGGAGAGAGAATTTAAAAATTATTGGACTATCTGAAAGCCATGATCAAAAAAAGAGCCTAGACGTCATCTTTCAAGAAATTATCAAGGAAAACTGCCCTGATATTTTAGAACCAGAGGGCAAAACAGAAATTGAAAGAATCCACCGATCTCCCCCTGAAAGAGATCCCCAAAGGAAAACTCCTAGGAATATTGTAGCCAAATTCCAGAGTTCCCAGGTCAAGGAGAAAATATTGCAGCCAGAAAGAAACAATTCAAGTATGGTGGAAACACAATCAGGATAACACAAGATTTAGCAGCTTCTACATTAAGGGACCGGAGGGCATGGAATATAATATTCCGGAGACCAAAGGAGATAGGATTACAACCAGGAATCACCTACCCAGCAAAACTGAGTATAATCCTTCAGGGGAAAATTCCACATGCAACTGGGAAATAAGAAATACAGGAAATGAGGTACAGAAATCTATCCTGCCCTATAGGAAAACAGAATGGGGAGGGGATAAGAGAACGGCGGGGAGAGATAGAAGGGAGGGCAGACTAGGGGAAGAGATATTCAGAATGCCTGCCATCTTGGGGTGGGGGAGGGGCAATATGGGGTGAAAATATGGAATTCAAAATCTTGTGGAAAAAATAAATTTACACACCAAAAATAAATAAATAAATAAATAGAGGGGAAAAAAAAAGAAAAGGGGCATTAAGATACAAAAATAGCAGATTTCTTTTGGAGATGTTCAAAAACAGAAATACAAGCAAATCAATTTAAAATTCAAATCCAAGAAAAGGAAAACCAATTATTTCAACCATTATTTTTTGTTTATAACTCAAATTATGCTAGTTATGTTGCATTTCAGAAGTATATGTTAATTATATCCACACAATTCATACCAGTTAGCCAAGTATACCTAAATCTTTTGTGTGCTAGTAAGAGGCAGCATGGTGCAGTAGTTAGAGCTCTGGACTTAAGAGTCAGTTGGGGTCCACGGAACTATCAGCTGTCTGCCTCATCCTGGTCAAGTTCCACCCACCCCTCTTACCCAACGGAACCTCCCCAGGCGCTAAAGGAGAAAGCCAGCACTATCCACCACACAGCTCTGCCACAAGAAATTGTATAATAAATCAGAGAGTGCTACATTGGCAAGTTATTATAGAAAACAGAAGTTCAAGCATTTAAGTAAAATTCTATGCTTAATTATAATTTCCAAAAGAGAAATGTTTCATGTTATGGGGTATTTAATTCCTCATCACCAGTTAAAATGGTGGCAAAGTGACATCTATTGGCATAACTGCGGCACATGAATGAGAGAGCAAAATAAAGGCTATCCTAGGGGTGGGGAATCTGTGGCCTTGAGGCCACATGTGGCTCTCTAGGTCCTCAAGTGTGGCCCTTGGACTGAATCCAAACTTCAGCGAACAAATCTCCTTAATCAAAGGATTTGTCTGTAAAACTTGAACTCAGTCAAAAGGCTGCACCCAAGGACGACGTGTGACCTTGAGGCCGCAGGTTCCCCACCCCTGGATACTCACAAAAACTTCACAGTGTGCTCAGTAATAAGGACACAAGGTAGGACAAGTGTTTTACAAATATCACAAAAATTTAGGACAATTTCTCAAACAAGAAATCATTTATCCACGAGCTACCCCATATATACAAACATAATGGAGCTTATGCCCAACTCTGAAGGAAAGTCTTCATTTTACTAAAAAATAAAATCTTTCAGTTACATTTATAGCTTTTTCTTGTTAGAGCTTTTAGTGATTAGGTTGTTCAATAAAATGCTAACCTTAATGCTGCAATCGGAGCAGTTCAAAACCGTGTCTCTTAACCAAAGCACAGCATCTGGTGTCCACATGCTAATAGTAAGTGGAAGATCAGCTAAACAGCACTTAATGGCCTGAAAATAAAGTAAAATAAAAATGTATGAATGTTTTTAGCTCATGCCATTCTAATGTGTTACTTACAATAAAAACATTATTTTCTATAATTCAGAGATGACCAAAGCACAAAACAATCAAGTACTACTTTTGGAAACACATTCTTCATTTGGAGGACAACACTGAACACAACCACAAAAATTACTACAGCATTTTAGTTCTCAGTTCGTGAAGAACTATAGCCTGGGCAGAGCTGCCAGCTCTGCCACCTACTTCTTTAGGGACTGTGTTCACGTCTGTTCAACCCTCTGGGCCTCTGCTTCATCATATGTAAAATGGGTGGCCCTAATAAGACGGCCTCTAAGCTTCCTTTTAGCTCTAACTCTATGATAAGATGAAATCTAACAGATAATTAAAAAAAACCCTTCATTACTGCCTTTGGTTTTTACCTTATCTCTTGTTATTTGTTGTTGTCATTCAGTTGTGTCCAACCCCTTGTGACCCCATTTAGGGTTTTCTTGGCTGAGATACTGGAGTGGTTTCCCATTTCCTCCTCCAGCTCATTTTTATTTTTTTAAAATTAATTTATTTTGATTTATCAATAATCACTGCCATAAGCTTTTGAGTTTTAAATTTTTCTCCCCCTCCCTCCCCAAGATGGGGCACAATCTGATATAGGCTATACATATACATTCCTATTAAACATAGTTTCACATTAGTGATGTTGTAAGGAAGAATTAGAACCAATAGAAGGAACCACAAGAAAGAGAAAACAAAACAAAACAGAAGAAAAAAATAGCAAATAGTACGCTTTGATCTGCATTCAAACTCCACAGTTCTTTCTTTGGATGTGGATAGCATTTTCTCTCAGGAGACCTTTGGAGATGTCTTAGATTCTTGAATTGCTGAGAAGGGCTAAGTCTATCACTGTTAGTCATCACACAACGTGGCTGTTAACTGTGTGTGTACAACGTTCTCCTGGTTCTGCTCACTTCACTCAGCATCAGTCCATACAAGTCCAGCTCATTTTTAGATGACGAACTGAAGCAAACAGGGTTAAGAGATTTGCCCAGTCACGTAGCTAGTGAGTGTGTGAGGCTGGATTCGAACTGAGATCTTCCCGACTTGAAGCCAGACACTCTACTCACTGTACCACCTTGCTGCCCCAGTATGAAATGCTAAAATTTAACACGATTATTAAAACAAAAACCAAAACCCTCATTACTACCTTTGGTTTTTACCTTATCTCTTACCATATACCTCATTTCTATCTGAGCAGCAGCTACTAAGCAAGAGGTAAATCACCACACCTGAGCCTCCCCTCCTCTTGGAGTCCTATAAAGTTTTCTGGGCTGAGCCTAGGCAAAATGGTGAAGGAGGTGAAGCTTGTTTCCAGCGCCCTTGTCTTTCAGCTTCCTTTCTGTACTTCCATCTCCTGAGCTGTCCCACACTATGATGCTTTTCCTGGGCACCAATAAACGCCCCAGACTCTTTCTGAGCTCCTCTCTCCTATCAAAACGTACTCAAACCTCGTGACTATTCTAAGCTTTCATTTTAGTGGCAATATGGAGAGACTCAATACAATAAAACACATTCATTTGTATTTCAGAAATGGACGAGGGTTATTGTTGTTGGGGCAGCTAGGATAAAGCACTGGGCCTGGAGTCAGGAAGTTCTGAATTCAAATATGATCTAAGACACTTAAAAGCTGTGTGACCGCAGGCAAGTCACTTTACCCTGTTTGCCTCAGTTTCCTCAAATGCAAAATGAGCAGGAAAAGGAAATGGCAGATCATCCGATATTTCTGCCAAGAAAACTCCAAATGGGGTCACCAGTGAAAACAACTAAACAACAATAACAATGGGATATAAAGGTTAGTAAAAAGAATGATTTAATGCTTTGTTTTTAAGCATTCTAGCAATATGCATTTGCAAACAATAATAATTGCAGTATATGTATGCGAATGCCAGTACTGTTTATTTTGCAATCATATTTTAATTACTGATCATTTTTGTCTGTTCATTAAAGCTTGACTCCTACTATGCAAATAATTTATTTCTGATTAACTGTCTGAACTTAGAAATGATAAAACTGTATTTCTTAAAAATACATTCATACAAATAATAAAAAATAAGTGATAGTAATCTAAGTTTGAATTGGCAAAATTTTACTATACTTCTGTAAACAACTAAAATTAGACAAGTTTCAACTTAAAAATAGGATTTAGACTAAACTGAGAATACGTTTTCTTAAGAGTATCTAGTAGTAGTAAGGCTATACTCCAAGTAGCTTTCTAAAAATTAAGTGACATGTTACCTGGGGTGGTATTACAATCAATTCTTGTAGAAATCGAGGTGGAATTTCTCTGAGTTCTGACACTTTTACAGATGTAACTGTGCCAGTATCCAAGAACTGAACATCAAGAGCCCGACTACTGTGAACATTTGTTATCTGGAATGAAAAAAGCATTTATTAACTTAAGATGGACAAAGCATAGAGATATTTGAGCACTAGAATTCCAGCTTACATTGATGATATCTTAGCACTAGAGCTGCCAGGGATGTCAAAGGCCATCCAGTCCAATTCCACCATTTTACAAATGAGGAAGCTGAAGCTTAGTGATGTTAAGTGACTTGCCAACAGTAATACAGTTCTGTTAAGTGTCAGAGGCACAATTTAGCCCAGGCTTCTGACTCCAGAGCCAGGATTCTTTCTACTTTAACAAGCAACAAATAGGAGAAAATATCAGCAACTAACCAAACAGATTGGTTAATTGTCCTAAATTTAAAATGTACTTTTATATGTTTTATTACTATGGGAAGATTTAATAATCATTCTTTCCTACAGAGCACATTTTATACAGTATGATATCTTATTACATACTCCTCGCAAGTCAGAAAGTTTTCATTTAAAAATTATATTTACATCAAATCAACCAGTTAAGATTTTAAGATATATTATCCTGGATCAGACCAATTGTTTTCTTTGTGCTAGTTGTATCACAATGGCTAGCATACATTACGGTAACATTTAAAGATTGAGAGAGTTCTTCAAATAACCCTACTTTCCCTTAAAAAACTGTGATATTTGTAGTCATTGAAAAATAGGCTTAACTTGGTTGAGACTACCCTTTGGAAACTTATTACATAATACCAAAGTCTCTATACACTACCAGGTAAGCCTTGAATATGGTATGAAATAAATATTTTAGTGATGAGGCCTCATTTCAAAACAGAATTTTTTATTTAAAAAAAATGGAACATAATATATAAATATTATAAATGAACAGAGAAATACCATATAGAATAACATCTAAACCAAGTGGACACAGAAAGGTGTCACTTCTCCTGAAATGTAACGTCACCAGCTGCTACTTCACTTGCCATCAAACAGCTCTCCAAGTCTGATATCCTCTTGGTCTAACCTGAAATCACACAGAGAATTCAAGGCCTTGAACCCTCGTCCTAAGTCTTGGACTCAGCATAGATAGCCATAGCAGTCTACATGGCTGCAGGCTCAGAGACTGGTAGTCACTCGAAGTGCTAAAACTTCTAACTTTCTCTGAGTAAAGACTATTGCAGACTGCCAGGTTGTTCTTATTACAGTTTAGGACAGGTTGATCACTAATATCTAATCTCAACTCCCCAGTGATAAACTAAAAGCTCGGTCAGTGTGCAGTCAACCACCTTCCTCCCTGTAGAGTCTGTGCTCTGACCAGCAGGCACACTGGAAACATTGTACATGCTGCTCCGGGTCGATGGGGCAATGATACCAGACAAGGAAACTACTCAAATTCCCTTTTTCTTGGTTTACTGATTTAAAAACATAACACCTTCAGAGTGTGGGAACCGAAACTGAAGGAAAGTGGAGAGATAACAAAAGAGTCCTTTACTGCCCTATGGGGGAATCAAATCACTGCCCCAGACAAATTACATCCTAGATTATGAAAATAACTCACAGTTGTGGTCCCTGAGGCACTATGGGTGACTGAGCAAACATGGAGACAAGTAGTGTGTTCTAGGGCAGGAAACAGGTAAAATACCCCAATTTTCAATGAGGGAAAGAAGGTGAACTCCACCTTCAAACTGTAGGTGGAGGAGTTTGATGCTGACCCTGACAAAAGTCTGAAATGAATTACTCAAAAACATCTATTTAGTTGTTATAAGTTCATTAAGAATAATCATGCCAGACTGACCTCAGCATTCAGTACTTTTTTTTGGACAATTCGGACTGGTAGCTCAGGGAAATGCCAGAGACAGTATAACTGGATTTCAGCCATTCATTTATTTGATGAAATGACATCTTTGTTTTGAAGGTAAAGTTTGGTGGATTTGGAAGTAACTGAACAACTGACCACAAAGAGTACTGATTAATCCTTGATGGATCAATGTTAACCTGGAGGGATATCTATAATGTTATGCTACAAGGACTTTTTTATTTTATTTTATTTTTTAAGAACTTTGTTTTTAAGACACACTCCATTCAAAGTATTTACCAAAATTTGGATGAATATACACTTGCTTATTAAACTTGATGATGACACAAAGCTAAGAGGGATAGCCAATATAATAAACAGGGAAATATAATCTAAAAAGACCTCAATAAACTGGAGTGAGACACCCAATTAAGAAAATGAAAATTGATAGGAATAAACATAAAAACAAATGTGTAGCTCAAAAGAAATCAACTATGTAAGTACAGGACAGAGGAGACCAAACTATATATAGTAATTCATTAAAAAAAAAAAAGGAGTGTTTTGGTGGACTGCAGGCTCCACAAGTTAACAGGGAGACATGGGAAACAAAAAACCTAATGGGGTCAACCTCAGGCAGTTCTGTATTATATAGAAACAGCATTTTTTCTCACCCAAAAACATGCTTTCTGGTTCTCTAATGAAAACAAAATAAAAAAATAAAGTTTTGAACAGTTTTAAATAATTTATTTCAAATTAAGAACAGAAGAAGGATGATTTTTTTAGAAGAGTGTTATTTCTCCGAGGCAGAGTTGGAAGGGATTTCAGAGGTCATCTAGTCCAACCCATAAATGAATAAGAATTCAATGTACAATCTTCCTCACACATAGTTATCCAGCCTTTGCTTAGAAAGCTTAGAGTGATAGGGAAATCACCAGCGCCAGAGGCAGCCACTATACTTTTGGACTGTTCATTTCACTTTTGGATAGCTCTAATTGTCAGGAAGTTCTTCATCACATTAAGCCTAAATCTGCCTCTTTGTAACTTCTATCCAACGTTCCCAGTTTCATCCTCTCCAGTCAAGCAAAAGAAGTCATCTTCCACAGGACAACTATTTGTTGATTACTTGAAAACAACTGTTTGGGCCCTGCCAAGTCTTTTGTTCTCTATGCTAAAACACCTCCAGGTCTTTCAATAGAACTTCACATGGCATGACCTCAAGTACCTTCTTCATCCAGGTAGTCAGCCCTTTATTGGGCATCTTCCAAGCTTATCAATATCCTTCCTAATATGTATCTTGCAGTTCATAATGAGGGGGGAGATACAAGAAATATGCTATGTAACAAGTCAAAGGAAGTAGAATGCATCTTTGATGACATTTGTAGAGCCCTGTGTTGTTCCTTGCTTCATACTCAGTTTTAGCACAAAGTCGAATTCTAAACTGCAGCTTCTGACAAATTCACCTGTACATCAGTGGTTCACCAGGAGGCACACTATCATGCTCTTGTTGAGGGGGAAAAGAGCACTGAATAGAAGTACAGTGCATAAATAAAAGGAAGTGACAGTTCTCCTATATGTTATCCTGGTCAGATAACATCTAAAATACTGTGGTCACAATTCTGATTGCCACATTTCCAAAGAGAAAGCGACAAGCTGTATTGTAACCTGAAGAAGGCTGAAAAGGATGGTGAGGGGATTTAAGGTCATGCTACATGAGGTTCAGCTAACGATTCTGACTTATGATAAGGAAAAGCTTCCTAACAACAACAATTTTGTAAAAGCGGAAGAGTTGTCTCAGGAAATAGTGAGTTCCCTGTACCCAAAAGATCTCAAAGACTGAATAGCCACTTAGAAACATTTCAGAGGATTCATGCTTCAGTTAGGAAACAGATTAAAAGATTTTTATCCTTTCTATCCCTGAGATCCTCTGATTTATACTGGAAACAAATGCAAGGCTTGTTTTAGAACAAGTGCCAAAATAACAACTGTATACAAAGGGAGAGAAGTGTATAGCCTGCAGTTGTCATGGAAACTATCCAGTGAGGGAAAATCCTGAGCTAAGCTTTGCAGGATAGGTAGACTTTGGATAAGCAAACCCAAGGAAGGGGGGAAAGGTATTTCAGGCTGGGAGAATAGCTGAACAGAAGTTGGAGTTAGGAATGAACATAGTATTTTGCAGGGACATTGGAGTAGGGATTTTATTTTGGGGAGAAAATAATGTTGGTTCGGTAGGATGATGTCAGATTGGGGATGGCTGTGAATACCAAACTTACATACATATATGCAAAATAGAAATAGTTAAGATTTTTGAGCATGAAAGTAAGATGGAGAAATCTTGAGTTTTCTTGAAGATTAATTTGGTAATCATTTGCAGGATGGATGGATTGGAGGTGTAAAAGTCTGGAGGAGGACAAGCCAGGACACTATAATAATAATCCAGACAACAGGTGACAAATATGCTTGAACTTAGCTTTTAGCAGTAAAAAGGGACCCCAGAAACATTTCAAAGCTGAAGTGACTGAAATTAATGACTGAAAGAGGAAAATAAAAAACTGAGGTTTATAACTTAAAGACTAAGAAAATGGTGACTAATGTCACTGAAAGAAATAAAGAGGTTGGGGGATCAAATTTAGGGCAGAGAAGAGTAAGATAACTTGACATGCTTAATAGAGATACCCCATAGGTATATGATAGAGTTGAAGATAGAAATGTCAGTGCCATCTACATAAAAGTTACAGCTCAAATCATAATACAAGATCAATTCACGAAGGGAAAGAATATAGACATAAAAGAGCATATCTCAACTTTTAGCAATCCAGTCTGAAAAGTCCTATTTTTTTTAACTCCAACCTCATACAGAAGCTCCTATACTCATAAATACATTACACCTTTTTCATGTTACATATACATATACAAAAGGCAGTATGGAGAAATGATAATAATAAATAATGGAGAAAGAGTAGGCCTCAGAATCAGGAAGGCCCAGGATCAAGTCATGACTGCTGGCTAGTGTGATTAGTGTCACAGGTGAGTGGAAATGATTTAACCTCTCAGTGCCTAAGGTGACTCTTTAAGACTACAGGTTGTGGGGACAGCTAGGTGGCATACTGGACAGAGCACTGGCCCTGGATTCAGGAGGACCTGAGTTCAAATCTAGCCTCAGACACATAACACTTACTAGCTGTGTGACCCTGGGCAAGTCACTTAACCCCATTGCCTAGCCAAAAAAAAAAAAAGAAGCCTACAGGTTGTAGAAATGGAAGTTATCTAAACTAAGAAAATCACAAGTCTGGGGCATTCAGATTATTCCTTACAATGAGCATGTAACCTTTTCAAGTTAAAAATCCAGTTTTCTGAACTTACACTAACACTAAACTTTTAAGGTGATACATAATGGAACATTCTTGGACAAACTGGTATTGATTCCCACCATTTAGGGTGTTTAAAAAATTCTTACAAAATCTAGTTAGGAATCATTGAGAACTCTCTATGGCTGAATCAATAATGAAGAATATAGTCTGCTATTTATAAAACTCTACTAACCTGGTTGTATGGATGCAAGTCTCTGGAGACTTAAAATTAAGCATAATTACAGGACAACAGAAAGGTACATAGTAGGTGCAGGTAGGCTGCAACACATAACAAATTAGTAAGTATACAGACCAAATCTGTCACAAAAGAAATACAGGAGATAAAAAGAAGACAGTCTGTTCATGTGGCAAGAGGGAGGTATAACAGTTAGATGTTCCACTGGCACCCACATGATACTCAGAGAAAAAAGCAAGGTTCCCCAAACATTGAGTGGTGAACTGGGGTGAACTCTTTGGAGGACATGGACAAGTGTCGAACAAAATGGAAAGATAAGGATGAGTTGGGATCTACATTAATGAGGGAATATCCACACTGGTGAGACTACAAATCCAGTGGAGTATTTTGAGTAGTGAGTACTCTAAAAAAAATTATGTGAATCTTTCTCAAACAGCACAGAACGTTACGTCTCAGTTACTAAACACAGGAGAAACAGCTTAAGACCCAAAGTTCTAGAAATTAGACTTGATGCCATGGGATTGATTGGCCAAATGAGCAAATAAAAGGAAAACTGTGAATGACTGGTCAGCTACACTTTAAAATCTTAGAAATGAAGAATTCATTTGGTCTATGCTTAGTATTATTTAGAACATTCCTTAAAAGTGGTGATTCGAGTCTCCATTTGAAGATTCCATTGATGGGAAATTCACTACCCCTTGAAGCAGCACATTTCACTTTTAGATACACCTTAAATGTTAGGCAATTTTTCTTATTGAATCTATAATGTACGAGCAAAAAAAGAAAATGAGCTGATCACATGGCAGGAGTGAGGAATAATAACTATATAGCCTGAATGCTCCATTGGAATCCTTGTGATATTAGAAGAAAGTGAAGGTCTCCAGCATGTCAGGTGATGAATTTAAGGGAGAATATGACCAAGAGTTGCATAGGATGGTTAAGTATGGATAGGTTGTAATCTGCTTCATTGGAATGAATATTAACATCAATTGAGATCATCAATTTAAGTACCTGAGTCTTGAATACTATCTCACTATACATTCTATCCATTTGTCTTAATTCTGCTCACCAGGGCTAAGTAGAAAAAAAATTTTAAATTCTTCTTTTTGACAAATCTCCGGATATTTGGTGACAGTAATCCTATCCCCTAAGTCACAACTCTTCTCTTCTCCAAATAAAACTTCTCTAGTTCTTGAACTGATATCTCATATAGCACCCTTCTGGGCCTGGAATCAGGAAGAACTGAGTTAAAATTTGGCCTCAGACACTTACTAGCTGTGTGACCTTGGGCAAGTCATATAACCCTTGCTATGCTTCAGTTTCCTCATCCGTAAAATGGTGCTAATAATAGCACCTACCTTCCAGGGTTGTTGTGAGGATCAAATGAAATAGTAATTGTAAAGTACTTAGTACTGTGTCTGACATATATATAACAAGTGCTATGTAAATGTTAGTTATTATCGAGTAACTTTACCATCTTAGATAGGTATAGTTTGTCAAATATTCCTTCTAAAATATGATACCTTAAACTCAACACAATAATTTAGATTTTTTTTGACCAGGGCAGAATATAATGAAATTATTACTTATCTCTCCATTAACATTTCTGTTAATGCAGCCTAAGAATTAACTAAAACTCTTAATTTTCACATGAAAAACTTTCTAGTCATACCTCCATCATTCTGTACTTATAGAATTGTTTTAACTCAAGTGTAGGATTTTAATTTATCTCTGTTAAAATTTCATCTTGTTAGTTGTAGCTCACCATTTTAGCCTTTCGAGATCTTTTTTTGAATTCCATAGTCCTCTATTCTCTGCTTTTTATATCATTCAGAAACCCAATAAGCTTTCATTCAAGTCATTGATAAAAATGTTGAATTGAACTCAAGGTAATAGATATTACCTATCATTTAATGGAAGCTATTCTTTAAGAAAGTTAACAGATATGGGAGAAGTAACAAGAAGCAGAATAGACAAGAAATTAGAAAAATGGGGGAAAAAAAGAGAAAAAAGTAGTGGACAGAAGAAGCAGGTGGCATCGACAATCAGAAGGTTACAAAGAAGATGGGGAGTAGCACACATTGACAGCAAAAAGAGTCACCAACAAAGGGGTGGAAAATAGAGTAACTCTACAGAGAGATTTGTAGGAAAGCACCATGTCATACTAAAGGCATAGCCACATAATAATAACTGTACTATGTGCAGGGAAAATAGTCTTTAGATCTCAAGCATTATTAACTCTGGTAACATATAATGCTAAAAGTCCACCATCCATAAGACAATTACAAAGTGTGTGGGGGGGGTGTGCGTGAGTGTGCGTGCACTTGCAATCACATGGGCTCTGTTATGTGATCCACACTCTGCAACATCAGGGGCAAAAAGCCAGTACAGTTGCAGGAGCCTGTGAAGGACTAAAATGCTACTGTTAAAGACACTTCAGCCATGGGACAAAGATTCTGTTCCTGAACATTGAACTGTTCAGAAAAGAATAGTTTGTGTCTGAGGATATTCTGTTCATTTCCCTGTCCTTCCAAGTTGTCTCAATGACTCCACTTATTGCACTAGGTTGTTCTATAGAATAGGAAATATTTAGAATAGATTTAATGAAAAAGTTGATGTATCACACAAGTACCATGCAGAACTTTCACTTCTGTTGTAGCATTAACTGACTGACTCAGTTAATCAGGTTAAGTTTTTAGTTAGCCTGAGGTGAACATATGCAACTAAGACCAAGGAAGGATTATTAGATTCAATTTAACGAATATTTATGAAGTACTAACCACCATGTGGTAAGCCCTGGGTGTCTTAGGTGCTAGGGAGACAAAAGCAACTGTCTCTGTCCTCAGGTTGCTGACATACTACTAACAATTAAGGCTTGGCTAGGAGGCAGCTATTTGTGTTTCTTTTTTTTTTCTTTTTTTAATTTGTGTTTCTTTAAATCTAATACTAAATCATACTAAAAATAAGGCTTTTTTTGCTTTGTTATTTTCATAATGCATTCTATTTTTGTGGAAAAGGCATAATCCTATAGAAGTAGGTAAGGCTCCTGATTGACCTAAGGCTTGGTTAACAGTACCAGTACTAAGTGTCATGTCGTTGTTTTGTAGATCAAGACTGAGAGTTGGTCAAAAGGGGCAAGGGTCCAAAATCTGTCTGGTTAGAAAGGATGCATATGGTGGACAGAGAGAGAAGAGGTAGATTCTTCCTTATATTTAGCTATAATTTGCTTCCCCATATCTTTACCAAAATCTATTGGTTTTGTTTTCCAGAACAATAAAGAATACAGATTTCACATAACAGCCCTTCGGACATTTGAATATAACTGTCATATTCCTTCTTAGTCTTCTATTCTCCAAGCTGAACATCCCCCATTCCTTCAACTATTTAACACATGAAAGTTTCCAGAACTACTCCATAGCCAAGTTGTTCTCCTATGAACTCACTCTAGATTGTCAATATCCCTGCTAACATATGGCACCTATAACTGAACACATAATTTGGACATAGTATGGCCAATGTAAAGAAAAACGATTATTCTGATTCAAATGCCATCTTCTTTCAATGAAACTAAAAACTGTGTTAGTTTTCTTATGTATCTGGTCACATTACCAACATACTATACTTGTGCCAAAACTAAAAGATATACTTTGTCTATAGTACTCCTGTGGTTTACTAATCTACTAAACCAATCAAAAATAGGTTTGCTGTGGAATTAGTACAAATTCTTGTCTGCGAAGCCAGAGACAAGACAAGGATGTGCAGAACAGACACCGATGCAAGATACGGTAGTAAAGGGCAAATTTAATTATTAGAAGTCACATCCTACTATACTTAAATGAAATCTAGCCTTCCACTGCCATATTCTAGTCATGGATCCCACTACATGAGTTCTGTTATATTGAGGTGTCCATCTTTACCTCTTGGTGTTACAGTTTCAAGTTTATTTTCTGTGCAACTTCTACTTTGTATTACTGGCATATTCACAATAGAAGGTGCCCAGTCTGTTATTTTCACTTTAGAGATGCTGGATACTTCTTTCTCTTTTGAGGCTTTTAAAAGTTTTATTGTTTTTCAACTCATATTAAGCAATTCCATTATGCATATTTTATTTTAGGGCATTTTACTCCTTCTTCCTCAAATTTCCATTTAATCTACCTCCCCCTTTTCAACTGGGTCAGGGAGTTTCCTTCCAAACAAACTGTTTTCAGTTTTTATGATACTGATATACACATATATATATGTATATGTATATGTATATATATATATATATATATATATATACATACATACATACATATATAGATGTATATGTGTATGTGCATACACACACACACACACACACACACACACACACACACACACACACGGTTCTCTGATAGGGGCCTTCTGTTCAGTATTACAAGCTATGGTCCAGAAAACTAAATCTTGTTGACATCATCTTTCCTCATCCTTATTTCCTCATCTGAAGTCAAAGCTCCTGATAGTTCCCCTTTGTCTACTGAACAGAAGCTGTCTGTGGTCTGACTCAAATCTATCTTCCTTCATTAACTTCATATTTCAGGCAAACTAGATGACTAGCACATTGTTCCCTGAATTCATCTCATGTTTTCCCATCTTAATCTTCTTGCTCACACTCTTCCTCCTTTACCTGCAATGTCCCTTTCCTCCATCCAGTCCAAATCTCACACTTCTTTCAAGGAACAAATCTCAATGGCCACCATCTTTGTTTTATTTTCTCTGATCCTCTCCAGGGAGAACGAACCCTTCTCTCTTCTGAATTTTTCTAGTACTTTTATACTTCTATGGTGTCACATCACATTCTCCTTGGCATTAGAGTTGGTTATAGATATGTTTTGTAGACTTTACTAAACCGTAAGATCTTTGGGGGCAAAGACCATCATTTATATTTGGGTCCTTATAACACCCAGCTCCAAAGAGGACACTCGGTGAATGTTTGTTGAATTAATGATCTTCATTCACCAGGAGAAATGGAAATGCCATCTGGAGAGATGTGTACACAAATACCATGTGCACGTGGGTATGCGTGTATGTATATATGTATGTATCACATCTTTCTGTTTTCCTACCCTGGACTATAATGTCACTAGCAACACCTTCTAGGTTCCTTTTGTTGTACTGTGTGTTTCTATACGAACCAACAGAAATGGGTAGTGATGGGGAAGTCTTCATCACCCTTTAGGCAGGCTCTTTATCACACTTCAGAAATGAAGCACATTTCCTAATTAGCTGCATTAGGTTTACATTTAGCTAAATAAATCTCAGCTCCTCAGTAAGGAGTCACAATTCATCACAATAATTCTTTTTGGGGTTGGTAAACAGGGTCCTCTCACCTGCAAGGATCCTCTTCAGTGTCTGGGTATGCGATGCTGCTTCTTCCAAAGATTACAAATCACCCTCCATGGTGAAAGAATCCCATTACATTGTTCCATAGAGTGTGGGTTTTCCCTTTTTTTAAAAAAAATTATTCCTCACAATCTTCCATTAACCAATATCTTGACACTTGTTTTCTTTTCCTTTTTTTTTTTAATGCCCAGGAATCCTGCTTTCTAATTTCCTATAATATTTCTTCCATACTTTCTAGGGACCCTTCTTTCTCTCTACTAAGCTGAGATGCAGAGAGGCATTCCTCAAGCCCTTTCACCCTTCCCCCTGGCAGAGAGCAGCTTGCATTTGCAGCACACAATTGGTATGTGCTGGAAGGAAAGAAGGAAAGAAAGAAGGCAAGCAGGAAGACAAACATAGCACATACCCCGCATGTCACCGCACCAGCTCCCTTGTTGTCCGTATTTCCTGGATCTCAAGATGAACTAAGAGTCCTTTGTGGCTCCCCTGGAAACTGCAGCACAGGCAGAGGGCTAGGTCCTCTAGGGAGTGCTCACAGTTCTAACAACACTCTCACGGGGAGATGAGACAAACATATGGAACAATTAAAAGCAGCGCAAGGCAATATACGACTAAGTGCCAAAATGAGTGGTACAACAGACAATAGGTGCTATAAGAAGGCATCAGTGTAGGGCTAGAATGTCTAGGAAAAGTTTCCCGGAGAAGCTGGGTCTTGAAAGAATTTGAATATGGGTAAAGAGGAAAGAAGATGTGCTAGGTGCAGGAAACAGTATAAGCAAAGGAGCACAGGCAAGAATGAGCGCGGAATATTCAGGTGAAAGTGAAGAGACTGGCCTGGCAGGAATGGAGAGTTCATTTGGCCTTATGTGTCAGGCAGGAGACTTGGGCTTTATCCTAGAAATAATTCTTCCCACTCTTATGATTAGCACCTTACACATTTGAGGATAACTTTAATGCTGTGACATGCCCTTAGTTCATCTGTTCTACTGCCCTTTGCTCTACAGCAGGGATGGTATCTTTTTATCCATTAATATTCCTCTCCATGGGTAAAAGGCCCTGTTGGATGGAAGCAGAATATCACCTCTACTTCACTAGACCATCAAATTAAACTTGAAACCGATGGTTAGCATGATCTGGAAGTGTTACATACTGACACGTAAACTGCATCCCAGAAATATAATCAAACTGTGAACTGAAGGTTTGAACTCTGGCTCACTGGCTGTCTTACTGGAAAACTCTGAGGAGCTTAGGGCTTACAAACTGAACACTGGTAATAGTTTAGCTCCCATTATTGGAAGCAAAGCTCCAAACAGGAGCAAATCTAAACCTTTGGAATTATTTAGGGATCAGAGTCAATGATGTCATTTCAATGGCTAGATCCCATCCTAAGGGAGCTCTTAATGATGAGATGATGACTGAATAAAGCAATCTATACTTACGGATCTACTAATGACATAAATTTCCTTTAAGCTATAGAGTTAACAGTTTTCAAGAAAGATGCTCCAAGAAAAAAATAAATAATTTTTACCACAGGAATCATATGCCTTGCATTTTTTTCTCCCCACATTCCATATACTTCCAATAAATGACTCCACTCTCTAGCCTTCAGACAGACAATATACTGAGCACCCAAAATTGTAAATATAAATATAAAAATAGTTTAGGATTAGACTAGTAGTACCCAAGAAATTAGCGAAACTGCAAAATAACCAATCATATAAAGACATGCTTATTTACATGAAATCATAATATAAAGCTATGCAAGTCTATTTGAAAATGCACATTTCAACAGAGTGCTTGTGCATTTCCACAGCATATGCTACAGAGTAAAGAGCTGTGGCAACTGAATAATAATTCCATGCTTTATATTCACTCAGTCAGATCTCTTTGAAATGTACCAAATAGAACAGGCAATCTCCAACTTATTAAGGATCAATTTACGAAGTCAATTTGGAAAACCAAATGCAAGAAAGACCCATCTTTCCTTCCACACTATCATGTGGGATCTCCTTTCCTTCCTCCTTCTCCTTCTACTCTCCACTGACTGATAACATGGGAACACAAACACATATACACAGAGTTCTTGCTTCTTTCCTTGCCACAGAACAATCCAGAGCAGGGTCTCTGGTAGCTGGACTTAAGTGGTTAAGAGGAAGAAAGGAGGAAAGGTAAATCTCAGTGGCTATTACTTTGTCTTTCTCCAGCCCCAACACTGCTGTCCATTATCTCTGCTCACCACCCTTATCTCCTCTAGAGGGTTCTAGCCTTCATTCCTGCCCTAGGCCAGCTTCTGTGATTGTACATCTGGATACCAAGAATAGCCTGAGCATGGTTTTCTTCTGAAATGAAGACTTTCATAGGATCATAGATTTAGATCTGAAGGAACCTTCAAGACCAGTCATCTAGTCCAACTCTATCATTTTATAAATGAGTAAACTCCCTTGGAAAGGTTAAATGACTTGTCTAACTGGAACCCAGGACCCAAGAATCAAAGTCAAGTTTTCTTTCCCAATATATCAAAAGGCCTCTTTTGCAGTCCTTTGTGTACAGAGATCTGCCATTTAGTACCTATACATGTCTGTCTTTCTCTGCCAAGTTAAAGTTAAAAAATAAAAGGGGAGAAAGGGAATTTTGGAGAAAGATGTTTTAATCCTTCAGTGTTTTCCTTTGGTAAATCATTTTTTAAAAGGTTGAAAACCTACAATGGCTGTTCTACATTGGATCAGAGAAGGAGGGAAACCCTAGTTGGAAGCAAAAGTGGAAGTAACAGAAAGGGAATTAAAAAAAATGAAAAAAGTAAAAATAAAAAAAATAAATAAAAAAAGTAAAAAAAAAAACAGAAAGGGAAGTGAGCCACTCTCTTTGGTGGTTTGGTTTTATGATACATGTGATAAATTTAACAATAGCAATAATATTAAATAATGATAGCTAACATTTCCATAGCACTCATTATGTGCTAGGCTCTGTGTTAATATCATCCCATCTGATCCTCACCAACTCTGGGAAGTAGGTGTTATTATTAAGGCAAATGGAGGTTAAATGACTTGCCCAGGGTCACGGAGCCAAGTAAGTGTCTGAGGCAGGATTTGAACTCAGGTCTTCCTGGTTCCAAGCTCAGTGCTCTACTTACTGTTTCACCTAGCTGCCTGGTACATTATAGATTAATTAGGCTTTTCTAAGCTGGCCTAAGATACTATTTATTATGTATAGTACTATTTTTATAAAGAAAAATGCTTCTAATTCCAAACAAGTGATTTACTAATGAGATTTTAAAATATTTTAAGTTGGAGACTACCTGCATATAACCATTATATAAGATTTAGACTTTTGGTACATATTCATATTAAATAACAGTACATATGCCACACTAACCAATTTCATGAAATTAGACTGATTTTACCTTCACAGAAAGGCCAAATAGGATTTAATTTATCTAAAACTTTTGTTATCCTGAATAAACTCAAACTCAATAATCAATCAAAGAGAATCAAGCAAATAAAACAACCTAATTTTACCTCCACCCGGGACCATTTTCCTTTGCAATGAAACAAACAGATTTTCCCACAGAAAGGTAATGAAACAAAGTACTCAGATGTCATGTTCTGTAAAACAAAAATGCACAATTTCATTTTAATCCCCAATAAAAATCTGACTACCATAGCACCAGCACACAAATCAGTGACTATGTAATATCAACACGTCAGACCTGCTGCTTTCATATAAACCTTCTCTTCCGTGGAAGGTACTGTACTAGATCAGGGGTAGGGAAGCTGCGGCCTCCAGGCCAGATGTGGCCTTCTAGGTCCTTGGGTACAGTCTTTTGACTGCGTCCAAGTTTTACAGAGCAAATCCTTTAATTAAGGGGATCTGTTCTGTGAAGTTTGGATTCAGTCAAAGGGTCACACTTGAGGAACCAGAGGGTCACATGTGGCCTTGAAGCTGTAGGTTCCCCACCCCTGTACTAGATGTATCAAAGGTGCAAGGAATGGTTGTGCTTCTGTTTCTAAGTATTGTCAAGTGGATGGTCTTGATAGAACAATGGACCAATTATGATATAGTAATAAAAACTACCATTTACATAGTGCTATAAGGTTTGCAAAGTATTTTAAAGTCATCTCACAATAATCCTGGAAGCAGATGCTAAAATTATCTCCATTTTCATACGAGGACACTGAACCACAGAAAGGTTAAGTGATTTGCACAGGGTCACACCTCTATAGTAAATGTCTGAGGTACCATCTGAACTCGGTTTCCTGACTCCTGGATCAGCACTCTATCCATTGCTCTACTTGTTGCCTCTTTTTAAATTTAAATTTAAAATTTTATACTTGAGTTAAAAAAAAACAAACCAAAACTTCACAAGTATAGGAGGGGGGAGCTATTGCTAAAAAATTGTTAATGTGAAAAGAACCTGGGATTTCAGTGAACTGCAAGCTCAAAGTTAAAATGATTTTGGCTGCATTAGCATAAGCACTGTATGCAAAATGATGGAGGTTATAGTACATGTTTATTTATGTTTCTGCTTATATGCCAGGAACCATGCCAGTCCTGCTGTACTCTGCCCCGATAAGACAACATCTGGAATAGAGGCATTATATTTGAATCCAGGTGTGGCATTTAAGAAAAATGTTGACAAGCAAAGGTTTTTAACCTAAGGTCCAGAGAACCACAAGGAGTCTATGGATAGAATTCAGGGGAGCTCTAGAATTTAGAAGGGAAAAAAATTCATGATTTTATTTTTAGTAACCTTTGTAATCCTATATATTTTATATATTTAAAAACATTATTCCAAAATGAGGTCCATGGGCTTCTTCAGACTGCTAAATGGGGTCCATGACACTAAAAAAGGTTAAGAAGTCCCTAAACTAGAGGATGTTGATAAGAAATTAGTCAGGATGGTAAGAGGAGTAGAAGCCATACTATTTGTTGTAGGGACTGGGAATGTCTAGCTGGAAAAGAAAAAATCTGGGTGGGATATGCTATCTGTTTTCAAATATATGAAAGGCTGGTATAAGACATAAAGATTGGACTTATTCTATCTGGTCCCAGAATCCAAGCCAATAGTGAAATTATGGAAAGTCAGATTCAGAAAGTTATTCCAAATTTGAATAGTCTTCAAGTTGAAACTGGATACCCCCCTGTTAAGGATGTTAACAGAGATTCAGGTTTTGTATCTGGCTTGGACTAGAATGGCTTCTGATGTCCCAACACTGAGAGTATATGTGATAGCTAAACACTTTCATTATGTGGTAGCAATCCATGGTATGACACATGCTATCACAAAATGTATGTAGCACTCTGCTTAAACATCTGAGGTTTATTCTGGAAACACAGGGAAAATGCTGGAATCCTTTTCTATTACTTAAAATTAGAGACCAAATATACTGTTCTCCTTCTTGATCTGATCTATTTGACAAAGATCATGGAAACTCAACTCCAAAGCAATTATTTCAAAGTAACTAAATAACTTGGTGTTATTAAATATATCTTCATCATGTATAAACAGTTCTTTTAATATTGAAAGGCATAGGGGCAGCTAGGTGGTGCAGTGGATAGAGCACTAGACCTGGAGGACCTGAATTCAAATCTGGTCTCAGACACTTGCCACTTACTAGCTGTGTGACCCTGGGCAAGTCACTTAACCCCATTGCCTAGGCAAAAAAACAAAAAATAAAAAAGGAATAAAATTACAGGATGGAATTCAAATCCAAGTACTGGTTTAATTGATTTATGTTATCAGAAAATTAAAGTATTGAGAGCATATATTTGAACTGCAACAAAAATTTAAAAAACCAGACCCAATATGCAAAGTTCTTTATTATTGAGGAAAGCAATTTGTAAACCTTAAAGCGCTATGTAAATATGTGCTATTATTTATATTACTATTACAACTACTACTGGGAAAGTCACATTCTGCCTCATGTGTCTACCTATTGCAGAAACTAGGAACTGAGGTAATATATGTAGTTAAGGGAGTTGCAAACCTCAAAAGTGCTATAATATCAGTTATTATCAGTACAAAGAAATGCAAACACTGATTAACGTGACTGACCCCACACTTTGACCTGTAGAAGTAGTACACCTAATAGAATTGTACAGTTTTGGAAGCCTCAAAGGAGCTTGGAAAACTATATCAAAGAAAAGTTCCAGAGTATGGGATTTTATCTTGCTACAGTCTTGGGTCTTCCCTATTCTTGCTCGGAAGATGACTAGTAGGGTTCATTTGATAGTGCCAAGAAGTTGTATCCTTAGGTCATCAATATTCCTATCACCTAACACAAAGGCCTCCGCAAAACAGATAATAGATGCCTGCTGATTAACTGATAACTATAACTGTTTTACAACTTCCATATCTCCAAATGAAACTTATAGGGAATTTAGTGGAAAACTACACACAACTGTACTTTTGGGCCTCAGAATCAAAAATTCAAGATTTTAATGGTATATCAACGTTGTACTGACATATATATGGTATTGTGCATACTCACCTTACAATGGAAGTAGTCTTCTAATTTATGCAAAATGTCATTGAGTTTAGACAGACCCTTACAAGGCACCTGGCAGTACAGAGTTCCATCAGAACAAATATTGGTCACTTTTACACTTGTATACATGGCATCAGCCTGTAAGAAACAAAAACAAACCTTGAATATTTTTAATATTAAATAATTTAAATATCATGTTATCTATTGGATACATACCAATTTGTACAATTCAAGCTTTCTAAATGTGCCCTCATTTTTCTTTTTCTTTTTTCTTTCTTTTTTTTTTTCTGGTGAGGCAATTGGGGTTAAGTGACTTGCCCAGAGTCACACAGCTAGTGAGCGTTATGGGGCTGAGGCCACATTTGAACTCAGTTCCTCCTGACTCCAGGGCCAGTGCTCTATCTACTGCACCACCTAGCTGCCCCTGCCCTCATTTTTCTCTTTCTTTTATAATCTTTTTTAAAATTTTAGACTTAAATACATAAGAAAAAGAAATATATTATAAACTTAAATATAAAGTAAGAAAAGAAAAAACTATGTCATGTGCACAGCAGAACATAAGAGAGGATTCAAAATATATAAACAAAAAATTTCCATTTCAAGAAAGCCTATATATTAAATACTATGTGTTATGTTGAGCTGTCCATCTTTTCTTTGCTTCCTTGTAGGTCTTCTTTTGTTCTCTGCTGTACACTTTTTACTTTGTTCTTTTGTCCCCTTCACCTGCCCCCCCCGAAGGCTACAATTAAGTTTGCATATATTTATATAGAGAGATAAATACATACACATATACATATATAAACATATACTTTCCCTAAAAGATTCTAATCCTAATCTTTGTTTTTATGTTTGTGCCTAGATCTAATTTCCTATCCCTCCTGACTCTTCAGCTTCTACCCGACACCATGCTACCATGTTCTCCTATTATTTAACCTACCTGCCCCACCCCATCCTCCCTTTCCCATAAATCTAAACACCCTGCTATACACCCCTCTGACCTATTCCCTCATCCCCCCCCAAAGATCTCTCCCTTATCTTCCCATTCCCATTAATCTAAACACCCTTTTATAAACCCTTTTAACCTATTCCCTTACCCTCCCCTCTAATGATCCCTCCCGTATCCTCTCTCTCCTCCCTGTCCCCCTAGTGTTTTATTTCTTTCTAAATTTAGAAGGCTTTTACATTCTTCTATATGTATATATATTGTTCTCTCTTGAACCCATTCCCAATGAAAGTAGGCTTCCAGAACTAACAGCCCTCCCCCTCATCTAATTCCTCTGTATCAATTTTTCTACTCGTACCTCATTTGTATAAGATATACTCATATAATGTATATGTATGTGTATATATATACATATACATGTGTATATATATATATATATGTATATATGTATGTATATTTATAAATACTCTTTTTAGCTGTTCCTGAACAGTTTTATTTTTGAAATAATATCATGCTCAGGTTTACCCCAGTCTTTCTTATGAACTACCCAATTACTAATAACAATCTAAGACAAATGTTTTATATTTTACATACATAAAAGGTAAATAGCCTGTCTTTATTGAGTCCCTTGTAATTGGTCTTTGGTATATATCTTACATTTCTCTTGGCTCTTCTATGTAAAATCTTCTATTCAATTCAGGTTTTTTTTTTTAAACAAAGTTTTTTTCCCCCCCTGACAATTCATTAAACATCCATTTGTTTTTATTCAGAATTATGCTTAGCTTTTCTGGGTATGATATTTTCAGCTGGAAGTTCAATTCTTTTGTTCTTTGATATACAGTGTTCCTAGACCTGCAGTCTTTTAGTGTTGACACTGGTAGGTATTGTGTGATTCTAATTGTGGCACCACTATATGTAAAAATTTTTTTCTTACTGCTTGTAATATTTTATCCTTGAACTAAGGGCTTTGGAATTTGACTATAATATTCCTGTGGGTTTTCCTTGTAGGATCTCTTTCAGGTGGCAATTGGAGGATTTTTTCTATTTCTACTTTCTACAAGAGGGGACTCTTGTTCTAATGTTTCATGACAATTTTTAAAAATTATTTCTTATATTATTGTATCAAGATTCTTTTTTTGATCATAGCTTTCAGGTAATCTGATTATGCTTATTTTTTTCTTCTTGATCTGTTCTCTAGATCAGTTGTTCTTATTATGAGATGTTTCACATTTTCTATTTTTTCATTTTTTATATTTTATTTTATTTTATTTTATTATTTCTTGATCTCTTATAACTTCGCTGGCTTCCCCTTGCCCAATTCTGATTTTCAAGGAGTCATTTTCTTCCTTAAGATTCTAGACCTCCTTTTCTAATTGGTTGGCTTTCTTTTCATAATTTCTTGTTTTTCTTGGATTATTTTTATTATTTGAAAAACTTTTCCCTCAATCTCTCTCATTTGATTTTTAAGTCTTTTTTAAGTTTTTTTATGAATTCTTTTTGGGTAGGTGACCATTTGACATTGCTCTTGGGGTGGAAGAAGGTTTTTTTGCTTCAATATCCTCTTCTGAAGATGAACCCAGTGTCTTCTCTATTCCCATAGTAAATCTCTATGGTTGAATTCTTTCTCTTTTGCCTGTGCATTTCTCTCTCTCTCTCTCTCTCGTGTGTGTGTGTGTGTGTGTGTGTGTGTGTGTGTGTGTGTGTGTGTATAATAGCTTAGGTTTTATAATCATCTCTAGTCTGGGGGATGGGGCATGGTGCCTGTGGCCTCAGATCCTCCTTCAGTTCTCCTCTTTGGCCTGGAACCTAAACCAAGACCTGCAGTCTCCTGTAAATGTCCACAGCCAGTGATATCCCTGCCCTAGTGGGCATGTTGTAGCACAGCTGGGTCTGGTGTTCCTTGTCAGCAGAGGTTCCCTTGATCTTCCCCAGCTCAGATGCCCCATTCTCCTCACTGTCCCCAGGGTACAAGTTTTTGGGGCTGGGGCTGAGGCAGCCTTCCAACCCAGCTAACCCCAGGGCTTGCCTCTTGTTGTTTAAGAAGTCCTCGCCTGGAGGCGTTTACTCTTCACAGGGACCAAACGTCTTCCTGAGATTTTTCTTCAGATCTTCTCCAATTATCCCAGGAGGACCCCAGTTCTGCCCCTACTCTTATTTATTTTTAGTGCTCCCTGAGGTGCTGTTTTGTCTCTTTGGTGGAGGAAAATCTTGAGAGCTTGGAATTTTCTGACCTACTCCGTCATCTTCCCAGAATCCTCTTGCCCTCATTTTTCTCAGAGTATTCCAGAAACTATTATTTGTTTTTGTTTCCTTTTTCTTCATCTATTTGCCTTCCAGAAGAGGTATGAGGTTGATAGTATTACTTAGTTCTTTTATGTTCTGAGACTTTACAGATGAATTGACAGATTGAAAGAGTAAAATACTTAACTTACACTCCTTCTATTTCAAAGGACCTGTGATCAGAGTCTGTCCACATATTTCAATCCTGTACAACTTTCATCCATGTCTTTCCATATATTTTCCATAAAGAATTCAAAATGCCGATGCCCTTTAATAACACCTGGGTACTGATACAGCACACAGGCTATCTGTTATGCCTGCCTCTTGCTACGTGACTGGAACACCTCCTTTTTCAATCATCTATTTCCTGGATATTTTGTACTACTTCTTGCACTCAAGTCATAATTGGTGATATGCCAATGGTCTTTTACTATCTTCACTGCCTTTTGGGTCACCTGCAATTCTGATTCATGGTGTTCCATGATCTCAAGCCATAATAGCATTACTTGAAAAATATCAGTGTTTGGGGGAAAAAAGGTGATTTTCTGTTTCAGGGAACAGTTTGAGATTACTGAAAGTATTATGCATTTTCCAAAAGGAAGCTGGTTTTCTTCTTCTTATTCAATTTTTTGTCCCAATGCACAAGCAAAATCTGTCCAAGATAGACATATTGATAGATTAACTTAATGGGCTGTCCATCTAACTGCATTTCCATCTGGACAACCAATGTTCTTTATGAACTTTTTTAAGAGGTTGTAGATGTTGTTAAGGAAGTTTAGAGTGGTCTTGGTCTTGATTCAATTAATTTAATATGATATTAAATGACTTGCCCAGCGTCCTGAGAACTCCAGTCTTCCTTACACTACCCACTGTACTACTTAGCTGACAACAAATGGAATTATCTAGAGAAACTGACATTTATAAGAATTCCCTCTTCCATTAGTATCCTGCACTGGACATCTGCCCTAACAGTGGCAAACACATTTGGTGAGCATTTTTCTCCATGTTTTACATTTTATTTGAGATTAATAAAGGATTGTTGAATTATCCCCTTTGTTGCATTTTTTTCATCTCATTTCTTTCTTATTATTGTTAATAATAATCTTTTTTTTCTTTCCTTTTTGGTTTATTTTGTTCTCATTTTGGAGTGGAAAAAAAAACCCTGAAGATTGCATCTTTTTTGATAAGATTCAAAGGCTTATTTGCTGTAATAATGACAACTCACATACGACATAATAATGACAACTCTCTATCTCTCTTTTTATGTATATGAAATCTCATCTGACCCTCAAAACAACCTCATAAGAGAGGTTATTATTATCATCTCCATTTTAGAGATGAGGGAAAAGAGGCTGAGGTTAAATGACCTGCACTGGATTCACAAAGCTGGTAAGTTTGTGAGAGGGAATTTGAACCCTAAACTTCCTGATTCTAAGACCAGTGCTCTGCCCACCATGCCACAGCAGTCAAATACATTTTTTACAGCTGATGAAGAATAAACACAATAGGAGCTCACTGTGTTCACTGTACCTTTCAATTATGTGATTCTGAAGATGTGATCCACATGTGGTTTGCAAAAGACTACTTGTCCCCTTCTCAGATTAAATGCTTCTAGATACTTTCTATGTATAAAACCATTCTCATACTTCAGAGATGAGAAAGGAGGTATATCTGGTGAGTAGTTATCTATGCCCTTACAACTTTTTTAGTAGTAATATTATCTGTGTGTGTGTTTTGTCAGTTGTTTATCTTTCACTATTTCAGATCTCTTGAGAATCAATTGTGTCACCTTCAGAATGTATTTATGTCTCTATCTATATCTATAGGTAGATATAAAAACTGTATGAGTTCATACACACACACACACACACACACATATATTTTTGGTCTAGTCTAGTTGTTCTTCTAATTTTCATCTTAAGAAATTATTTAGCATTTTAAGTGCTATCTCCACTTCTTTATAGATCACATGACACACAGACTTTAGAGTCCGAATGTAGCAGAATTTATGATCAAAATAATTAATCCTTAAAAATTTGCATTGGCAAGCACTCTTTCTGCCCTTATAGTGTATTCTATTTTTCAAACACCCCAAAACAAGCTTAAATTTAGGTTATTTTCTTTTTGAATTCAAAGTTTAACTTAATCATAGTGATAAACTATATTCCTCTTCTTCCAAATAGTGATACACTAAAAAACCATAACATTCATGGGATTTTGCAATTAATACAAAAAAATTAATTCCTGTTATTACTTAAAGTACCCCTAACTTTCTCATGTGATGCTGCTCAATTATACACAGTTCATATAGCTGATGACAATGGCAATCATCAGAGTACCTGAAGGTGCACCTCTAGCGTTTTGTCACAAAGTGCTTTCAGACAGGTGGCATTGATATTGATATCATCCTCTCCTGATGTATCATATAAGACCACAAGAGGAATCTCAGCTTTTTCCAGGATTTCTACGGCAAATATCTTCCCACAAGCTAAAGATTCAACCACCTTCACCAAACTAGGATCATCATTAAACACTTCCAACCCTGAAAAACAATTGAACACTTTTTCAGCATTTCTTTACCAGCTTAACAATGACTATTTCGGTGTAAAATTCTTAAATTTTAAATAGATTTGTATCATATGTTTTTACCTATATTCCTTATTAAAGTGTTGTACAAAAATATGCCACAGTGTAAAAGCTCTTGATAATGTTTACCCAGAGAAAAAATCCCAGGACAAAGAGAAAAATTTGATCAGCAGAGACATCACATCGAGAAAAGCAGAATGATATTTTTCCTTAATCAGATGTAATACAAATAACTACTTGAATCCAGTAAGTTGAATGTTTCACAATCATCAATGGGGTCAGTCACATTTTCTTCCCTCCATTCTATCCCTCTGCACCAATCATATCCTTTATTTCCAACTTATTTGTCAAACCAATGAATGTTCTCTTCATATTTGGTACAACGACTCCCATTTATTAAGAAATCAAACAATGTCAGAGAACATGGATTTTAATTCTGATTCTGCTACTTAGTATAAAAGTGACCTTGGGCAAATCACCTTCCCCTCTCTCTGAACCTGTTTTCTAATCTACAAAATGAGACACTTGGACCAGACAATCTCAAAGTTCTCTTCTAGCTCTAAATGCAATGTTTCTATGAGTCAATGTATACTCAACTAATAATATTGTTTTAAGCATTCCTAATGATAACTCCTGCCCCCAACTTTGGGCTTTACCACTAGGCTGGCTAACAGGTATTCCTTTAACAAGGATAATACACAACCATGGAAAGTGTGCCCACAAATGGATAAAAATACAATGTTTGAAAGTGTCTCTAAAAAAAGTGTTATAAACTAAAAAAAGCTGTGAGAACTTATTAGTAGTGCCACTCAGTATGTTCAGCCAGTAGTCACTGGCCTGCATGACACATATCTTTTAATTTCCACTACTTTAAAGCCAACTGTGCTTTCAGAGACATACTAGAATCTCAAGATGATGGTACAGAAATCTCAGCTGAGAATCATCCAAGAGACCACCAGCCCAGATGGAAGTGCACCCACTTTCCAACGTTATATGAGCTTTTTGATACTGTATGAAAAGATTTAATTACTTTTCAATGAAATAAAGGTGGTATTCTTGTTTTTAAAAAGGTGCCATATGTATCTGGGAAATATGAATACTCTTTTCTGTTCCCATTCAGTAATTGCAAGAAATGTCATAACTATTCTAAAATTCTATTCACTTCCCTAACTCCTTTATTAGTTATATTTTTGTTAGACTTATCTAAGACAGGGGGCATATTGAGGTCCCCAACTATTTTAGTTTTGCTATTTATTCCTCTGTGTAATTGGGAAGGAATGCATTGATATTGTTTTACACATGGTGCCTTTAAGTACATTGCATTTTTATTACCTTTAAAAGTTTGCTTACCTGCTAATTTACATTTTGTTGCTTGGAAGGAGAGCAAACAGAATCTTGGGTTTAGTTTGTATGCTTTGGTCTTTTCTATAATCTCACTGAAACCATAGTCAACATAGCACACCTAATGATGAAAGTGAAACAGAATATTTAGACTAAATTTTTTTTTCTTACTAGTTTTTTAAAAACATACAATAATTTAGGCTCCATCTTATTCCCATATCACATTTTTTATTCTTCAGTTAAGTGTCAAAATCTGGCACCAGAACTAGAATATTCCAGGGAAATTTTACTTTGAAAGTGAGATTATTTGGTTTCTAATACCCTTCTGAATGGTAGTTCAGAGTAATCATTTTATAAGCATACAATGCATGAGGATCACATTTTTTCTCTGACCATTACTCTTGACTTCACTCCAATGTCCCTCATAGCATAACACCCTTCTCTCTCTTCTCACATCATCAGCCTTCCTTGAGTTCCAATTCCCTGAGATTTTTAGTCCCTGATATCCTCTTCTGCTCCTAAGGCAGTCAGTATTCTCTGTCCCAAATGGGGACAAAGAGCCAAACAGCTATGGAAGTATAAAGAAACGAATTAATGATTGTAAAGTATTAAGTACTTCCTATTTACTAGGCACTATGCTAAGCACAGAGGATACAAGTAAACCAAAAAGACATTTCTGCCCTCAAGGAGTTTATATTCTAATAGAGAAAGACAACTACACACATATGGGCAGGAAGAGGTGTTTTGATCAGGAAGTCACAGAGTGACTTAATTTGTCCTTTCCAGGGACTGTCACATTGATTTGATCATTGTTTTCAGAGCAAGCAATGGGAAGTAAGGAAGGGTGAAGAGAAAAGCATGAATTTGGTGGCACGGCATGAGATGGCCAGGAAAGAGTGAAATAGAAGTCTGAGTCACTGGGCTAGAAAAGCCTAGGGTATCAAGCAAACTTTGAAGCTAGAAATCTGGAGATACAGAGAGATAAAAAGGTGTGTGTGGGGTATATAATTAGATAATTGGATTATTGCTTGCTGAGCAGATAGTATCCTATCATGACAAATTGTGGAAATAATATTCTGTATAAATTAAACATCTAGAATCTCCTACTGCTTGGGCCTCTAAAGCATTGCAGGGGCACAACAGGCAGTTTGCCACAAGGATTAGCTAGAAGAATTACCAAAAACAAAAAAGCAAAAGCCTGAGGATCTGGCTTCAAGCAAATGTGGAAGGCAATGAGAATTTTGGGTTACCTGCTTATTTATGTTTGTATTAAAACTAATTAATATTGATATATGCACAAAGTGCAAAGCTGTCTTATTCTGGAGGAGAAAGGGCACCACAAAAGATTATAAATGAGGTCATAGGCAAAAACTTGAGGTCTTTGGAGGAATAAGAAGTACTTCTGTCTTCACTACAGCTGACTGAGTGGAAGATTCATAAAAGAAAGAAAAATTTGGAAGTGAATTACTTGTTTTTAAAAAAGGGTATTAAAGAATGGGGCTCAGATTTCTTGGTGATGGCTTAAAATATAGGTATGAGGAGCCACTGACTAGGGATGGAGTTATGTCTAATAATGCCAAAACAAAACACTTGCCTGGATGCTTGAGGATGTGACTATAAAGGTTCCACACTGAAAAGAAAGAAAAATGCCTACAGAGATCTTTTGAATTTCATACCATAGATTATTAGTAGCAGGTACAACAAAGGAATTAAAATAGTGGCAGAAAGAATCAGTAATTCTCAGGAAAAAGATTCAAGAAGAGCTCTGGTAATTAACTCTTGGACCAGATATCTATATATACATGCACAAAGTATGAACAATAATAAAGATGAACAGAGAGCCTTACTACAAGGAAGCAAATTCATCTTCTTATGCTATCAATGAGATTTGGTGGGCTGGACATGGAAAAACGGGGGAAGAAACAGAAGTGATGTTCTCATGGAAGTATACTATTGACCATCTACTTAAAAGAATTAGATGGGGAATATGGAAAAATAGTTTACAAACCTAAACTGGAGGTATGATATAGTAGTGATGGGGAACTTCAATAATCCAGATCCCCTTCTGGATCTTGCTCTCTTCCAAAAGCAAATAAACTTTTAAAATTGTGACTTACCTTATTATTAATTTCATCCAAAAAAGATAAAAGGAAACTGGATTTTGTACCTAATTCTGACCAACAAGGAGAAAGACAGCTAAGACTAAAAAAAAAAAGAAAGAAACAAAAAGATAATCTTCGGAGCTGGTGACTAAATTCATTACTGAAAGAAAGGAAAAGTCAGGCACAGCTATGTGTATGTTAGATTTTGGAAGAGATTTCAAAAGATTCAGAGAAATAATTGATAGGATACACTAATATCCTTCTGGTAAAGTCAAATTAAAGAGCAATGGGAAGAATGAAACAGTGAGAACAAAAGCAAAAATGATTCCAACCAAGTAAAAAAGAAGAGCAATGACTTAAAGCACATGTAGGAGAAGAAAGGCAGGTAACAGGATTTAATTCACCAAATGTTTATTAAGCACAGAGTGACATTGTCCTGTAAGAATAGGGCCAAAAGTGCTGAAGCTGAATTCTTGTCAAAGTTTTCTTTTTAAAACTATTTTGAAAGTCAGAGGAGGAGCAAAGAAGGTCAGAACAATCTGACCCTTGCTCAGGGATCACTAAAACCCAGCATGGTTTCAAGGAAAAGTCATCTCCTTATCTAACAAGGTAAACAGTATAATAGTCAAATGTTTAGAAATAGTATACTTAGATTTTAGCAACACATTTGACAAAGCCTCTCATGGTATACTTGGAGCCACGGTAGAGAGAAGTGTGTTAGATGATAGTATAATTTGGCACATTTGGACTTGGTTGGATGACCAGACCCAAAGAGGAGTCATTAACAGGTCAGTGGCAAATTGTAGTGTTCTCTCTAGTGAAGTGTCTGAAGGACCCGTCCTTGACAGAGTATATACCAATGGCTTGGATGAAGTAAGAGAAGGTCTGCTTGTCAAAGTGGCAGAACTTGATAGAGACTGGGAGGGAGGGCTAACTTGCTGAGTAATGGTCAAGATTCAAAAAAATGTTACTACATTAAACTATGAGCCAAATCTGGTAAGATGAAATAAAACAGGGACAAATGTAAAGTTCTTTATTTGGATAAAGAGAGAAATAAGGTCTAAGACAGGTGTGTAGGAGAAGATAGCTGGAGAAAAAGTGAAGAGCAATAAAAAGACATGTTGATGTGAAAATTGAAGGCTACTTCAGAAGGAATTTTGATTGAGTCCTAAGACTACTAGAATCAAGACTTCTGGTTAGGATGGTAGGACAAGCCTATTTCTCCCATGTGTATTCCTGCAAATATCTAAAAGTACAATCAACCAAATAATGATTAAAAAAAATCTAAACACCACCTTTACTCAGGTCAGGACTACACAAAAAGAACCAAGGAAAATCAATGTGAGCCCAAGTAAACAAACTGGAAGCCTGTCAGTGTTTGGACCAGTAATACTCCAAGGGTATTAGAAAGCCTGGAGTGAGGAGAAAGAGAAGCCCAGGCAACTTGGAAACCTGCAGCATTCGGTATGGAAATGTGGGGATTAGCAGCCTTCTGACCAAGACAGTCCAAGGGAGCCAGAAGTCTGTAGCAATCTGACTTAAGATGCTCCAGAGAGTACTAAAGATGGCAGTATTCTGTACAGGGGAGGGCAGGAAGTCTAGAATTGGACAGAGAAATCCCAGCGGGTCAGAAACCTGAAGCTCTGACCACTCTGACAGGAGACAAAAGGGGAAGGCAGTGCTCTGAGATGTTCACGCAGAAGTCCATATCAAACTGACTGGAATGTTACAGGGGGTCCTGAAGGTCACAACACTCTGAATTCAGACAATACCAGGAAGCTTGAAATCCACCAGCACTCTGAGTATAGAAATACCAGGGGAGGTGGAAGTCAGTGGCATGAAACCAGGTAATTGAGGTAAGGGCCAAACAGGCTGAATACTTCAATTTAACAGTATGGGAAGGGATGGAGTTTAGCCTTGACACCAAGTCTCAAATCAGGAACTGAAAATGAAGATGAGTAAATAGAAAAAAAATATTGAACGGTATAAAGAAATTAGCAAAGAAAGAGGTAAAGTACACTAAAAATAGAGTAACCTCACAACTACTTCAAGCTTAGCCACAGAAAGAAAAATGGCTTGGCCACAAGAAATGTAAGATTACTGAGAAGAAATGAAACAAGAGGTAAAAAAAAAAATGAAACTGTAAAAGTGAATTAAGAGCCCTCCAAGAAAGTATTAAAAGGATAAACAGATTTCAATAGAAGACGGCAAACCTTATCTAAGTGACAAATTTCTTAAAAATCATAAAGGGAACAAAGAGAACTCAGTGATTTTAAGAGACAACAATAAATGTTCAAACAAAATCAAAAGACTGAAAAAGAAAGAAGAAATATAAGGTATATTTTATCAAACACAACTGACCTAGGAAATAGGTCAAGTACAAATAATTTATGAACTATTAGACTCCTCAAAAATTATAAACAAATAAAAAACCTGGATACCACATTTCACTAAATCACAAATGAAAACTGCCCAGATGTATCAGAATCAGGGGGCAAAGTGCAAAAAGAAAGACTCTACCAGGCACCTTCAGGAAGTAATCCCAAACTGAAAATACCAAAATCCGGAGCTTTCAGGGCAAAGAATAAAAATATTGCAAGTATCCAAAAAGAAAGAGTTCAAGTATCAAGGGATCAGAGTCAGGATCATATAAATACTTAAAAGCAACTATTATAACTGTGAGAAAATTTCAGAATATGCTATTCCAAAAAGGCAAAAGATAAAGATTTACAACCAAGAATAACTTACCCTGCAATACTGAAAATAATCCTACAGGGGAGAAAAGTGGATCTTTAATGGATTAGAGGACTTTCAAGCATTCCTGATGAAAAAGACCAGAGCTGAATAGATACTGTGAAATGCAAACACAGGAGTCAAGAGAAACCTAGAAAGGTAAATACAGCTGAGCAACGAAAAGGTGCTGAACAATGATGAAACTGCTTGCATTCTAATAGGGGTCGAAGAGACAAGTGTCCCTTCACAACCTTAATGTTTCCAAGGGTCACAGAGGGAGGTAAATGAGACAAACAGAAGGCCTGGAGATGGCTTTATACTTTTCTAATGGTCTTAAGAAAAAGGAATATAGTAGGGAAGAAATGAGGAAGCAGGGGATGGAACTTACTATTTTTCATAAGTAGGGTATGGGAGAAGACTATTACAAACATGGAGGAAGAGGTTAGGGGAGAGTGAATATCACACAAACCTACTCTTATCTGAACCATACAAAGCAGAGTTAAGAATACACACATACAGTTGTGTAGAATATGTTAAATTTAGCAAACATGCAGCAGCAGGGATGACTGTGGGAGTGAACAGTTGCAGCAAGAAAAACAAGTTTCAAAGCATAGATTGTAAAGGGAGGGAATAGGAGCACAGAAAGAAAGGGAAAAAACCAGTATGGGTGAGAAGGAAAAAGGAGAGCAGTAGGGTAGAAGCAGATCACTTTAATATAGATCCCTAATGCTGATAATATTATTTTTCTTTAACAATGTTCTTCTTTAAAGGTAATGAGGGTGGCAAAGAGGTGAAAAACTATAAGAGGATATGATGTACGGAAATAACTACTTAATAATGATTAATTACGAATGTGAACGGGGATAAACTTACCCCTAAAAAGAAGGGAGATTAGAAAGAAGAATTTTAAAATAAGTTGTTTATTAGAGACACACTTGAAACTAAGAATCACTCAAGTTAAAATGAGGAAATGAAGCAGAATTTACTCTGCTTCAGGTGGACTCAAAAAAGAGTGGTAGCAAAGCCATAGCAGAAACAAATATGTTTAAAAGAGATTTAAGGGATGGGGGAAGAGCATAAATTATGCTTAAAGGCTCCAGAGACAATGAAATAACATAAATACATCAAATACACACCATATGGCATACCATCTAAGGAAAAGTTAATCAAATTAAAGGAGAAAATGGACAGCGAAATTATAATAATTGGGGACCTCAACGTACCCTTTCAAATCGAGACAAATCTAAGAAAATGTTAAACAAGAAAGGAATTAAATAGCTGCACAGAATTTTGGACAAGTTAGATGCAATAGAAAGACAGCATGGCATAGTGGATAAAAAGTAGGCCTTGGAGTCAGGAAGACCTAGGTTCAAATTCTGCTTCTAACACATCCTTGCTGTGTCATCCTGAGCAAGTTACTAAGTTTTCTTTATTTTCTTTTTCTTTTTTTTAGACTTAAATACTAAAACTTAAATATACAATAAAGAAAAGAAAAACAAACACCATAAACTTGAATACAAAATAAGAAAAGAAAAAAAGCATGTCATGTGCACAGCAGAACATAAGAGAGGATTCAAAATATATAATAATAAATTTCCATTTCAAAAAAATCTATATAATAAATACTACACATTTATGTTGAAAATTGTCCATCTTTTCTTTGCTTCCTTGTAAGTTTTCTTTTGTTCTCTGCTGTGCACTTTCTACTTTGTTCTCCCCCCTCTCCTCACTCTCAGAAGACTACAATTAAGTTTAGATATATTTATAAAGAGAGATAAATACATACATATATACATATACACACACATATATACATACATACATACATACATAGCACATACTTTCCCTAACAAATTCTACTCCTGATCTTTGTTTTTATGTTTGTGTGTATCTCTTATGTCCTATCCCTCTAGACTCCTCTACTTCTACCTGCTACCTTGCCCTATTACTTAACCTACCTCTCCCTCCAAGGATCCCTTCCTTATATTCCCATTCCCATTAATCTAAACACCCTTCTGTAAGCTACTTTAACCTATTCCCTTACATTCCCCTCTAAAGATACCTCCCTTATCTTCTCCCCCCTCCCTATTCCCTTAGCATTTTATTTCCTTCTGAATTTAGAAGACTTTTATGTTCTTCTAGATATATATATATATATTGTTCCCTCTTGAACCCACTTCCAGCAGCCCTCCTCCCCCATGTAATTCCTCAGTATTGGTTATTCCTTTCACACCTCCTTGTATAAGATAATTACTCTTTTTAGCTGTTCCTAAATGGTTTTAATTTTTAAAGTCATATCATACTCAGGTCTACCCCAGTTTTTCTTATGCACTACCCAATTACTCGTAACAATCTTAGACATATGTCTGACATTTTGAATACATAAAAGATAAACAGTCTGTCCTTATTGAGTCCTTTGTAATTAATCTTTGGTATGTACCTTATATTTCTCTTGGCTCTTGTATGTCAATCTATTAAGTTCAAGTTTTTTTTAAACAAAGTCCTAAAAGTCTGACAATTCATTAAATTTCCATTTTTTTTTCATTCAAGATTATGCTTATCTTTTCTGGGAATGCTATTTTTGATTGGAAGCTCAGTTCTTTTGTTCTTTGATATATAGTGTTCCAAGACCTGTGGTCTTTTAGTGTTGCTGCTGCTAATTCTTGTGTGATTCTGATTGTGGCACCACCACATTTTTTTTCTTATTACTCATAATATTTTATCCTTGAACAGGGGGTTTTGGAATTTGACTATAATATTCCTGTGGGTTTTTCTTATAGGATCTCTTTTAGGTGGTGATTGGCGGGTTTTTTCCATTTCTACTTTCCTCTCTTATTCTAAAGCTTCAGAACAATTACTGCATCAAGATTCTTTTTCTGATCATAGCTTTTAGGTAGTCTGATTATGCTTATATTTTCTCTTCTTGATCTGTTCTCTAGATCTGTTGTTTTCTTATGAGATGTTTCATATTCTTTTCTATTATTTCATTTTTTATGTTTTGTTTTGTTATTTCTTGATCTCTTATAACTTCACTATTTTCCCCTTGCCCAATTCTGACTTTCAAGGAGTTGTTTTCTTCCTTAAGATTCTGGATTTTCTTTTCTAATTGGTTGACTTTCTTTTCATAATTTCTTGTTTTTCTTGGATTTTTTTCCAATTTTTCCTCAATTTATCTCATTTGATTTTTAAAGTCTTTTTTGTTCTTCTATGACTTCTTTTTGGGCAGGTGACCATTTGACATTACTCTTTGGGGTAGAAGAAGGTTTCTTGGCTTCAGTATCCTCCTCTGAAGATGAACTCTGGTCTTCTCTATACCCACAGTAACTCTCTATGGTTGGATTTTTTCTTTTTTGCCTGTGCATTTCTGTGTGTGTGTGTGATTGCTTAGTACAGTCATTCTGAGCCAATGAGGGCCCAAATAGTGACTAAGTAGGGCTTGCTCTGGGACCACAGTGATTTAAGGTTAAATCTGGTCTTTAAGAGGAAAAAAAGTTTCTTTTTTCTCTCTCCACATAGGATATCACACCCTCAGTGCTAGAGAGGGTCAAAGAACAAATCATAGAATAATACATCATCTCAGAAAATGACAATGAGACAACATAACAAAACTTTTGGAATGCAGCCAAATCAGAGAGTTGATGACCTTTCAGATGCAGAAAGAACTATATTATTTTTTGGATATAGCCAAGGGGTTGATTTATTGTGCTTGACCAAGATTATTTGTCATAAAGGAGAATTTTTAAAAATCGTGGGGGGGGGGTCTTGAGAACTGAGGTGAGAAAAAGAGGGACTAGTGATAGTAATAAGATGATAGTGATGCAAACTAATTAGCTGTTGTCATCAAAGCCTATTGTCTGTCTTTGTGCAAGGAAATTACAAGGGGTATCAAAGAACACAAGTATTGCTAAATATATCAATCTGACCTTAGAAGGTGGTGATGTGAAACAGAAAAGAACAAAAGGAAAACCAAAACTGAAAATACCTTGGTTTGATATCAGAAAACTCTAAGAAGAATTTCATCAGGCAGTCATGCCCAAGATAGGCAGTAGAGTGATAAAGCAAAGTGGTTTGCAGATTTCTTTGATAGGTACTCAGGTTTGGTGGCTATTCCCATCTCAGCTCCTCATAAGGAGTCCTAACTAGTAGAGTACAGGTGTGGTATGTCAGTGATTCAAGTCAGTTGAGAAATTGTCCTAAGCTGACTCCACAGGGCACCCTTTTTTCTCCTCTAAAGGTAATTTTAAACAAAAGTAGGATAGTTTGCAATAAAAGAGACTGAGAAGCCTACACTTTAATACTACCCCTTTCTGGAAGATTTTATCTGTTGTTTGTGGTCCAAAGGCTATTCAGAAGAAGTTGTGGTTTAAACTAGCCTGGCCCAAGGCCACAACTACAATCCTTTGCTTACTGCCAAAATACTACATGCGCGATCAGCTCGTTGCAATTTCTCATGCCCATCCTAGTTCAGATTTCCATTATCTGCCACCTGGACAACTGCAATAGCCTTTCTTTTTTATCCTTTCTTTTTTCAAAATTTTATTTTCAGTTCCAAGTTCTCTCCCTCCCTTTACTCCTTCCCTCATCCACTGAGAAAGGAAAAAAGAAGATATCCATCATACATACAAAGTCATATAAAACTTACTTCCACATTAGTCACACTGTGGGGGAGAAAAAGCAACAAAAATAAAGAAAAAAATATGCTTCAATCTGTACTCAGAGTTCATCAGTTCTCTATCTGGAGATGGATAGCATTTTTCATTATAAGTTCTTTGGAATGGAAATGGATCACTGTATTGATCAGAGAGGCCAAGTCTTTCATAGCTTATTTTTACAATGTTGCTATTACTGTGTACACTATTCTCATGGTTTTGCTCAATTCACTTTACATTAGTTCATAAGTCTTCCCAGATTCTTTTGAAAACACCCCTTCATCATTTCTTATGATACAATATTCCATTACAACCATATACTGTACCATGATTTGTTCATCTTTCCCTCAAATGATGGGCATCCCCTCGGTTTCCAATTCTTTGACACCACAAAATGAGCTGCTATCAATATTTTTTGTGCAAACAGATCCTTTCCAGTTTCTTTGGGGCACAAATCTATAGTGGTATTGCTAGGTCAAAGGGTAAGCATAGCTCCAAATTGTTCTCCAGAACAGTTGGACCAATTTCCAGCTCTACTAACAGCTTATTAGTGTATCTATTTTTCCACATCACCTTCAGAATTTGTCATTTAAGTTTTCTGTCATCCTAGTCAATATGATGGGTGTGAATTGGTCTTGGCGTTGTCTGAATTTGTATCTCCCTAATTATTAGTGATTTAGAGCATTTTTTCATGTGGCTATTAATAGCATTAATTTCTTCTTTTGAAAACTGCCCACTCCCATCTTTTTACCACTTATCAATTGAGGAATGGTTCATATTTTTATAAAGTTGCCACAGTTCTTTATACATTTCAGAAAGAAGCCTTTATCAGAAAAACTTGCTATAAAAATCTCCCCTAATTTCCTGCTTTTTTACTAATTTTGGTTGTTCAACAGCCTCTTAGTCTATGTGTTTCTGCTCTGCCCTCCTCCCATCTAGTATTCACTTCCTTGTCAGATCAATTTTTCTGTAATATGAATCTGAAGATGTCACTAGGGCTCAAAATCCTTACTGTGTATTGAATATGAATCCTTTAACTCCTATTCTAACACTACTGTCACTATGCCGTTATTATATTGACGAAAAACACTATTTAAAGAAAAACACTATTTAAAGAAAATCTAATCTCAAAGACAAATCAATAATTAATGCAAATGTTTTGACTATACAAAGAGAGAAAATAATTAATAAATGAGATTTGAGATGCCAAAATGAAATACTGCTTGAGTATCTGGAAACTTTATGAATGAACCTCAGAGGCTTCTGGATGACACATGCATCAAATAGGAAAATATCCTGTCCTCATGGCAAAAAAATTCTGGATTTTGGTTTTTAAAAGATGACTAACAGTGTTTTTCTCCCAGGTAAAAGCAGAAAAAGAATAGAAGAACAGAAATTAAGACTTAATGATATAAGCTCTTTTGGAAATTCTGAGAACCCCAGATAGAAAGGAAAGGGAAAAAGGAAGTTCAGACCCCTTTTTTCAGAAGGATTTGAGGCAGCAGATAGATAATATCAATGCTTAAAAGGTGACCAGAGTCCCATTCAGATCTACCTCTACATAAAGCAGAGATTGGATGGATGGCAGAGAGAGGATGGAGGAGAGAGGAAAGCAGGGGTTTCTCTCAATTAAAGGACTAGAAAGATTTGAGCAGTGAAAGATGAAATCTGAAGAATATCCCTTGCCTATTTACAGTAGTAACCACAACAAGTGAGGACATGAACCCCTTTCTAATTCACTGAAATGGATATGTAAGGAGGCATCAAGGCATAATGGATAGAGAGCCAGCCCAGAAAACCTGTGCTCACATCCTCTCTATGAAATATACTGGCTGTATGACTGTGGTCATGTCTCCTCTGTGCCTCAGACAGTTGAGCAAATGATGATCTGCATGATAGACAGCTTCTTCAGTGGAGTTCCCCAAATCAATTAAATCACAGGCCTAGCTCCAAAATTGATACTCACAGGGTCATAATGTCTAAGACAGGGCCTTGAGGCAACAGGTTCCTGACCCCTGGACTAAGAATTCAGATATTATGAGAGTGATAGGGATAATTTTCTAATCTACTGAAAAAATTATATAGAATTATATATAACATATATTTTATATATATATATATATATATATATATATATATATATATATAAAACAAAGGCAGTGAAAAAATATTTGCATTAAAATGTGTATTAAAAATCCTCTAAAGTGTTAAGAGTAAAATATTACTTGCCTTTATTTTGTTATCTTCTACTGAAATTATCTGTGCACGCAGCCAAGCATCTTCCTCCGCATTTACAGCAACCAGCTGTCCAACATACACAGATTGTACTGACGTCACTTTAGGATTCTTACTATAATATTCTTTCATTTCATCCTCCATTAATTCTTGAGCAGCAGAGTAGTCTTTGCCTACATACCTGCATTAGTCATAGGGAAAAAGAGAAAATGAAATAATCCATAGGGGAATACATACAAACTGCTAATTTTACTGTACTTTCTCCAGGGCCTTTGTTGGTCCTCACTTCATTCCTTCCAGCAGTCACAACAAAAAATCCTAAGAAGATGGCATTGTCTTAATAAGGATTTATCTCAATGCAAACAAACTACCACACAGAACAAAAAGAAATCTTAAGAGTTGCAATTTCAGAGGACATTTGGTTCTTAGCCTACACCCAAATTATGAAACTTGTCTGCAATATCCCTATCTCTAATGGTCATTCAATTTCTTCCTTGGAGACTTCCCCAGTGATGAAGTCACTTTACTCCTGAAGCAGCCCCAAAATGTGCTTCCAATGCATCAGGCTATTAATTGGTTTAGAATTCATAACATACAAAGAATGACAGAGACAGAAAACATCTTCTGGCTAAACATTACTATTAGATTTGAACTACGGCTAATGGAGGTGATTTTTCATGTATGTAGTGAGAAGGAGCCTGGTGAAAATCTGGGGAATCCAGTACTATATGCAAGCAAGGTCAAAAGAAAGTTCATTTTGAAAAGTAATTCAATTTTTGCCAAGAGAAAATAGTCTGAAACACATAGAATTTAGCATTTAAAGCCCCTACTTAGTGATCCAGTATGAAAAATGACAACAAACTCTTGATTCAGAGATGATTTGTATTCTGATCAATCTCTGTAAAATGAAATTCCTGACATCAAGATCTGTTTTTTCATCGCCTCATTTAGATTGGTTCCTCTCAAATCTCACTATTTTCCCAGTTATGGTGGGAGGGTTACAGTTACCCTGCTGCATATATTTGCGTCACTAACACCTCTCATATTTTTCTGCCACGCATCATCTTTCTTGCAGCAACTACCAATGTCCTACATTGATGGAGGGAATAGTAACTTCTCTAGATCAAGTATACTGTGTAGAATTAACTGCCACTTCCTTCGTAGAACTTCCTTCCTTCTCCGTTTGTAGAATTTATCATCACCACCTTGTCCCAAACAAAAAGGCAGTAAGAATTAATTTAAATTCTATACCATGTGCCTTTCCCAGCCTAGCACATGCTATCTTGTGAGATCAGTAGATGGAGCACACGAGCTCGAAGAGGAGCAGGGTCTAATAGAAAGGACACTGGACTTGTACTTTAGTCTTGGTTCTGTCACTTACTAGTGACTTGGGTAAGTCACTTGTCCTAAGGTATGTTTATAGAGCAAGGCAAGCATTAATGCTTTAAGAGATTAGCTCACAGACCACTTGGAGTCACCATTTTCAGAAACTCTGCTTAAAGACTACCCCTCTTTCCAGCACTAAAGTGAAGATTCCTATAGACAACTACCTGAAATGGTACAGCAAAAACTATGGTATTGTTGGATTCATTAGGATCGAAGGTTTCATGGAACCTGGCATACCACCCTGGTCAAGTACTGCTACCACAGCCAAAAAGCTTTAGATACAAATTATACCATTCATACAAGAGAGAATTAGAAAGCAATACTTGCCTGATGACAACTTCATTTGTGTTGTTCAGTTCAACTACCAAAACTGACGGTGATGGCTCAGTTGGGATGATTAAAGGAGGAACGATTATTTCTTCTGTGGAAAAGTCAGGGTTTTCTTCTTCTTCTATCTGCAAATATTCTTGTTCAACCATGGATGTGATATCATCATTATTTATTTTTTGCTTTGCATTATTAATATTCCCACCAGTGCATTTTGGTAGTTTTGCATAAAGAATGGCCTTTTGAGGATTGTCAGAAATGTGGTCTACAGTGCATACATCCGATAGCAAGTCAAGATTTTTCAACGCATCCTCAGGAAACTTTAATTTGTATGTATCCTCAAATGTTTTGGGGAGTGCATTTGCCCAAAGACCACTTGAATATTTCACTAACAGCTCTGCAACTTTCTGCTTAAAGTCATCATTAATGGAAGCTGACCTAACTTCTGAGAATTCTTTTGAAAGAGATACTTGTTGTGGAGGTGGTGTCTGGGACTGAAGTGTCTTTTCATTGTCTGTTTCACTTTTTAAAAGCTGTCTTCTCTTAGCTGGATAAATAAGCACATCCTGTTGACCACCACTGTAAGGTTTTTCTACCTTTAAAAAATTAAAATAAAGCAAATAACATTTTCAATTATTATTAATAATCTGAATTTCATTTCATTTACATTTTTCAACTTATGCAAGAAAATGTAAAAGTTTTTTACATAATTATCCTTTGTTGCTACATGCCTCAGTTTCAGTGTCTTGTACAAGCCCTTTAGTCACCTGACTAGGCTATGAATCAATTATTTATTTTAAAGACTTAGATATTTCTAACCCTAAAAGGCCAGTATACCCATTTGACATAAGACAAATATGATGCATTTGGTACCACAACTTACCACCTTTCCAGCGTCACTTTACACATACTAATCCTCTTCATACCAGCCAAATTTTCCTTTAGAGGGAGCTAGGGTGCACAGTGTATAGAGTGTTGGGCCTGGAGTCAGGAAAAACTTGATTTCAAATCTGGTCTCAGCCACTTAATAACTGTGTCACCCTGGGCAAGTCACTTAACCTCTGTCTGCCTCAGTTTCCTCAACAGTAAAATGAAGAAAATAATAGCACCTATTATTGTTGTGAGGATCAAATGAAATAATATTTGTAAAGTGCTTAGCACACAGCCTGGCAGATAATAAGTGCTTAATAAATGCTCGTTTCCTTCCTTCACAGTAGGTGTTTAATAAATGCTCATTTTCTTCCATCTCTGGTTGTCTGTCACCCATACCTTGAATGCATGCTTTCCTTACCTCTGCCTCTTAAAATCCTGAGCTTCTTTAAAAACTCAGCTCAAAAGCTACCTTTTTCATGAAGTCTTTCCTGGCCCCCCTGGCTACCAGTGTCTTTCCCCAAAAAACTGCCTTACAGGTATTTTGCATATATTATTAATATACCTATGAGGAATGCTCTATCCACTGTACTACCTACCTGTTACTAACGGGCATATACTCCAATGAAGACAAAGACAGAAGTTCCATATTCATCAACATATTTGTAGCAGTACTTTCAGTAAAAGCAAAGAATTGGGGGGGGAAAGTGGATTCCCAATCAACTGGGCAAGAGCTGTACAATTTTTGGTACGTACATGCAATGGAATTGTTACATCAGCATAAGAAACTAAAAAATACATAGGAGTATGTATAAGACATGTATATTGATACAGAGTGAAAGAAGCAGAACTAAGAAAATATACCCAATGTAAATGCAAAGAACAAAAACCCAGCAGTATGCTTTGTAATGATGATGACCAAGTTTGGCCTCAAAGAAGAGAGCAGAGATGTGACATCCTCCCTCCTTTTACAAATGTGGGCACTGTGGGGGTGGAACACCACAAAACTGTCTGGCTCAGGTGATGTTGGTTAGTTTTGCTGACCTGTCTTTTCCCCCCTCTTTATAGTTCTTTGTTTATAGAGACTAGTTTTTTGGGTGGGGGAAAAGGGGGAAGAATTTGAAAATGAAGGTGATATGAAAAACAAAAGACAGCAATAAACTTAAAAAAAAAACCCTTTTACCCTAAATTATATCATGATTTTTTTTAACTTGGGATTTAAATTTCTCTATTTCTTTTAAAGTTCATCAGAACTCAATCTAAATCTTATAGTATCTATAGTATAGTAGAATCTCAGTTATTCAAAGATTAGCTTCCTAGCACCCTCAAGCATCCAGAATGAGTGAGGAAGTATAAGAAAATTGCCTTTGATGGTGAAATATACAGCTCCTATGCAACTGTGGACATTGGCTCTGTAATGATTATAACAACTTGTTAAATATGTTGGCACTTCCCTTCTCTACAGGGGAATATACTACAACCAGCCAATCAGGATTTCTGAAGCCCAGGGTGGCTGTTTGACATGCCGGTAATCCTTTGTAAGTGAACTCTAGATGAACTTGGAGATGCCTGCCAAGGTCAGATCAGCTTTGAACCACTTAAGGGCAGCCTAGAGCAGCAGCTGCAGACTCGGGACTTTCCAAACACCTTACTCCCTGGCTTATTGTACCTACAGATGTCTTCTCCCTTAATTCCCTGCTCCCCACCCAAAAGCCTCTAGAAACTATATTCTCTCACCCTTTTCCCACTCCCCTCTGAACAGCTGAGAACTCTTTTCGTCTCTCTGTTCCCTTGTGAGTTTTCTTTTGCAAGCTCTTCTTGGACAATAAACGCTTTTGTAATCTGGAATCAGACTCTTTCATTTAGTTTTTCTTTTTGGGCCTACGGTATTCCTTTAACACAATCAACAACAGAACATTACAAGACAACCTCCAAATCTCAAAGATTATGCTGGCATTGATTGGGTTTTCAGGTAAAAGGCCTATTCAAATTAGCTGGTGATGACTCTTTGTTTTTTTTTTTTAATATGAGGCAATTGGAGTTAAGTGACTTGCCCAGAGTCACACAGCTAGTGAGTGTTATGTGTCTGAGGCCAGATTTGAACTCAGGTCCTCCTGACTCCAGGGCTGGCATTCTATCCACTGTACCACCTAGCTGCCCTAGCTAGTGATGACTCTTAAAAAATATGCCAGCCTTTCTGTACTAAAACCGAGAAACAGAGAAGTACTAGGTGACCAAAGAGACAAGAAAACAAAATGGCGGCCAAAAGAAAGCAAATATAAAAAGTAGTGGCAGTGATTAGAAAGGGTTGATGGGAGATCAGAAATGGCAAGAGGAACAGTGAAACAATTATACTGGGCTGTTTAGATTCTTTCTTCTTTGATAACCACCCAAGATGCATTGCCTGAGTTTGTCTAGACCTTAAATAACATTTTCTGAATAGAAAATATGTGTATATGTGTGTGTGTGTATATGTCTACGTACACACACATATTTAATTTTCTAGGAAAAGTGTTTTACTCTGTTTATGGGTTCATAATTTTTGCTATTTTACTGCTAAAACATGTGAAGCCTTTGCAGTCAATTTTTATGGCTTTTATTAGGCAACTTCCAGGATCAAGCTTATCTGTGGCACCCACAAGATGGTACTCTCAGTCTGGTGACACTGAGTTGAGAGTCCACTCCATTGGAGACTCAGTCTGTGATATAGTAGGAAAAGTGCTGGAGATGGAGTCAGAGGACCTTGGTTCCCATCCCAGCTCTACTACTTGTGACTTTACCTCTCTTGGTCTCAGAGCTAGACTTTATTAGAGGCAGCTTTCAGCTGTAAATCTATGATCTCAGATATCTCAGATGCTCCTGAAACCTGGAAAAAAGGCAATCTTTAGCTTTTAGGTGAATGTAGTCAATTAGCAAGATGAGAGTAGAATCCTGACCAATTAGACATCTCCAGAAGACTTATACAGTTTGGTTATAGTAATCACTGACACAGATTATTCTCTTAAGACATTAGATCTAAGTAATCTTGGCACATAGTTGATCCTAAAATGTCTGTTGAATTGAAATGATTCTATTCTGTTGTGCTGGGATCTTGAAGAACATCAGAGACACCCACTTCTATTAAAGCAACTAAATATTAACAGGTGACTTTTAAAAACACTTGTATTCTAGTTATTTTGGCATATTTTTCTCCTCTACTATAGGCTTTGAAGGTAAGGACCACGTCCTGGTCATTTTTATGTCCTTTGTATTACCACACACATTCATGAGTAGACACACAATTAATATATGTTGAACTATGAAAGTAAGCTTTTGTGATCGAAGTAATTCAGGATATAATGAAGAGTCAAACACTGGAACACTGTGCTTTGCTAGGTGCTAAGTGAGATAGAAAGTTTAGCAAAAACAGTCTTTGTCTTTATGTTTGTAAAGAGATAAGGAACACATAAATAGATATAATATATACTAAGTGCATTATGAGTTCAAAAATGAATGTTATATTGAGCCTAAGGGGGAAAGTCATGGTGAAGGGATGTGGAATCAACTAAGGTTTCAGGAAGACATAGCATTTAAATTTTCTTTAAAGTATGGATAAGAATTCAAAAGCTAAAGAGAGGGCATTGCAGGGATAATGGACAAGGAAAAGTATAAGCAAAGGAATGGAGAAAACAAATTGTAGCAAACATCAGGTGAGGGACAAAAGTCTACTGTAAGTACTACAGAATATAAGGAAAGAATTAACATGAGATAAGGTTAGAATGGTATAGTAATTGCAGATTGCAGAGTGCTTCGAATGTCCGCCACATGTATGAACATTAACTCAGTAGAAAGACCTTTATGGGTGTATCCACACTAAAAAGCTGGGAAGAGGATGAAGAACAAGTGGAAAAAAAGAATAGTTTGAGAAGTTAGAAGAAAACCAAGAAAATATGGTAAATACATGAAATGAAACAACAAAAAAAAGAGTAGCCAATAGGAAGGACCAACTATGATTAACAACAACAACAAAAAAGCCACAGCATTTAGGAATTAGGAGAGCACTTTGAAAAGACAGTATCAGAAGAGTGACAGAGAGCAGACTACAAGGGATTGAATGATTATTGTTCACATTTATATAGTTTTGCAAAGTATTTCATATACACATTATCATATTTAATCTTTGAGGCTCAAAGGAATTAAGTGATTTGCTCAAAATCACATTGCTGGTGTCAAACACAGAGTTCAAATCTAGGTCTCCCCAAATTCCAAGTCTAGCACTCTATCCACTAGGAGAGCATAGACAACTTTTTTTTCCCAATAAGTTTATCAGTGAAGGAAAAGGGAGTGACGGGAAGCCAGTTATTTGGCAAAGAAGGTTCAAAAGAAGGAATTTTTTTTTTAAGTACTGGGAAGACTAAGACTATTTTGTATACAGGTAGATGAGAAGCCTGACTGAAAATGCTTCCAGAAGAGCCAAGAGGGGAATCGGGCTCAAGAAGCAGACTTAGGAGAAGGGATGTAGCTTGCCTAGGGCACAAGCAAAGGAAAATATGTAATTGTGTTGAGAAGTTATAAGAAATGGAAGCAAGCAACTGAAGAAGTTTATATTAGATACCCTTCATTTTAATCAAAGAGGTGGGAAGCTAGGTCATTTGCTACAGATGTGAGAACAGCTGATTTGGTGTCCCATGAATTTGCAACAGGTGAAAATCAGCTGAATTTTGACACTTTTTCCACTGCAACTGGAAAACTTCTAATAGGACTTTCTCCAGTGACATTTAAAAGCTCTAGAACAGGATTGAAGCAGAAATAGTTAACATTTATGTAACACTTAAAGGTCTGTAAAGTGCTCCGCAAATATTATGTCTCTTGATCTGCACAAAATTCCTGTGAGGCAAGGCTATTATTCCCATTTTACAGATGAGGAAACTAAAGCTAAAAAAAGCTAATTGTTTATGGGGCAGAGGGGAATTTGGTTTGGGAATGAATGGCAGGAGGCTGAGGGAACATGGGATCTTAGGTACTACTTATAGAAGTATTAAATTGACTGACTATAAGGTAAATACTGGGTTTAGATAGAACCAAGTGAAGCATGATCAAGGTGAGAGGGGAAAAAGGGAGAGGAAGTCAGACTTGGAACAAAGGACCGGAGTTCAGAATGAGGCAGAATAATAATTACTCATTGACTGTGAATGGGAGGTTCAAATACGGGAGGCTGTGATTAGGAGGTAGAATATCAAAGCTATATACTTTGAAGATGGTATAATTGCATGAGATGAATAAATAAGAAAATACATTTATTAAATGTATAGTGTGTTTAAAGCACTATTATGCTAAGCTGTGAAGATACAAATAGAAAAAACGAGACAGTCCAGGCTTCTCAAGGAGTTCACAATTCTAATAAGGAGATAAGATAGATACAAAGTCCCATGATCCTTAGGACACAGCAGATAATGGTAAGTCATTTCCAAAGATAAAATCATACGCACTTCTGATGCTGACCCATTTCCCAGTGCCAAGGCCTTTGGTGGTGAGACATTTTTTGTGTTTTCTTCACAAGCTGCCGGGGGGGGGGGGGGGGGGGGGGGGGGGAGTGTTGCTGCAGCAGCTGCACAACAGCTGACAACTTCCCTCCCCCCACGGGTTGTTTCCCTTGACACGGTCAACAGCCTGGAGGGGCACTTTTATGTCCAGTGCTCTAGGGCCTGGTGCTGTCTCCATCAGTGTCTGTTGAGGTGGGGGGGTGGGGGTTCAGCGAGCTTGGCCCATGCTGCCTGTCTCCTTCTGTTCGGGGGGCCTTTCCTGCTTAGTCTACCTTAGCTTGTCTGCCCCCCTCCCCCAAGGGGGATGCTGGTAAAGAAAAATGGTTGAAGTGGAGTAGAAAAAAAAGTTATTGGCCTTGAGGAGACTGACAAATCACATCATCAAATTCCTACAGGGTCATTAACAACAGAAATCTCTGAGAACCAGAGTGGGTGACAGGGATGGAAGATTATGAAAGCCAGGCATTGAAGCTAAGAAAGTTAAAAGTGAACTGGAAACTGGAAGATGATTCCAGAGACAGAAAGGGGTAGTATAAACAGTGTATGGTCCTCAGAGAGGAAAATGCATTGAGGAACAGCAGTGGAGAAACGGTTTGGAAGTGACACTGGGTGAAAATGAGACTGAGGGTTCAAGGTAGGCCAGTGTCAAGTGCTTCTTGCACTGCAGAGCCATGGCTGAGACACCAGTGCAATAGGAACAAAACGGGGGAGTGTGCTCTGTTAATGAAGAATTAATCCACTCCAAAGTTCCAAATATGATTGGGAACACGTATTTTGCTCTGTATTTCCATGAGGTTTCTTCTCCATGAGTTCTTTGTGTCTTGATTGAGGGAGCTGGGTTTTCAGAGCAAGGGAAGATGAAAAGGCTGCCAATCCAGTGATGGGTGACATCCCCAGACATGCTCTTTGACATGAAGTAGGCATGAAAAGTAACATTCATATCAGTCAAACCTATGAGGCCCTACAGTGATGCTACTGAGATAATATTATTGCTCTTTCCCTTAACAATTATTTGATGTACCAAGAAGTATGGATTAAAATTAAAACATCTATTTTGTGTGTTAAATTTGTTAACTGTCCCTCTCTGGATCTTTCTTTCCAGTAGTCATCCTTGGTGCATTCACACTGGTAGCTTATTCCTTCAACAGTGACATTTGTCATCAAGTTAACTTCACTTCACCTGGGATAAGGCTCAGCCTTCTTCTCAGGGGCTTCTTGGGCTCATCCAAATTAAGTTAAAGCTGCTTTATTCTTAGGGTTAACTTCATGTTTTGTGAGAAATAGGGTACTCTAGCACCTCTCAGCTACCACTAAATAGAATACTTCCTCCAGATAAGATATTTCTTCTCAATTCAGAAAGGTAGCCAAAACAAGTATTTTTACAACTCAGAGACCATTTTAAAACAACTCTAAAATAAAAATAAAAGTACAAACATAATGGATTTCCCATGCTCCATCTTAGGGACCCAATCAGAAAAACCTCTGTCAGGATCTGAGGTTGTTTAAATATTAAGAGTAGGTAGTATTTACATAGCACTTTAAAGTTTGCAAAGAATGTTACAAATATTATCTCATGTGAACCTCACAACACTGTGAGGTAAATGTTATTATCCCCATTTTAATGACGAAGAAACAAAGGCACAGAGACGTCAAAAGACTTGCCCAGGGTCAAATGCTACCAAGTGTCTGAAGGAGGATCTGAACTTGGAATCTGACGATAAGCACATTCCTCTCTGGTTTCAGAATGCATTTTACAGAAAGCACATCCATCAGCTAATTTTCTAAACCACATCCTGGCTACCGTAATCTAGTTTTCTACTTTTGAATCTATCAGCACAGTGTTTTACAAAGGACTTAACAGAGCAGCAGAATTTGCTGATGGTTTTCTCTGCTCTGAATGACCCAGCCCTTTCTCTTTTCTATACCAGTGGGTACACAGGCTAGTTTTTCTTTTTTTTTTTTTTTTTTTCTGTCAGTGTGTTTTTTTCCATAGAACGCCTTTCTTCTCTCCAGAGTTCCAGAATGATGGTTTCAGGCTAACACAACCTGTTGGTAAAGTTTGGACTTGGAAAAATACTCTAAATGCTAGCTACTACCAAACCACTAGGGTTTCCTCAGGCAGGATGGTATAAAATTTTAAATAAAACTGACCTGCTTCATTCTGTTACATGCTGGGATGACAGTGGTTGTGGCAGAAGCTGTAATCATAGAATCATGGCACACAGGGCTGGGGCTACTAGATTACTTTTTTAAAAAAAATATGTGCCATTAGAAGTTGGATCCAACATAATGAGGAGGTTGGAAGAGAGTTTATGATACTATTTCCTCCTCCTCAACTCCCAGTATTTTGTACTTCTATTATTGCTTAGCTCATACTCTATTGTATTTGTATAAATCTTTTATCTTCCTTATTAGACTGTATGAACTTTGAGGTAAACTTTACTTATTCATCGTTGCCACCTCTACAACACCTATCATGGTGCCTTGAGTAGGTGCTCAATAAATACTTTCAGAAACAATAGCAAGTATATAGTGTGATGCAGTGGAAAGGACATTTAGGAGGAAAATACTGTGGAACCCTGGGAAAATTATAACTTTTCTGGGCCTCATTTTCCTCATCTGTAAAATGAGGGGTAATGGACTAGAATTTAGTCAGCAGATGATCTCTAAGGTACCTTACAGCTGTTATTCTAGAAATGAACTGATGAATTGTTTGATATGACTGATCCTTCATTTTTACTTCTTGCTGCCATCGTCTCTCTCATTTGACATAAGAAAGACAATAGGTCATGAGTCCTCCATTATCTGATCTTATATTGATCCTTTTAATTCAAACAACAAGCAATTAAGACGGCCACCTTCTCCAGGGAGTGAGGACCTACTCTTAGGGCTCTTATGTAGAATTTTATGTTCTAGTCTATCAATATGTTTGCTTTCAGCATTTCTTTTCAGGTGCACATTAGATTTTTTATCTTTCATATATGCCAGCATGAGAGCTCCTGGACTTCACTTTCCTGCCTCATACTCTGGCCAAACCAAGTATATACTTCAATGGATCCATGATATTATCCAAGTGGGGACCTTTACTGATGCAGGTTGCAAAAAAATTGCTTTTTTTCATCCTGCACAATTCTTGACCAAGTGTTTCATCAAGGATCTATATAACTTAACTGGAGGGACTTTCTCTGGCTCTTTTAATTTTTTGGTGGATAACAAACTATCCAATTATCATCTCTTGCCATTCCTTTTCTAGGCACAGTGTCTTCTGATAACAACTTCTATGCTACTTCAAGTGTAAAAGTAATCACTGTCCTACTTATAGCCATGTATCTCATTTGCTCTTTTTTGGGATATTGGCAATTTCTATTTTTCCAAGACTGTGGTATTCCATGATCTACAGGAATAGCAAAGCACTGTACAATTTCTCAAATATGATCCAGCCCAATCACTAAATCTGACCAAGTTAATTTTTCATTTGTAAAACTTGTCAAAGACATATACTAATAAATTAATCCAGTGATCCCAGTGCAGGCTGTAATTGGGATATGGATGTATTCTTCATCTATCTTGGTTTTCCAGTATGGATGACCAAGTCAAATGATGTAATGATGGATCTTGGAGTATAGTAGCATTTGATGTAATTGGCACAATGTTATCTGTAAAACAGGAGCACTTGAAGAACCTTATTGTCTATATCAAACCCTACTTCTATTTGCACTTTATAGAAGACATTTTTCAAGCCACTGATTTTATATAGTGAGTATGTGACTCTCACCATTTCATGCTGTGCAGGATACTGCTACTCAGGAAACTGCTGAAAAAATTATCATTGTGAGAATAATTATTTGTTAAGAGTCTTGTATCGATCAACCAATCAGCAATCATTTATTAAACACTTATTCGGTTTCAGGCACTGTGCTAGGGATACAAAGACAAAAAAAGCTACACTTGAACCCAGGTCTTCCTAATTATGTGCCTGGCTCTCTACTGCAGCATGCCAACCAGAACACTTTAGATTTTGTGGCTGCCTTGTAAATACTACTGATTCATATTAAGTCACTATTCACCAAAACATCCTGTTCTTTTCCACTAGCATCCACTAGACATGTCACTCAAATCCCGTACTAGTGAAATAAATTTTTTGAATTTATGGTTTAGTACTTTACATTTATTCCTATGAAATTTCATCTTATTAGACCTGATCCATTTTTCTGGCCTATCAATATCATTCTGGAAACTGTCATCTGATACATAAATTATTCCTACCAAATTTGTATCATCTGCAAATTTTGACAATTCCAACTCCATCTTTTTCCAAGGCACTGGAATAAAACAAAAAAGTTAAGAGCAAAGGATCAAGGAAATGCTCCTTTCCTGGCTTCATTTCAGGTGCCAGTGTTGTCACTTCTTTATAAATGACACTGAGTACTGAGGGTAGTGGTTACAAGTGGTTGTTCCACTATTACTACTTATGAAGATAAACTGCTATACATCAACATCTGCAGAGCTGCTCCATTTCAAATCTCTTTGTTGTCCTCCCTCCAATTTCATCTATAAATGTTCTCAGGATGATCCACATAATCTACAAACGTCTCCCTGTGGAGGTACTGAACCAAGAGTTTTGAAAGCACCACCCAAAAAAGGGATGAGCAACCAAGGCTTCACTGTTTCTCATAGGTCTCTGTGCTCCCACCAGTTCAGAAAACATAATACAATCCTCAGAGGTCAAAAAGGTTAGGAAATACTCATTTTAAAAGTCATCTAAACCTCAAGAGGACTAGAATTCCAAGAAGTAGGAATATGAAGGGGCACTAGCACTTCCAGACTTCCATATAAAGGAGAACACAAAAAATAAAATAGATAATTTCAGTTACATGAAATTTTAAAAAAATTTGGCTGAACCAAATTAATGCAACTGGTTAAATAAGGGAAACTATTGCTACGGGAAAAAAAATTCATCAAATGTCTCAGATACAGGTCTGAATGCCTCTGTCTGTACGTGTGCATACGTGTGTGTGTAACAAATTGTTCAGATGTTTTCCAGTCACGTCTGACTCTTCGTGATCCTATTTGGGGTTTTCTTGGCAGAGATACTGGAGTGATTTCCCATTTCCTTCTCCAGCTCATTTTGTAGATGAAGAAACTGAGGCAAACAGGGTTAAGTGACTTACCCAGGGTCATACAGCTAATATCTGAGGCCAGATTCAAACTCAGGGAGTTGAGTCTTCCTGATTCTAGGCCCAGTGCTCTAATGCAGCACCAAGGTACTCCCATGGAACAAAATATATGATACCACATATAATACCATAATGCTTATCTATTGAGGCTCATGGTACTATGGAACAAATACTATAAGCCTCAGTAGATAAGTGGTTAAACAAATGAACAAACATTTCCAAAAGAAGAGTTACAAACTATTAACAACCAAATTGAATGACTGCTCTAGTCACTAAGAGAAATGCAAATTGAAATAAATTGACAAAAAATGACCAGTTTGGAAATAGTCAAATGTTGAGGGTCTATATGCTACTGGTGGAATTGTAAATTGATCCAACCATTCTGGAAAGCAATTTAGAATTATGTTTAAAAAATGAAAGGAACTAAAATGTCTATACTCTTTGATCCTGAGTTTTCACTGCTAGGAATATATACCAAGAAGGTAAACACAGAAAAAAGGGTCATATGTACCAAAATATTTACTGCAGCACTTCATATGATATCAATGAACTAGAAATAACAGGGGGTATCCTATCAACTGGGAAGTGGCTAAACTGTCGTACATGAATACAATGGAATATTACTGCACTATAAACAATGAATATAAAGGATTCAGAGAAGCATGGCAAAATTTATATGAAATGATTAAGAGAGAAGTAAGCAGAACCAGGAAAACAACATATAAACAAACAAATGAAATTAAGTGCTACATAATTTTAATGACCAAGCTAAACAGGACAGAGAAAAAGAAAAGAAAGGGGAAGGGGGAAAAAAGGGAAAAAGGAAAGGAAATGGAAAGGGAAAGGAAAGGAAAAGAATGGAAGAAAAGGAAAAGAAAGGAAAAAGGAAAAGGAAAGAAACAAGCATTTATTAAGCACCTACTTTGTTGCCAGGCACTGTTGTCTTATATGTTCTTTACAACCATTACCTCTTTTTATCCTCACAACAGTTCTGAGAAGTAGGTGCTATTATTACCCCCATTTTACAGATGAAAAAGCTGAGGCAAACAGAGGTTAAGTTGTTGCCTAGGTCATACAGCTTGTAAGTGCCTGAGGCCAGATTTGAACTCAGGTGTAGCCACTGCACCATCTAGCTACCTGAAGAGCTAAGAAAATTAGTTTTCCTCCTTTCATCAGAGAAGTGAGCAACTATGGATGTAAAATGTTATTTATGTTGTCAGACGTGGGTGATGTGTGAGCTAGTTTTCATGAACTGTTTTTCCTTTTTTAAACCTTTGTTACAAGGAAAGAATATATTTGGAAATGAATATGATGTTAAAAACCGTCAATAAAACAAACAAAAAAACCCCCACCACATATGGTTTTGATAGGATATCATCATCAAACCCATCCTGGTAGTAGTCGCTACCAAGAACCAAATTTAAGAGGGTCTCAGTTACCTAATGCACTTTCCATACTTGCGTGGGAAAGAGGGAGAGAGTTATCCTCAGAGGGTTCTTGTAATGTAGCCAGAAATCTTCAGAAGTATTTTTGTCCCCAAAGAATTTTTGGACAAAAAAGTTGTTTTGTTGTGTGTGTGTGTGTGTGTGTGTGTGTGTGTGTGAAATTGCTTATTTCCAGATTTTAAAATTAGGACTAAAAGTTTTGAAGAAAAAAAAATCACAACATATGCTAAGATAACACTAATATTTATTTATCTGGTATAAAATTAAGGAATTAGGGGATTATGGGGATTATGTAGGGATTACGAAGTTCCTACTGTACACTTTCTTTTGTATACTTTTGCAAGACTGCCACAAAAGGCAATCTTAAACAGATATTATTAGTAATAATTAGAATTTGAGAGTATGTATATTTTAATTTTTAAAAAGTTTGTACAAACTCATTAAAGATGTACTGTAATTAATTTCTCTGGATTTTAAACCTCACACCAAAAGAAATAGACAGCTGGGCTAAAGATATGAAGTGAGTTCATCCATTCAAAGCCCATTCACAGCAAAAAACATATTGCCCCTGGGGCCTGGCAAAGTCTGAGGGGATGGGCAATGTTGTTAAAAGCTATACCAAAGTGACACTCAACACCAGCCTCCGGCTTTAGGCAACTCAAATCAATTCACATCTAAGTAATAGTGAGAAAGGAAAGTTATCATTCAACTCAACTTGAATTTGTAGTAGACTAATAACTGATTGATATCTTTCTAGTCATTCTTTTACCTCTAGTCTAAGAGCCAAACTAAGTTATTAGTGAGACTAGCACACAGATCAACTAGCAAGTTGTTTAACAGCATACGGGAAAACTAAATACTTTTTAAAAAATAGATCTAAAACATTGTTTTAAATAAGGACAATTCATTCCCAAAAGATTTGTTTCATCACCAGAGAAAGATACAGCTTGGTTCAATAAAAAGTTCCTGGAAGACATAAAGCCAGTTTTTTTTAAAGTTTTTAAATGTTCTTATAAATGAAATGAGAGAGCTAGAGGAAGAAAACTGGAAAAGAAATGAGAGCTATGGAAGGAAGAATTGGAAAGGGAATGAACAGGTTAGCAGAAAATGTACAAAACCCTGGCCAAGTAACAAATACTCTGAAAATCAGAATGGACCAAACAGAAGCTAACAACTCCAGAACCAAAAAAAAAAAAAAAGGGAAAAAAAGTTTTTTGTTTTTTTTTTACAAGTCAAAAGGCTGGAAAAAAATTAGAGGAAAATGTCAGGTATTATCACACAGCAAAAAAACAAAACAAAACCTAACCTGGAAAAGAAATTGAGAGATAATTTAAGAATCATTAGATTACCTGACAGCCATGACCGAAAAAAGAACCTAGTCATCATATTTAAAAAAATCATAAAAGAAAACTGTAGAACTTTTAGAACCTGAGGGTAAAATAAAAAAATAGGAAAAAACCTCACAACTTACCTCCTGAAAGAAATCCCCCAATGAAAACTACTAGGAACGTTGTAGCCAAAATCTAGAGATTTCAGGTAAGGGGGAAAAAATACTGAAGCAGTCAGAAAAAAAGAATTCAAGCACTGAGGAGATACAGTCAGAATCACACACAATTTAGCAGCCATCATCATAAAGAAACAAAGACCTTGGAATACAATATTCCAGAAGGCAAAGGACATAGCTTACTGCTAAGAATAACTTACTAATAAGCAAAGCAGTGTAATTCTACATGGGAGAAAACCAGATCTTTAATGAAAGAGAGGACTTGTAAGTATCCTTGATGAAAATACCAGAGCTGTGTAGAAACTGTGAAATACAAACACAGGAGTATTTTTTTAAGGTAAATATGAGTAAATAATCACAAAGAACTAAACAAGGATATGCTATTTACATTCTAATATGGAGAAATGATACAAGTGTCCTCTATGAACCCTGTCATCAACAACAGTCATATAGGGAGTCTATTCAGACAAAGGACCTAGGAGTGATGTTGTAGAAAAAGAAGAAACCAGTAAAGGAAGAGGAAGGCTAGGGAATCATCTCACACTATGGGTACAGAAGTAGAAGTAAGTCTACACAAACAAAAAGGAAGGAGTGGGTGGAGCAGCTGACACTTAGAGGAGGGGGAAATGGGAACGATCTCAGATTGAGGGATTAGTCTTAAAACAAACTCTCACTAAGGATGTACAAAGCTAGTTACCGTTCCTCTTGTTATGGTGGCAAAGAATTAGAAACAGAAGATGCTTATCAACTGGGGAATGGTTGAATAAGTTATGGTATATAACTGAGATGGAATGTTATTGTGCTGTAAGAAAATGATGAAGGAGATGGTTCAGAGAAACCTGGAAAGACTTATATGAAGTGATCCAGAGTGAAGTGAACAGAACCAGAAAAAAAATTTATACAGGGACAGCAATAAGGTAAAGAAAAACAACTCTGAAAGAATTAGGAACTCTTATCAGTGTAACCACCAGCCATGATTCTAGAGGGCTAATGACAAAACATGTTACTCACATTCAGATAGAGAGGTAAAGGTCTCAGAGTGCAGAATGAGACAGAACCAAGAGAACAAATCATATAATGACAACAATGTGCTGAAGACAAATAAGAGAAACCTGGGAAGAGCTGCATGAACCAATATAAAGTACAGTGACCAGTACCAGGAGAACCATTTATACGATGACAATAATATTGTAAAGACAAACAGTTATGACTTAAGAACTCTGATCAACATAATGATTCCAGAGAATTCATGATAAAACATGCTACTCACCCACCCTCTTGAGAGGTTTGAGAAATATTTTTGGGGGGCAGACACTGCCAATGCAGAAATTTGTTTTTCTTGACTATACATGTTTGTAAGAAAGGCTTTCTTTTTCTTTCTTTCTCAGTTGGGTGGGTAAGGGGTGATATGAAGGAAAGGAGGAGAATTTTTGCTGATTAAAAAAAATACAATTTAATTTTTAACAAGTTGACAGGGCTTTTCTAAAATGGATACTGCTATTAGCTTCTGTACATTTATGTTCCTCTATCTGCAACACTGTGATAACATTTGCTATTTATCAACTCCAGATATGCCAACATTGAGACAATGTCTATAAATGCTGTGCACTCCTTGGGTATAAGCTGATATGGCTGACAAAGTATCATGGCCTTAACACTTTATTTGGGGAGATGGGGTAAAAAAGAAGAAAACCTACCGTGCAAATATGAGGCCAGTGTTCAAACTGCTGAAAAACTCCTCGGTGAAGTTCTTCTTTATACAGGTCTTTGTAAAACTGTGGGAGCTTTGACACCCAAATGCCATTGTTATGCTTGTTTAGTATCTCCTTAATTCGCATCTGAACCTCATCCATTTTATAAGTGTTAGACACAGAAGGCATGCTGTTTGTTTTCTGAATAGTCTCATTTAAATTATCTTCAAAGCAAAAGATTGAAAGAATTAACCAAAACACTCAGTATTTTGTGTAAAGATGAAGGAAAAAAAACACTTTGTTACCCAGTACCTTACCTAGAACCACAGGATCATAGACTTAGAACTGGAAGTGAACTCAAAGGTCATCTGGTCTAAAACCCTCATTTACAGATGAGGAAACTGAGGCCCAGAGAGGTTCAGTGACTTTCCTAAAGTCATACAGGCAGTGTTAAGTTGCAGACTCAGGATCTGAACCCAGCTCTTCTGACGCTAAACCCAATCTTTCCATTCTAACACTCATCTGTCTACTGCTTTTTCTGCTCATTAGTCTACTATTTCTGTAAACACAACAAGGGCTTCGAGGTCTGAGAAGGCTGAATATGGGAGGCAGAAAGATTAAGTTGCAAAGGAGAAGAGCAAGCTCACTTCACCTCCATGCCAGTCAAACAGGGTGGAGGGTGTCTAGCAGCCACACACAAAGAGGTGTTATCCAAATAACAGTTAGCTGTTCTGTAGGTCTGCTTCAGTTTATTCAGAAACAACAGGCAAATAGCATTGCTATAGAAGAATTAATAAAATATGCATTTCAAAAACAAGCTTTCTACCTCCAGTCCAAAATGTGTTTTACACAATTTTGGCAGAGAGGCAATGACACATGTTCTAACTCACAAATTTTATGGGTATTAGAACTTTTAAATGCTTTAGTTTGTAAAAATTACTTGCCCAGTCTGCAAATTTTCCCCTTTAAGAAGGAGAATGAGTAAATCATTTTTGAAAACAAGTCCAAAGAAGTGATCAGTCTATGATAAACAACAATAACAAAGTTTACATTTATATAGTGATTTGTGAGTGTACTTTCATATCCATTACCTTACATTATCCTCACAACAATTTTGTGAGAGGTGGTTAGCAAAGGTAGCAAAGTGTTATTATGTCCATTTTACAGGTAAGGAAATTGAGCCATTAAGTGATTGGCCAAACTTAGGAAGCAGCAGAGACAGGCCAAAGACCTCAAGGCTTTTAATTCTAAAACTAGGATTCTCTCCACTATAGCATGCTAATATCATTACACAAAAAAGATCCCTTCTCTTCAGTACTCTAGATCAAGGTTTCTTAAACTTTTTCCACTGGAAACCCCTTTCCAGTTTCAGTTTTGGCAGTGTTCCTTGGTGTTGTGTGGCCTGAGGGCATGTGCAGTGCAAGGTGTGCATATTTTGTGTTCAGAACCAAGGCTGCAGTGAAGTTCCGCAATGCAACATGTCAGCTCTACAACCCTGTACTGACCTTTAAATACATTCATTCTATGAATAAGAGTCACTTTCTCCTGTTTGTTTTAGCCAGCTATTATTCCATAATACTTTTCTATTTACTAAATGCATATTGTTCACTCATTTTATATAAGTGAAAATCTGCAAGACATTATATATGTGACATATATATACATATATCTATATCTATATCTCTATCTATATATAATTTTTTAAGCAAACCTGCATAATCTTCTTTTTCACTGGAAGTTATTTAACTTGCCTAAGTTAATTTGCCTGCCCAAAAGGAGATGGATTGAGTTATATGCTAACTGGAGCAACTTGTTTTAATATTTTAAGAGTTGTGTAATACTTTCCAAATTTCTTTTGACTTTGCAATTGTAAACTACACACAAGCTAACAAAAGCCAATTTTCAAATAAAAAACATCCATGTTAATGATGGGTTCCTATGTAAGAACTGAGTTTCTTTAAAAATATCTTCCCATCTCTGCCTGAAATTGAATGGCTCTTATAGAAGTAAAATCTGCCACTATGAATTTTTGTCCCCACAGAGTCTCTAGAACTTCAACTGACAAAACAGTCTGAAAACTACTGGACAAATACATTATTCCAATAAGACTCTATTGACAAAATGTATTTCTGGAATATTAGAATGCAAAACAAACACATGTAAATCAAATCACATTTCTGACGGGCCAACTAAAAAAACTAGATGTGCACTCATGAAAAAGTTTACTATAATATACATTAATGTTACCTCTATTTGTTTGGTATATGTCATATCTAAAGCAGCAATTTAAAAAAAATCTTAGATTTAAAGTAGAAGGCAGAACCAAAAATCTATTTTCAAGCTATCAATGTGGTCATACAAAGTTAAAATACTACTTACTACTACCCTCATGGGGTTGCCATATTCTGATTTCTTCTCTGTTCCTTCTTAACCAATTACTATACCTAAGCAGCTACATGGGTACTCTGCAATTGCAGACAGGGAAGAGATGCATCTATAGAGTGTCAAAACAAGGTTAAAAGGAGAAAGTGCTCCCTCCCAGAGGTATGGCTAGATAACTTTGGCCTAGCTGGTGGAACACAGTTAAGGGGTATCAAGAGAGGATACATACCATTTATATCTTTAGGAGAACCTCTTGACAGATGCACCTGAAATACTGGTGGAAGGGATGCTTTTGGGTTAGACCTAAAAAGTTAAAGAAATTTTACAGTTAAAATTATAGCCATATGTAATTAGAACTTCAAATTGTATTTTTCATTTAAAGTCTTCTTAAAGTTTCATCATTCATTTAAATACTTTTTTTAAAAAAGCAATGATGCCAAGAAACAAAGCATATGACTACAAATTCACCAAATCTGCCAATTTAGAAAGATTAATCTCTATATGGTGTATCTAGAAATAAGTAAAGAGCTTTTCCTGATCTTGGAAATCTAAGAGTTCCCCATCTTTCTTGACTTGGAAAAAAATAAAAAAGAAAAACACTTTCAGATGAATGGAGGTCTATTGAGAGATTCTCAATTAAGAATACATGTGATGACAAAGCATTCAGAAATAAGTATTAGGATTTCACTCCCCACATGTATAAATTTAGGGCTTAATGAATCTCCCAAATGGGAACTGACGAGAGAGGCAGCATAGGGTAGCAGAAAGAACACTAGACTAAGAATCAAAAGGCCTCGTTTCTGGTCTTTGTCACTTATAAGCAAGTCAAAAATTCTGAAGCCTTACTTTCATTAGTAGGAAAATGAGAGATTTAGAATCAGAACTATAGAACTAGAAAGGACTTCAGATATCAACTTGGCCAAGAAGTCCCCTTTAGTTCTAAAATGGGTCGCTAGATGGCACTGCAGATAGAATCCCAAGCCAGGAGTCAGAAAGATTTACCTTCCTGCCTTCAAGTCGGCTTCAGACACTTCCTACTGTGTTACACTGGCCAAGTCACTTAATCCTGTTTACCTCAGTTTCCTTAACTGTAAAATGAGCTGGAGAAGGAAATGGCAAACTATTTCAGTATCTTTGCCAAGAAAAACCCAATGGGGCTATGAAGAGTCAGACATGACTAAAACTACTGATCAAGTTCTAAAACTGCAGGATACTATAAAGTCTTTAATTCCATAGAATGATAAACTAAATCTCTCCAATCAAGTTTTTGTCCATTAAGCAGCGGCTAACAGGTAAAGTGTTAATACAGACCAAAGCATAGTATTCTTCACCTTCCTCTTTTTTTTTTTTGGTTCAAGTTTCCTTCCACAAAATGACTAATAGGAACTATGTTTTACATGATTGCACATGCAGAACCCATATCAGATTGCTTACCATCTCAGGGAAATAGAAGAGATGGGGAGGGAGGGAGAGAATCTGGAACTCAAAATAAAAAAAAAAAAGAATGTTACAAATTGCTTTTTACATGTAATTGTGGAAAAATATTTTTTTCCAAGTACCCTCAAAGTCTTTTGGAGAGTGTGTTTAGTATGTCAGAAAGTTTACATTCACTCTATCTTTCATAGACAGTCATAAAAAATTAATTTTGATGAAAAAAATAAGTTGCATGAATTGCCAGCAAAAGCATTTATCTCATTAAAGCATGAATCTCATTAAAGTAAAAGTTTGATAGTAAAATCTCTCATTATTCTATTACATAAGAACAGCCATATTGCCCTGTATTTGTGAAAGCCTCACACAGAAAAGCCACTTTTGATTCTTTTGTGGTCTTATAATCATTCATAGTTAAAATTTTAAAAACCTAGAGAAAAATATTGCCTTAAAAATAATTAGGCACAAGAAAGTTTTAGATAAGGGTGAAGAAATCTGAGCTATGGATTGAATCCAATTTTTGTCATTTGATTCTTAAGACATTTTTAAAAATGAAGTGTCTGCTAGTTGCTCACAAATTGTACTATTAATATTATTTATACTATTAATATTAATAAAAAATCAACTATCTGTATAGCTGAAAGTTCTGGAGGTAAGATGTTCTTCACTGCAGATGCTGGAATATTCTAAATTTAGCACTTGACTCTGATATTTCAAGACTGAGATGTTAAAGCATCTGGTTACTGGTAAATTTTTGACAGATTACTTTGATGAGGAAGCATACTATAATAGAAAGAGAACTGGATTATTTGGTATCAAAAGACCTGGGTTAAAAATCTGCCTCTATCACTCATTACCTGTATGACCTTGGCTTAACTCTTTAAAACCTCAGTTTTCTCATCTACAAAAATGAGAAGGTTGGACTAAATAGCCTCTAAAGTCTCTTCCAGCTTTAGTTCTATGATACCATGAGGAAAAAGGGGATAGAGGAGACAGGATGAACTGACAACAAAAGCAATGGACCTAACCGAGGTGGGGTTGAATGTGAGGCTAGGGGCAATGGCGAGGTCTGCCAGGTCTGCCACGTGCTTAGGAAAATCCAAATAAATGAAATGAGAGGTGTTGGCCAGTTAGGAGAATGGAACAAAGACTGCAAGCATTGGACAAGCAAGGAGACGTTTGCTAGCAGCTGAGGGGATCAGAGCTTCTGATGTTGACTGAGGGGTCAATTTCAGGCAGCCTTTGGGGTAGGTGGGGTAGGAGGCAATACCTATGCGTAGCAGTCAGAATGACACACAAGAATTAACAGGAAGAAGATGGTAGAGATCGTCATCTTCCCCACTTTCTGTTTGTTTCTCCCCATCTCCCTTGCAAGTGTCTTCCCTTACCTATTTTCAAGTATCCCTCTCCCCTAACCTCTTTTCTCCTCTCATTCCTGGTCTTTCCTCTTTTTCCTTATTATTCATGCATGTCAAACATACGCCCAACTCTTTTCTCCTCTATTTGTCAAAATGATTTTTCTACTAAATTTCCCAGCATTCTTAATCATCTTTATATAGTACATTATAAAATTTTATAACACTAATAATGCCTCATAACAGTGGTTTATATATAGTATGTGCTAATTAAATTTTCACTGATTAACTCAAAGAGGCTAATGTCAAAAGAGACTGAGGCTCAGAGGACGGTAACACCTTAATTATTTGGACTGTTAAAATTGGAAAGCTGAAGCCAAGACCATGCAATCCTTTAGGTTACAAGTAGAGCTGAAGAAAACCAACATTAAAGAATCTTCATCAATTACTGTCAGAGTCCAGTGCCAAGCCTTCCCAGAAACCCAAAGATGTGTAAAAGTAAGGTTGAGACTATAAACAGGGAATCAAAGACAACTTCCCAACCCATTCAGTCATGCAGCCTGGCCATTTCACTATCTGCCCCACTCTCAACGCTAGAAGAGAACTCTCTTTCTTGATCACCTCTCTTCTACATGTTTGTTTTCTCCTATTAGAATGTAAACTCCTTGAGGCCAGCGATTGTCTCTTTTTTAATCTTTGAATCCCCAGCACTTGGTACAAAGTAGCCACTTAATAAATGCTTTTTCATTTACATATGCAGTCACAGATTAATTTGTTTGTTCATTAATTTATGAAAAAGGTAGTTTCATTTTATAGACCAAGAAAGAAAAGAAAGAGTACACTTATATACCATAGGTGGCCAAAAAAGCGGAACCCTGCAGGTATAAAGATGCAGATGGAAGGAAAAATAGATAACAGAATCTGATCTGGAAGACTTTAGGGACCATCTAATCCAGGCCTGTACAACATACTGCCCCCTGGCTGCAGGTCTGTTTTATAACCTTGACATTTTTCACAGGCTGCCTGAAATCCTTTGCTGGATTGTAAGCAGCGCATAGGCCATATGTTGTGCAGGCCTGGTCTACACTAAGACGGCAACCAAACTGGTAGAGAGTTAACAGTGTTCCACACCAGAGTGATAAACTTCATAAGATGGGGAGAGTCTGAAGAAGTTCCTTGCAATGGGAAAGACTAAGAACCCACTTTAAAGAAAATGACTGATTCAATTCAAGTGATCTACAACTTCTTTCCTTAACTCCAAGTCAAATCTCTTATACTTAACTTTTCTAATTAATAGTAATGCCTTCAAATATATCCCCTAAATCTTGCTATCTCTACCTTTTCAGGATCTAGGAAGATTAGACTGGAAATCACAGGTTTGGGAGTCGGCTATTGCCATATTCAACTGTTATCTCCATGTAGATGATTCTCTAGCCCAGTCCTCTCTCTTTAAGCATATCTTCAACTTCCGACTGGATATTTCTACTTGAACATTCCACTTTTACTAAAAACTCAACATATTTAAAACTAATAAGCCTTCACCTCAAACTAGTTTGTGACCAAAAAAAAAAAATAAAAATGAAAAAAAATGAAAAAAAAATCACTCACCAGGCTTGAAATCTTGTAATCCTTGACTTTTTCCTTCTGTCTTACCTTCATATCCAATCAACTTCCAATTCTTATCACTTCTTCCTGCACAAGGTACCTCTCATATGTACTTTCATTTCTATTCCTACAGCCCCTGCCCTAGGCTAGGTCTTTATGACCTCAGAATCAGATTACTGCAGTAAATTTCCCACCTGATCTCCTTGTTTCCAGTCTTTCCCCCACACGTCATTACTGCCAAATTAAGTCTTCCTAAAACATGATTAATCACATAACTCACTTGCTCAAAAATCTTCATTATACCTCCTCAACACCTACTAAATAAAGTCCAATTTCTTGAATGTGCATTTAAAGTAGACTACATCTATATTTAATTTCTCTTTCCAACTTTAACTACCACTGCTATCCTAAAACAAATGCATCTTTCCATTCATACTGGTCTGCACTGTCTCTTGAAAAGAACACGTGAATGCCTATCTCTCCATGTTTGGTTAACACTATAAACCCTGCCTGGAACCCTGCCCTCTCCTCTTTCTTTGCTCTTATTTAAAATTTATCTGACCTTCAGGTCCTAGCTCAAGTCCTAACTACTTCTCTAACCCTCTATGGCTTACTAGCACCTCCCCATGCTCTGCATTCCAAAGGCTTTCATTTCACAAAGCCATCACCTTAGCCTAGTCCCTGACCTCCTCTTACCTGGCTGATTCCAATGGCCTAATTAGTCTCCTTGCCATGAACATCTCCATTCATCCTCGACACAGGTATGAATGTGGAATAAAGTCCAGTTCTCCTGCTCAAAGAGCATATCTTCAGCTACAGTGTAGCTCTACTTACTGCTTCTAACATAAAATACAAACTCCTTCTGTTATTCAAAGCCCTTCACAATTGAACTCCAGCCTACCTTACCAGAGTGAATATACATTTCTTCCCATTGTAATCCTATGTTTTCAGCCAAACAAGCCTACTCTTTGTCCTTCACATATTCTCTATCCCTTGCTTTTCCCAGACCTGGGATGCACCTCTGCATACCTCAGATCTATCACTACCTTCTATATGAGGGCCTCCCCGAACCTACCACTGAAATTATCTTGAATTTACTTGAAATATAACACATTTTATATTTGCTTATGTGTGTGCCTGGTGTCTCCCCTGACAAAATATAAGTTCCTTAATAGCAAAGACTGCTTCATTTCTGTCTTTGCCTCCCCAGCACTTTGCTCAGGTAGGGATCTTAGGTTCTACAATAAATGAAGTTTAAATTATTTTATAGTTTTATTAGCTGACCTTAATTATAAAAGTACAGAAGAGGAACATCCTAAAATTCTCTCTTAAACACAACTCGAAACCTAAATTTTTTTTTGAACTCATGTGGCCTGGCCCTCAGTTGGGTTTTTCCCTGTGGTACAACCAGTAGAGTTTTCTTGATAGAAAAACAGCCCTGCATTTCATCCTAGATCTCAGTTTAAGGTAAATCACACATATGTTGTGAGCTGTAGCCTTATTGATGCTCTTGAAAGATTTGAGTATAAGTGTCCCCTTCTATACCTTCTAACATCATTTGCAGAAAGCAGTATGGCACAATGAAAAGGACGCTGGATTTGGAGTCAGAGAACCTGAGTTGGAGTCTGGCCTGTCACCTGGGGCAAATCATCTAAGTTCTAAGTCCATTTTATCCTCTGGAAAGTGAAAGAACTGATTCGCCTACTGCTAAGGCACCTCAGAGTGCTAAATCTAGGATCCCCTGATTTTTTCCTTTTCACTTTTTCTTAGCCCTGTATCCTAAATAGGTCTTCATGAGGCTCCAGGACTCTGAGCCATACGTATAAAATGATTTTTGTGACCTTAAAAATCACTAGAATGACTCCATATTGAGTATTTCAATCCAAGGTAAAAGGAATGAATCATATGGATTAGCTCCATGGCTAGTCGTCCCACTTTAAATTAATGTATGATCCTTGACTTATGGAAATGAAAAAAAACCACAGGGTACACTATCTTCCAGAAAGAAAAAAAAAAGGTTGTGAGGTAGCAGGGGAATATTAGGTAAGATCCAATAGTTCTAGAGGCAGACTGTGTCTGCTTGTCCACATGCTCTGGGTTAGGTGGTAAAACTACCAAGAAGGTCTTAGGGCCACTCTCCTAGCTTTATCATTTATAATTCTGTTTGAGAAAGAAGTGAAGGGAAGGATTTTGTTCCTCCTCCACACCCACCCTAAAATTGCACATGATCTGCCCCCTAAGGTTTCTATCTACCTGGAAACCTACGGTATCTTGAAAGGGCGTGTTAGGACAACAAGCAAAGAAGATGGAGAGCAGGGGTAAAGGAAACAAGATGACCAACACTCCAAGCTTCCCTTCCTATCACTGTAACGGCATGTAAGGAAATCCAGATTGCTTATATAACATGATTAGTAGGTGTACAGCTGGGTGTTTCTTCTACAAAGTTGCTTACGCTCCACTAAGGGTTTGTAAAAGCACAGATGTCGTTTGTACAAATCATATCTTAACAACAATTCCCTCTAGAACACATACTACAAGTTTTCAATCCATCCTTTGCTGGAAAACTTCCATTAAAAGGGAACCCACCACCTCCCAAAACATCCTATTCTACTTGCCTCTGCAATTTCTGCTGATTGCTCTTAATCCTACCCCAAGTTGAATTCCTTAGCCCTTAAACTAACTGATGATGACTATCACATCCCCTCTAAGTCTTCCTGTCTTTAAACTAAAAAGCCCCAGTACCTTCAGCTGACCTGCTCATGGCATAAACTTCATATCTTTTATTTTGGATGCTCCCTGGCAAACAACAACAATAACAACATTCATATTGCCATTTAAAGTTTGCAAAATGCTTTATGAATTATCTCATTTGATCCTCAAAACAACTTTCTAGAGTTTCAGTGGGTTCTGAAACCATCTGTTAAAAAATATGACACTGAATTATTTTGCAGTTGACTAACATGATAGAAGATGTATATTTATTAGTCCAATATCAATAAAAATCTTTGAGTAATTGGTGGATCCTTTGCATTAAAGCAATGAAAAATGATTATCACAATTTAATAAGCACAGCCAATGATTTATGAACCTGAGAGGTATCTTTTCCAGCCAAATATCAAAATAAAACTGAACACTGAACCACATCTTCAAACTACTATATCACAAAGTGATAAACCAAGATTTTTAAAAAAGTTATTACATTATTCTCACTTAAAGTATCATTTATATTCTGAGTGAGAACAAAAAGGTTTTGTACCATTAGTAAAATATTTTCAAAGCATTTCATATTTATCTTATCCTTACAAAATTCTATTTGTATAAAATGTGTAAAATATATATTAGTACAGTCATACTAACATGATTATAAGTGAAATAAATATATATGTACACACACATTAGAGAGCAGTAAACATTTTTTACTTAGAGTAAAGTGGGAGTGACAATAGCACCCACCTACCTCAAGAAGTGTCCTAAGGCTCAGATGAGGTAATTTATGTATTTATGCATGTATGTATGTATGTATGTAGGTAGGTAGGTAGGTAGGTAGGTAGGTTGGGAGGTAGGTAGGTAGGTATAGCAGCACTCTGCAAAGCTCTACAAATGTGAGTCACAACTATTAGGATCCAGGAAGTCATGGAGGTATACATTCTTTACTATTTTTAGATAAAACAAGCAAGAATATCTTGATATACTCAGTGAAAATCAAACAGATATTAACCATGTGTTTACTCTGCATCACGCATTGGGGACACGAGAATGAAAGAATTCCATTTCACACAAGCAGCTGGGGTAGGGGATCAGGAAAGGCTTCATGCATTAGATGCTAAGAAGCAGAGGTTAAGGAGAGAGAATGCATTCCAGAAATGTGGGATAGTCAATGAAAAGGTGTAGAGATGGCAGATGGAGCATTGTGTGTGAGGAACATAGAGATAGCCAGTGTGGAGGGAATCACACAGTGTAAGAGAGTGCATCATGTTTAATGAGGCTGAAATGATAGGCTGGGGCCAGATTTAGGGATTCAAAAGCTAAACAGAAGTTTCTATTGTATCCTAGGAGCAACAGGAAGCCACTGGAATTGACTGAAAAGAGGTATGACATGTTAGATCTATGTCTGAGGAAAATTACTTTGGCAACAATGTGGAGGACAGAGTAAAGTTAGGGGAGGTTTGGGGCGATCAAGGTGAGAGGAAAGGAGGGCCTAAATCAAAGTGGTATTTTCGTGACTAGAAAGATAAAGTCAGATGAGAAAAATGCTGTGAAGATAGAAAGGGCAATTATACAATAAAATAATCACAGTTAAGATTTCCAGAGCACTTTAAGGTTTCCAAAGCACTTCACACACACAGGGCGTTCTAAAGGTCTTGGTGCAGTTTGAAGTTTTAATAGCTGTAGATCTAGTTTGATCTTCAATACAACCACATGAGGTGGGTGCCATCATCTTCAATTTACAGAGGAGGTAACTCAAGCTCAGACAGGGCAAGTGACTTGCCCAAAATCACATAGCCAATAAAGGTCTGAGTCAGGATTCAAACCCAGGTCTTCTGACTCCAAGACCAACTCTCTCTATACTGTTATGTCCTGTGGTCTCCCTGATATCTGCACAAACTCCTACACCCAAAACAGATTCAGTCCTGAATCTGGGAAGTATTAAATATGACCATGTGCATATACACACATACACACAATAGAAAAGGTTGAAATAAAGTTATAGGACTTACTACTCTCCCTCTCTACCTTGTGATTATCTGTATTTGTTGTTGTTGTTGTTAGGCAATTGGGGTTAAGTGACTTGCCCAGGGTCACATAGCTAGTAAGTGTCAAGAATTTGGTCTAAGGCCAGAGTTGAAATCAGGTCCTCCTGACTTCAGGGCTGGTGCTCTATCCACTGCATGTATTTGTTCTCTTTATAGTGATTCTTTTTATAATTATATCTGTCCTTCTTTCTCCTTGTGAGTAGGGATCATTTCATTGGTTGTATTTGTATGACCAGCGCCTGGCACAGACCCTGGCACCTGAGAGGTGCTTCTTAAATATTTGTTGATTACTTGAGAAAAGAAAAATTTCCCAGTCAGGTTGGGAGAAAAATCTGAGTAGTCCTCCCTCGATGGCCTCAAAGGATGTTCCCAGAACAATTTTGAAGAGCAAAGAAATAATGTCACCAAGGGGGAGAACCTCCCAAGGAAAGAAACAAGCAAAAGGACACATTCTTTGCCAATTGGCTACTTTATTCACTAATATTTTGACTCATACATGCAGCTTGTCTTTCCTCCTACGTTTCCCCCACCCCACCAGAGACACAAACTGAGAAGACAATCAATCATGAGAAATGTCTCCATAATTTTTCCCTCAGTTGAAATAACCGTATGGTAGCATAGATTTCTCTAGACTGAACGATCCTTGTCCTTGTTAGAATAGATACATGTCAAATTAAAGGAGCTGTTGGGATGCTTGATTTAGGCTGTAGTGGGGGAAGGAAAAGGTAGTCAACGCACTCCCTCTTCTACCTCCCACTCAACTGTACTGCCATATTGTCCATTCCCTTTTTTTGTTGTTGTTTCCCTTCTAAATCCCCTAGGCTGGGGGTACAATGTTCCCCTCCCCACACCCCCTTTCTACCTCCTGTCACATAGAGGATACAAATAGGGGATAGGTGGAGCTGGAGCTGTAACAATAACCTGGGCTTTTCTCTTCACCAAAGGTGCTTAAGACACAAATAAACTACTGAAGGTATCTATGTTGATAGGAAGTAAAAAAGACTAAATAGATGAATATTTAGCATAATAACTAGATTTTTTTTTATTATGGCACAATAATGATGTTCTCTCTTTTAATGTGATTACCAAGTAGCAATCCGTAAGAAACAAAACTGATGGTACAGCTGTCAAGATAATAGATTAATTTTTCAACAGCAAGAATAGCTCTAAAATGTTAAGTAATATTAATTCAGCATAATGGCAGTCTAATCCACCCTAAAGTGAATATGCAACTGCTACAATGATGAGTATAACTATACTATATAACACTTACTATATAATTATAATTTTATGTTATCATGTTACCAGAATATGTATGCTTTGGTACATTTCTAAATAGGTAGCAATGTGATGCAATAAAATGAGGGAGGCATGTTACATAGTCTTGCCCCTCCTCCCACTTAACACTTCCATCTTATCCTTGGAATGCCAGGTTCCATGAAGGGCATTCCCACAATCCAAAAGAAGAAAGATATTTTCCTAAAATACTTTATCTGGTTAGTGGCACAGAACCTAAGTCTCCTAATTCCTAGCCTACGGCCCTTCTCCTCTATAGGCCTCCCTCTCTACCCCACCGGGGATATAGAATCTTGGGTTCTTTTGTTATTAATTTAACACATACCCAACATGACAAACTTAGAATGGTGTTTTCTGAAAACTTAGTCTTTTTTGTTGTTTGAGCTGTACTTGTGGTATTTTGAATATTGCCACACAAGGACTAAAAATCTTTTCTCTCATGTATTAAAGAGTTTAAAGAAACAATGTTAAAATGCCATCTTCTGTTACAATGAAAGGTAGTTGGATGTTTTTCCTCCATATTTACATATAAAGAGTTTTGATCTTGAAAACCAATACTTTACGTTTTAAAAATAGGCAGTCTTTGATGACACAAAGGCAGAGATTTTTTTTGGTTACCTCTGGCCTCTTTTTCTCTGTCTCATAAAGTGAATATTGTTGGCTCTGTCAGAAAGTTCTGGATACTGCTCAACAGACAAGACAAAATAGCCATCATAGCCTTATACCCTCCCAGTGCTCAAAAGTGTGTTGCTTCTCTTCCTCGGTCTGTGATCACAAGTACTAGGACATATAAATCTGAATGTGGATATAGCGGTGCTATGGCAAAGAGCATCTTAGCTGTTCCCCTTAATATTGTAAAAACTACAGGTAAAGTTCTCATAAAAGTTGCACACTACATTAAGGTATTATTTTGAAACAACCTAGTCATTTCAACTAAAGATATATATGCTAAGACACCAGCAATTAAGATAAGAATCATGAAAAAGGTATCACTGGTATTATTTACAGAGGAAGCAATAAGTATTAGTTACACTTGGTAAGCAGCTTGCTCTTGAATATATTTAAATTGTAGGGTATGAAAGAGACTAAAGTCCGAATTGATAAGATTGTAATCTTGCTTATTTACTTTACTTGTTCAGGGTCAGTCCAACTCTAAGTATACCAGGTACTCAACAAAGAATTAGGAACATATGTTAAGGACCTTATTACTACAGAATTTCATAGCAAAGAAAATCATTTTAAGAGTATGGATTGCAAGCAAATTAATAATGAAATAATCTGATAAGCATTTACCCTAAAAATTACAAAATTAGACTAGTTCAACTAAATATTTTATTTCAGTGTATCTAACAAACTCTGGGGCAGCTAGGTCACTACCTAGTACTTGTGGTATTTTGAACACCACAAGTGGATAGAACACCAGGCCTGAAGTCAGGAAGATTCAACCTCATGAGCTCAAATCCGGCCTCAGACATGTACTAGGTGTGTGACCCTGGGCAAGTCACTTAACCCTGTTTGCCTCAGTTTCCTCATCTGTAAAATGAGCTGGAAAAGGAATTGGCAAACCACTCTAGTATCTTTGCCAAGAAAACCCCAAATAGGGTTACAGAATTAGACATGACTGAAAAACGACTGAACACACAACAAACTCTATGTATACTAACCTATTTATCATTGTCACATGTCTCTGCATTGGCACTTCTCTGGACACTCCACTTCCAAGGGTAGGGGGCAAGGCATATGGTGAAGTTTCGTTACCAGACTTGACAGCTTTTTCTCTTAAAAGTGTGGGTTTTTTGCTGTCTCTTTCAGACTCTGAAGAAAATCCTGGTTGTCTGAGTGTTGCTTTTGGTTTTCCTATAAAAGAAGACATACATACAGGATTGCATAAACTTCCTAAAACTCAGGATTCATTATGCCACTCTTAGGCTAATACACAAACTCCTCAATCAAACTTACGTTCAAGGCCCTACCTCGTCCAACCCTCACAAGCCAACCACTTTCCATACTTACTCCACTCCAGATCCCAGCACTGTTCTTCAAAAACACTATCTTCATTACTGCCTCCATATTATTCCTTGGTCTCCCAACCACTTCTGTGACTGCTCCAGCTTAGTACCTGACTCCCCTCACTACTCTAGCCTTTCCCAAAGAACTTTATCTATTAAAGGCCAGGTACAGTCTCAGGAATTGGGATACAAAGAAAAGTGGAGGCATCTTGCCTCAATGAGTTTACATTCTATTGGCAGAAAAAACATGTCCACATGTAATTATATACAAAAGATAGGGATAAGACTTCACTGATATAGGGGACTCCTGAATGAGAAAAATCACTCTACCAATACAGATCAGCACCTTCTCTGCAACTTCTAGTCTTAGAGCACTAGGAATGAAGTCACTTATCCAGGGTCACAAGGCCAGTACAGGTTAGAAGTGTGCTTTCAGCCCATGTCCTCTTTGAGTCAAGACCAGCTCTCCTTCTACTATGCCACACTGCCTCTCATACAAATACATACACAAAAAGAAACTCAAGGTAATACCTGGGGAGAGGTGCTATCAGCTTAGGAATCATAAAAAGTCTCTTCTTTTTTTAAAAATTTACTTATAATTTTATTTTTCCCCCAATTACATGTAAAAACAACTTTTAACATTTTTTTCTAAACATTTGAGTTCCAAATTCTCTCCCTCCCTCATTGAAAAGGCAAGCAATTTGATATAGGTTATACATGTGTAGTCATGAAAAACATATTTCCATATTAGTCATGTTGTAAAAAAGAATACAGATAAGAACAAAACAAAACAAAAGAAAACCCCAAGAAAAATTAAGAAAGTAATAAAGTATGCTTTGATCTACATTCAGACTCTATCACTTCTTTTTCTGGGGATGGATAGCATTTTTCACCTTAAGTATTTCAGAGTTGTCTTGGATCATTGTAATTGCTGAGAATAGCTAAGTCATTCACAGCTGATCATCTTACAATACTGCTATTACTGTGTACAATGTTCTCCTAGTTCTAATCAATTCACTTTACATCAGTTCATGTAAGTCTTTCCAGGTTCTTCTGAGGGCATCCTGCTGATCATTTCTTATAGCACAATAGAAGGGAAAGGTATCTTCTAGGAGCTCTTTGTCACTCTTGGGTACTTCAGAGAAATCACAGCTTTTTAATGCTTAAAGACCTTAGAGATCATCTGGTCCGATATCCTCATGTTGGAAATGACAAACTGAGCAACTCAAAGAGGAGAAAGGTCTATCCATGGTCATGAACAAAGTCAACAGCAGCATGAGCATGAACCCAAGTCTTCTGGCTGCATTTCACTATACTGCTGACTGTTCTGACTGACTATACTATTCAATGCTGAGACTAAAATAAGTACTTAAATGCTATTGATCTCGCATGCTCCATGTAATTCCAGATTTTGTAAAAAAAAAAATACAAGTTTTACTTCTAAAAAAATTTATAATTTGCCAAATAAAATCTTAAATCAGAAATCTTGGGAGTCAGCCTCTAGTACTCTAGCTGATGCTTAAAAACAAAACCCATAATAATAAAAATACAAGGCTTTACAACCTATCTGGAGTTACTTCCAATTTCTTTTTGTTTTATCAGAAACCAATCTTCAAAAAAAATCACATCAAATTTACTTTATAACAATTTTCAAATGAAATTACTGACTTCAGGCATTTTTCTTTGAAATGATCCAAAATAAATATGTTAATGCCAGCTAGAATTTGAAAGTATTCATCCTGATCATGAATTTTTTTTCTATACAATTAACCATCTGTAGACAAAGTCTGACATCCAGTACATAAGACAACTTACCTTCTAGGAAAAATGGCGTGGTTTTCTTCACTCTCATCTGGCAATTCACCTGCCTTCCTGTTTTTCTTTTTGAACTCCTCTGGCGTGCTACCAGTTGAGCAATCCGGGCTGTCTCTGTGCAGGCCACAGCATAGCAAGTTATCTGCTTGTAGGAAGCAAGGAAAAAAATTTGAGACTTAAAATTTCCTAGGAGTAAGTCAAACAAGTACACCTCAATAAAAGTATACACATACAAATTATGGAATATTCCTCTTATTTACTCTCAATGATATCAATCCAGCAAAAATACATTTTTCAGCATATTTAATAACTGTCTTTCCCAAAAAGCTGTATTCATTTCATTTCTTAGTTTCAGAATCAGATCACAGTGTTGCTCTTCATATACAATGACAATAGTGCTGGATGGCTAGTAATAGACACCATGGTTACATCGAGTCATTTTTTTCCAATAGCAGTCATGGCTTTTTACTGATTTCTCTCTTTTTATCTGGTCCCCCTTGTAACACAGCTCTGCAAGATAGCACAATGGGACAGTTTGTGGCCATGAAATACAATGAAGCCAACTGGGTCATTCAGGAAATAATAATAATAATAATAATACTAACAACAACAACAAACACTTACATAGGCCTTCAAGGGCTGCAAAGCCCTTGATCCTCACAACAACCCTATTAGATAGCTGTTGTGATTATTTCCATTTTACAAATTAGGAAAACAAGACTGAGAGAGGTTACAACGCAGAATGAAAATAGGTCAATTTCATCACCAGTGGGCCCTTAGCTTCTTAAGTCCCCAGTTATTAAGTCCACATAAAATACCTACCACTTGGAAGGGAATTTCCTTCAGGAATACTAACTAGCTATCAAGAACCATACACGCTCATATTACTTCCTATGCTTTGTCAGCTAATCTGCTTTGCTCTTCAGACTTTTTATAGTACTAACATTAACTTAAGCCTCAACAGTCTCGTGATACAATCAAGTACACTTAGGTTTACATTATCTACATCACATTTTAAAATTCACTTTTAAAATCAGTTGAAAGGCAATTTTAAAATTCTGACGTCCACAAAAGTGAAAGCTTACCAATATCTTGATATTACTAATAATTACTTATTGATTGCCCTATTATCAAACCAAGAACAAAGGATGAGAGGTTCTAGATTGTGCTTTATGTGCTAATCATAGATGCACCCCATTTAGTTATCTGCTCTATCACTGCTGAGTTCAAGCCATTTGTTGAAAAATATCAGTAACTTAAGTTATAAGTGAAAAATATGCAAGAAAAATGACTAATGGGAGTCCCTAATATAGTATTAAAAAAAGCTCATCTTAAGCTGCATTAACAGAAATATCAGGCACAGAATAAGGAAAGTGTCAGTCTTATTCTCATAGTGAGCAGAACCCTGCTCTCATTGAGACACATCCAAAGAGGAAGAAGCTTCTTCTGGGCACCCCATTTAAGAAGTGACAATGGCACTCTAGCAAACCAGCAGAGTGGTAAGAGGACACAGAACCACATCCCTACAAAGATCTGCTGGAGCACTGGCTCTTTTTTAAGCCTGGACAAGAGAAGACTTAAGGGGAACAGGACAGTAGTCTTCAAATATTTGAAGGGTTGTAAAAGAGGATTAGACTTATCCTATTTGGTCATTCAGGGCAAAATTGGAATTAAAGGATACAAATTACAGTAAAGAATATCAAATCTCATTATAGAAAAAATATATACCCAAGTCCTTAACAATTACAGTTGTCCAAAAACAAAAAGTAGCACCCATGGTACCTCATTTATCATATGTAAAATGTATTTATGGTCACTGTATGACCCTTTGTTGGGGATGTTTTACAAGGAATTTGTACTTTGAATGAGTGTTGGGCTAGATCATTATTTCTCAACTCAAACTATACTGCAGAACAAAATAAAATACATAAAAATTCTCAGTCATGGATTATTTCACATTCAGTCAGTTCACTTTTAGACTCCAGTGTGAGTGATCAGCTCAGGATGTGAGGACCAGGAACCAAAGAAAAAGACAGACAGAGCAGTGGAAGGAAAAGGAAAGAAAAGAAAGAGGATAACATTCATTTTTGAAAACTCACACGTTTTTAAAATGTAATCACTTGGAAGTAAAATTTTAAGGACTAGTAAAAATTTGGACTAGAGGACCTCTGTGATTCTTTCCAACTCTTTAAGTCTATTGATGGTTCTGTGAACTTTTGAGAAGTTAAGTTTTCATTTAATTTATATGGCATATATATGTATATATGTGCAATTACCTTCTTACCTCTCCAGATCTACTGATCTCTATTCTGACAACTGCTGGCACACTTCTCAGATATGCCTCTAATGTAGGATATCCTAGTTGTTTGAATGGGATCCAATCACCAGTCAAGGATTTGTATTCCCCTTGTAGACGGGGTAATGCTATTCCATTCTTATGGGATTGCAGAACAGCTCGAAGCATCTTTGCAACCAAGTCTGCTTCCAGCATCTTCACCTGTAATTAAGTAGAAGAGAAAATCATGGCAATACAGTTCATCATTCCATAAATTTACAATTAGAAAGGAATTGACACATAAGTTGTAAAGCATGAAAGAGCTTACACAGGAGCTATTAATAGTGGCTATTCTACCATTAGAACAAATCCATTTCTTCTTGGTTTTGTGGGCAGGAAGTCTACCAATACTCCATTAGTTGTTGGCACACTATTCTGTACCTAGTCTTCTCCTCCTCTTGCTTCAGCTGCTTTCACAGAAAACGGATGCTATATCACAGGAGAGAAGGAACAGCCCTTTCTTGTTCTGAAGATGGTAACTTCTTCAGTTATGTGAAAGGGAAAGGAATCAAATGATTGGGTAAGGGTCAGGACAGAGCTATAGTTTCATTGCCCATCACACCAAAGAAGCATATTCTAAACCCTCCAGCTCCTATCATACACATTCTATGAGGTTGTTCTGTTATTATGTCACTATCTTATTATACACTATATCATGTCTCCCCAGTTTACTTCAACATTTCAAGGAATCCTCAAGGGTAGTCTATAACCTAAATTCCTACAAGAAGCCAAACTCCAAGCAACTGAAAAACTAAGCAGTGTCTGTAGAAGAGATAATGAACTATGCCTCCCTTCCCCATAGCAGGGAGGTGAGGAGAGAGGATACTGTATTAGGGCTGAATGTTATGTAAACTGCCATATGTGGTCACTACATTGGATATTTTTGTTTTCTTTATCACAATGGAGGGCTTCCCCCATCCCCCTCCATCTTGACATGACCGTGATATGAAGAAAAAAGGTACCAATAAAACTTAACTTAGAAAATAATATTTCAAGAATTTGTAAACTTTGTCAGCATGTTCACACCTTTTCCCCTCTTTCTATAGCACATTATTCATGGATACACCTTTCATCAACACATATCACGACGCCTCTAATCTAGAAGTCTGTCAGAGTTCATCACACTGAAGTCAACCTGGTGATGACCCTCCCTCTCTTGAGTTTCACTAGGCTGGTACTCAGATAAAAGGTAAGTCCATCACTGGGCCCATACTTGAAGCCTTTCCATTCCTACTTATATAAAATAGACTTCTACTGGTTGTGATTTTTCAAAGGACTTACCTAGTTTTTAAATACATAAACTGACATTTTAGTAGAATGAAGAACTGGTTTTCAAACAATACTCCAATACTTCATTGTATTTCATTGATGTGGAATTTCTACCACTGATGCAGATCAAAAACTCTCTATGCTTATCCAACCTGTGCAACTCTTTATCAGTTTCCTTCCGTAAGTTTACAACATGAAATCCACCAAATTTACCAGACATACTCTTTCCACTTTCCTGACATTATAAGCATACCCATGTAGTCTGCTATCCATTGACTATCCCTCACTTTCACCATGTGACCAATACATCTCTTTCAATTTATACATTTTCTCTGATGATGTCCTTTATATGATACATCTCGCCTGAATGAATCTTTGTTTGTAAAGTGCTCAGACCCACAATTTACCTCTCCATTACCCTTTTGGGATGTTCAACTTTGTAGCCACACATCTTCCATGGAATAATACTGCTATTTAAAACATAAGCCTTTGTTTCACGAGAAAGCTTGAGGTCATTAGAGGAACTATGCAACTTCCCAAAGACAATCTAGACTGCTGTCTAGAATGTCTGTTCAATTCTTGGGTCAACTCACAATATTTATTTGTACTATCTATGGAAGATAAATATACTTTTAGAAGAGCTCTATAGATTATCTATCTGAACCAGATTAAAATGTAACTGAGAAATGTTTAACAAAATAAATGAAAATACAGCACAACATAAGGTGAATCTGTGGTTTTCTAAGTCAACACGTGATGCCAGGGCTCTATTTCTACCTTGAATTTGACATAATTAGTCTACATGATAGGCATTCTTCATCATTTGGTTTTTCTAGAGAAAGAGATAGGCCAAACTCTTTTGCTCAAATACAATATGAGCTAAACCAGCCAAGCACTTTTTGAGGATGGAGACCTTTTTTTTTTCTATTTTTGTATCCTCAGTGCTTAGCCCAATTTCTGACCTATAACTTCTGACACTTCAATGGATTAGACTTGTAATTTCATTGATGTAAGTAAGTATTTCTCCAGCAGCAAAGATCACAACCCATCCTTGTCCATGAACTCCTATAAATTTTCCACAGGTTGTGAATCAAATAAGTTTTGAGGGGCGGGAGAACATATGAATACAACATGGCTGTCCCTCTTTTCCCTCACTCTCACTAGATAACTGGTCCCTTATTTTTCCAGTCACACACTCCTTTTGATATTCTTTATGGCTTTTTCCTCTCCATATATTTTGTCATGAGCAATATATGGCACACCTATTTTTGTCTGCTATAAGTCTCTCCACTGTCCTTTGAGTGATCCACATTTTGATTCCTTAGCAATTGCTGTACTGTATGATCTACGGTCACATAACATGATTGGAAGAACACCAGTATTAAAAAAAAGTGATGGATTTTCTGTTTCAGGGAAAAGGGTGGTACCAGTAAGTGAAAGTGCTCTAAAATTTCCCAAATGAAATTCATCCTGTTTCCTTTCCTTTATTCAATTTTAGGTCCAGTTACTCTCTGGCCATCTTCAAGTCATTCCTTCCAATGACCTCTTCAGCTCTAGTCCTGGAGCACTGCACTCTGAATGGTGAGAGCTCTCCATAACTAGCTGCTTTTTTCTGGCAAGCTATGCATAACAAATCAATTCTGTCCTTCCTTTAAAGGAAGTATCAATCAACTACTGTAGGGATCAATCACCACCCTAGGGATTTCTCAGTCCAAAATACTGTCCCCTGACCACCACTCTTCTGCAAGTGTTGTTTTTCCCCCTCTTCCTTTCTCCATGCCAGCAGCAGTGCGTCCATCAGGTATCTAGTCAGTCCATCCAACTGCATATTGTAGTTTGGACAAGACACATCTTCGCCCACTTAAGTTTTCCTTCTGTGCATAGCATGAGCTTCTTTGAGTGGTTATGGATCTCATTTAGGAAGCTTTGGTGTGTTCCAGGGCCTGATGCAATCATTACCATGCCATCCACAAAAAGACTGCACCACTTACAGAGAATCTATCTTGCACGTGGATTCTATGCTATATATACTCCATGACAGTAACAATCACTTTTAGTAGGTATATGCCTCCTTATTTTATGCTTCTCTTGATATTAGTAACTAGAGTGCCAAAGTTCTTCATTAAATCTGTCAAGAAAACTAAGCTTCTGACATATACATGGGAAAACGCTTTCTCAGAGAAAGGCCCTTAAAGTAGTATTTTTACCCTATCAATCAAAGGGATTTTTTAAACTAGTCAACAAACAATAAGCATAGTGGGATCTTATATTCTCTACACTAAGTCAAATGTGTGACTATAAAGTTATGGTCTACCGGAGAATGTCAGAATTTTTTTTTAAGTCCTCAACTTTTCACCAGGAATATCCTTGATATATGTGTACACTATCATCGTAAAGACATTGTAGAGATGAAAAAGTAGGCACGTGGTTGGTAATTATAATTTCCATTGTTTTCTTTTAGTGGCAATAAAATCTACATTTCCCCCACAATTATTCAGTATCTTTCTCTCTTTTCAAATTTCTTAAGAATCGATTCCTCAGTTTCTTCAAAAGTGTGTTGCCTTCGGTCTGGACTTCTGTGAATAATTGGTCTGGTTCAGCTGTTCTTACTATCCTTTTTTATTAGTGCTACTTTGATTTCCTTAGGCAGTTTCAATCCAAACAGTTTGTTGATATTAACATATGTTTTCCCTTTTCATTTTGCTTTTTGTCCTTCCTGTAACATCTTTAAATGTTCTTGTGATGATATGACATAGCTTGTTCTCATACCACGCCTTCTTGGCTGGCCACTAGGTGATGATTTGTGTGGCCATGACAAGCCATGAAACAAAATGGCCTTGCACATCACTGACACTTAGTAAATGTCTGTTAAAGTGAACCAAACTCATCTTTCCTAGACTCCCAACTACCTCCTCCCATTTAGAAACCCGGCTGCCACAGACATTTCAAACTCAACATTTCCGAGAAAGAACCCACTATTTCTCCCCTAAACCCAGACTTTTACCAGTCTTTGAAGGACATCTACTCCTTCTAGTCTACCAGGCCTTCAATCTCAGCATTATTCCTGAATCCTCACTCTTCCTCACCCCATCTATCCAATCCATGGCCAAATCTTGCCATGTCTAGCTTCACAATACTTCTTGTATTTGTCCTCTTCTCACTACTCTTATACAACCACAACCTTAGCTTAGGCCTTCATTACCTTTCACCTAGACTATTGCAATGGCCTCCCTAATTGCTCCATGCCTTAAGTTTCTCCCCAAACCAAACCATCTTTGACATAAGTACTAAAGTAAATGCAGATATGACTAGGTTACTCCTGTACTCAAGGGCTCCAGGGACTTCCTATTGCCTCTAGAATAAAATATAAATTTGTCTGTTTTTAGTGGCCTTGATGCGCTGGACTCAACCTATTTTTCTAGCTTATTTATAAATTATTCCCCCTTTCTGAACTTATGGTTAGGCCAGACTGTCCTTACTGTTCTTCAGGCACAATAACACTCCACCCCTCTTCTCTGTGTCTTTGCACTGGCTCTACCCAAGTCTGTTGCACATTTTCTCTCCTTACTTCCACGCCTCACTGAACCTTTCACTTCCTTCAAGCCTCAGTTCAAGCACCACCTTCTACATGAAGACTTTACTGATCCCCACACCTGTCTGTTCCCTCCATCTCTAACTGCTTTGTATTTAACTACCTTATATATTTATTTTATATTTATTACATAATTTTACATATTACATACAATATATACTATTATATATTTATATTTATTATACAATAGAAATGAGAAAGGATGGCTTAGTGGACAGACAGCTAGCCTTGAAGCTAGGAAGATCTGGGTTCAAGTCTTTAAACATCTTGGGACTCCAGGCAACTCTAAGTCGTGGAGAAGGTGACAACCTCCATGAGTAAAGGAAGTTTCCTCACCTGCGCCAAAGAAATCACAGATCTAGTTATCCTTATAATTGTACATGTATGTGTTGTCTTCCCTGATGGGATAGAAGCTCCTCGAGTGCAGGGATTCATCCAACACCTAGCACAGTGCCTGCTACATGGTAGGCACTTAACAGAGGCTTGTTGATTGATTGATTGATAGTCCATCCACTGTATCTTCTATTGTTTCTTCTGTTGAAATGTCTCCATTTTGCCCCTCTTGCCATTCTCAATGACATTAGCCTAGTCCAATTCATTTATGAGATCACAGGTTTAGGAAGAATAAACCTTAGAAGTTAACTAGTCCAAATCCCTCATTTTACAGATAAGAAAAATGATGCCCAGGAGGTTAAGTGACTTTACAAAAGTCACACTTGTTAGCAGAACCAATGTTCAAACTCAAGCTCTAGGATTCTATCTGAGCTATCAGAACAGATTCTTAATTTAGCCTCCTTGACTATAATTATAAACACACACACACACAATTTAGTGTTTACAAATTACTTCTCTGTTCTACTTCATACATTAATTTAATCTTCCCCAAAACTGCTTTCATCAAGACCCACTCTGATCAAAATTCTTCACGAACTTTCCCCATTGTCCCAGTATAAGGTTACAGAATCTTTAACTGGGAGTTTATAGAGCTTTAAGTTTACAGAGCTACATATCTGGAAAGGATAGTACAATTCATTTAGTTCAACACCCTCAACTTAGAGATGAGGAAACAGACCTTGAGAGGCTACATGACTTGCCTGAGATTACACAGGTAAAAAGTAGCAGTCACAGGGGGCAGCTAGGTGGCACAGTGGATAAAGCACTGGGCCTGGAGTTAGGAGGACTTGAATTTAAATGTGGCCTCAGACTAGATTCTTGACACTTACTAGCTGTGTGACCCTGGGCAAGTCACTTAACCCCAACTGCCACCCCCCCCAATGTAACTTCTTTTATCTATAGTCAAAAGAAAAAATGTTCTAAATCGCTATTGATTAGAGAAATGCAAATCAAAACAGGTTTTGATTCTGAGGTACCACATCACAACTATCAGACTGGCTAACATAACAAAACAGGAAAATGATAAATGTTGGAGAAGATATGGGAAAATTGGAACACTAATGCATTGTTAGTGGAGTTGTGAACTGATTCAACCATTCTGGAGAGCAATTTGGAACTATGCCCAAAAGGCTATAAAAATGTGCATACCCATCAATAACACTTCTAGGACTGCATCCCAAAGAGATAATAAAAATGGGAAAAGTACCTACTTGTACAAAAATATTTATAGCAGCTCTTTCTGTGGTGGCAAAGAACTGGAAATTAAGGGGATGCCCATCAATTGAGGAATGGCTGAACAAGTTGTGGTATATGAATGTAATGGAATACTACTGTGCAATAAAAAATGATGAGCAGGCAGACTTCAGAAAAACCTGGAAAAACTTTTATGGTCTGGTGCTGAGTGAAGTGAGCAGAACCAGGAGAACATTGTACACAGTACCAACACTGTGTGGTGACTGACTTTAATAGACAGGTCTTCTCAGCAATGCAAGGATCTAAGACATCTCCAAAGGTCTTAGGATGGAAAATGCCATCCACATCCAGAGAAAGAACTATGGAGTCTGAATGTAGATCGAAGCATACTATTTGCCCTTTTTTTCCTTCTGTTTTGTTTTGTTTCTTCTTTCTTGTGGTTCCTCCTATTGGTTCTAATTCTTTACAATGTGACTAATGTGAAAATATGTTTAATAGGAATGTATATGTAGAGCCCACATCAGATTGCATGCTGTCTTGGGAAGGGAAGTGGGGAGGGAGGGGGAAAAATTTAAAAGTCAAAAGCTTATGGAAGTGATCGTTGAAAACTAAAAATAAATTAATTAATTAGAAAAAAGGAGGAAAGAAAAAAAAATAAAGCTTTGTTCAACCATTCACCAAAAAAAAAAAAGTGGGAGTCACACCTCAGGTCTTATGTTTCCAAACTCAGCACTCTTAAGTGTCTTGTCTTAAGCGGCTTCTGAGCCCTTTGTTTACATATGGGGGAACTGAAGCTGAGAGAGGTTAAGTAAACTTTCCCAAGAACACATAGTTAGTGGCAGAGCTCCCATAAAGACATGGAACTCCCAGACCAGGGCTCTTACCATGCCAGCAGACTGGCTTTATAATCTATCTCCAGGATACCCCCAGTTATATTCACCCATACTCTGCCAATATTTTCTCTGTAATGTCTCTTGAATCCACTCCCTTCTACAGTCACAATCCATGTCCTGGTCCTAAAACACTCATTCCTTTCCTAGTCTCTTGTTATAAGACTCCTAACCTACCTGCCTTTAGTTGTCTCCCCACAAAGCTAAAGTACTGAGAATTACACTCTTTTGATCAATCACCAGCTTGCTAGAAATGTAAAGGGGAATCATTTAGGTGAAATTCATGTTCTCCATCATGTTGTTTAAGGGCCCACTTTCTTGCACGCAACTTACTTACTCCTTCCACTGAGCTCTCACACATGTCATTTCCTCCAACTTGGAATGTCCTCCAACATTTCCCCCCATCAAATTAATAATATAAAACCCTAGAAGAAAAGTATTGTTTTCTGTGTCTCCTCTGTCAGACATATATGATTCTACATATTATACAAGAGAACAACAGTTTTGGCTTACGTTAATAAGAACTAATAAGATTTAACCATTTTTGTTAATGAATTTGCTGGGAAGTAGAATTTGCTTTTATGGGTAAGCTCTCTAGCCAAACATTAATTTCTGTTCAAATAAATAGGCCATTAAAATTACTCTAAGGTTGGATAATGTGACCTGTCTCTAAGGTGCTTTCTAATTCAACAATTCCCTGATTCTAAATAATGGATGACTGATTCAAAATTAACTGTTATGTGAAACTAAGGATTTTAAAATTTTTTTCAATTTTTTTCAATTTTTTCAAAAAAATTTTATATTTTTCCAATTACATGTAAAAACAATTTTCAACATTTTTTAAAAACTGAGTTCCAAATTCCCTTTCCCTTCCTCTCTTCCCCCCAAGTGGGAAAGCAAGAAATTTTATATAGATTATACATGTGCAATCATGTAAAATGTTATTTCCATATTAGCCTGCTGCAAAAGAAATCACACACACACACAAAACCCTAAGAAAAATAAAGTTAAAAAAAGTACACTTTGATCTGAATTTAGACTCCATAAGTTCCTTCTCAGGAGGTGGAGAGCATTTTTCATCATAAGACCTTCAGAACTGTCTTAGAACATTATACTGCTAAATCATTCGCAGCTGATTGTCATACAATGTTATTATTATTTTGTACAATGTTTTCCCAGTTCTGCTCACTTCACATAAGTCTATCCAGGTTTTTCTGAAAACATCGTGCTCATCATTTCTTATGGAACAATAATATTCCATTACATTCATATACCATAACTTGTTCAGCCATTCCGCAATTAATGGGCATCCCCTCACTTTGCAATTCTTTGCTACCACAAAAAGAGCTGCTATAAATATTTTTGAAAATGTGGGTCCTTTGACCTTTTTTATGATCTCTTTGGGATACAGACCTAGTAGTGGTATTGCTGGATCAAAGGGTATGCACAATTTGAGTGCTCTTTGGGCATAGTTCCAAGTTGCTTTCCAGAATGGTTGGATCAGTTCACAACTCCACCAAGAGTGCACTGGTGTCCCAATTTTTCCACATCCACTCCAATATTTATCATTTTTGTTTTTTGCCATGTTAGCCAATCTGATGGGTGTGAGTTGGTATCTCAGAGTTGTTTTAATTTGCATTTCTCTAATCAATAGTGACTCAGAGAATTTTTTTCATATGACTATAGCTAGCTTTGATCTATCTGAAAACTGTTCATATCTTTTGACCATTTATCAATTGGTGAATTACTTGTATTCTTATAAATTTGACTCAGTTCTCTATATATTTGAGAAATGAAGCCTTTATCAGAGACAATTTCTGTAATATTTTTTTTCCCCATCTTCCTGTTCTCCTTATAATCTTGGCTATATTACTTTTGTTGGTGCAAAAACTTTTAAATTTAACATAATCAAAATTATCCATCCATTTCATATCTCGTAACGCTACCTTCTGTTTGGTCATAAATTCTTCCCTTATCCATACAACTGACAGGCAAACTATTCTATGCTCCCCAAATTTGCTTATGGTATTCTCCCTTTATGCCTAAATCATGTATTCATTTTGACTTTTTTTCTTGGTATATGGTGAGAGATATTAGTCTATATCCAGTTTCTGCCATACTGTTTTCAAGTTTTCCCACCAATTTTTGTCAAATAGTGAGTTCTTGTCCCAAAAGCTGGGGTCCTGGGGTTTATCAAACACTAGATTACTATGGCTATTTACTACTAAGATTGGTATACCTAATCCATTCCATTGATCCACCACTCCATTTCTTAGCCAGTACCAGACTGTTTTGATGATTACTGCTTTATAATATAGTCTGAGATCTGGTATGGCTAGGTCACCTTCCTTTACTTTTTTTCCCACTAATTCCCTTGATTTTCTTGACCTTTTTGTTATTTTTTCTAGCTCCATAAAATAATTTTTGGTAGTTTGGTATGGCACTGAATAAATTTAGGTAGGATTGTCATTTTTATTATATTGGTTCAGCCTACCCATGGGCAATTAATTTCTTCCCATTGTTCAGATCTGACTTTATTTGTATGAAAAGTGTTTTATAATTGTGTTCATATAGTTCCTGTGTTTGTCATGGAAGGCAGACTTCCAAGTATTTTGTATTGTCTGCAGTTATTTTAAATGGAATTTCTTTTCTTGCTGCTGGGTTTTGTTGGTAGTTTATAAAAATGCTGATAATTTGTGTGGGTTTATTTTCTATCCTGCAACTTTGCTAAAGTTGTTAATTATTTCAACTATAGTTTTTTAGTTGATTCTCTAAGATTCTCTAAGTATATTATCACATCATCTGTAAAGAGTGATAGTTTTGTTTCCTCATTGCGTATTCTAATTCCTTCCATTTCTTTTTCTTATTGCTATAGCTAGCATTTTTAGTACAATATCGAATAATAGTAATAATGGACATCCTTGCTTTTCCCCTGGGAAGGCTTCTAGCTTATCCTCATTACAGATAATGCTTGCTGGTTTTAGATAGATATTATTTATCATTTCAAGGAAAGCTCCATTTATTCCTATTCTTTCTAGTATTTTTAATAGGAATGGGTGTCGTATTTTGTCAAAAGCTTTTTCTGCATCTAGTGAGATAATCATATGATTTCTGTTGACTTTATTATTAACATGGTCAATTATGCTAATAGTTTTCCTAATATTGAACCAGCACTTCATTCCTGTTATAAATTGTACCTGGTCATAATGTATGATCTTTGTGAAATATTGCTGTACTTTTCTTGCTACTGTTTTGGTTAAAATTCTTGCAACAATATTCATTATGGTAATTAGTCTATAGTTTTCTTTCTCTGTTTTACTCTTTCTGGTTTAGGTATCAGCATCACATTTGTGTTGTAAAAGTAATTTGGAAGGATTCCTTTTTTCCCTATTTTTCCAAATAGTTTATATCCTATTGGAATTAATTGTTCTTCAACTGTTTGATAGAATTCATTTGTAAATCCACCTAGTTCTGGGGATTTTCTCTTAAGGAGCTCACTGATGGCTTGTTCAATTTCTTTTTTTTTTCTAAGAAAAGGGTTGTTTAAGTATTCTATTTTCTCTTCTGTTAATCTGGGCAATTTATATTTTTGTAAATATTCATCCATTTCATTTAGTTTTACTGTCATATAATTGGACAAAACAACTCCCAATAATTGCTTTAATTTCCCCTGCACTTGTGGTGAATTCACTCTTTTCATTTTTGATACTAGTAATTTGTTTTTCTTCTTTCTTTTTTATTTTAATCAAATTAAGCCACGGTTCATCTATTTTGTTCCCCCCCCCCCATAAAACCGTTCCCAGTTTTATTAGTTCAATGGTTTTCTTACTTTCAATTTTATTAATCTCTCCTTTGATCTTTGAGCATTTCCAATTTGATATTTAATTGGGGAGTTTTAATTTGTTCTTTTTCTAGATTTTTTTTTTAGGTGCATGTCCACTTCACTGATCTGCCCTTTCTCTATTTTATTGATATAAGCATTTAGAAATACAAATTTTCACCTAAGTACAGCTTTGGCTAAATCCCACAAATTTTGATATGATGTCTCATTCTTTAATGAAATTACTGACTGTTTCTCTCATTTGTTCTTCAACCCACTCATCCTTTAGGATTCGATTATTTAGTCATCAATTAATTTATAATCTATATTTCCACAGCCCTTTATTGAATGTAATTTTTATTGCATTACGATAGAATTTTTTTTTTAAGATTGATGTCATAGAGAACAGCTATGGCCTTGGGAAAAATATCAGTCAAGAGACTAGTAGGCTGGATCGATATGGACCACTGACCTGATTCTACATGGAAGTTGTAATTTGTAAAATGAAATAAGTGAAAGGCCCTTCCTCCAGTTAGGTACAGCTATTTAATACACAGCAGCTTTTACCTAGAGCCACATGCTAGACACTGGGGAGAGAGGAAATGGAAAGCAGGAAGAGTGTGGTTAAGATCTCTTGATGTCTTTTGCTTTCCAGGGAGCTTACATTTTAGTTGCAGATGAGACATATGTTAATGAAAACTAAATTACAATTCAGGGCAGCTTTTAATTAAATAACAAAATATTTATTTAGAAATGATAGTGTAGAAAACAACATGGCCTGAAATAGTCAGGAAAACTTCGTGTAAGATATGGCTTGAAGTGGGGCTTGATGGATGGGCAAATGTCAAATCACAAGAAAAAAGGATGTTCTATGGGGTAAGCAGCAAGAGCTTGGAATGGAGGAATAAGCATGAAATGTTCAAGGAGGAGTAGAGGGCAGTAGATGACAGGATATGACTTAGGGAGTGGTAAGAATGTTACCCCCAGGATACTCAGGTTTTCCTGGTTCTGGGCAGCTAGGTGGCACAATGGATAGAGCACTGGGCTTGCAGTCAAGAAGACCTGAGTTCAAATCTGATCTCAGATATTTACTAGCTGTGTGACCTTGGCAAGTCACTTAACCCTGTTTGTCTCATTCTCTCATCTGTAAAATGAGCTGGAGAAGGAAATGGCGTACCACTCCAGCATCTCTGTGCCACGAAAACCGAGGAGTCAGACACGACCGGAAGGTCTAAACAACTTCCTAACTCCAATGCTCTGTCCAATGCACCACCTAGCTGCCCCAGAGTGAATGACGGAGGCTTAAAAGGTGACCTATTAAGACAGCCAACCTGGGGGCCTGGAAGAAGAGTGATCTTATTGATGCTAAAAGGGAAACTTGAACAGATCAGCACAAAAGGTTAGGGAAGAAAATAAGTCCAATTGTAGGTATAAGCTTTATGTGTAAGTGTCCTGTAGATATCAGGAAAGATATAATACTGGAGTAGAGGTTAGAAGGTCTGGGCATAAGAATCTGAAAATAGATTGGGAATGATCTACACAGAGTTAAGAACAGAACTGTGCCTTGGGGTGAGAGATGGGAACACAGGATTCATCTTTACACAAAGGCTGGATGAACACTTGTCAGCATGTTGTAAAGGGGGATTCTTATTCATGTATAGGTAAATGCCCTCTGAGGTCCTTCATCATTGCACAAAGGAAAGAGTGCTGACCTCACCTAGCCCTTTCAATATACTAATGAAGAAACTAAGGCTAAGACTAAAAAAAGTTATGTGGGATGGTAGATGGAATGTTAGACTTTGTCAGGAAGACCTAGGTTCATATCCTGCCACAGACACTTACTAACCAGGGGACTCTAGGCAAGTCACTTAACCTCTCTTAGCCTCAGTTTCCTCATCTGTAAAATAAGGATAACAATAGTACTTACCTCACAAAGTCGTTGTGATCAACTGAGACAATCTATATAAAGCACTCTGCATCATCATCATCACTACTCCTACTGTCGTCGTCATCTTTAGCCAACGTCACACAAATAGTTGGTGGAAGAAGTAGGTGAGAACCTACATTTTATGAGTCCTAATCATGAACCTCTTTATATTTTCAATTATGACAAAGTAGTTCCAAAGAATTCTATAAATAGGCTCTCTGTGGAGAATCCTTCTAAGGCTACTCAAGGGGACAGTGTAGGGAAAATTTCTCCTTAAGTGACCTTAAGAACAGGCAGACTAATGCATCATTGCTGGAGTTGTGAATGTGCGCATCCATTCTGGAAAGCAATTTGGAACTGTACAAAGAAACTGGCTAAAATGCCCATATCCTTCGATCTAAGGATTCCACTGCTAGAGATATACCCCAAAGTGGTAACTGAAATAAAGAAAGGTTCTATACACACCAAAATACTTATAGCAGCACTTTTTGTTACAGCAAAGAATGAGAAATAAAGTTAATGGTTTCTGACTGGGGAACAGCTAAACAAACTGTGGTAGACGAAAGTAATGTAGTACTATTTGTTGTTCAGTTGGGTCCAATTCTTCATGACCCTATGGACCATAGAATACCAGGCCCTTCTATCTTTCACTATCTCCCAAAGTCGGCCCAAGTTCATGTTCCTTGTTTCCATGATACTATCCATCTATCCCATCCTCTGCCATCCCCTTCTCCTTTTGCCTTCAATTTTTCTTAACAACAGGGTCTTTTCCATTGAGTGCCATTTTCTCATCATGTGGCTGAAGTATTTAAGTTTCAGGAGTATCACTTTGCTTAAGAAACTATAAGCATGATGAATCCAGAGAAGCGTTGATATACTTAAATGAATGATGCATAGTAATGTAGATGGAATGAGGAAACCAATAAACACAATGATTTTAACAATGTAAACAAAAAGAACCATCACAAAACCACTTAAATGAATGTTTGGAAATTATAAAGAATCAGCTTGGCCCTAAAGAAGAAATATGAGAGGACATTTTCTCCCAACTCCTTTGCATAGGTGGGGAGAGGGATATACGTGGGCATTACATGTAACATGTTTTCAATGTATTTATTGTTTTGTTGAATTTTTTTTCCTCCTTTTTAAAAAAATTCTTTGCCATAACAGATGGCTTTCTGAAAGGAGGAAGAGGAAGGGGAGCAGCTGACATTTGGGCAATGTAAAAACAAAGGATATTAATTAAAATAAATTTTTAAATAAGGAACATGGTATTTACCTTTCATTCCTCATGCATTCTGAAAGGGTGTTTCTTTACAATTTATCATAGTTTGTGAAACTCTTCAGATATAAATTACGTATTAGGTGAACTGTGGATGTGTAATCTCTCAGTATGCTAGTGGATTCACTGTAATCCATTATATCAGTCTTAATAACCTATTGCCATAGATTTCAGCCCCTGGTCACTCCTATATCCCAGCCACAATCCTGGAATTATTCAGTCTTTACATGTCCAAAATTTGTAATTTCAAGTCATTAAAACCCTCTCTATAATGAGTTTTCTTTTCTCTTCCCCAGATTCCTCTTGAAGTTAGATCCTTTCAGTCTTAGTTCTCTAAGACTTACTCTCATTAAGCCTGGATAATAAGCATCCCTTCAACTATTGTTTCCCAGTGCCAAGAAACAGGATTCTCAAACTTATCCTTACTGTATCTCTCAGGCTACTGTCCATGACAATCTTGTTCCATTCTGTCTACTCAACAGCTGTCTGTGTTTCCATTCTGTCTCTCTCTCTAGAGTAGAAATGGTGGGATGCACCTCCTTTCCAAAAAATAGCTTGTTTTTAACTCTTCCCATCTTTTCTGCCATTTCCTTCCTTTCACAAAGCTTAAGTTTTCTCATATACAATCCTTGCAAACTTCTCAACATTTCATCCCCACACCTCATTTCAGTAAGTAATGTCTACCAGGCACACAGCTCCTAAACTCATTGTCTTTTTAATATGAATAATGTACATTTCAAAACTATACTATCATAATTCTTCATTAAGTCCTTTACAGCCTATCACAACAATTAACATGCTATATAAAGGGTACTTGCATCTGTCCAAACTCATCTCCTTTAAGTACACTTCCAATAGAAAGCATAGTAAAATGAGATACTCAAAAAATGCAAACTTTAATTGTTATAAGAAACAATGCATAAAACGAATAGAGAGAAGTATGGGAAGACTTATACAAAGTGAGGCAAAATGAAGTAAGCAGACACAAGAAAACAAGTCATCACATATGAGGTGTTGCAGTATACAGAATGCTGGACCTGGAGTCAGGGAGACCTGAGTTCAAACGTGGCTCAGACACTAGATATGTGACCTTGGGCAAGTCACGTAGTCCTGTTTGCCTCAGTTTCCCCATTGCAAAATGAGCTGGAGCAAGAAATGGCAAACTACTCCAGTATCTTTGCCAGGAAAACCCAAAATGAAAAATTAGACACGAGTATAAAAATGACTGAAAAGATAAAGAACAATAACAATATAACAATGGAAACAATGTTGTGGGATAGTAACCACCAAGTATGGAGCCCAAGAAGAGATAAAAGATAAAAAGATAAAGATAAAAAGGCACTGCCTCATCTTTTTTTTCCCCCCTGAAGGGAGATTTCAGTCTTGGCACACTTCATGTTGCTGTTGTTGTTCAGTCATCTCAGTTCATGACCCCATTTGGGGTTCTCTTGGCAGAGGTACAGGAGTGGTTTGCCATTTCCTTCTCCAGCTCATTTGACAGATGAGGAAACTGAGGCAAACAGGGTTAAGTGACTTGCCCAGGGTCACAAAGCTAGGAAGTGTCTGAGGCTACATTTGAATTCATGACGATGGGTTTCCTGACTCCAGGCCCAGCACTCTATCCACTGCACCACCTAGCTGCTCCACTGAATACACTTTTTCAACATATTAGTTAATTTTGCTGAACTATCATTTTTCCTCTTTTTTATACTTTGTTATAAAGGATAGGGTTCTAGGAGGGGAAAACATTGAGAAATGTAGGTGATTTAAAAACCAAGAGAATTTTTTTTCTTAAAGAAAGGAGGCTCAGGTAAAGTGTTACAGACAAAATACACACACACACACACATTTACTTAGGAGTTTCTCTTTAAAAAAGTTAAGCAAATATTTTTTGTTCAGTTACGTAAGACTTGATGTGATCCTGTAGACCATACTGCCCATAGGGTTTTCTTGGCAAAAATACTGGAGTAGTTTGCCATTTCCATCTCCAGTGGATTAAGGCAAAAAGAGGTTAAGTGCCTTGCTCAGGGTCACAAGTGTCTGAGGTCACATTTGAACTTAGGGTCTTCCGGACTCCAGGCTCAGCACTTTATCCACTGAGAGCCACCTTGCTGCCTCCTAAGCAAGTTACGTGCTGAACAACTATAATGTACCTTTTGACCCTGACCTCAAAAAGAATTCATAATCTGCTTGGAAAGATGAGTTCAATACACCTGAAACAATTAGAGGACACCACAAGATAGAATATAATTAAAGTGCTAAATTACATAGTATACAGATGTCATATAAAAGTGAGAGGGAGATCAAAGAGGGCCAGGAAGCCTATTTAAAGATGTTTACTTGAGGTAGGGAGTAAAGATAACAAATATTTAGAGGAAGAGGAGGAAAATAGGGTATTTCAGGAAAAACAAAAGAAGCAATAAGCTCAATATGTAGAAAGCAAGGAATCCAACATGCCTGGGGGTGGGGTGGAGTGGGAGGATGCCCGTTGTGAATAGCGGGACATGCAGTGGGATAAATAGGAGAGGGGCAGTATTACTAGGTGAATTAATTAATTAATTCATTCATTTATTTGGCAATTGGGGTTAAGTGACTTGCCCAGGGTCACACAGCTAGGAAGTGTTAAGTGTTTGGTCTGAGGCCAGATGTGAGATCAGGTCCTCCCAACTTCAGGGCCGGTGCTCTACCCACTGAGCCACCTAGCTGCCTCACTAGGTGAATTTGAGAGGGGAAAAGAGCCTATAGACAGAGAACTCAACTATGAAACTACTGTTGTAATCTAGGTGCCGGCTGATTAGGGTCTGTACTAGGATGATGGGATAGAATACTGACAGGACTTCATAACAGCTTGTAAGCAAGTGGAGGAGGAGAAAGTGAAACATGAGTCTAGAATTCTAGTCTGCAGGATTGAGAGAATGGTGTTTTCTGGGTAATGCATCTCTCTGCTCCCCACACTATTCACCCAATCACTGAGGCTCCAGGCCAAGCTCACTCAATATTGGCTTTGACTAGAGTAAGCGGAAAAATGTAGCTAAATGGGGAAGGGAAAATTGTTTTTAAATGAAGTCCTTCTAGTAACTGCTGGTGTCATATGACATGTGTGCCTCCTCTGCCCTGGCTCTCTCAGGTCCTATGGAATTGCTGATCATCTGATCATTTGACTCATTCTTGCCCTCAAAACTCCTTTAGCTCTTCTAGTATCTATTTGCATGGACTTTGTACATCTCATTAACTCAACACTCTGGTATTTATTCTGATCTCCATTGCTCACCTGGCAAGCAAATGACTCTTTAACAGCAATATCCTTGCATTTTCTGTGTGTGCAGCTTCCTCATTGCTACAATTCCATTGAATCCTCGTATTTCCTCCCCATCAGTACAGTGCAATAGGTGGTCCTACCTAAGAAAAAGACAGCTAAGTTTGGAGGGAGAAGGGGATGTTGATGAGTTCAGTTCTGAGAAGACTGAGTTTGGACACATCCAAAGAGTGTCTAGTAAGCATTTAGAGATGAGAGACTGAAACTCAGTAGATGAATAGCTGATATACACAAGGTTCTACTTTCAGCTCTGCCCTGGGTAGCTAGTGTGTTTGCATCTCCTTTTAATGCTCTGGTTTTCTATTCTACAGGAACCTTGATCTCTAGCTTACAGTGGAAGGAGTGGTGGGAAGGGGGGATGAGGAAGGGAGGAACACAGGAGCAGAGAGACAAGACAGACCTTCCCTGACCCTAAAGGGTAGGGATTCTACTTTTTTGTGTATCATGCCCCGCTCTGGCAGTCTAGTGAAGCCTATAGACCCTTTCTCAAAATAATGCTTTTAATTGCATAAAACAAAATACATAGAATCACAAAGGAAACTAATGATACTGAAATACAGTTATCGGAATATTTTTAAAACATCAGTTCAGGGACCCAAGGGTTAATAAGAACAACTGCTAGAGAGGGAAATAAAGATATCCTTGTCCTCTACAACAACTGTTCTGGTAGTCATGAGAGTCCCACAGGAACACTAAGATCAACAGCTCTAGCAAAATCTTGTCTAGCTCCACATTTTTCTGTGATCCAGGGACCACTACCAAACCAGTAACTTCCCAAGCTGAACCCCAACTCCATCCTCCAGTGGTTTATGCCAACACTACAAACTTCTCCTCTGGATACTCTAAAAACATACTGATGGGGTGCTTGTGCTTGGGCCCCAGACCTAAGATCATGTCTCTGGAAGGCTCCCAATCTTTCAGTAGGCCCCTGCCCTTTGAGAAAATTTTCTCTTGTTGCAGAACACATGCAGGACTGACTCTAATTCCCTTATCAGAGAATATACAGGGATGCTGACCCAAGGACTCTCTTTTCATACCCATTCCCCAAGGTCCATGCTGCTGGCAGCTAAATAAAAACTATCTTTTCTCCCTCAATGTCTGGTATCAACAAAGTTATCTCTACAGACTCTCTGTATTTTCCCATACATAGATTATAGGTGCCTGCTCCCAAAGACACCCAGACCCCTAATATATCCCTTGGAAGTCCTTAGATTACCTAATTAGCATCCCTGGCATTCTTTTCCCTTGTCCCTTTTCCATGTAAGCCTCAGCACCGTTCTCACTAGCTTGTAGGTTCCCTGGGTTTTGCCTGTTTTCCTAAAGCATTACGATAAACTTTGCTACTTGACCAAAAGACAGCTTGAGTATGTGAATTCATTCCAGGCAACACTACTCTAGTATTCCCAGGGTCCTAGTACCCTAAACCTCATAGTATTTCATGGAGTATTTCATGTCTCGCAACACACCTTAACATACAGCTATATTAATTTAATAAATAAGGAATCTGAGTTAGCATTCATATCTGGAACCCCGAGGGGAGGGAACAAACAACAGTAAGTTACAAACAATGAACCCCAAGGAAAAACAATATCTTCTATAGGACTGCTGTCTCCTTACTTGAGGAGAAAAACCTAAAGCACTTCTCCTGAACTTCTTAGGGAGTTCTACCCTAATCTTCTGGTATGGATTCTCTACTTTCTTTCACTCCTAAAACCAACCACACCTCCAGATGATCACTGATCAAAACTCTGCTACCTACCTCTTAATAGGGGTGATAAGGTGCAGAAAGAGACATACCGTTATCACACACAGGTAACACAGGAATTTGTTTTGCTTGATTATGCCTATTTATTTCAATGTTTTTGTTATTTCAATAAGGAAAGGCTACTGAGTTGCCACCTCAAATGAAATTTATTGAAATATTTTAAAAAAATGCAGAAGAGAATATGAGGAGAGGTTGATCAGTAGAATGGATTAAGTACACAACAGAAGCAAATAAATTTAGGAGCCTAATATTTGATAACCCCAAAGACCCAAGCTACTAGGGTAAGAACTCATTATTCAACAAAAACTGCTAGAAAAATGGTAGAAACTAGGTATAAAGAAGCCTCTCACACCTTATACCAAGATAAGTTCCAAATGGATACATGCCTTAGACATTAAAAGTAACATGACCAACAAATTAGAAGAAGGGGGGAGGGATTACTTTTCAGATCTATGAAGAGGAAGCAATGACAACCAAACAAGATATAAAGAGAATAATATGAGATAAAATGGGGAGGAGGAAGAAGAGAGCAACTAAAATTAGAAGATAAACGGGTAAATGGGTAAAACTTCTTTCCAGCAAGTTTTGATAATAAGATCTTATTTCCAAGGTATATAAGAAACCATTACCCAATTGTCAGATAAAGGATATGAACAGGAAGTTTTCAGAGGAAGAAATTAAAGCTATCAATGACCATATGAAAAAAATGCTCCAAATCACTAAGTTAGAGAAATGCAAATTAAAGCAACTTTGAAGTTCTACCTCACAACTATTGGATTAGCAAAAATAACCAGAAAAGAAAATGACAAATGTTAGAGGGGCTGCAGGAAAAAAAAATGGGTACATTAATGCACTCTTGGTGGAGCTATGAACTGGTCCAAGTTTTCTGGTTCTATGTATGTCCCAAAAGTTACTAAACTGTGCATGTATGCCAGAGAATACCACCTCTAGGCCTATACCACAAAGACATCAAAGATAGAAAAAAAGGACCCATGTAAAAGAAAAAAAAATGTTATAGCAGCCCTTTTTGCAGTAGCAAGAACTGGAAACTGAGTGAGGTTCCCATCAATTGGGGAATGGCTGAACAACAAATTATGGTATATAAATGTAATGGAATATTACTGTGCCATAAGAAGGAATGAAGGGATGGTTTAGGAGAAACCTGAAGGACTATACATGTATGAATTGATGTAGAGTTAAAGTGAGCAGAATCAAGAGAATAATTTTTACAACAACAACAATGAAGTTTGAAAGTCAACACAATTATCCACTATCACCAACAGGATTGATAAAGCAGCACGCTGCCACCACCTGTGAGACAGAGTATGGAAGGAGACATCATATTTTGGATACAGCCAATGCAGGCATTGTTTTGCTTGACTATAAATACAAATACATATAAATATATGTGTGTGTGTGTATAAACACTTAGACACACACATATACATATGCACATATATATATTTAAAACTGCTTCCTCTTCATGGGAAGGAGAGAAAACTAAATTTTTCTCAATTACATGAATTAAAATTTAATTAAAAAAAAGATTATGAAAGCCAGAAGGAAATGAAGTCAAGCAAAACAGTTTGGAAAGTTATATAACAGAAAGGTGATGGCCTAATAGGCATACTGAAACACATCTTTGCACATAGCCCATATAGAACTATGTTTTACTTGACTATGCTTATGTGTTACATAGGTTTTCTTTTTCTTTTTTTCATTGGTGAGGAGGAGCTATGGGAAAGGAAAAAAAAACTGCTTGATAATTAAAAAAATTTTAACGAAAAAATTAATGTTGAATTTATCAAATGCTCACAAGGAAAAGCAAGCTGTACATAGCAAAGATTTGCGGTTTCATGCGCATTCTTTTTGTTGTTGTTGTTCAACTATGCAAATGAAAATGCTTATTTTAGGGGCAGTGGATAGAGCACCGCAGCTTACTAGCTGTGTAACTCTGGGCAAGTCATTTAATCCCAATTGCCTCATAAAAAAAAAAGAAAAAAGAAAATGCTTATTTTATTCGGTGTTTGTTAAGTTCAGGATTAAATTAGTGTTCTGGTTCCAGAGTCCAACATTCTGAATTTATCTATAGAAAAATTAAATTTTAAGTTTCTAGATAAAGTACACCCCGCAAAAAACCCATCAATGAAAATTTTAATTTGAGAATTCTGACATTCCAAGAGAAAAATTTTAATTTTGATCCTGCAGAATTAAAAAAAAAACACAAAATTTAATAAAATAAAGAAATTTCAACAGGAAGAGACAAAGATTATCACTTTAAAAATAACAACTTATAAAGAAAAAAGAACAGGATGAAAAAATAACTGACTTCCGATGGGGAAGAGAACCTGGATCTGTGATCTCAATGCTGGAGGGAAGCATTTCCTCTACTAAAGCAGCTGAGCATCTTCTCAGCACCATTTCTTATAGAGAGAACAGCTGAAAGGAACTCGGAGGTTAAGTGATTTGTCCAGGGTTTTGTAGCCCAGATAGAGTACTTGAATCCAGGTCTTCTAGACTAAGGCAGGCAATACAAGGTTCAGTTCTTTGTAGGTAAAAAGAGATCACAGATTCACAGATATGAGACAGAGAGTCTCCCTCCTCTCCCAGCCCTGGAGTCTTGAGTTCAAATCTGGCCTCAGACACTTACTAGCTGTATGAGGCTGGGCAAGTCATTGAATTCCATTGCCTCCACAAAACCAAAACTAGAAGGGGGGAGAAATATGGGGAGAAGAGAAAGAGAGAAAGAGAAGGGGGTGGGGAGTACAGAAGAACAATGAATTGGACATGCAGCTAAAAAAAAACCTAGCACAACAAAAAAACCCAAAAACTCACAATTTAAAATTCTGAAACTCAAAGATATAAATAAATCTGAAAATAAAAAATTCATTAAACTGATAAATAAAAACTAGGTGCAATTTTTTAAAAAAAGACAACTAAATTTTTAAGGAACCAGATCATCAATATCAAAAATGAAAAAGAATTCACAACTTATGAAGGAAGAAAATTATTACAAACTACTTGGTCTAATGATATACTAACAAAATTGGTAACAAATGAAATGGATGAATATTTACAAAAACATAAAATAATCCTATCTCAGAAAAAGAAATAAAGCAACTCCCAACAACTCTCTCTTCCCTATGCCAAAAAATAACTATGGTCCCTCTTTCCTCCAACATATATATCCATCATAATTTTTTTAAAAATCCATTCAAGGCTGGTAGTTTTTACAATACTGTTAACAGCAATGACAATTACAATGACAACAATATTAACAGTCTACTCAATTACTCTGAGTAGTTCAGAAAAATAAATGTTTGGCTAGGAACAAAGATGGGTTGGTTTGTGAGAACAGGGGATATCTGAGATAGTCTACACATTCCCCTGGTATCTATACAATGTCAAGAGACCTAAAAGAAGGTCCCCAGCACATTGTTTGAGCTCACTATGGTAGATTTACAAAAGGACGTGGTCAAGAATCATGCAGTATGGGCAGGCATCAAGGAAGGGAATATCCACAATAATGAAGTCACAATCCACTCTAACATACCATAATTTTTTTGCTAAATTATAGGCCTCTGCGGCACTTCTGAGATTAAGAAATAATTACACCTCCAAAAAATAACAGTTCACAAATTTATATAGTCTTTATTTAATAAAAAATTTTGTGGGGAAGATAGAATTGGTATTATCCACATTTTACGGATGAGGAAATTGAGGCTCAGAGATGCTAACTGAAGTGGCTTAACCACAGTGGCACAGCTCATCTCAAAGCCAAGATTCAAACCCAAGGTTTTCTGACTGGAATCTTTTGCTACACTGTCCTCCTTCTCTGGAATTTCTATATCACTGTTAAACCAGATCAGTGCTGGATTCCAGCCAACAGAAATACAAAAAGAGCTATATAAATTGGCAGTTTCAATTTTAAGGCAGTTTCAATTTGTATTTCCTGCCTATTGGAAGGAAAGGCTATTGGAAGGAGGGGCTATTGGAAGGAAAGAAGTATTTTGTAAGTTTTAGGTTGAATCTTATTACTCGGACCTAGGAAAAATCATTATGGGCAATACACAGGCAATTAGGTTTTTAGGCTCATAGATCATGGCTGAAAGGACCTTAGGGACCATCTAGTCCAAGCTAAGACCTAAAGAAACTAATTTGTCCAAGATCACACAGGTAAATGGTTGGGCAGGATTTGAACCCAGATCCTTTGTCCCATATCTAGAGCACTTTCTACTCCACTAAAACAAGTAAATTTCTGAAGCAGTGATTTCCAAACTTTTTTCAATTAATATTTGGAGGACTGTTTTTTTTTTAAACCATTCTATCTCACTTCTCTCTCTCTCAGCCAATCTCTCTCTCTCTCTCTCTCTCTCTCTCTCTCTCTCTCTCTCTAGTAAGGTAAAAGTAATTGCAGTCACTGACATAGAAGCACAAAGACTGTCAAAACCTTGTTAATCAGTTCTCTATCTCCAAGCATTTTATGAGCTAAACAAAATGTAAAGTTAGTTGGGGGTGGATCAGTTTTCTGGGCAATACATCAAGAAAAGGGGGGTAAAAGAACTGAAAGGTCTATGTACCTGAAGCCTCTTAAATTACTGGAAATTTAACAACTGTGAAGCTTGAAAACCTTAGGAGATAAAATCATATTTAACATTATGGTCTCACTTGTCTACATTCTTTTCTCTCTCCTCACTTCCCTTTCTGAATAAAAGCCAAAAAGTCCAATAAGTCACAGATAAGGTGGCTAACCAGTCAGTCACATGTCCAGCTAAGAAACAAAAATGAATCTAAAGGGCTGCGTTACCTGGGTTTTAAAGCTTACGTGTTGGTAGCCCTCAATAGTCAGAGGGTTACCCCTTCTTCTACAAGTGACTTTGCTCTGCTTCACTCTAACACCTCACTCACTCCAGTTTATTTTGCAAGGGTAAGCAGGGACTTGTGGGTTAAGGAATCTGAAAAATGCCCCAGAGAGAAAGGATTCTAAATATTGTTAACATCTAATGCTCAAAAACTACTAAACATTAACTTTTTACTACCGACTTGTAAAAGCACAATATTACATTTTATGAAACAAGAATGTGTCTCTGATGTGTGGGCTCATTTATCTCACCAGCATACTCCCAAATATCAATCACACTTGCCATAAATACTAATTGTCCCAGAACTCCCTACCTACCAAAGTGTTGGGAAATTACTTTCTGCCTAAGTAGAAGTGCACTTAACTGCAATTCTGTTCATCACAAACCAAGAAAGAGGAACTTGGCCCTACTGGATTTTGGGAGAATTGGACTAGGGTGTAAAGCAGTGGGGATAACAGATAGCTGCCGTCTTCTTTACAATGCTGCCCCCTGAAACTGAAATCTCATCTAATGCTGCTAAGGCTGCTGGTCTACAACAAGCTACCTCTTGCTCCATACCCCTGACATTCAAGTAGCAGGAAAATGGAAATCAACAATAGTTTGACTTGGGCATAAAAGTCCAAATAGTCTTCCAGACTCTGAAATAATTTAACTCTGGCCTGGCAAGCTTCATACACCTGAATACAAAGTCTGAGACTACTCTATTATTTGAAATCCCTGGCATTTGAGCTCTCAAGTAGCTCTCCAGCTGTTTTGCTGGGTATTCTGAAATTTTAGATACTGTCTTAAGGACTAAGTATTATAAGGTGAAAAGAGATGAAAAGAAAAATATTTTTTTTAACCTAAAAACCCTAACTTCCTCCCCATAACAAAGTCATTTATATCTCACTGCCTGTGACTTCAGTTGGAATACTGCCAAGTCAATCTGGGACTAGCCTATGCCTCCTGGTACACTTGTAGCCTCACATTGGTTACTATATTCTACTACTGACTACTCATTTGGCTCAAGCAGCTCCTTATTAGCAATGGATAGAGGGCTGGACCTAGAATCACAAAGTTCTGGTTTTATACCCTGCCTCTAATATTTATTTGCTAGTTGTGTGACCCTGGGCAAATTACTTAACTGTTTTGAGCCTCAGTGTCCTCATCTGTAAAATGAAAAGTTAAGACAGATTAGATTGGCCTCTAAGGGCCCTTCCATTTCCAATCTTTGGTCTATTTCCCCATATTAATATTTTTTCACTTTACAAAATTCAATTTTGAATGTCATTAAAACAAAGGGAGAAAGTGTGGTATCAGGGCAAATGTGCTGTACTGTAGAGTCATAAGACTTGAATTAGCAATTCAGCTCTGTTACTTAACTTTGGGCAATTAATAATCTCTTTGGGTTTCAGTTTCCTCATATATAAAAAGAGAGGAATTAGACTGAATTCCCTCCCAGATCTAACATTCTATGTATCTGCCAACTGATTCTTAATATTCTTAAGCAAAACTTATGTGTTGGGAAGCAGCATGGTGTTAAGAAAGGGAGGGCGGATTTGGAATCAGAAGACTTGGGTTCAAATCCCATTAGCTTTTGCCACTTACCACTTGTGTCCCCAAACCACTACTTCTCTGGGCCTCATTTTCCTGATATTTAAGGTGAGGGATGTGAAGGGGGTTGGAATAGATAACTTGTAAAATCTCCTTGACCTATGAAGTCCCAGTTATTCTGCCTTTAGTTAAATAACTAAAGTTCTAGTTTTAGCACTTTTAGTTCCTATTTGAGATGTAGTTATGGTAATACCTGCCACTGGAATACATTTCACTAGCAACTGATAGTTTCTTCCCCTGCTTTAGTATACTCCTACTCATTTTTTCCTTGTGAGAACCTAAATAACTTCCTCATTAAATGAACTCCTTAAGAGGGAGAAACAGTAACTAAAACACTAAAACGTGTTGACATATTTCATGTGGTTTTCTTTGAGGCCTTTCATTTTTCTCATTTCTAGCTCCAAATTTTAAGTGCAGTCACAACCTGGGGATTGACCACTATAACACATAATTCACTGTACAATAAACAGGTTCTTTCTGTAAATTTGTTTATTGCCAAGATATTGGAAATGCCACAGTTTAGTGGAAAGAGCACTGAGACTCTGAAAGCCTGACTGCCTCTAACCCTTTGTCAAGCCCCTGTGTTGGAACCTTGTTTCCTCATCAATAAAATGAGGAACTAAAGGATCTCTTAGTACTCTTCCAGCTCTAAAACTCTATGAAAAAAGTCAAATTGTTGTGACAGTAGGATCTTCTGCCTAAAGATTTATCAACAGAGGCACTTCAAATACAAAGTCACTGTTTAAAGCAGTTTGTGAGTGTTTTTGGTTTTGGCCTCACATTCACTAAGTACACAAGATATACTAATTCATATGGCATAGAGAACTTAAAAATTTTAGTCTCAGGTCTCAAGAGACTTAAATCGTAGGAAGAAAAACCCAACACAATCCCTACAGCCAAATTCTAGTCCTACCAACAAATCCTAACACAATACAGTAATTAGTGGAGTCTAAGAAGTGCAGAGGCCATACAAGAGGGAATAAAAATCAATTCACTTTCTTTGCATCTAGTTCAATATACATTCGCTAAATACCCAAGAAGTACTAGGTTACATTGCATGGAGAACTTTAAAAACTTTTTGGCCTCGAGAGATTGAAAACTTACAATAAGGGACCCAACAATCCAAACAGCTAAATTCAACGCGTGCCAACAAACCCCAACACAAAAATTAATAGGTCGAATGCGGAATACAAATCAGTTCACTTGTAACTGGTTCATCCTCCCTCTGCTTACTACTAACGTGATTTCGAGGAAAGTCACTTCATGTGCCTTGGCTCGGTCAACAAGCGATAAATACATCAAGCGCTTACTTCTGTGCCAGGCTCGGCTCCCATTTTTATACGCATTAGGGGAGGGTTAATGCTAAAGGTCCCTTACTGTAAGACTTAGAGGTCTTAATTATTACGTCTGTTACCCGCCACTCCCTCACCTGAACCTTAAGTTTAAAACCATTGTCTCAAAGAGGCTACTTAACAGAACGTAAGCCTTTTCAGCCGCTACATTATGAAATCTGCACAGTATTTCGATTCGATATATTTCCTCTCTTAAGTAGAGACGATGCCAGGGGGCAACTGCTTTCCCCAATTCAGACCCGAAGGGGGTTAATACTCTCCACCTCCCTAATCAGATTCAAGGGCAACAACTCCCCCAAATTCAGACTCGAGACACAACTCCCCCCGCCCCCCCTTCAGACTCAAGGCCATAACCCCTCCCCCCGCCCCCACCCCGGTCCCAGCCCGCTGACAGTTTACACCCAAAGACAATTTCGCAGCCTGGAGCCCCGAGGCTGGGGAGGGGGGCGCCAGGGGCAATTTAACTGTGCGTGGGAACCGCCCTCCGCAGGCCAAGCAAGGCGCGGGGGAGATGCGGGCACCGCGGAGAGAGGGGCACGTCCGGCCCCCCAGGTAGACAGCTGCTTGAATGGGAGTCCCAGCCGGGCCTGGCCGTACCCCCCCTCCAGGAACGGCAGCCCCGGGACTGCAGGGGGGGTCTGGAGAGGGCGGGGAATCACCCCCAGCCCCAGGAGGAGTCAGGTCCGGGGGCATCCCCAGCCCAGGGACCGAGCGGCCGAGACCCCGAGCCGGGGAGCCCACGGGGCGGCTCCCGGCTCGCCGGTATCCCTGGAGATGGGGGTGGGGGTGGGATGGCCACTTGCCGGCGGGGGCAGGGGCGGGTGCTTACCTGGCTCCGTGCGCTGGGGACACTTCCCCGCGCCGGTGGTCAGCGCCGCCTCGGTCAGTCGCCACCACGGCTACGACTTTCAATTTCGGTTTGCTCCCAGCCAGCTCCGGGACCTCGGAGGTGGCTCTTCAGGAGCTCTCTAACCACACCCCGGCCCGCCCCCTCCCGCCCAGACCCTTCCCCTGACTACCTATGCTTTCCCCACCCCTCCCCACATCTCCGTTCCTTTCCGCCCCGCCCCCTTGCTTGCCCCGCCCCCACACAGCGCGCCTGCGCACAACCGCCGCGGTGATCCACCTTCCCCTTTCCCCTTTTTTCCTACTTAGCGCGCACGCGCGACTTTCTTCAGCCTTCTCAGCTCTCCTACCAGTCCCCCTCCAACCAACTACCAAGGATGAAGCCGGGAGGGAGGGACGCGGTGGGGAGGAGTGGTCGCTTCGGCGGACTGGCCGGCCAATCGGGATGGCTGAGGAGAGCAGGGAAACCGACGCCACCCAGCGGTATCTGCGCGCGTCGTGGTCGCGACCTCCTCGCTACCGGAAAGAGGCTCGAGTGAGTGGGGACGGGGCGGTTGTGCCCTCGAGGCCCACGGGCAAGGCCCGCTCCGAGGCCGCAGGATGCGAGGCTCGGGGTTAGGCCCGGAGCCCGGGGGGCCGGCGCGTGGCGGAGAACGCGGGGGCGGGGCTTGTCCTGCAAAGAGCCTAGCGCGGGACGTCGAGGACCCCGGCCGGCGTCCGCGGCGGCCTCTCGGAGTCGGCCGTCCCCTCCGTTTTGTGTCTACACACGCGCCCACGCGCACCCTCCCCCCAAAAGTCTTAGTTTAGTTTTTAAGCAGTGCTTTGGAACTCTGCGTATGTTTGTGTGATATAACGCTGTGTGTGATACGTATTCGGTATTTTATACACACTGTATGGTATGTATATTATATATACATGCTGATATGTATTGTATCACACTGTGCGATATGCATGCTATATTACACACTGTAGTATGTATTCTGTATTATATATGCACTGCATGTAATATGTATTCTATTTAAATACACACTGTGTGGTGGTTGTTGATCTGTCGGGTCTAACTCTATGACTCCATTTGGGGTTTTCTTGCCAGAGGTGCTGCAGTGGTTTGCCATTTCCTTCTCCAGCTCATTTTACAGATGAGGAAACTGAGGCAAATAGGGTTAAGTTAAGGGTCACACGGCTAGTGAGTGTCTGAGACTGGATCTAAGCTGAGGTCCTCTCTATCCACTGCCACTTAGGCCACCCCCCCCCCCGTGTTGTATGTGTATTATGTATACATGCTGTGTGAGATATGTATTATATATTATATATATACATGATGTATGATGTGTATTAAGCTGAGCCTGGAAAGAAATCAGGGATTCCAAGAGGAAATGCCCTGGCATGAGGGACAGTTAATGCAAAGGAATAAAGATGGGAGATGAAATGCTGTGTGTTCAGAACAGCAGGTAGGCTAGTATTGCTACATAAGAGATCTGGCATGTGGGATGGGGAGAGCTGACCAAGTAAGAGGCTGGGTGGTGCAGCTGGGCCTGAAGTCAGGAAGACTCCTATCTTTGCTCATCTCAGTTTCCTCATCTGTAAAAGGAAGAAGGAAGTGGCAAACCACTCCAATATCTTTGCCAAGAAAACCCCAGATAGGGGAGCTCTCCAATGTCTACGCTGTCCAATCAGAGGCATGGAGGGGGGACTCCAAGGGTGGAGGTACTCACCAGGTGTGATTTTCAGAGTTGGTGTTATCTTGAAGGATGACAACTTTCTGGAGACCATGATGAAGTCTAGAACAACAGCCTGGTGGGAAATGTTGATAGAAAAGGGATGATTGGCTAGATAAAGGGAATTCTTTAAGATAACAGTTACCTACCTGTAAAGCAGAGGTTCTTAAACTTTTTTGTGCCATGGATCCTCTTGTCAAACTGGTGAAGCCTATGGACACCTCAGAATAATATTTTTAAATGTATAAAATACATAGTATTACATAGGAAAACAATTATATTGAAATACAAGTTATCACGTTTTTTTTCAGTTCACAGACCCCAACTTAAGTACCCTTGCTCTAAAGTAAGTTTGACCTTTCAGCTTGCTGGACCCAGACTGGCACCTCCATCCACCTTCTGACTATATTTTCAGCTAGAGTCTTGGGAAGATATAACTAACATTTAGGAGTTTAACCTACTTCAGATTAGCAAATGGCATAGCTAGAGAAAAGTGAAGAAAAGCCTATCGAAGGTGGTGATAGTTAAAGAATGCTTAAGATGTGGGTAGGCAGATGGGATTAGAAGGCATTCTAAGTAGGAGGAAAAATCTGTAAGCATGATATTATACTAAAACTCATTAGAATAGTAGGTTCATATCCAGTATGTTAATTGGAATATAAATTTGTATTGATAGGCTGAGGCCAAATTGTGAGTGACCTTAAATTCAGGTAGGATAATTTGGGCTTGGTGTGGGAATCAGTAGGGGACCATTGTAGATTTTTAATCCAAAAGTAACATTATAAAGTATCATTTCAAATAGATTAGTTAGGTGGCAGTATGAAGAATATATCTGAGTAAAAGAAAGAGAAAAAGATAATGGAGTCCATAGAAGTCATCTGAGAGAATTTTGTAGTAATTGAGAGAAATTAAGGCTCTTGGCTAAGGATGGAGCATACCTAACAAATGCTAGTAAAGACAAGGGAGAGGTGAAAACTGTTTATGTGTAACTGTCAAGCTAGATACCATACTATACCACTGGAATAACAGTGGAGTCACCTAGAAGTTCACAGGACACAAAATCCAGTAAAGAAGCCAGTAATAAAACCCATGACCTCAAAGGTCTTTCCACAGATTTACAAAGTATGAATAACAAGAAGTGATCTAGATATTCTAGTACAGTTAGATAGATTTGAACTCATAGATGTCATGGAGACTTGGTGGGATGGGTGCCATGACTAGAATATAGCTCTGGAGGGGTATATCCTACTCAGAAGAAACAGGGTAGTAGCTGTACGTGGCGCTACAATGAGTAGTGTTGTGTACTTAGAAAGCATACCCTTGTGAGGAAGTCAACCAAAGCCAGGTATGCATAATGGAAAACATTGGGTGAAGATCAATGGAAGCTGAAACAGGAGTATTACTGTCATTGAAAAATGTGACAGACTACCTGGATAGAAAGAAAAAAGAAATGAGGACTTCAAGAAAATGGCAACAGATCTGGCACAGTCATGATGTAGTAGTAGGAATAGCATTATATGGACATTTCTTGGAGCTCTCTCCTTGCCAGAAGTAAAATTATTGATGATTTTTTTTGTTTGCCTTGATGATAATTTTATTTTTCAAGAGGTAGTAGAATTGTAGTATTAAAGCTTTAGAACTGAAAGGAACTGCCAATGGCCATCTACTCTAATCTCCCTTTTTTTTTTTTATAGATAAGCAAAAGGCCTAAGGAGGTTAAGTGACTTGCCTAAGATCACTTAGGTAGTAGGCATCAGAGGCAGGATTTGAACCCATATCTTCTGATGCTAGAGCTACTGCTCTTTCTGCTGTATTACATTACTTCTCTATGCCACATTGCCTCTCTGAAGGGATTTTCTGCTTATGGATGTAATTCTCACCCATAGGGAGGAAATGGTTGCTGACAGAAATAAAGGGAAACTTAAGGTAATATGATCATTCTGTCTTATATTTGTGATAGAGATGAAATGTGGACCTAGTCTGTCCATACCTCCTTGATTTTAGGAGAGCTTATTTCAAGATATTCAGAGACAAGATTTGGTAGGATACCACAGATTATAGATTCTGTAGAGAAATTGATACCAGAGAGGATCAGGAGTGTTCAAGAATAAAAGTCTAAACATACAAAGAGCAACAATTCACTGAGGATGAAAAGGGGGATTTTCCTAAAGGAGCTGATGTTGGGTATACAAGAAACACATTTATCAACTTAATTTGTTAAAGATTATGTATAGAAGATGAAAGTAAAAGCTGGCAACAGTGGCACTGTCCTATAAGAATAGTGTTAAGACAAAACATGGTCTTGGAGAAACACTTTGCCTCCCACCCATCTTTCCACATACCTTTTAGAATGTTGCAAATGTAGTTGTTTTGCTTAGCTTTTTTTTTTTTTAAATAACAAGGAAGAGTATATGGAAGGCCTGTGTGTGGGGGGGTATATTGGGAAGTGACTGGTATAAAATGTCAGGAGCATTAAATCTCAGATTGAAACTGGTAGCTTGAAGGGTTTGGGTATATTCTTTAATGTATAGTAAAAAATCAGTAAAAACTCAGCTGTCATTCTCCCAAATACAAAACTTTTTGTTCCAGAAAGCACTGAATAAAAATGGCTAATAGTGAGTTGATAGCTAGGATAAGTAAGAAGGTATAGTGAGTACTTGCTTATCTTTCCTTGATGAGTTCAAGTCACTAGACTCAGATGAACTGTCATATCACAGGATACTAAAAGATCTGAAAAACCTCATTGCTAAAGTACAGTCAGTGATCTTTAAAAGATCCTGAAGAATGGAAAGATATTATAGGACTGGAGAAAGAGAAATGTATTATTTTTCAAAAGAGGAGGCAAATAGAGTCTATAAACTGTTGGCAATTGAGTTCAACTTTGACTCTTGGAAAAATTATAGAATTAAAAGTATCTAAAAAAGGAAGTTGTCATCACAAAGAGCCAGCGTGGCTTCATCAAAAATGGGCCATGCAAGATTAATTTTGTTTTCTTTTTTTGTCAAGGTTTATAGCCTGGTAAATTAAGGAGGTGGTATGAATGTAGTTTACATAGATTTTGGCAAAACATATGACAGCATTTTTTGTGCCATTTTTATGGGGAAAATGAGAAGATGAGTACCATTATCTAGATTCAGAATCAGTTGAAAGACTAAACCAAAAGAGTAATCATTAATAGTTCAGTATCTACTTGGGAGAATTTCTCTACTAGAATGTCCCAGAGTTGTGTGCTTGCTTTTTTTTTTTCTGTTTACTATTATTACCAATGACTTGAGTTAAAGACCTGGGTTCAAGTTCTCCTTATCCTTTCAGTGTCGTGGGCAACTCTTAGAATACAAGTTGTAGAGAAGGTGTCAACGTGCATTGGTAGAAGGTATTTCTTCATCCTTGCAGTACTCTGTGCATTATGTCCTGAGATCCAGATCTGGCCTGCTGCATGTTTTTGTATGGCCCACGAGTTAAGAATGCTTTTTTGCATTTTTAAATATGATAAAATTTGGTTTTAAAATGTAAAAACCATTTTTAGATCTTGCTCTGTACCAGTGAAATCACAGGTGTAGTCCCTGTTCCTTATCAGTGATTCAGTATGTAGAAGAAGACGTGGATGAAACGCTCATTACATTTTCAGATCGCCAAAAACTGGAAAGGATAGCTAGCACATTAGATAACAAGATTAAAAAAAAATCTTGATAAGCAAAATTATTGTGCTGAATTTAATCAAGTGAAAAATTTAAAAATGTAAATAAACTTACAGTTGGGTTAAAAAACCAATCTCACAAGTACAAAATGTTGGGTGCAAGGCTAAATTATAGTTAGTCTGAAAAAGATTTGGGGGTCTTGGTAGTCTATAAGCACACTAGGGTGTCAGCATTGTGATATTGTAGCCAAAAAGGCTAGTTAAGTCTTAGCCTGACATAAGAGAGTGCCTTCAGGTTAATCATTGTGATGGATCCTGCTTTGTTCAGTACATGTGTAGTGTTCAGTTCTGGGTTCCACATTTTAGGAAGGCTATTGATAAATTGAAGAATGACCAGAGGAGGGTGGCCAAGATAGTGAACCTTGATATGACCTTAAGATGGTAAGGGTCAATTGAAAGAAGTGGAAATTTAGCTGTATAATTGGTTGAAGGAACTGTGGAAGTAGGGATGTTTAGCCTGCAAAGAAAAAGCATCAAGGAAAGAGGAATGGGAATGATGGTTGTTTTCAAGTATTTGTAGGACTGCTGTATCAAATAGGAATTAGATATTCTACTTGGCTTCGGACAAAGCTAGGAGTAATAGATAGAAGTTACAGAGGAGCAGATTTAGGCTTGACATAAGAAAAAAACTTCCTAATGATTAGAAATATCTAAAAGTGAAATGGACTTTCATGAGAGGTAGTGGATTGCCTCTCTCTGAAGTCTTCAATGAAAGGTTGGATGTTCTACTTATAGAATGTGTTATACAGAGGATTCTTGTTTAGGTATGAGTTGGACTAAATGACCTCTTAGGAAATGGAAGAGAATGGAATTACAAGAAATATTTTAAAGAATTAAAAGAACTTTGTTATAGTTTGGATGTTAGAGATGAAAGAAAGAAGATAGTCAAAGAGGATACCAAGATTTTAAACTCAGGTACCTGGAAGAATAGTGAAGGAAATTTGGGAAGAAAAGCCAGTTTGGATAAGAAGATAATCAGTTCATAGTTTATTGCATTCTGCATTTTAAGTTATTGTAGGGGATAGATCCAATAGGCAATTGGAGACTCAAGTGACAGGTTGGGATGGTAGATGATTTAGATTTATGAATAGTGGAAGCCATAAGAACAAACAAATTATCCTCCAAGGAACAGAATATTTAGAGAGAAAATATTAGATCATTAAGCACTGACCCATATGGAATCCCACAGTTAAAAGGATGAAGAAAAGGAGAGAGAGAAGGAATCTAGAACTAAGATTCTGTGCATTCTTTTCCATTTACTGTGGCATTCTGTTCTCCCAGTCCACCTCTTAACCAAGGACACTTAAGTAGGAGGTATTACTTCTACTGTGTGACCTTCATTTTCCAGCCAGGAAACCTCTTTGTTAGCTGTGTGGAAGATGAATTGAAGTGAGGAGAGACCTAAGGCAGTAAGACCAGTTTTATAGTAGGTAAGAGGTAATGAGAGCTTGAACTAGGATGATGCCTATGTGAGTGGAGGGAAGGAGATGTGTGTGAGAAATGCTGTGGGGAAGGAACAAGATTTGGAAACTGAATATGTCAGATGAATGTGAGTGAGGAGTTAAGGATGTCTCTGGGTTTGCAAATCCTGGGTGACTTTCAGAAGGATGGTAGTGTCCTTGAATGATAGGAAAGTTTGGGAGATGGGTGGGTTTGGGGGAGAAATATTCTCTTTTGTACATCTTGAGTATGAGATTCCTTTGGGACATCCATTTTGAAATTTCTAGTATGCAATTGGTGATGTGAGACTAGAAATTAGAAGAGAAACTTGAGCTTGACATGTATAGATTCAAAAGTAATTGTATATAGTTAGTTGGTAATTGAATCCCAGGAAGCTGATGAGGTCACAAAATGAGAAACAACAGAAAAGAGATGAGGGCTCAGGAAAGAGCCTGGAGAATACCCACGGTTTGGACAGGTGGGAGGAGAACCAAGGGAGAACTATGTCACATACAAAAACCTGAAAATAGAGTGGGTCCAGGAGGAGAAGGCAATCAAAGACAATCAAGTATCTTATGCTATAGAGAGATCAAGAGAGATAAGGACTGAGCAGAGTCCATTAGATTTGGCAATTTTAAGATGATTGTGTAAGGGACAAGGTATCATGCTCCCACAATTTAAGATAACCTTTGACATTTTACAACATTAGCAAGTTGCATTGTTCTAGCAAGCTTGTGAAATCTTGCAACAACCGGAAAACAGGGGAAGGGGCAGCCAATGAGAAAGACCCTAGTCTCTGAAAATAGACTCCAAAGTTCCTGCTTTTCATTCTGGAGGGCAGAACCGGTTTCAACCGACCTCAAGTAGGACAAAGGGCAGGGGCTTCTTGAACTATGCATGCTTAACTAGCTAATATAATATTAAGCAGCGCACCCTGAATAAAATTAGAGCCTCATTAACACATCATGGGTTGTATGACAATGCATGTCTAGCGAACATGGGATGGGTAGACATGTAAAATTGTAACCCGGAAGGGAACTGACCAATCTGGGGCTGGAAGGGAGGAGTTGAGACATTCTAACAGTATAAAGCTTACTCTTGCTTCTGTACCTGGCACACTCTCTCTTGGAGTTGTGCCCGCTCTTGCAAGAACACAATAAATGATCCTTCACTCACTCAGAGCTTAGTTTTGTTTTCTGAGGATGTCTAAGGCCTCATTTCCAACAATTGGTAACTTTGAAGAGAACAATTTCAGTTGTGTGATGAGGTTATAAGCCAGATTGCAAAAAGTTTAGAAGAGAATGAAAGAATTGGAGGCAATGAGTATAGACAACTTTTCCCTGGTATTTTAGCTGAGAAAGGAGAGAAGAGATAAAGGACCATAGCTAGTGGGGATGGCAGACTCTAAATGAGAGAGTTTTTTGAGAATAAGGGAGATTTAAGCATGTTTGTAGGCATCAGAGAAGAAGGCAAGGATTGACTGAAGATTAGATAAAGGGATGCTAGTAGGGGCAGTTTGCTGAAGAGGATAAGATAGAATGGGATCAAGGCTACATTTAGAGAGATTGGCCTTGGCAAAGAGAAGGCCACCTCTTTTTTCAGACTGGAGTGAAGGAGAAACCAGTGAGAAATTATGTTAGGGGAAAGTGAGTTGAGAATGAAAGAAGAGAAAGCTCGTGGCAAATGGTTCATTTTTGTTTTTTGTTTTTGTGTTTTTGGAAGGAGTGTGGTATACTTATTTTGTATGAGGCAACAGAAAAGGTAGGAGGAGTCCTGGGGGAGGTTTGAGGGAGAAGAGTAAGTTTGGAACAGCCAACATGGTTAATGGGATGGAAAATCAGTTTGGGAAGAACAGAAGAATTAACTTGCTGCATTGAGGTTTCAGCTCAGATAATTTAAATTTGTAGTAGATCAAGTTAGCATAGTCTTATCACTTCTCCCAACTCTATTCAGTAGCATGTAAGTAGGAACGAGGGAGGCAGATGGTAGGAATAATCCAAATTTAGGGTTTAAGCAGCTATTCAGTTCAATTCATTAAACATATATTAAGTGCCAACTATGTGCCAGGCACTGTACTAAGCCCTGGGGATACAAAAAGAGGCAAAAGACAGTCCCTGACCTCAAGGAGCTTACACTGTAATGGGGGACACAAAATGCAAACAAATACATACAAAGCAAGCTATATACCTGTTACATAGGAAACAACAAAGGGAAGGCACTGGTATCAAGATGGGTTGGAGAAGGCTTCCTGTAGAAGGTGGGATTTCAGTTGCAACTTAGAGGAAGCCAGGGAGTTCAGTAGTCAAGAGTGGTAGAAGGAAAGCATTCCTGGCATGGTAGACAAGCCAGAGAAAGTGCCCAGAGCTAGAAGATGGACTGTTTTGATTGTGGAACAACCAAGAGACCAGTGTCACTGGATTGAAGAGTACATCATGAGGAGTAAGATGTAGCAGACTGGAAAGGTAATAGGATGAGGGATTCAAGTGTAGTGGGTAATGTAGAGTTGAACTAATCTACCAAAGGTTTGAGATTGGGAAGGGAAGAGAGTGTAGCCAGTGCTGGAAAAGCAGTGAACCATGCATAGATTTTGCCAATCACAGTGCAGAAGAAGAATAAATTGAGGCTTAAGTCATAGGAGAAATAGAATAATAAAATACTATGTATGATCAGGTAAAGGAATTTGGAAGTCTTTCATGTAGGAGTGGAACACTTGTGGATGATGTCAAGATCAAGGGTGTGATTATCCTTGTGTGTATACCTATTCTTTGTCTACCTACATATACTGTAGATTCCTTGGAGACAGAGAACTTGTCGTATGCTTACTTTTGGTGTAATCAATGGCTTTTATGGAGCAGGTACTCAGATGTTTGTTGATCCTGATTGTTACAAATACTTGAATGATGCTTTTTTTAAATTGGAGATTAAGGTGATTGGGTAATGATGATCTAGAGTTTTAGATGGGATGAAGTGAAAGGAATCAGCATGCATGCTTCATTCAGTACCCTTGATTTCACTTTCTTGTTATATGCAAAGGCCAACACTCTAGAATAATGTGTTACCTTATCCTGCCTTTTCTCTCTTTTTTCTCCTATCTTACAAAGAATGTAGACAAAGAACCAATGTTAATAAATATTATAAACACAAATATATAAAATATAAACATAATATTATAAATATAAAAAAGGCAGTTCCTAAAGGAAAATTCTAATCTTATAATCCATATGATCAGCCCTTGAAATATTAATGTGAGCTTTTCTATTCCTTTTGCTTCTTATCCCAAATCCTGGGTAGAACATTTGTGCAGATTCATTCTCAACAGTTCTGTCAAAGGGGAGAGGTCGTTTTGCAAAATCTTTCCCCAAATTTTCAAGCCAAATTTTTGTTTCAGTTTTTAAAATTATATCTTAGAGTACTTTTAGAAGGAGAAGTACGTGACAATAATATCTAAATGTAAAACAGAAATGTTTCTAATGGAAGAAAACTCATAGAATGTTAGACCTGGAGAGGACCATGCAGCTCAGGTAATCTAACCCCCTCACTTTACAAATGAAGAAACTGAAACCAAGATAAATTATGACTTTCCTTGGGTCAGTCAAACAGTCAGTCAGTAAACATTTATTAAGCATCTACTATGTACCAGTCACTGTGCTACGTGCTAGGGATACAAATAAGAAAAAGAAAGACAATGGCTTCTCCTGAGAAGCTTACAATCTAAGGGGGGGGCAAAGATAACACAAAAAGGAAATAGAAAATGAGGGAGGGGAGGTTTGGAATGGATGCCTGCAGCAGGGCATGATGAAAAAGACCAAAGCAGAAGATTGCAGGCCAGTAGATGGCTAGCCTTGGCAGTCTCCTTCAGTGGAGGTTTGGGGAGGAATTCTTGCTCTGTCCTCCAATCATAGGATTCCCAGGGCAGAGGATATTGATTAGGTGTGAGCACCAACACTGATACTATCTTTCAGGGATGTTGTAGTTCCTGATGGTGAAGTTCCTGGGGGCATAATGAAATCCAAAAAACTGCAGTAGAAGTAACACTTCCTACTTAAGTGTCCTTGATAAGAGGTGGACTGGGAAGATAGAATTCCACAGTAAACAAAGAGGAGTACAATTTGCCCAGTAGGTATCCTAGTTTTCTATTGAGTGAAAATCCAATGGTCTTGCCACCAAAACAATGTTACTGACTAAATTAGTCCAAGTCAATCACTTGGGGAAACATGGGAATCAGAGGCCCCATGGAATTTTAGTATCTTTTACTAAATTTAATATCTTTTATAATCCCTTGAATCAGTATACTGAATAGTTTAGAGATCAATTATAGCAGCAGTCAGTTATTAGATTTGCCCAGTGGAACACATTTAAATTCTCAGTGTTTTCTGCTCTTATGATCAGAAAAAACAGGTTCATAATATGGCAAGAGGACCCTTGGGCAGATCCATTTTTAAAAAATTTCATTATTAAGCTCTTAACTATCACCTATTGAATAAAATGCAGAAAACTGCTCTTTGCTTTTATTTTAAAATGTTAGGAAAAAGTAAACAAAAGCAAAATAACCCCACCCCTTGCTAAAATGGCATTAGATGTGAATATGAATGGTATGCTGACACAGCAGCCTTCCTTAATCTACTCATAATGACTACTAGGATGATTCGGCTGAATGTAGCTAATCCACAGAAAAGACTGGATGATTTATAAGGCAATGTGGTACAAATCCACAGAACTGTTGAAAGCATTGAATAACAGAATTGTAAAAATAGATTAATGTGCCCTTTATGTTGAAAACTAGAAAAATGCATTATATAATAAAGTTACACATTCAGGTTGATTTAGATCTTAGCTCTTTTAATTTGTTGAAAATAGAAAAGATCCCTTATTGTCTTCATGTCTCCAAGATGAAATTCTCTAAACTTCTGATTTTCTAATTAGCAAGATTTCTTCAGGGACCATTTCTCTTTTTGTTTTTGTATCTCTTACATTTAGCACAGTTCTTGGTGCATAATAAGTGCTTAATGAATGTGTGTTGAATGATGCATTTCACAGAAGACTCACGTTGGTCTGGTCGTCACTGTTTCAGAGAGTTCTTTCCTCATGTTGATTTTTGGGCATACCAAATTGACTGTGCATGAAACTAGAAAGACATCTCCTAACCCTTTCTTCTGTAGCACCTAGAATGGATTCGCAGTCTTAGGAGGTCCCTGTAAAAGGTTACCTACCGGGCTAATAGTATTCGAGTCCATTTACTGTGGTGTTCTGTTCACCCAGTCTACCTCTTACCAATTACACTTAAGTTAGGTAAGAGGTGTACCTTCTACTAAGGTTACTTCTACTTCACAGAATTAGAAGGTACTTGAGGGGTCAAATTGTCCAACTCACAACTGACCAAGAATTCCCCTCTGAAACATCAAACAAGTGGTCATCCAGTCTGTGATTGAAGACCTCTATTGAAAGATCCTACCACCTTCTGAATCAGCCCACTCCACTTTTAGATAGCCATAATTGTCTTTCTTTATATCAAACCTAAATTTTCCTCTTTGCAACTTCAGTCCATTTCTCTGAGCCTCCATGGTCAGCAAGAATCAATCAGTCAACAAACATTAAAGTTCCTGCTGTGTGCAGGCAAAGCTAGGTATTAGATATAAATATAAAAGAAAGGCAATTCCTAAAGGAGAATTCTAATCTTATTATCCATATGACAGCCCTTGAAATATTTTAAGAGATCCATTGTACTTTTGAAAACTTCTCTTTCCAAAGTTCATTATGTAATGCAGAACAATTATTTTACCATTTAGGTAGTAGGGCCCTTTAGGCCATGGAAAGCAGAAGTTGCTGCTTAATCTTGCCCCAGACCTCTTTCCTCCTAAATCTAAACAATAGTGAAATGTACTCTTGCATAGCTCAGGCTCCAGCCCTCAGATCACATCTCTGGAAAACTCCAAATTCCTTAGAAAGACCCTTATCTGGCTTCTCAGGCCACAGCCCTCAGATCATATCTCTGGAAGCCTCCATTATGAGAAAGTTTTTTCCTTTGTTGCAGAGCATTATCATGTCTAGACAGAGGGAGAGGGGTGTCCTTGACCAGCCCAAAAACTCTTCCTCTTGCCAGACTTCAAAGATCCATCTCCCTCCCTGTCCTGTATACTCCCTATATAAACCCTAGCTTGACCCCTGATGGGGGCTGCTTGATTTGGATGTGAATACCCCTGGCAGCCGCAAGCTAATATAATAAAGTCCACAATTTAAAATTAGCCTGGGTCTAACTCGCTAAATTTTTCGGTATAACAATTACATAATCACACCATCCTGGCCACCATTTTCATTGCATTCCTCTGAATGATTACAAGAGCATCAATATTTTTCCTATATTAATAGTTCTTGGAATTGAACGGTACTTCAGATGTGGTGTGACTAAGGTAGAGTACAATGGTACTATTATCTATTAAGGGGCAACTAGGGGGCACAGTGGATAGATTGCTGGCCTTGGAGTCAGGAGGACTTGAATTCAAATTTGGCCTTAGATACTTGGTAGCAATGTAACCCTTGGCCAGTCCCTTAAACCTTTTTATCTCAGTTTCCTTATCTGTAAAATGAGCTGAAGAAAGAACTGCAAACTATTTCAATATCTTTGCCAAAAAAAACCCTAAATGGGGTCACAAAGAGCGAATGTAACTAATCAGCTTAACAACAAATAACCTTAATGCACTAGGCCTCTTGGTATGACTTAGTTTTCCATAGTAAGTGGAGGAGAATTCATAGAACACTCTGGAACAGGAATTTCCAATTAGTTGATCAGAAACTATCTGGGATTCTTAAAATCTTGCCTGTGGATTACTAAACTAGTTCATTCTATTTTGTTCCCATGTTACCCTCTTTATCACAATGTCCTCTCTATGGTTTGCTGGCAGTTGTAAACAAGCAATCACAAGTTCATGAAACTTATGTGATAACTAGGTTTATTACAAGAGAATTGAACATGTATTTGGAACCCTAAGCCAGGGCAAAAAGTTTATAATCCAAACAGAAGTTTGCATATTTATAACAGTGCAAGAAAAGAAAGATGAGGGGAAAAAAAGATTTCCTAAATGGGAGTGACATGGGAAAGGGAAAGGTGCAGTAAAGGTGGGAAAAAGACAAAACCCTTCCTAAAGGGGAGGAGCAAGGTGATGGCAAAAGTAGTATTCTTTTCCCTTGTGAACTGCTAAACCATAAAGATAGGACAGTCTGCTTATCTACAAGGGTCCCAGCCACACAAATAGTTTCTTAGCCTGCTGCAGACTGGTGCTTGTCTTGACTCCCAAGGACAAAGGGGGTCCAGTTTGAGGTGCAAACAACAAATTATGTCTTCCCTGGGTGAGGGTGGGGTGGGTCACTTGTCCTTGACATGTTTAGGGCCTCTAGCACACTGTAGTCCAATGTTTCTGGAAAACGGGGCAACTAAAGAAGACAGATTAAGTTGGATTCAGGGCAACAGGTGTCTCTTCTCTACTTGAATTAGGATGTTACTGTTAATTCTATTCAATAAGCATTTGTTAAGTGCCTGCCATGTACCAGGTGCTAGGAATTCAAAGAGAAACAGTCCCTAGCCTCAAGGAATTTACATTCTACTCCTCCTGGAAAATGATGTGTAAACAGATAAGTATATGCAAAATGCAGGGAGGGAAGAACAGGAGAGTCAGGAAAGATGTAATAGAAGTAGAGTTTGAATTGAGTCTTGAAGGGAGTCATGGGTTCCAGTTACACAGTAGAGTGTTATACCTAGAGTCAGGAAGAACTGAGTTCACATTCAACACTTAATAGCTATGTGATCTTATGTAAGACATTTAACCTCTGTTTACCTCAGTTTCCTCATCTTTAAAATGAACTGGAGAAGGAAATGGCAAACCGCTTCAGTGTCTTTACCAAGGAAACCCCAAACGGGGTCACAAAAACTTGGAAAAAACTGAACAACAATAAGGAACCACTGAAACTTCTTGAGCAATGGAGTTACATGATCAGATAGCCCTACCTCTTCCCTTCTCTCTGCTTTATAAATACTATTAAAGTTTTAGGGAAGTGGAAAAGTTGCTCTTCCTCATGAAAAGATTGGGGACCTCCATTTAATGAATCTGTCTAAGCACTCCCAAAGAGAGGTTCCTTTCTTTTGATTTTCATTCATTCAGCAAATATGTTTTAGCTTTGTGTAAGGCACTTTGCTATGTGCTGAAGGAGATAAAAAAAAAATTAAGATATGACCCCCGTTCTTAAGTTCACAGTCCACTAGAGAAAATTATACGCAAATGGTATAGTATGTAGAGAACTGGTCTTGGAGTCAGAAAGGTTTGGGTTCAAGTTCTACTTCTAGTATACACTAGCTGTCCTTAAGTACTAAGGACTAATGTACTGAGCTGTCCCTTAAGCAAGTCATTGCCAAATCTAATGACTTTTTCTGTTTTAATCCTTTTTGCTTCTTTAGATATCTTTTGACATTGTTGATTATTATATCCCACAGGATACTCTCTCTTTTCTAGATTTTTGTGACACTATTCTCTTGTCTCTTATTCTCTTCTGTATCTGATCTCTCTCATGCCCATTAATAGTGGGTGCCTTCTAAGGGTCTGTTTTAAGCTGCTTTCTCTTTTCTCTCTGTTCCAGAGGTCCTTAACCTATGGATCCGTTGACTTTAAAAGGGTCTATGGATTTCAGGAGATCAGTGAACTTGGATGGGGAAAAAATAGATCTTTATTTGATTATAATTGGTTTCTTTTCTAATCCTATGTATTTTATTTGATACATTTAAAAACATTATTCTGAGAAAGGCTCCGTAGGCTTCACTAGACTTCTGAAAGGGACTATGACACTAAAATGGTTAAGATCCCCTGCTATTTAACAGAGATGACAAACACTTCTGTAGGAAGTACCTGTAGGTTGCCTGCAGGAATATAGTGCCCACAACACTCCTAAATGCAACAGACCCAGATTAAAATGGAATTGGGAAATTTTAACAAAAATACAGTAAAACATAGATAATGCTGATATGTGTTTTTCTAAGTCAATATGTGCCTGAAGGAATCCTTATGTATGGCCGCTGCTGTATACTGTCTCATATGGTGATCTCATTAGCTTCCATGGGTTCAGTTGTCATCTCTTTTCAGTGTTTCTCAGATCTTTGTATTTAGCCCTAGTTTTTTGCTGAGCTTTAGTCATGCATGTCCATTTCTGTGATTTGATGGTTCTGTGAAATCCATTATCAGAGAATAAAATTTTAGAATATACTAGAAGGGGAGAGTATAAAAAGAGAACAAAGGCAAGAAAAACTTAGGAAAAGGCTTAGCAAACAGTAAGTTAGAGGAGAGCACAAGAAGGGAAATTTTGAATTAACCACTTAACAGAGATGGGAAAGAAAGGACAAAATAAGAAAAGAAATCAATGCTAAATTAAAAATAAATACTTTAAATAAAATCCCTAAATTAGGAAAAGGGTAAGCAAGTAGGAGAGGGGAATTGGAGGAGAGAGAGAACCTTTAGGAATAAAGTTGCATCCCAGTAGTTTATGCAGAAATTAATTTCAGGGACAGGGCATTTACTTTAAAGAGGAAGGGAAAATTTTAAATCTAAATGATACTAAAGAAACAAATGGAAGGAAACAAAAACCTAACTCTCATTACTTTGAATGTGACTGTGCTAAATAATCCAATAAAATGAGTGTGGCAGAATGGATAAAAGAACAAAAGCCCACAATCTATTATTTACAAAGAACATATTTATAATGCAAAGAAACATATAAACTCAAAATGAGGGATTGGAAAAAAAATTAGCAATAATTTTTTTAAAAGTATGAATTGCATTCATTCTGTCAGACAAAGCAAAAATAAATTCAGAACATAAACAGAAAAACAAATTAAGTACTTTATTCTTAAAGGAACCATAGACAATGAACCAGTGTCACTATTAAACACATACATACCAAATAACATAGCATCTGAATTCATAAAGGAAAAGTCAACTGAATTGCAGAAAGACTTAGAGAGTAATTTAATAATAGTAGGAGACTTTAACATTCCTCTCAAAGTTGGACTAATCAGAACAAAGATAAACAAAATTGAAAATACGAAAATGAATAAATTGGTGGGAGAATTTAGAGCACAAAAACTTACAAGTTCTCCTGAATGGGAACATTCAAGAATCTACATGTTGCTTAGCATCATATGGCACTTTTATAATAATAAAAAATCACATACTAGGTTTTAAAACTTATGATTTTTTTAAAAGCAGAAATATTAAGCACATCCTTTTCAAACATGACACAGCAGAGATAATGATCAATGATAAGAGCACAAGCAAAAGGCACAAACCTAAATGATGACTTAATAATGACATCCTGAGTAATAAATGGGTCAAAAAATAAAGCATAAAAACAATAATTGTATTAAAGACAATGATGATTGAGAACATACCAAAATTTTTTAGATACAATTAAAGCCATCCTTGAAGGAAAAATTTTACTCCTATAAACATTTGTTAGGAAAAGAGGATTACTGAAGTAAATATGTAACTTTTTTGAATTAGAAAGACAAGTAAATCTAAAATAATCATAATGGAGCAAATCTTGAAAATTAGGAAAAAGATAAATTAAAAAAAACACACAACTATAGAACTATTAAAACCAACACTAAAAGCTTTTTCGAAAAGACTAACAAAATGAAAACCTTTAGCCATCACGATTGAAAAGAACAGGGAGAAAATTAAATGAACAAGATCTGAAAATGAGCAAGAGAAGATGCTAAACAGAACAAGTAGGTGATGCCACTCCCAACAAGGAAGTCAGGAAGAGGAGCGTGTTTTAAAGGAAAGATGACCTCAACACCAGCCAAGTATATCTGTCCAATAAGTAATTAGAAATTTGAGTCTGGAGATTGACCAAGGCATCAAAAGCCAATTTAGATTTAAGTGACAAAGGTGGCAAAGACTCTGACAGGAGTGAGGGAGGCTAGTGAAAGATGAAGTACAGAAAGAGAAGAAAACTGAGGCCAGAGCCTCAGGGCTGGCCTACAGTACTAAGGGTAGGAAGAAAACCCAGAGAACAGTCAGAAAATAATAAGAAGGACCAGAAGAGTGCAGTGACATAGAAACCAACTGTACAAAGAATGTTCAGAAGGAGAGAGTAGTTCATGTTGTGAAATGGAGGATTAAGAAAAGGCCATTGTAGGGGCAGGTAGGTGGCGCAGTAGATAGAGCTCTGGCCTTGGAGTCAGGAGGACCTGAGTTCAAATCCGGCCTCAGACACTTGACACTTACTAGCTGTATGACCCTGGGGAAGTCATTTAACCCCTATTGCCTCACCAAAAAGCAAAAAAGAAAAAAAAGGCCATTGTATTTGACAGGAGGCAGTTGGCCCGGAATGATGATGCATGCCTGTCATGCAGGTTACTGGGGAGGCTGAGGCTGGCAAATCTCTTGAGCCTGGGAGTTCTGAACTATAGTGGATTATACTGATTGTGTGACCTCAGTAAGTTCATCAGCAGTACAGTGAACCCCAGGGAAAAGTAGACCATTAGTTTACTGAATGAAAGACAGATCAGCTCAAGTTGGAGCTCTTGGGTCAGTCAGTAGAATTGAGACTAATGAATGTACGTGGCATTTCCAGCCTTGGTGAGAATGGAAGCCCCATTCTTTATCATTAAAAAAAAAATCAATTGGTTACTTTTGTGATAGCAATTTTTGTGTAGTAAGGATAGAACTAATTTGAGGGTTGAATTGAGTCATTTAAGGAGATGGAGATGGGTAATTAATTTTTTGAAGAATCATAGGATCATAGATTTAGAGCTGAAAAGTACTCTACAAGCCATCTGGTCTGACTCCCTCATATTATGAGTGAGAAAACTAACCCATAAAGAGTCAGGAGGTCATAGAGCTATTAAGTGTCTCTGGGAAGATTTGAAGCTGGTCTTTCTGAAGTCAGGGCCCTATTCACTATGAAAGGAAGGAAAACTTGTAGGGTCTTGATCTTCCTAGTAAAGTAGGAACTGAAGTCAGCCACCAGTAGGAAGTAGGCCTGGGGTTGGAGGCTTGAGAAGAGAGCAGGTTTAAGATACTTGCTATGGGAGAATTAGTATATTAATAAAGGGGCTACAGTGAGGGCCCTACCGAGGTGAAGCAGCATGAATATATAATGTTTAAAATTTGTATTTCTCTAGCTTTGCTGGTCAAATAAATATTTTATTAAACCTTTGCTTATTGTGTTGAAGATACTGTGCTAAAATGCTGAAGGCTATTTTTTTAAGAAATAATACCTGCCACGGGACTAGTTGAGGGATGAAGAAAAGTGCCTGTGTAGCTAAAAGACAAGTTTGAATATGATGAATTGCACTGAAGAGATCAATTAGAATGCTGTGGGATATTATAGGAAAAAGGGATTGCTTTTAAGTTAGTATGGTAGAAGTAACATCTACTTAGGACTTCACATATAATCTAGGCTAGATTTTCCCTAAAGAGCAATGAAATCATCCTCTAGATTTAAGTGGTCCAAGGAACTAAGTCTCTCAATTGTTGATACACCTTCATGGTTGCCCAAGTACAAAAGCCCAGCCCACAAAGAGTCAGGGGCTTCTCAGGTTTAATACTCACTTTTGACCAGCAAACCATCAGGGCAAATGCAGAAAAAGCAAGCTATACCCAGCTGAATCAATGCTGAATCCTTGTATATTCTTTCATGCTATTGGTAAATGTTAGATGGCCAATTCATGTTTCATTTCATTCCATTATCAAACCTGAACCACTAGACTGGCCTGTTCCAAACCTGTCCCAAACCTGTCCCAGTCATTTAACTTATCTGGGCTTCCTTTTCGCCATCTTTAAAATAAGGGGGTTGAACAAGATGGTCTCTAAGGTACCTTCCAGCTTTAGGTCTTTGATCTTGTGAACCTTCAAGTGTGTGTGTGTGTGTGTGTGTGTGTGTGTGTGTGTGTGTGTAGGAAGCAGGAAAGTTTTCCTGTTGTAAGTCGTGATGTATTGGTTGATGTCACTCAAACATTTCACCTATCTTGAAGTTCATATCATTGTGCTATAAATTTTAGTGACTTGGAGTTGTGGTATGGAAGTAGTGGTGAAGGGAAAGGAGCATTCTAAACCTTCTGTTTTAATTCAAGGACATCTTTTTTTTTTCTTTTGACTCTAGCCTCTACTCTTCTACTGGCTTCATCATTCTTTCCTTTTCTGACAATTTCTGTACCACATGCTTGTAGGGCTTGGATCTTGGGCCATTCCTTAGTGTTTCCCTTACTGTGACATCAGAAAAGAGAAGCCAGTCAGATGAATTCAAAAGAAGACTTTCCCAAAATCCCTGGCTTCCTAAGTTATCAAGTTGAATTGATTGTCCCCTGTCCCAGGTTCAGAGGTATTGGGGAGCTATTCTAGTTAATTTCCTTCCCTTGTTTTTCTACTCACAGGGATCTTTCAGTCTTCTTTGCGTGAGTTAAAACACAATAAAGATCTATTGTTTTAAGCATTTACTAGCCTGTCTGATTCTTATTATGAAACTCCCTCCAAGTCCCCAAACAGATGAACTAAAGTAGGATATACCTCCCTCTCCCTCAGAGAGTGTGAAGAATGAGAGAAGGCACACCCTCCACTGGAGAGAGTTGCTTGTGAAGTATCATATGTCTTCAAGGGCACACCAGATTTCAGTTAGTGGTAGAAGAGAAATGGAATACTTTGAGGGAAAAGATCAAAGTTGTAGGAGAGTGTTAAAATAATAGGAGCATTTCAATGAGCAGAGTAGAAAATGGTATTAGAAGGATAGCTAGAGATGGATTGGATCTGGGGGAAGAGTAAGGCTAGGACATGAGGCATGAAGCAGATTCAAGATGCACATTGATTTGTAGAAAAAAAGGGCTTCATGGAAAGAAGTTGAAGATTTTACTGGAATTCAAGTCCTTGGAATTCCAAAGAGCTGGGGCAGAGCCAAGATGGCAGAGTAAAGGCAGGGACGACTCTCTTGAGCTTTCCCCTAAACTCCTCCAAATACCTGTAAAAAATGACTCTAAACAAATTCTAGAGCAGCAGAACCCACAAAAAGAGAGAGTAAAACAAATTTCCAGTCCAAGATAACCTGGATGGTTGATAGGAAAGGTCTGTTACACCAGGCTGAGAGGAGTACAGTCCAGCGCGGGCCAAGCCAGCATAGACTGGGCCTCAGCAAATCTGGAGCAGGCCTCAGGGGAACTGCTGGCAGCTGTGGTAGTTTCTATATTTCTGAACCCACAAATGCCAAAGACAACTTAGAAGGGCAGTAGGAAAGGTCTGTTGGACCTGGGTGAGAGAGGAGTGCAGTCTTGCCCTGGTCCCAGCACAGCCCAGAGCAGTGGTGGAGGCAGTGGCAGCAACTACTTCTGGAGCTCTCAGCCCACAGATGGTAAGGGGATCAAACAACAGATCAGAAGGAGATTAAGGGGGTTTCTTTGCTGGCACTGAGGCAGGATTCTGTTGCTTTGCCCATACTTGGATCTGAGTTGCAATCCTAGGTGGCAGTCCTGGGTCGAGGAGGAGCACTAGCATAGCAGGGCTTGTGGCAACAGTACACAGTTCCAGGGCAGGAGAGAGTGCTTGTGGTCATTCACAAACCAGAGCACAGGCTAGGAGACCAGTAAACATCTCTCCTTAGATCATACCACCTTGGAAGAACTGAAAACTTACAAGTCCTTAGAAGTATCTCTGAAAATAGCTGCACAAAACCCTTGAAGCTTGGGACAGTACACCTCCACACTGGAAGCAGAGCCCTACCTTAACAAAGAGTTAAAAAGTCAAGTAATTGGCTGGGGAAATGAGCAAACAAAGGGAAAAAAACTCAGACAATAGAAACTTGCTTTGGTGACAAGGAAGATCAGAACCAGTCAGAAGAAGACAACAAAGTCAAAGCCCCCAAGAAAAATATGAATTGGTCTCAGGCCATGGAAGAGCTCGAAAAGGATTTTGAAAATCAAGTAAGAGAAGTAGAGGAAAAATTGGGAATTTAAAAGAAAATTAAGAACCATGTTGAAGGGGTAGATGAAACAACAGGGAAGGAAGGATCATAAAGGCTGCAGTGGTACATTTGCATAACAAGGGGCTTAGAAACCCTGACCCAGGAGCTTTTAAGACTAAAAAAAATGTTTCTTTGTCAAATTGAAGGTTGTTTTCTACTTAGCTTAGGGAGTGAAAAAAAATTAAGGTTAGGTAGTATTTATAATAGCTAATTAATAATCATTTTTAAAAATATGCTTTTCTCCATTACCCATACCTTAGCCCCACATTGAACAAAAAAGTGAATAAATGAAATCCTTATCACAAACATGCATAGTCCAGCAAAAGAAATTTCCATATTGGCCAAGCCTGAAAATGTATTCTTTCTGCATTTTAAATTCATCACTTCTGGCAAAAGGTGAATGGTATATTTCATCTTTGGTATTTTGGACTTGTAATTTGTCATTAGTATGATCAGAGTTCTGAAGTCTTTCAAAATAATAGGCAGAGTTTAGTTAAAAGAGAGTATGAGGCTATGGGTTTGAATTTTTCTTCCTTTTGGAAAAAAAAAGTTTTAATGGTAGCTTTAGTTTTTTATATTACAGTCATTTCTTTATAACCTCCTGTTTCCCTGATCATTCCTTTGTAACAAAGAAAAATAGTTAAGAAAAAACAACAGAATACCAAGTATGATAGAATATGCAACATTCTGCATCCATGTTCCCTTACCTAAGAAAATATTTTTTCTCATTTCTTCTCTGAGGGTAAAATTGACCTGTAGAATTACATAGTATTTGGCTTCATTTTGGTGGGGTTTTTTTTATTACTTGTGTGTTGTCATTATTCTTATTATATTGGTGCAATCCAATCATGAACAATAAACTACCCCTCCGATTATTCATCTCATTTTTAAAAAAATTCTTTCAGATTTGTGTATATTGTATATTGTGTGTATATATATATATATATATATGTATATATATATATACATATATATATATATATCTGGTTTATAGATGGTTGTTGTTCAGTCATGTCTAACTAACTTTTCATGACCCCGTTTGGAATTTCTTGGCAAAGATACTGGAGTAATTTGTCATTTCCTGCTCCAGCTCATTTTACAGATGAGGAAACTGAGGCAAACAGAGTGAAGTGACTTGCTCAGGATCACACAACTAGTAAGTGTCTTAGGCAGGATTGGAACCCAGAAAGAGGAGTCTTCATGACTCAAGGCCTTGCAATCTATCCTCTGTGCCACTAGCTGCTGGTGTGGTTAGAAATTATTTAAAAATGTGAATCACTCCCAGTTTTTCACACATGGATGTAACTAGCCACTTGGCTTATATAACTATGTCTCAGAACCTTCATTATTCATCCATCAAACATTTGAACATCTACATGTAAGACACTGACCTTGTTAAACCCTGAGTGAACTGTGTGGCAGCAGAGAGGCTTGCCTTCAGGGGACAGAAATTGAGAATGAACTTGTTTCATACCACTTGCAGTTTATTTTGAGTTCTTGAACTCTGCAGTTGTTTTGCCGTGTAAGGAAATGTCTCTTTTCTCATATATTTTTTCAGCTACATATAGCATCCTTTTTGTGGCTTGCTTCATAAATTTGGTTCAGTGAATTTTGTAGATGTTAGAACCAAGGAGGTGAATCTCTTAAATACTCAAAATGTGTCTGATCTCATTGATTTGGAAGTTCTCTCCCATGCTCAGTCAACAAACGTGTTATTAAGTTCTAGCAACGTACGAAGTGCTGCGAATACAAAAACTGAAATGGAACAGGACCTTCACCAAAAAAGAACTTATATTCTGCAAAGGGAGATAACAGAATAAGTACATACAATCCTTATATAAAAAATTCAAGGTAGTTTTGTGAGGGAGGGAGGGCACTAGTAGCTGGGAGATCAAAAATGGTTTCCTGTAGAACATGGTGTAAAGAATCCTAAGAAACAAATCATGAGGAAGAGCATTCTAGTATAAAGGCACAGGGATAAGAGATGGATTATCATGTGTGAAGAATAGGAATACCAGTTTGATTGGACCACAGAGTGCAAAAGGGGGATTGATGTATGTAAAGGAAGGAGATCCTCTTCCTTCAGTTGGTGTAATTATAAAAAATAAAGGCCACATAAAAGGAATAAGGTATATACACCCACTGACCCCTTTATGATGGTGTTCCCTGATAAGAAACATGGTTAGCAAAGCCAGCAAATTAATTATTCACCCATGGAAGCTTTAAATAGCTAACTTCTGGAGAGAAGAAAGCAAGCAAGTCTAAGACCTGGTGGATTCTCTTCTCTGCCCCCCAACCTTCCATGTAACTTTGAAGGGGAGCTTCTCACCCAGTAGATGTTACATCCAGCTGGAAACAGAGATGTACTCAAGACAAACATGGGTACAGTCACCCAAGGGAGGAAGCAGCTTTGAAAAATGGGATACCTGGAAGCCAACTCTACACCCACAGGACCCACCTGAGGACTCTCATGGTTTTAGGTTTTGCAGCTGCAGGAGTTATGAGTTGCCTTTGCCACTTTCCCTTCGCATCTGCCTTGCTAGTACTGACCCACTCTTCCGTGGACACTGTGTACTTGTGTATGGGAAAGTAGACCCCAGGTTTATGGAAAGGAAAGTTTTATAACCACTGGTTTTGCCATGCTTTCTTAGTAAATGCCTTTGCTAACAGCTAATTGCATCTGCAGGTTAATTAATGGGAAGCTTATGAGTTGTAGGAGTATGCACCCACAGAATTACCCTCACAACCCAATGTAGCATTTATCCTTTTGGGGACCCAATCTATTAGGGTGAGTTAGAGTAGCCCAGAGGCAGTCTTAAATGTAACCTTGTAAAAGGCTTTAAAATTACAACACAGAAGACCATTATTTTATCCTACAGAAGAGCCACTGGAGTTTATTCAACAGGTAAGTACCATAGACCTAGGCTTTAGAAATAGCACTTTGGCAGCTTGGGTGTAAGATTGAAGGGAAGAGACTTGAGGCAGGAAGACCAAGTAGGCTGCTATTGCAGGAGTCCATGTGAGAGGTGATAAGGGCTTACCCTAGAGTACTGGTTATGTGAGTGGAGAGAAGAGGACATATTTGAGAGATATTGTAGAATTAGAAACAAGATTTGCCAGTTGCTTTAATGTATAGTAGTAATATGGAGTGAGGTGTAAAGGATGACACCAAGGTTGTGAACCTGGGTTCCTGGAAGGATGGTGGTGCCCTCTACTGAAGTAAGTGTGAAAGAGTGGTGGGTTTGGAGTGAAAGACAGTGAGATATGTGGTGCTGATTGAAACTCATCCATGCCTGTTCAATCCTGTGTGACTGGACATAGAAATGAAAGGACAGCTGGACTCTTACTGGTCACTGCTTCAGAGCCTGGAGGCTTCTAAGAGGTGTTTGCCAAAAGGTGATCTGGGGAGGTTGGGGGTTGGTATGCTGGGGGAGGGAGGAATATCCTGAGTTTCTGTGCACCTATTATGGGTGCCTGGGTCATGTTTGGGTCAAAACTGTCTTGAGCAGTGACAGAAACTACTTATTAGATGATGCTTACAAACAACCTGATTTACCTTAAACCTCTGCCAGTGCAGGAAAAGAAAACTTCTGCTCTTCTCAGGAACTTTCCTGAGCTGACATTGATACCTACCTGATAAAGTTTCCTAGGCTAAAATCATGTAGATGACTATGTTTAGATTTGTCTTTTCTTCCTTTATAGTACCAAGAACAGCAACTTTATGATGCCATAGGTCCACTGAACCCCACTATCCCTGTGTTTTGGTAGCTTTTAATTATAATTACCATTTAGTTATAATTATCATACCATTGTAATAGTTCTCACTAAAACCTCCTACCAGTTTCTCACTGCCATTACCCCTCTAGCCTGAGTTCCCATCACCCAACTTACACTGTGGGACAGCCCCAGAATTTTTTCCCTCCTCCCTTTCCCTGCCCCCCTGACTGATAGCAGCACACAGAAATTTTAAGCATCCAAGAGGTAACCAGTAAGTGCATTAAAATAAAGAAAAAGGAAATGTAACAAGTGATAGCTGGTGCTAGGAATAAAAACATGGGCAATTAAGCGTCACTTTTAATTTCCCTTATTTGTTCTAGTTGTTAACTTCCAAAGGAAAATCTTGTCTGGACTGGATTCTTGCCAACTCCTAAGTGCCAAGCAGAGTAGGTGCCATATAAATGCTTATTCCCTTCCTCTTCTTCTAGCTGACAGGTTCACTATGGCAAGAGCATTAAGCATTTTTCCTTCTAGAACCTGTTTCCCCAACTGGGATGGAAGGGCACCCCTCTCACCCCACAGATAAGTGTTACTGAGTTTTAGCTAATAAAAAGTTCAAGTGTCTCCACTTTTGAATTCCCAATTTGGGGCCTGAAGAAATCCAGCCCTTGCCCCATGATTGAGAAAAACCATTCTCTGTTTAGCTTCCAAATTATATTGCCCGGTCTTTATTATTATGGAAACATCTGGTCCCTAGAAGCTTACTTGCTTTGACTGTATCCAACTAATCATGTCTATCCCCTTTTAGCAGAGCATACAAATATAGCAATGTTATGTTAGAGCTGGAAGAGACATTATAGACCATCTAGTCCTCTCTCTTTCCTTTTTATAGATTGAGAGATTAAGAAGTAAATGACTTGCCAGTCACACAAACTAATAAATGAATGACCTGGAACTAGATCCAAAGTCTTGATTTCAAGTCTGTGATTAAGCTGTGTACTTCAGAGGTTTAACATCAAATGGACAGCCACTGCCTCCCCCCAAAAAATTGCAAGGTGTAGCCCTCCTCACACCTTGTATCACCTCAGTGGAAGGTGAGGGAAGTATCACAGGGCAGGAAGGTGGTTAGGTTCACAGTTTAGCTCAGTTCCTATATAGCATAGTCCTAAATTCTAGGTCTAGACCAAATTCTGGCCCCTGCTTTTCAAGGCTTTCCTGCTAAGCTGGCTGTCTGCGCCATCCCACCTGCAGTTTTGACTTCAAGGTTGCCATGACTTGAACTCCTAGGTTCAGAGGGAGATCACCAGTGGCACCTGAAACTGAGAAGAACAAACAACACAACAGAGACCCTAGACCCATTTCTTGGATAAAAGAGGGAAGGGGATGTTGTGGGGCTCATGCTATGGGTGAACTGTGATCTTTATCCCCTGGAAGCAGCAGAAAAGAGTGAGCAGGACAGAAATTATCCCAATCTGGCTAAGTGTAAAGGTACAGCCTTTTCTGGTTATGAAGCCAAAGGAGGGATCTCCCATCCTTGTGCTAGGGAAATTCTGGGAGTCCTGGTACTTCCATGTTAGGTGATCTGGTCAAGCCCCCTTACACATTTCGCCATTTGAAATTTGCTGTCCCTGGCAAATTGGCACGGCCACATTTTGAACACAGTCGTCGTCCCAAATTGAGAGCAGTTCTCTCTGGTCAATGTCCTTTCACTTGCTTCCCCGGTATCATAAAATAAGTTTCCAAACAGCTGATATTACAGTATCATGCAATCCCACATGTACAGATGAAGATCACAGTTATTCCTCTAATGGGGCTTGGAACATGCCCAGATTATCTAACAGAGGCACCCTGTTTCTCCTACCACATGATTAGGAGGGGATCTCCTTTCATTGACCCAAACAGAATGGGCTATGTCTGACCAGACAGGGATAGTCTTGAGATCTTTCTGCCTGGTTTTTCCTATTGCATCCAGAGGTTGAAGACTATATACTTCACTCACAACTCATGTGTCATAAGTTGAACCAGAAGGTAGAAGACCTTCCCCCCATGTTCTCTTACCCCACCTCCAAGAAATGAGTCTGGTTGTTTTGTTATTGTTCTGTTTGCCCTCTGTTGCAGGTGCCAGTGGACTGCCACTGGACTGAGAGTTCAAACTGTGGTGACCTTGGAGCCAGGCTTCCAGGTGGGCTGCTGCATCTAGCCAACCTGGCAGGGAAACCTGGAAAAACCAGGGTGCCTGGACTCAAGCCCAAAACAGATTTTGAACTTGGAACTAGGACTGTGCTCTAAAGGAATTGAGTAGTGAACCTAATTCCTTTCTCCTCCCCAAAGACTGATGTGTGTGAGGGAGGGAAGGATCATTCCTCTCATATGTGGGAAAGTTCATATGTTTAATTATTCCTTTGAAGTAAATATTTCCGTGTAAAAGCTAATCTGAGAGTGGTTAAGTGGAAATGAGTGTAGGTGAGCCTCCCCAATACACATACACACTTGGAGGCACACCCAACCTCCTTAAGGGTACTGGAGAACCCTGGAGGAGGTGAAATGTAACATAGTTGGCTTTCAGGCATCAGGGACCAGTGTAGCCAGTGTAAAATTTTGCAGAAGATAAGTCTTTTATGGAAATTACCAAATATGTCTCCTTGCTTATCTTTAAAAGGGCCTTTTTCAACCCAATAAGCAAAAAAAGAGCAAAGACAGGCAAAGAAAATGGGCTTCTCATTTTGGGTCACACTGAGCTTTCAAACTTATTGGAGTTCCCACAAGAATTTGGGACATACTTCATCCCACCTGCAGTCCTGGCTTCAAGGTTGCCATCATGGCTCAGGTTTGGTGTGGGTTTACCACCAGCACCTGAAGTAGAGATAGACAGACACAAAAGAGACCCAAGCTCATTTGTTGGGGGGTTGGGACAAAAGAGCGGAGGGGAAGGTGTCCCACCTTCATAGGGCCCATGCTGTGGGGGAACTGTGACCTTCATCCCCTGGAAGCAGCCAGAAGGAATGTGGGGAGGAGGGAAGCCAAATCAATAATTCTTTACAGTAAACCACATGTCCAGGCCAGCTTGCCCACAACAGATTCTCAAAACAGATTAATTGCTGACTGCCCTTTATGGTGTTATTGCCTCTGCTGCTGGGTGCCTTTTGAGGTGGCCTAAATTAATAAAGGTCCTGGGAGTTTTATTTCTTTTCTAGCCTGAGAAGAGATTAAAGGATCCTGGAATCTGGATCTGGACAGTTTTCTACTTCAGTGACAGTTTTTTAAATGTCTTAGGAAAGGGATAAAATGGATTGGAAAGAGAAGGGAGCAGCTGAAAGAGGCAGCTTTAAGCCCCATAGCACATGGGGCTGCTCATTTTTGGATAGTCAGAAACTGCTGGAACAATGAAGAGTTACGTTCATTCTCTCTTCTGTTTTGTTGCCTCCTGATAGTAGCACATTTAAGTGCCTTTCTCTGCCATTTTACATTTTTGCTGGTTATTTGCTTTCAAAAAAAATGTTATTAGACAAAAAAAAATTGTGTCCCAACTTGGTGTTTGTTATACTCTGATTGGATAATTGATTAGGAGGTTCAGCTGGCTGGAGATTGTCCCCTTAATTTGGCAATCAATCTGTCACCTAGAGGTTGAGAGTATTTTATGAGTTATTCATAATCAGTAGTTTAAGCTTTCTATTCTGCTGAGAAAAGAAGCCACAAGGAACTAATACCTTTGCCCTAAACTAAAACCCTCAAGAACTAATCTCATTATCTCCAAAATAGACAGGTCACTTTGCACCAAGAGCCTTTGGATTTTCTCCATCCTGCTGCTCCTCCCCCTTCCAGGGTAGATAACAAGGAAATTCATGGCCTGGAATAAGCCCCCGTGGGTGGGGGGGGAGGGAAATCACACTGTATCAGGCATTATGCCAAGCCCTCTACGATTATTCTCTCATTTGGTCCTCCCTCCAATGCTGGGAGCAAGTAGTGTTATTCTCATTTTACAGATGAGGAAACATAGGCAAATAGGGGTTAAATGACCCACCCTAGGTCACACAGCAATTGAAGGTCCAAGGTCATATTTGAATTTGTGTCATCCTTACTCCAGGCCCTGCACGCTGCCCCAGATCTATGATCTGTGATCTCCTATGTAAACATTTAAATAGCCCACAGAGGCCGAATCAATCAATTTTCAATATAACTTTATTTGAATAATCTGAAATGTATACAAAGTGCAGTTATTAACTATAAACTAGTACAACTGCTTGTCAGGAATCTGAAAGTATCAGCCTGATTCCATATCACAATTCAAGATTTTTTTTTCTTTAGGAAGTGCCATTACCTGTGAAGGGATATTCAGTGGGGTAAAGGGGTCCTATGATCCATCCAGAAGGAATACTATCCTCTAAGAAACAAAACAATTCTTCTATACTTCCCTGGGCTTGGGTCAGCTTAAACTGGCTCTGGGTCAGATGATGCTTGTCTAGATCTTCAAACCCATTACATAGGGAAAAGGTGGTATGAAGCTCCTGCATGTCATAGCAGGCCTGTTGGAGCTTGTCTTGTAGGCTGCTTGGGAGACCTCGGACTTTAGGCAGGAGGTCCATGAAGGCCGACTGTAATTTCAGGGCAATGCTGTGGGACATGCCCAGAGCTCGGATTTCCAGGAGCTACAAGAAAAAGTTAGTACAGAAAGAGCTTAGTAAGTATGCAGTTGCTGCATAAGTTCCAGGTTTTCTGGGAAAAAAAGGCCTGATAACATCCTCTGCCTTCTGTCACATCCTCTTTAATTGCTTTTGAGTAGATTTAGAAGCTACACACTCATACTTGTACAGACATAGATATCCAGTAGGCAACTGGAAATAGCTGACACATTTTAAGAGCCCTGGATTGGGAGTTAAGACTTCGTTTAAACTCCTATTCTTACTTACTCCCTGTGGGACTGTGGGGAAGATGCTTTGTACAGTAATCCTCATCTGCAAAATTAGGTGAATTCTAAAGTTTTTTTTTTCCTAACTATAAAACCTTCTTTAGGCTATATTTCCTGTTAATATTATCTCCATTCTTCTAGTCGCTCTGTTTCAAAAGTCATCTTTGGATTGGGGGGGGAAATTACAGCAAAAGGAAAAATAAGTTGTCAAGATCTATTGACTGAAAGGATCTCTTAGTTCTGCTTGCTATTAGTACTCCTGCTTCAGTACTTTGTCAGCTAGACTATTTCATATAAAAATGCACCCCCTTCCTCAATATTTATTACATTCTCCCCTTTACAGCAATGCCAGGTCATTTTTTTTTTTTTTGGAGGGGAGGCAGTTGGTCTTGATCAGCATCATAGAGCTAGCAAGTGTCTGAGGGCAGATTTGAACTCGGGTCTTGACTCCAAGGTAAGTGTTCTATCCACTGTGCCACCTAGCTGCCCCTGTGAGGCATCTTGAAGTACTGTTGTGGTCCATAGCTAGAATTAGCATGATGTAATGAGTGCTACACCCCTGCTGTTGACATCCTATTTCTCCTCCTTTGTAGTACCAGCTACTTATTTCCCGTCATTCTCTTTTTCTTTGGGCTGTGTCTGAACGTCCTGTGGAGGTCAGGCCTTTCTCTCTTTTTATGGTGAGGCAATCGAGGTTAAGTGACTTGCCCATGGTCACACAAGGGCTTTCTGTTGAGTCATTTTCTTCCTGCCTCTCTCATATGAGCCACCTGGCCTGCGGAACCTGCTTGTGCAGGATCAGCAAAGATGATTTATATCTGGGATACCTCTTCACAATCTATAATAAACTCAGCTCTAACCTTATCTGTCCTGGTCTTCCTCTCTTCCCCCTGGGGGTCTTTTTTGTAGTTTTGGAGAAGATCCCATAACTTGGGAGTCACAAGACCCAAGTTTCAATCCTGGCTCCTCTCGGAGCTTGGAAAGTTAAAACTTCCAAAGGTCCTTGTTTCTTTCTTTGCTTGGTAAAAGGGATGCCTCTAAGACTCCTTTCAGCTCTTATCTATGATCTTTTGATTCTAGGGCTTTCTCCTTATATTCCTTCTGCATGTTCTGGTAATTCATGAAACCTAGCTTTTTCCTGAAGCTACACACCTTGATGCCTTCTCCAAAGCTGACTGCTCCTGCTCTCAAACACCCAACACAGGGTCAGGAAGAACTGGGATATTACTTCTTTGCTCTTTCTGCTACAACTGCAACTCAGCAAGCAGTTTGTCTTTTGTAGTTCGCTCCTTTCTATCTAGTTACTTGTTGCTTGTCATCTCTGGAGCTCTGGCTGATCTTCCCCCTCCCCAAGTAAGATTACTTGGCTCAGTCTTACCCCAGTCTCTGCTTCCTTAAAATACCCTGGGCCTTCTAGAGTCCAGATTCATATGACCCTTGTCACCTAGCTACACCAGACGAAGGTTGGCTTTTATACTTATTTCTTCTGCATATTAAGGAGTGGTCACCTAGATACAGCTTCTTACACAGCAGAATAGGAGACAAAAAAAAAAAAACCCAAACAGAACACCTGACAAAGTTTCCCCAAGTGCCCTGATAGTCTTAGCCCTAGTTCCCTTATTCCCAACCTGACATTCTCCCTAGTTTTCCCCTCTCATCCCACAAAGAGCAAGGCGGCAAGACAATCTTCCTCCCGAAGCACATTTTAAATGCCAGCTTTCTGACAACAGCTCCCTCCCCAAGTTCCAAAGTAGCTCCCACCAGATTAGAAGGGTCTAGCTACCTGGATAATACTGAAAAATCTCAGTGCCTTTCAAGTACCTATCCTGAGCATAGCTTTCTTCTTCTCAATTTACCCTTTTTCTGATCTTGCAGAAGTCCCCAATCTCCATGAAATCTTCCCAAATTAATCCTTATATTTTTGCCATTTTATTTTCACATACTACATTTAGTACCTATGAAGGCTACAGATCCCATGAGTACGTATCCTAAAGTAAGTCATATGTAAGCCTACAAAGATACACTATTTATCTATTGATACTTCAGAGAGAAGGTTAACTAGAGCTTCTGAGGGATCCAGAAAGTTTCAAAGTCAGCTACTGTAGTTAATGCACAAGTAATTGGCAATTAAAGTGCTATTAAGAGTGTTGAGGTCTCAGAATAATGAGTTTACCTTGAACTCTAAGAGCATGGTACCATTTTCTTTTCTTACCTCTCCTGTGATTTGTTTGACATAATTACCTCTAGTTAGCATAGTAAGTCAGGCCTATGGTGTATATAGGTGCCTGAAGCTCTTGAGTTTTATAGAATATCATTTTAAAAGGCACTAAAATCCAAGACTTCCTGAAGAGAAGGGCTTTTAATATGTGTGATATGGTATGTTAGAAACATACCATATTGGTTACCAGTTCATCTTAACCTGTTTTCATTATCTCCATTAAAAATATGCATTGGCTTCAGGCCTTACATAGTGGCCAACACCATTCTTCTAGTTACCCTCAGTTTTCAGCCTTGTCATTATCCCTGCTTCCTCATTCTCTCTACCACCCCCATGTAGAGTCTTATCAGTTCCATGTCTTCTACCTGTTCCCTTCTACTCGTAATGCCCCACCCTGGTTCAGACACTTGTTGCCTTACCCAGACCATCCTGATAGCCTTTTGTCTAGATTCCTGGCCTCTCATCTATCTTTTTCTCTGATCAGTTTCCACAAGGCAACCCAAGTAATCTTCCTAAAGCAGAAGCCTATCATATCCTTGCTTGGGAACTTTGCATGGTTTTCTCTTGCCTCTAGGATTTTTTTGCAATCCATTTTCTATTTACCTTTTTAGGTATCTTTTACTTGTACTCTCCCATTTTATTCAGTTCCAGCCAAGCCACCTATTTGCCATTTCCCCAAACTTGGGATTCCTACCAAACAAGATAAACTACTTGCAGGCCTAGAAAATACTTTCATCCTTATGTCATGAGAGTCCCTGCTCAACTTCAAGGTTGACTTCTTGTATTATTTTCCTATGGTAGACCTTTCCCAATTCCCGCAATTGCAACTTCTCACTATCCTCCAGTATTTATGTAGTAAAGTATTCCAAGTTGAATGCTCTTTGAAGCTCAAGGCAATTAGGCATTTGTAATACATACAAATACAAAAGTTCATGAGGTTCCCTTTCTGATCCCCAAACATATCAGTTTGACATTAATGTTTCATGTGCATGTAAGTCTGATACCTGTGTATTACCATCTGCATTTTCGGACTGGCTCCTACTCCACTTGATCCACAGCTCAAATAGGGCCTTCTGGTAATCCTGCTGATCCTTAGAACCTTTCTTGCTTTGATAAGTCTGGTGGTACAAAGTATTTGGAAAGCTTGAGGTTATAGGTCTACCTTATAATGGTGTTCATCAGAATTGATGTTGGAATTATCAAGGAGCCAGAAATTTGTAATTCCTTCCCTATCATTGGAAGCCATCATCTCATACATGCTATAAAAAGATAATTGCCATACCAGAAAGGCTACATGGCTAAGTGGAATCTAGAAGTAAACCCACTTCTACCATGTTAACATCCCCCTCTTCACCCAAACACAGAAGCACCTCTGTACCACCTTGCTACTGCTAGCAAGGTAAAGATCTGGCAATGGGGCTTAATAAGGTTAACTGCAGTCAAAACTATTACAATCTTGGGCAGCATCGAGAGGCAACGTCCCCAACATAGAGTATAAGCTCTGACCACAGCTAAATGTTTCTAAAATGATCAGTTCTAGGCATTATATTTTAAAAACGCCATTGAGATATAGCAGAGAGCAAAGGAACAGTCAGAATGTTGAGAGGCCTTAAGACCATGTCAGATGAACAGACAATATTTAGTCTAGAGAAAGGAAGATTGTAAAGTACTTGAATGAGCTAACGTGGACTAGAGGTTAGGGGTTTTTGTTTGTCCATTGCTCCTGGTAGGAAGGGAGTAGGGCAGAGGAATGTAGAAGGCAGATTTAGGTTATACTTAAGGAAATTGGGTAGGGAGTGAGTAGGGTCGACTTGCCAGTATTCGAAGTGCTCTATAATGGGCTCACTTGAGAAATAATGAATGGGTTCTTTTTACTAGGGCATTAAACAGAAGTTGGGACACTGCTTTTGAAATTGCTATATGGAGAGGGACTAGGCAGGGGTGGGGAACCTGCAGCCTTGAGGTCCTTTTCAACTTGGAGTCTGTAAAACTACTATAAGGAAGGAACTAGTTGGTTTTAGAAGTAGTTTAGAGCATAGAAAATCCTACCAATTCAATTGCTTCATAGAGCTGGTACAAGAGTTTTCTGATGTTGTTCTTGGCACCTCTGATATTTTCCAATGCATGCTTATATGCTTGGGGCTGGAGGTTGCTTGGCAGAGAGCCTAGTGGTGTGAAATAGCCTTCTTCTTTTGAAGACTTGTCTCCAAAATAATCTCCATCTTCCTCTGAAGATTCTTGGATATTAGCTATTTAAAATTTTTTTTTAAAAAGCGTTAATGATTCTTCTACAATAACATACTTAAAACACTTTACCAAGTACTGTCCTAAAGGCTGGGGGTACAAGAGGCAGTAAAAGATCATCCCTTCCCTCAAGATCTTATAATCTAACGAGAGAGACAACATGCAAAGAAATATATGCAGAGCAAGCTATATGCATGGTAAATAGGACACAGTTAACAGAGGGAAGACACTAGAATTAAGAGGGGTCAAGGACCAATAGTGAGGCAATCTAAGAGACCTTGACAATCCATAGGATATTCCCTTTGCTTCTGCAGTGAGAAAAGCTAAATTATGCTACATGACCAAATCCATAAGGATGTCCTGTTTTCCTGAACTAAGGCATTGGGCACTGGAATCATAAAACAGCAGCAGATTCTTATTCAGGGCTAAATATGTAATAACTATAAGACTGTTCTACTCTTAAAGATAAAAACTTATAGGCAAGTGATTAGTCGCAACTTCATATTTAGAGGGAGCTAGATGATTAAGTCATAGGGTGCATCAAGAACAGTCTAATTAGGAATTAGCCAGACTATTTTATACTCAAATGCAAGACTGAATTAAGGGAGAAGACTAGAGGAGTTGTATCTAGCTTGATATTCACTAACCCATGTCCTGTGAGATTGGGAGGTATTTGTCCATAGTCATTTTTAATTCTTCTAGTATTCTTTTCTCCTCTTGAATTTCAGACAAGATTTTCTCTTCATTAGACTCAGATCTTGTGGAAACAGCACTGATGCTTGTGGCATCTTCCTTGCTGGAATAACCACTACTGGCATTTGTTAATGAATCAGTTTCTTTTGATGGTTGAGCTTTGTCAAGTATGATCTCTTTAGATAAAGGTGGTTTCTAGAAGATAAATTTATAATGCCTTAGGCTCTTAACATGTTTTGGTGCCATCCAGCTTTTTAGCTTTTTCATATCCCCAAATATGTACTCATACATACTGTTTCAACCAAATGAAATTTGAGGTCTGCTAGGTTACATGTTCTGCCATCTCAACTTTCTTAATGCTTGTGACCATTGCTACTTGGGGATATCTAACCTATTTTAAAGATTAGAAGGCGTTCCCAAAATTCATAGTAATTGAAAAATGCTGACAATATGTACCTGAATAGCGGTCAGGAAATGTTCCCATCTTTGTGTCTCTAGCAGTAGTCTCTCTATATAATAGCCACTTGTTAACTTTTTGATCTTCAATTAGATAAGAAAAGGATCTAATTTACTTTATAAATATTTAGCAGTTTCAAGTTTCTTCCAATAACTTCAGAGCCCCATCTTATCTAACACTACTTGGAATTGGTGTTCATATATGCCTTTTGTTTGTATTCTGAGGTTTGTTATGAAGGCTCAAGATTCAGTGGCAAAAAAAAAAAATGGAAGAGGAAGTTCTTTGGACCTAACCATGTAGAGAATGAAGGAATAGAGGCATATATAGTTCTGAGAGACAGGGATGCAAGATAATAATCTAATTACAGGCAAAGAAACAAAAATTCAGGTTAGACGACTGAGTATGGAAGTAGATATCAGATCCTAGCCAAAAAAGATAGAAACCAAGGGAAACCTATAATTATAAAAACATGGGTTTGGTGGTAGTGGTGAGACATGGCATTCAGAGGAAAAAAAAAAGAATAGCAGCTTTGGGGTGGGAGGAATAGAGTTGGCTCCACATAAGGGTGGCAGCCTGGGGTTCAAGGTTTGCAAAGTTTGGTGTGACAAGTCCTTATAGAAATGAGGTTTGAGTATGTCCTGCTGTATGAAGCAAATGGGTGAGAAAGGGGCAGGTACAAGGCACCACAGTCCTTCTGAAGGAATCCTCCCATCCTTAGGGGGAAGAGACTAGCTGGTCCTTCCCAAGATCCTGATGTTGTCTTTGCTTATACTTTATTACCTTTCTTATAGATGCAGCTGGGGGGTTCTAGGCCTGGAGTCAGAAGACTGGAGTTCAAATCTGACCTCAGATATTTACTAGCTGTGTGATTCTGGGCAAGTCACAATGTGTATGCTTCAGTTTTCTCAGCTGTAAAATGATGAAAAATGGCACCTACCTCAGAGGTTTTTATGAGGATCAAATGAGGTATTTTTAAAAGTACCTCGAACATACTAGGTACTTAATAAATGCCAACTCCATTCTCTCCCCAGCCCTTCCCAAAACTGCTTTGAATGTTGTGATCAGTTGGTACAAAGGAGAAGGGTGTGGATTTCTCTTATAGGTGAAAAAAAAAACCCCTTGATATTTTACTTGTATTACCCAGGTTTACCTTGCTGATAAGTTTTCCTTTTAATTAGTCAAATGTTTCACCTGTTAATAGTGGCTCACTCCCTGGATTTTATACCAGGTTCAAGTTTATTCTTTTTATTGGTTAGCTTTGGTATTTATTCCTTCTTTTTTGCATAAAGTTTTCATTAGCTCTTTACTCTGCCCTCTTCAGTTTTCCACCTTTGATTAGTGTGACACCACTAATATTCAAGTTAGTTCCCCTTCAAATATACACTTAAAAAACCCCCCAGAATTTGTATAGTGCCCTTCTTCAATCTGCCAGGGTTAGCTCTTGAATTTAAAAGGAAATGGTTTAAAAAGTTTAGAAGGGCTATATGTAGTGGAAAGTCTGTGAAAGGCCACTGTGGACTGTGTTCAACACACCTAGGCCAGTTACTTCGTTCTTGTAATGAACAAGTTCTAATCAGAGGCTATAAACCAAGATATATTTGAGACATTAGACCCAGTACTGTTTGTTTTCACAGTGGAATCAGAATGAGCTCAGACTGTTAGTAAAAATTACCTCCTGTGGTCTACTCATTCTCTCTTGGCTGATAGGCTCACTTGAAGCTGCAAATAAAAACATAATTAGTTAAACTAGAAGATGTTGAAAGGCACAGCCTCTAATAAGATAAGGTAGTACTAGTAGTGAGAAGTCTTTAGGCCAAGAGCAATTAAACTACAGCCTCTAATTTTTCCTTCTGCCTTTAAAAAAAAAAAAAGGCCCAATTCAAGGAAGTTTCTATTTCACAAGAAATGACTACATTGAATTTAGAGGTTGATTACTCTAAAATCTTTACCATTAAGATATTTAATAATTCTAACCTATATAATTCCATTTTTAGGATCTCAACTCAGTGGTACTCTTTAAGGTATCTGTTCTTTCTACAGATTGGTACAAATACAAATATGTATTTTAAGGTAGCATGCCATAAGAGAAAGGGCATTGAATTTGGAGTCAGGAATCGGGCTTAAATCCCGCTCTGTTTACTGCCTGTATGACCTTGCACAGGTACCTTCACTTTCTTTGGACAAGGGTAATTCATTTATGAAATGGAGGGGGTTAGATAAGATGATCTCTCCAGCCCCTTCCAGATCCAAATACTATGTTCTATTCTCCAGCCTTAGGCTGACTACAAACATAACAAAAATTCTTAAAGCCTCAGCTGAAATACTCATGGTAACATTAGAACTTTGTAGATCATAATCATCTTCTTGGAAATAATACTACACCAATATTCCCAACAAAAGGAAACCTGCCATTTGGTTTTATTATAACATTGATATTACCTCAGTCTAGTATGTAGAGATTATTTCTGCCATATTCCCAGACAACAGGGGTCTTAGGCTATCAACTTAGGGGTGGGGGGAAAAAGACTTTGGTTTCCAACAACCAAAACAGCTGTTTTGGCCCAACTTTGGAAGTGATCGGAGCTCTCAACTAATTCTGAGTCAAAATTCAGATTCTAGAGTTATGTAGTGTGATATTTTAATGTTACTTCATTCCTAGCCAACAAGAGGGAGTTTTGATTGAATTAGTCGGCATACTTTGTCAAGTCCAAATTCAAGTTTTAACCTATTATACTGACAGTACTATTTTACTTGGTCAGTTAAAAACCATGCCAGCAACCAGGACTATCTCCTCTTTCAAGAGGCTCTACTGTGCTCATCAGGGCCACTCCCAATCAAAGCACTGTTCACTTACTTTTGGCATTGAGCCTAGCCACAATCTCTTTTGCATCATTGATTACATCGGAGACAGTCTTCTCCATCTGTGATGGGATCATTCTGGATTCTGCAAGATGAAGACTCTTTTTGCCAGTAGTAGATATATGGTCCATGCAAGCCTCATTTATGCCAGTAGTAATGATATGGCTAATGCTATACCGGGACATTTTTTCTTCCCATCCAATCTAAAAGGAAAGTACAACTAATTGCATGAATCTCAAAGATATGTTACATTATATTGAATGGAAGTACTCTAGGGAATTCCATCTTAGCAGAAGAACATATGTGGCTCTGCGGTATAATGACAAGAAACCACCTGGGTTTGAGTTCTGCCACAGCTGTAATGTTGGGTAGGCACTTTTAATGATGTAGTTTGTTCCTAGGTGGTAGCGGCTAAAACACCAGGCCTGGGGTCAGGAAGACCCAAGTTCAAATCCAGTCTCAGATACTAGCTATGTGACCCTGGGCAAGTAACCTAACCCTGTTGGTCTCAGTTTCCTTATCTATAAAAGGATCTGGAGAAGGAAATGGCAAACCACTCCAGTTTCTTTGCCAAGAAAACCCCAAATGGGGTCACAAAGTCTGACATGACTGAAAAATAACTGAACCACAAAAGTGTTTCTGTAAGATAGGGATAAATACTTTTACTATCTAGCACATAGGATCACTGAGGACCAAGTAAAATTAACATGTGAAGAACAAGCAAATTATCCAAGCTGTCCAAAAGTATGAACAAATGATCCAAACTTTGAGTGTTGGCCAAAAAGAGGGAAGTGGGGAAGAAACCTGCCCATATCCAAGAAGGACACTACTAGTTGCTGTCCCCATATCCTTTGGGCCTTGTTTCAAGGAGAACTTTTACCTCCTGTCCTTGTTTCTCCCCAATATTTTCCTAGCCGTTTAATCCTCCAATTGTATATGTGCATAGCAGTATTAGGTGCCACAGTACTGCAGCTTTGGATCTGAGGGTGTTTATTTGGAGGCCAGAGGAAGAAAAGAGCGAAAGTTCACATGGATCTAGAAGATCATAAGGAAACCTTTCCCTACTCCAAGTCCAATAATTCTTCCGCCTTGCCTGAAATAGCAATCCCCAAAAAAATTTTAATATGACTTTGTGTTAGTGCTATCTTCTTGTCATCTGAATATGCAACGGTCCTGAGAAATAGCAGCTTATTTTCAAGAGACTTGTATGGAAGAAGGACAGTTCAGACCTACTATAAGGATAGCATAGACCAGGGGTGGGGAGCCTGTATCCTCAAGCCTCCCCACCTCTCCAGATTCCCCACCCTTTGAGAGACCAATAAAGGGTTAGGGGAACAATTCTAGTGACTGTAAGGAGTTTAGTGCTATATAAGTCACTAGTGAGATGGCAAGCTTGAAAGGGAAAAGGCCTATAACAACTACAATGATGAAAATTGTGTAGCCCCATGTTTTCTCTTCACTTAGGCATCACCAGCATTTTAGAAGTTTGATTCATTTCCAAAGGAATTAGTATTACCACAGACCACTTGCAAATTAGATCTTACTTTACTTCTGTGAAACATGTGAGGATAGTTGAATGGACAACTTACAACTGCCTATTTTCACTCAACTCCCCAGTCTTGTAAGCAGTCAGAATCAGTTCAAAGGCATACCCTCTGGAAGTCAGATCAGAATTGTTAAGTTGAGATTATTTCTTATTGAGTCTAAGATGCTTGAATTTTGTACTTAAAAACAGAAACATCAAGTTGAGGAATTGACTTTCTCTCAGGAAAGAAGTTAAGAAGTTGGTACCTCTCAGCCTGAATTTCCCCGTCTGTAAAATGGGGATAATAGCACCAAGTTCATGGGGTTGTTGTAAGGATCAAATATCCTGATACATGTAAGTAATTTGCAAACCCTTAAGAACTGTATACCTGTCATTATTATCGTTATCATCCCCTTCCTCCACCACATCCAACTGGGGGAGGGAAGAGAGAGAATCAAAGTACATGGGTACTTTGTACAAAGTACAGTCTCTAGGCCTTTAGTATGTAGTTCTGATTATACACTGAGAAAACTAGCTAGTCTCTGTCACTATCTGCACTATGACATGCAATATTTAATCCCAAGCACTTCCTTGCCCTGTGGCTATGTTCCTTTTCCAGTGACATGAGATTATGAAAGGAGCTTGAGATTCCCACCCCCCTCAAATTTTAGGTCTCAGTTTGGGAGGCCTTCTCAGTTATCTTCTATACAGCATGCTTCTACAAAACTCCAAACTCTAAATTAAACATAACAGAAAATTACCTGATTCAAAAATGATAATGGGTACAGAGAAACATTTATCTGGAAATCAGTTGGTTACAAAAGAGTATTTTTTTGTGTGTAAGCTACTCATAGGGTCTGAGAACAAATTATAAGACCTTTCCCTCAAGAAAAATAAGGCTCATTTTTTTTGGTGAGGCAGTTGGGGTCAAGTGACTTGCCCAGGGTCACACGGCTAGTAAATGTGAAGTATCTAGTCTGAGGCCAGATTTAAACTCAGGTCCTCCTGACTCCAAGGCTGGAGCTATATCCACTGTGCCACCTAGCTAGCTGCCCAGAAGCATTTACTTATTACTTATACTAAAGTGACCCATCACAAGCAGTTAACTTTTTAGAATCACTTCAAATATTCCACTGTGTCAACTGTATACACAGCACTATAAGGGGCTCTAGGAAGAGATGAAGTTTTTCCAATAGCATGGTTCCATACTTAGAACTAGCAGTGATCTTAGAGGTCATTTAATCCAGCCCTTTCATTTTACCAATAAGGGGAATGATGCTTTGAAAGGTTAAGTCATTTGCCCAAAGTCACAGAATTAAGAAATATACCCAAGTGCTCCAACTCCAAATCCAGTGCTTTCCTCCTGTTCTGTGCTACCTGCCTACCTTTGTTTGCTATTCAGTAGGGTAATGTGACCTGTACAGTATATAAGTGCATTAGATAGGTAGAGAGTATTTTGTGCCATGGGAGGTTGGGGGAGGAGATTAGGTAATGCTTTGTGGCAGTGGCCTTTCAATCAAGCTTAAAGGCTGGAGATTAAGAGGTAACAATGTAAACAAATCTATCTCAACATCATCTAGGCACAGCCCTGCTGTTGCCTGGCCTGTCCCCGTCTTACCCTTGGTCCTATCCAGCCACCGCAGGCCATAGAGAACATAAGATAGAAAATAAGACATTCCATATACCAGTGATTTAATAATTTAATAATTAAACTGTTATTAGAAGCTCAGAAGGGAATGTTAGACAACCAGAGTCAATATTTGTATATACTGTTGGAAGGGCTGCTTGCTAGTCATGACTCTCTCACAGGGGACAAATGAGTGGGAATACGTCAGAAGCATGGACTCCAGACACATTTTGAAGGTGCCACAGTAATAGATATAGATTTTGATGAATGGTCATATGGAGTAAGGAATAACTAGAGTAAAGTTTTAGGGAAGACTCACTTCAATGCCATTCTGCTGTGCATATAATTTTTTAAAATTAGATTGCAAAAATAAGGCACCTGCCTGTTCCAAGGTATCATAGTGTAGTGGGGGGTGGTGGTGGGGGGTGGGAGGAAACAGCTCTGGATTTGGAAATCAGAAGACCAATTCAAATCCTGGTTTAAATTTTTTAAGGCCTTTTAGTAAGTAAAAACTCTTTGGGCCTTAATTTTTCTCATCTATTGAATAAAGGAATTGGAGTAGATGAGATCCAAAGTGTCATCAACCTTCAAGCCCTAAAATGCAATCAGTTGTCACCCCTGATTAGTTCTTCACCCATTTCTTATATTCTGAACTGCAACTTCATTCTTCTAGTCTTTGCTTGGACACACAATAAAAACCCTTGTCTGAACAAGAAACATGCCATTTCAAATAATGTTAAAGTTTCTCTACCCAGCTATATTATGATAGCCACATACAACTCTTGCAGCTAAGGATGTTTTCTTTTAATATATAATCCTAAATGAAGAGTAGTATTCCTGTATACAGGGGAGAACATCCCCACTGAATTAAAGGGCTAAACCATTCAGCACAACATCTCTCATTCTCCCCACTTACCTAGAGACAATCTCTGAGAACACAGCCACAGAAGCTGCTTTGGCTTTCTATTCATATATAAACAGTTTGGGAAGTGAGCCTTTATCATTGGCAGATTAAACAAATAAACAATCACCAAATGAATTTCAAGTCCTGTGGCCAATGAAGGCTATGAGGTGGGTGGCAGAATTAGGGAAGAGTCAGTGACTTGAAAGGAGCTACATTAGTTCTCACACCTGTAATTCTTATTGACAGAACTTCATAGCCTTTTTGACTTTTCAGCATATATTTATCTTGCATAGTTTATATAACCTTCTTTGTAGGCTTAGCTGAATTATTTTATTACTGTATAAATAAATTGTAAATTTAAAAGATTTCTCAATGATTCTTTCCTTAAAACAGCTCTCTGGAGAATAGGACTATTTCAATTTAGTGTAGGTAAACAGATGGATAATAAGCTACAAGTTCATCTACTTACCAATTATTTATTAGGCACAATGCTGTGGGGGCAGGGAGGAGAATAAATAAGGAAGGATAATAAGGTCAAGAGGGATTTCATTAGGATTAATGACCCCTTCCTACTTCTTTCTTTTACTGTAAGGATCTGGTTAGTCAGGTGGTCCATCTGCTCTTACTAAGTTCTGCCTGATTGATGGTCTCCTTTATCTACATTACTGACTAAAATGATTTATCCTTTTATTCCTGTAGTATGGCAAAAGTTGGTGCTGTAATGGCATCTCTGAGTAAGTGATGGTAGAAAAGTAATTGAAATGAAAAGGTGAAGCGAAAATAGGGCTGTGTATATGTGTGTGTTCAATTGTAGGAGACAGCATGCTGAACATAATTATATAAATAAGTCTATGTAGACTAAGTATAGGGGAGTATGGGGAGGGGAGGGGGATGTTACTTACAGCAGGGAGGTGGTGGAACTGAGTGCTACTAGGGATTCTAAGGGGTGCAAATAAAGAGTGAGGGCATTCCAGGCTGGAGGGACAGCCAGTGAAAAGGGAGAGAGGCATGCTATGCTATAGGTGAGGAATCATAAGGAGAATAGTCTATCTGAAATGCTGAGTGTCTGAAGGGAGTAATGTGTGGAAAGGTAAGTTGGAGCCAAAGGGTGAAAGGTTTTTAAATGCCAAACAGAGGAGTTTCTATTTGATTGTCTGGGTCATAGGAAGAAGCCACTAGAATTTATTGAGTTGGGAAGTGGCATGGTTACACCTTTGCTTTAGGAAAATCATTTTGGCAAGTTCGTGGAGAAGCTATGAAGTCTAATTAGGATGCTGCTGCAATAGTAGAGGTGAAAAGTGTTGAGGGCCTGAAACTAGGGTTGTAGCAGTGTGACTGGAGAGGAGGGGAGAAGTGCAACCTGTACAAAGATGGTGGTGCCCACAATGGAAATAAGAAAGTTTAGAAGTGCTGGGCTCTGGGGAAAAGATAATAAGTTCTGTTTTAAGGCATGTTGTGGTGCCTACAGAATAATCAGTTTGAAATGTCCATTAGGCAGTTGGTGATAACAGGATTGGAGCTCAGAAGATGGATAATGTAATAAATAATATATAGATCTGGGAGTCGCCTAGAGAGAGATGATCATTAAACCTTTGGGAGCTGGTGAGGTACCTTGATCTCTAGTTATATGATCCTTATCAATGGATAAGAGGTGAAATTTGGGATTTTGTCAAGATCATACATTTTTATTAAATTTGGTTTATTTTTATATGTTTCATATATTTTATAATTTTATAAAACTTGGGTTAAGGAAGACTGGAATAATAAGATTTGACATTTATGTATCATTTTGTGACTTATAAATTGCTTTACATAAACTATCTCATGTGATCATCATAATAATTATGAAGTAAGGTAGTCATTATTCTGACTATTTTTAGAGACAAGGAAGCAAACTTAGAGGGACAAAGCGATCACCTAGAGTAATTGGTTTATGACATGAAATAAGTTAGTTTCTCAGCAAGGCATTTGGGGCAATATTATAAGAGTTGATTAGGTATCTCAATTTTTCTACAATCTGGAACAGAGTTTTCATGAAGTGGTAATAATCACTTGACCTGCATGGAGGTGGACATAGCGGAGGGGAAAATACTGTCTCTCCAAAAGCCATCTGGCAAGATAAAAAATTATATATACATATATACACACACATATACATATTTAATCTACACATATGTTTATGTGTTTAAAAATATACAGATATGTATATACACATACAATATAAGATTTACTTTGAAATGCAAGCCATTCCTTGATTGTTTCATATCAGAAGACACTTGTGTGATGGCACCAAAAAGCATAGCTGGGCATTCAGCTAAAATCAATGTTTCTTTGTTGCCTTTTGGAAGCTGTCTGAGAAAATGATCCTTCTAAGAGTATCATATGTACAGGTGTTGAACATATATCTGAAAATTCGGGACTCCTGAACTAAGTGTGGCAGGTTGATTTCAACTACTTAGATACTGAAATGGATTTGTGATCTCATCTATTCTAAAGTCTTCTCAAATAATTTGGAGTATAACTTTTCCAGGCCTATTCATCTTGTATTATTTTTGTCCATTTCCTTCCATAAGTTTGTCACAGATGATCTACCCACTATCCCAGAGACCTTTTTCACTTTCTCCTGACATTCCAGGGTCATGTCACCAGTAGATTTCTTTGGCTGTTCACTTGTTTATCTCCTTTTTTCTTGCCCTGTGACAAGCCCATGTCTTCTTTGTATCATACAATTCCTTTTATTCTTGTTCTTTTTTGGAGTTCCTCGTTGGTTATATGTGATAGTCTGCACACATCTACTATGAACCCCTTTGTTGTCATCTGTGTGATATTCATTTTGCATTATTTGGAGACAGCCATGGTGTGTGTCTTAGTGTCATGTAGGAAAGACAGTAGACTGTTGGTATTAAAAAAGATGGACCTTTGCTTTCATGGGGAGCTAACATTAGGTCAGTAGAAGAGCATTGCTGTTTCCCAAATGCCCTTCTCTCCCTGAGGTACGACTCTGGACCCAACTCATTGTCCATCTCTACTGTCTGTCTTAGATATACATCTTGATGGATGAGCTCTATGAGATGTGTGTGCAAATGCATGTTGTGATCTGGACAATCAACATTGAAACATCAAAGTGGCAGCTAGGTGGCGAAATGGATAGAACACCAGCCCTGGAATCAGGAGGACCTGAGTTCAAATGTGACCTCAGACACATAACACTACCTAGCTGTGTGACTCTGGGCAAGTCACTTAACCCCAATTGCCTTACCCAAAACCAAACCAAACCAAAAAACCATTGAAACATCAAGATTTGGTTCACCCAGACTCTTTTGAGTGAATACAAATCTCTTCCAGGAGGCTCTCCAATGTTCAGGGGTTTCGTGCAGTTAGCACAATGTAATCCACAAAACGAACCATTTGTAGGAGCTCTCCATCCACAGGACTCTAATGGATTTGTTCTATCACAGTCGAAACACCTTTGATGAGTATACACTTCCCTAGTTTATGCCTTGCCTGATGTTTATCATCAGAGAAGTGTTAAACAGGGCTTTATTTTTTTATGTATTTATTTATTTATTATTGAGGCAGTTGGGGTTAAGTGACTTGCCTAGGGTCACACAACTAGCAAGTGTCTGAGGTTGGATTTGAACTCAGGTCCTCATGACTCCAGGGCTGGTGCTTTCTCTACTGCACCACCAAGCTTCCCCTGAACAGGTTTTAAAAAATATATATTTTCAAGAAATCTTGAATAACTTTGATATATAGATTGAAGCCTGTAACTTGTTTTCTTTGTTGAATCAAATACTTTTTCTTTTTTTCTTTTTCCATTTATTTATTTATTTTTAGCTTTCAGCATTCACTTTTATAAGATTTTGAGTCGCAAATTTTCTCCTTCTCCTTCCCTGACTCACTCCCCAAAACAGCATGCAATCTGATATAGTCTATACATGTATAATCATATTAAACGTATTTCCACATTAGTTATATTGTGAAAGAAGAATCAGAACAAAAGGGAAAAAGTACGAGAAAGAAAAAAAGAGAGAAAATAGTATGCTTCAATCTGCATTCAGGCTCCGTAATTCTTTCTCTGGATGGGGTTAACATTTTTTATCATGAATTTTTTGACATTGTCTTAAATTATTGTATTACTGAGAAGGGCTTAGTCTATCGAAGTTGTTCATTACACAATTTTGATGTTACTATGTACAGTGTTCTCCTGGTTCTGCTCACTTCACTCAGCATCAGCTCATGTAAGTCTTTCCAGGTTTTTCTGAAATCTGCCTGCTCATCATTTCTTATGGAACAATATTCTATTACATTCATATACCACAACTTGTTCAGCCATTCCCCAATTGATGGGCATCCTCTCAATTTCCAATTCTTTGCCACCACAAAAAGAGCTGCTATAAATATTTTTGTACATGTGGGTACTTTTCCCATTTTTATTATCTTTTGGGGATACAGACTTGGTAGTGGTATTGCTGGATCAAAGGATGTGCATAGTTTTATAGCCCTTTGGGCATAGTTCCAAATTGCTCTCCAGAATGGTTGGATCAGTTCACAGCTCTACCAACAATGCATTAGTGTTCCAATTTTCCCACATCTTCTCCAACATTTTAAAATTTCCTTTTTTGTTATATTAGCCACCTTGATAGGTGTGAGGTGGTATCTCAGAGTTGCTTTAATTTGCATTTCTCTAATCAGTAATGATTTAGAGCATTTTTTCATATGGCTATAGATAGCTTTAATTTCTTCATACTAAAACTGCCAATTCATATCCTTTGACCATTTATCCATTGGGATAAATTTGACTCATCTCTCTATATTTTAGAAACAAGGCCTTTATCAGAGACGATGGCTGTTAATATTGTTTCCAGCTTTCTACTTGCCTTCTAATCTTGGTTGCATTGGCTTTGTGCAAAACCTTTTAAATATAATGTAAACAAAATTATCCATTTTGCAGTTCATATTTTTCTCTATCTCTTGTTTGGTCATAAATTCTTCCATTCTCCATAGATCTGACAGGTAAACTATTCCTTGCTCTCCCAGTTTGCTTATTGTATCACCCTTTATTTCTAAACCATATACTCATTTTGACTTTATCTCGGTATGTGGTGTAAGATGTTGGTATACACCTAGTTTTTGTCATACTATTTTTTCAGTTTTCCCAGGAGTTTTTGTTAAATGTTGAGTTCTTATCCCAGAAGCTAGAGTCTTTGGGTTTATCAAACAGTAGATTACTATAGTAATTACTATAGTCATCGACTACCTGTCCTATTCCACTGATCCACTACGCTGTTTCTTAGCCAGTACCAAGTAGTTTTGATGATTGCTGCTTTATAATACAATTTAAGATCTGGTATAGCTAGGCCTCCTTCCCTAGCATTTCTTTTCATTATTTCTCTTGATATTCTGGACCTTTTTGTTCTTCCAGGTGAATTTTGTTGCTGTTTTTTCTAACTCTATAAAATAATTTTTTGGTAGTTTGATTGGTATGGCACTGAATAAGTAAATTAATTTAGGTAGAATTGTCATTTTTATTATATTAGCTCAGTCTACCCATGAGCAACTGATGTTTTTCCAGTTATTTAGATCTGACTTTATTTGTGTGAAAAGTGTTTTGTAATTGTGTTCATATAGTTCCTGGGTTTGTTTTGGCAGGTAGGCTCCCAAATATTTTATACTGTCTACAGTAACTTTAAATGGAATTTCTCTTTCTATCTCTTGCTGTTGGGCTTTGTTAGTGTAACATACAGAAATGCTGATGATTTGTGTAGGTTTATTTTATATCCTGCAACTTTGCTAAAGTTGTTTATTATTAGAGTTGTTGTTTATTATTGTTTATCATTTCAAGTAGTTTTTTACTTGATTCTCTAGGATTCCCTAAGTATATCATCATATCATCTGCAAAGAGTGATAGCTTAGTTTCTTCTTTGCCTATTCTAATTCCTTCAATTTCTTTTTCTTCTCTTATTGCTAAGGCTAACATTTCTGGTACCATAATGAATAACAGTGGTGATAATGGACATCCTTATTTCACCCCCAATCTTATTGGAAATGCTTTTAACTTATCCCCATTACATATAATGCTTCCTGATGTCTTTAGGTAGATGCTACGTATCATTTTAAGGAAGACTCCATTTATTCCTCTGTTCTCTAGTATTTTTAATAGGAATGGGTGTTGTATTTTGTCAAAAGCTTTTTCTACATCTGTTGAGATAATCATATGATTTGTTACTTTTGTTGTTGATATGGTCAATTTTGCTGATAGTTTTCCTAATATTGAACCAGCCCTACATTCCTGGTGTAAATCCTACCTGGTCATAGGGTATTACTCTCGTATTAAGTTGTTGTAATCTGTTTGCTAATATTTTATTTAAAATTTTTACATCTATATTCATTAGGGAAATTGGTCTTTAATTTTCTTTCTCTGTTTTGACTCTTCTCAGTTTAGATATCAGTACATATTTGTATCATAAAAAGAATTTGGTAGGACTCCTTCTTTGCCCATTTTCCCAAATAGTCTATATAGTATTGGAATTAATTGTTCTTTAAAGGTTTGATAGAATTTACTTGTAGATCCATCTGGCCCTGGAGGTTTTTTCCTGGGGAGTTCATTGATGGCTTGTTCAATTTCTTTTTCTAAGATGCAGTTATTTAAGTATTTTGTTTCCTCTTCTGTTAATCTGGGCAATTTATATTTTTGTAAATATTCATCCATTTTTAATAAGATTGTCAAATTTATTGGCATACAGTTGGCTAAATAGTTCCTAATTATTGTTTTATTTCCTCTTCCTTGGTGGTAAATTCACTCTTTTCATTTTTGATACTAGTAATTCAATTTTCTTCTTTTTTTAATCAAATTAGCCAAATGTTTATGTGTTTATTGTTTTTTTGCATAAAACAGCTCATAGTTTCATTTATTCGTTCAATAGTTTCCTTAATTTCAATTTTATAATCTCTCCTTTGGTTTTCAGCATTTCTATTTGGCATTTAATTGGGGATTTTAAATTTGTTCTTTTTCTGGTTTTTTTAGTTGCACGCCCAGTTAACTGATCTCCTCTTTCTCTGTTTTATTCGTGTAAACATTTAGAGATATAAAACTTCCCCTAAGAACCACTTTTGCTGCATTCCATAAGTTTGGTATGTTGTCTCATTGTTGTCATTCTCTTGTATGAAGTTATTGATTGATTCTATGATTTGTTGTTTGACCCACTCATTCTTTAGAATTAGATTATTTAGTTTCCAATTAATTTTTAGTCTATCTTTCCATGGCCCTTTATTACACATAATTTTTATTGCATCATGATCTGAAAAGGATGCATTTAATATTTCTGCCTTTCTGCATTGTATTGTCAGGTTTTTATGCCCTAGTATGTGGTCAGTTTTTGCATAGGTGCCATGTACCCCTGAGAAAAAGGTATATTCTTTTCTATCCTCATTCAGTTTTCTCCAGAGGTCTATCATATCTAACTTTTCTAAAATTTCTATTCATCTCCTTAACTTCCTTCTTGTTTATTTTTGGTTAGATTTATCCAGTTCAGAAAGGGGGAGGTTGAGGTTCCCCACTAATATAGTTTTGCTGTCTATTTCTTCCTGTAACTCCTTTAACTTCTCCTCTAAGAATTTGGATGCTATACCACTTGATGCATATATGTTTAGTAATAATAATACTTTGTGGTCTGTGGTGCCTTTTAGCAGGATAGAGTTTCCTTCCTTATCTCTTTTAATTAGATTTGTTTTTGCTTTTGCTTTGTCTGAGATCAGGATTGCTACCCCTGCTTTTTTTTAACTTCAGCTGAAGCATAATATATTCTACCCCAGCCTTTCACCTTTACCTTGTGTGTATCTCTCTGTTTCAGATATGTTTCTTGTAAACAACATATTTTAGGATTATGGTTTATAATCCATTCTGCTATCTGCTTTCTTTTTATGGGAGAGCTCATCCCATTCACATTCATGATTACTATTTGTTCTTTCTCTTCATCCTATTCTCCCCCCACCCCATTTATGCTTTTATTTCTCCTTTTTCCCTTTCCCTCCTCAAAAGAGTTTTGCTTTTGACCACTGCCTCCCTCAATCTTCCCTCTCTTCTGTCAGCCCTCTCCCTATTCTTTCCCTTTTCACTTTCTACTTCCTCCCTCCCTTCTAACCACCCCAACTCTTTTCTTTTCCCTTTCCCCTCCTACTGCCTACGGGGCAAGTTAGATTTCTATGCCCAACTGAGTATGTTATTTCCTCTTTGAGCCAAATGCAATGAGAGTAAGGTTCAAACTAGCTCATCTCCCTTCATTCTTTCCCTCTACATAATATGTTTTTGTGTCTCTTCATGTGATGTAATTTACCTTTTTATGTCTCCTCCTGTCTACTTCTCCCATTACAATCCCTTTTCACCCCTTAATTAGATTTTTTATCATCACATCAAAATCAGTTTATACCCATACCCTCTGTATATCCCTTCTAAATGTCATAATAAAGATACAGTTCTCAAGAGTTACAAGTATCATCTTCCCATGCAGAGATGTAAACAAATTGCACTTATTGAATAACAAGGTTTGTTTTTTTTCTTTCCTGTTTACATTTTTATGTCTCTCTTGAGTCTTGTATTTGAAGATCAAATTTTCTGTTGAGGTCTGGTCTTTTCATCAGGAAGGTCTGGAAGTCCCCTATTTCATTGAATATCTATCTTCTCCCCTGAAAGATTATGCTCAGTTTCACTGGGTAGTTTATCCTTGGTTGTAATCCAAGCTCCTTTGCCTTACAGAATATCATATTCCAAGCCTTCTGATCGTTTACTGTAGAAGCTGCAAGGTCCTGTATAATCCTGTGGTTCCCCGATATTTGAATTGTTGTTTTCTGGCTGCTTAGGGTATGTTCTCCTTGACATTATAATTCTGGAATTTGGCTATAATATTCCTTGGCATTTTGAATTTGGGATCTCTTTCAGGAGGTGATCAGTGGATTCTTTTGATGACTATTTTACCCTCTGATTCTAGGACCTCAGGGTACTTTTCCTTGATAATTTCTTGGAAGATGCTGTCCAGGCCCTTTTTCTTGTCATGGCTTTCAAGTAGACTAATAATTCTTAAATTATTTCTCCTGGATCTATTTTCCAGGTCAGTTGTTTTTCCAGTGAGGTATTTTATGTTTTCTTCAATTTTTTCATTCTTTTAATTTTGTTTGACTGATTTTTGATATCTCATAGAGTCATTAGCCCTTGCCCAATTCTAATATTTAACAAATTATTTTATTCAGTTTTGTACCTCCTTTTCCATTTGGCCAATTCTACGTTTTAAGGAGTTGTTTTCTTTTATGTGCTTTTTTTTTTTCCATTTTGTCAATTGTATTTTTAAAGGAATTGTTCAGTTTTTCTTCTACCTCTCTAATTTGACTTTAAAAATTCTTGTTGAGCTGTTCCAAGAAGGCTTTTTGGTCTTAAGAGCAGCTCATATTCCCCTTTGAGGTTTCAGATATGGGTATATTGATAATTCTGTACTCTTCTGAATTTGTGTTTTGATCTTCCCTGTCCTCATACTCTTTGTTTTTTTATGTTGCATTTACTCATGGTGTTTACCTTTCTCCTGGTCTTTAAAGTTGATCTCTGCTTCTGAGGCACAGGGGTCCCAAGCTTCTTGTACTGGTGGCTAGGGGTCTAGTTACTGGCTTTGTGTGCTGGGGCCTCAGGTTCTAGCAGCTGGAGGCTATAGAAGCTATAACTTACTTGCTGCTGAGCTGGAACTGGTGGTGGCTAGTGTGTGCCTGGGCCAGGTGGGGTTTTTCTGTGTTTTTCTGAAGCTCGCCAGGTGGGGTGTGGTCGTGGTGGGGGGGAGTGGTCTGGCCACTGGAGGTCACCTCTTCAGCCAGGGCTGCATAGAGCATGGGTAGCCTTAGCTGTTGGTGGGTTTGCTGCGCAAGTGATGGTTTTCCAAGCTGGTGTTTGCCAGTTCCCCTAGCTGTGCCAAGGCATGCAGGGGTCCTGGTGTTAGCGCTTGCCTTCTCCAACTCCCTGGGGCTCAGGATCTCCCACTGGTTTGCTGAGGTGGGGCTTGCTGCTGGCTTTCCAGGATGCCTCCTGTCCTGTACTGGTTCCCTTCAGCCACAGCAAGAGTGACTTTTCCCTTTAATACCTCTAGCCTTAATGAGCTAAAAAATTGCTGCCCGCCCCACCCCCTTCTGCTGGCTCCACTGTTCCAGGATTTTTCCTGGTGCAGTATTTTCTGGCCTTTCCAAGGTCAATAAGGGAGAGAGTGACTTACTGCTTACTCTGCCACCTTGGCTCCTGGAAGTACCTTTCTATTTCTTAGCCAATATCAAATAGTTTTGATGATTGCTGCTTTATAATACAGTTTTAGATCTGGTACAGCTAGGCCACCTTCCCTTGCATTTCATTAATTCCCTTGATTGAATCAAATAGTTTTTCATAGTCAACAAATAATGAACACTGTGATGTTTATATTATCAACATTGGCAAACATGTGGTCCATTGTTGAATATAACTTGTGAAAGTGTCCTTGTTTCCTATCAGTACTCTCACTGAGAAGGCCCTTGATTTGTGTATAAATGACTCATAAAGATTTTGTACACATGAGAAAATAGGCATATAGGTCTGTAGGTATTGATGTGTTGGTTGCCTTTTTTCCATATTAATAATTAGGTCAATACTTTTTATGGAGCTTCAGATGTCTTGTATATCATTCCCTCAATGCATTCATAATTGTGTCACCTCCACAGATCACCTTTAAATAATTTTGTCCAATCCAATTGTTTTTTCTATTTTTGTTCTCCTTGGTACCATATCTACCTCTTCTATAAGCCCATCTAGGATTGTAGTGGTATGATTCAAATGTAGTGATTACACTAAACTTGATGGAGAAAACAGTTTCTCATAATGATTTTTGCAAATATTTTCCATTTTTACTCTATAGTCTTCCTTCAGTTTTTATTCTTAAGTACCCTTGGGAGGGTGTTGCTTAGTTGAATATTTTAGTAAATTTTCTTCTCTGTGCTTTAAATGATGCTATCTGTAATCATTCATTATCCTCCTACTAAGATTTTACAAAAGAGTTTGTATTATAATCTGTTGTTGTCTTTGACAGCATCTTTCTCCCTGTGACAAATCAGACAGCAGGCTAAGGCACTTTCTGGGGTCTTTTGGTCTCCTCTTTGTGGCTATTGATCTGCGTAGATTTTAAACTTCTGTGTAAAATTACTGTAGTTAGTGTCAATGCCATTTCTGTTGTCAGTTTCCCATATTTTAGGGTCAGATAATTGTTTAAATAGTTCAGGGCTATTTCAATTGTCTTCCATATATATTTTTTTCACAATAACTCTTTCTTCTTCCTTTTTTTTTTAAAATCACATTGTGACTTATGACTTACATTTGTTGTATTTATCTGGTGCTTGCCACATCTGGTATTTATCAATTATTTTATCAAAATCAGTGTTAATGATATGGAAGCATGATGTTCCTGTATAATCTCTATGTCCTTGGGTTTCTCACTTTTTCCTGTACCATGCTTTCATATCTATATTTATCTACATCTTTCTATCTCATACTATTTCTATCTTCAATGAAATCACAAAATATCAGTGTATATGATAATTTGATTTAGAGGGTCTCATAAAGTTCTTCAGAGAACTTTTTACCTCTTTGTACTCAGTGGCTAATGCTGTGCAAGTCATCATCATGGTGTTCTTTCTACAAATACTTATTGTTATAATATATTATTGATCAATAGATATATAATATTGATCAATTTATCAAATATCCCATGAAATAATGTTTCTAGTTGACTTTGGATGTATAATAAAATCTACTTTACTAACTCCTTTTTTTGCCTCCCCAGAGTACCTGTGACCCATCCTTAAAATTTTACAACTTCCTTTCTTCTGGCCAAATTTGTAGCAAGTATATCAAGCTGGATATAATTTAGCTCCTCCAGCTATATGCCTGCTTTTGGGCCATGGTATAAAGATGTTGCATTTAGAGTAAGACTGGCAAAGTTACATAAAAATATTGAGCTTTATATTGATAGTCTAAAAACTCTGATACTAAGCTTTCTCTACCTCTTTTCTCACTACTTTGTACATTTCTTATTTTTCTTTATTTCGTAGGTTGCCATGGCCAAAAAGGACCTTCATCACTAGGTGGTCAGGCTATTGAGTGGGGATGTGTCTTTCTGTACTTACATAGATTATCCTTAGAAAACTCTTGGGGCAGCTAGGTGGCACAATGGATAGAGCACTGGCCCTGGAGTCAAGAGGACCTGAGTTCAAATGTGGCCTCAGACACTTGACACTTACTAGCTGTGTGACTCTGGGCAAGAGTCACAATTGACCTCACCAGAAAAAGAAAAAAAGAAAACTCTCTTACACAATTCCTGGGACCATCCTCAAATCCTTTCCAGTCCATAGAACCTGACAGAGCTTGCATTCTGCTGACACAGCTTTCAATCAATCAGAGCATTTGTCAAGCACTGTTCTAAGTGTTGGTGGTACAAAGACAATAGTGAAATGGTCCCTACCCTCAGGGGGTTTATTTTAATGCAGCTGAAAACATGTACACAAATGAGTGTGTAGAAAATGAGGACAAGATAGTTTTGGAGGGGTGTGCCTTAGTGTCTGAGGGGAACTGGTAAAGATTTCATGAAAAGGTGATGTTTGAGCTGTCTGAAATGAAACCAGGGATTTGAAGAGGTAGAGGTGAGGAAGGAGTGCATTCGGGTAAGGGGGGGGGCGCGGTAGAAAATATAAAAGGTAGAGTTGGAGGATGAATTAGATAGTACTGTGTAGAGGGATTCTTTGTTATTTTTGTTGGGTTGTTGTTTTTGAGTTGTGTCTGACAGTTGCTAGACTTGTTTCCAATTCCTTGTTCAGCTAATTTTACACATGAGGCACAGCGGGTTAAGTGACTTGCCCAGGGTCACCTAGCTAGCTAGTCTGAGGCTGGATTTGAACTCAAGAAGATGGGTCTTCTAACTCCTGGCCTCTCACTCTATCCATTGTGCCTCCTAGGTGCCCCAGAGGGATTCTAGCTAACAGTATTAATAGTTATGGGTTGTTGTGAAAAGTGCCACATGGAAAAATTAGGATTAGTCACAATATTCTAAGAGTTGTCCTGGTAAGAATGATGAATTTTAGTCATAGATTTGCATAATTAGAGAGTGTCTTCAAGTTCAGCTATTCCAGAATTCTCCCAATTAATTTAGTTATATAACAATATTTTGCCTGAATGTATTGATGGAGCCCATAAATGTTAATCTAAGATATAACATTTTTTTTAATTAAAAGGGTACTAAAGACATTTTTTGGGGGGGTGAGGCATTTGAGGTTAAGTGACTTGCCCAGGGTCACACACCCATTAAGGGTCAAATGTCTGGTCTAAGACTGGATTTGAACTCAGATCTTCCTGACTGCAGGGACAGTGCCCTATCCACTGCACCACCTAGCTGCCCCTGGAACTAAAGACATTTTGAAGCAAAATAGAATTAGGCCTATTTTCATGCCTTCTCCCCCACAGATCAATTACCCAAATAACCCTCCTAGCACTGACATGTTCTCATAGAACCATAAGGGCAGGAGCTGTTTTTGTTTTTCTATTTCCATTTCTAGCACAGCACCTGGCACGTATTAAATCCTTATTATTGACTTGAAGTGAATTATATAGAACTCCAGGACATTTCACGATCCTGGAAAACTACATTTTGAAAAGTACTGATCTCTATTCTTCTGGGATTAAAGACCTGGATCAGTTTAAATTTTATATATATGTATGTATACATATATATATATATATATATGTATATATATATATATATGTGTGTGTGTGTGTGTGTGTGTGTGTGTGTGTGTGTGTGTGTATGTGTATAAAGAATAAATATACATATATATGCATATTTATTCTTAATTAAAATGCATTCTCGTCTGGATGTATTGTCAGGGTGGTACTATGATGTTGAATTCCTCATACCTAACAAGTTGCCTAAATACTTTACTTAGTATTTCCAGGTATACCTACTATGTCTGTGTAGAAGTGTACGGTTGAAGAATCAAAAGGTAACATAATACTTTAAATCTCCTTATGGGCTAAACTCTATCAGGAATCCTTGGACATAAATTTGAGTGAAAGGGCATTCATTAAGTGATTGCTATGTGCCAAAAACTCTGCCAAGTTCTGGGGATACAAATACAAATGTAAGACAGCCCTTAACCTCAGTGAGCTTTCATTCTTTTTTTATGGTGTCCATTTCAAGTCGATTTTATTCTCCAGAACTAGAATTGCATTTCTACGTGTTTACAGTGTTGTTCACTTCTCTTCTCTGCCCACTTTCAAGTCTTCAGAATGCCTAGTTTTACACAGTAACTCAAATGCTATTTTTAACCTACCACTTGTGTTGGCTGCAAATTTGAGTTGTTCAACTTTTGAAGGCTTGTGTGGAATGTCTCTCTTTCTTCCTGTGCATTTATTCCATTTCTTCAGTGTTGGGTCTGGAAGAAGCACCTTCAGTTGAGCTGTTCTATCATCTGGGAATGTATCTGGTGTGCTATAGTCATGACCCCTCCACTCTGGTACAGCTTAGTAATGTTGGGGTCACACACTGTCTCCATTTCTTTCTGCTGATGTTCATATTCTTCTTTCTCGGTCTTGTTCTTATCCAGCCAGCTGATTTTTTTTTTACCTTTTCAAGGATCATTTGTCTTCATCAGTGGTGTCAAAATCAAATAGAAATGAGGACCACAGAACCAAACATAAGGATCCTTTCTGGTCGTATATTGACTTAGAAATATACATATTAACATGATCTATTTTCTATTGCATTTTTATTTATCTTGCTAAATATTTCCCAATTATAGTTTAATCTGGTCTGGTAGTACGTTTGACTCCTCTGGTCTTTATCACTAATTTTGCCTTGGAGTTTCTCCTCTAAGAAACTTAGGTGCCGATGGAGGGAAATTCCTGCTCTGAAAGTCCTTCTCTCTGGGTAATGACTTCATGCAGAAGTCTTGTCGTTGTTGTTTGTCCATTATTCTCCAAGAGGACCAATGACATTGTGAGAATGATGTCTTGACTTGCATGTCAATTGGATATAAGTGAGTCAGAGCTGCACAGAGTCATCAGCCTCATTCCCACCAATTGATCTTTGTGGAAATGTTGACTTCATGAGAGCTGATATGAGAGAGGAAGGGAAGGAGAGAAGGGGGGGGGCGGGACAGAGAGAGAGAGAGAGAGAGAAGGGGGTCCAGGAGAGCACCTTGATTGTAACCCATTGTTAGAGGGGCAGGACCTGGATGATGATCCATCAAAAGAGCCTGAGGATGAGTGGTCCAGCAGTTCAGTAGACCCAAGCCTGGTTCCTTTCAGAGATGTTTCCTGGGTGTCCCCATTACATAAACTTCTCTTCTTGGTATTTGATTTGCTTATATAAATCTTCCAGGATGTGGACTATAATGACATGTCCAAAACCAAGCAGCTGGCCTCAAAAGCAACTATAATTGGTCAGGCTTAGCTTAAGGACAAGTAACATAAACCAATAACAGATGCCTGTGGGAAGACTAGTGGCTTTCCAGACCTAATCAGACCTCAGCATGAATGTGTGTGCTCCACGGGACAGAAGACCCATGATTGGGGAAGTTGCACATCAAGCACCTGCTGGGATGCTACCATGAACACCTCTCTGCAGGTATTTTTGCCCTAATTATATTTCTTTGTTTAAAAAACCTTAGCACTAGAAAGCCAAAGGCCTGTGTCTTCATTATTTCAATATCCCCCAAAAATCTCACTATAGACAAACAAGAAGAACACAAGGAAGGAGCAGTGTTTCTGTCTCTCAATCTCTCTCTCCCTCCCTCCCTCCCTCCTCTCTCTCTCTCTCTCTCTCTCTCTCTCTCTCTCTCTCTCTCTCTCTTCTCTCTCTCTCTCTCTCTCTCTCTCAAGGAGAGGAGATCCAGAAGTAGGGGGTGGTCATAAAGGATAAGAAGTAAAAACAGTACATTGGGTGGAGGCACAGTGGAAAGTGTTCTGGATTTGGAATCAGGAATTAGCTTTGAATTCCAGCTCTACCAACAACTGGTTATATGACCTTGGATAAATCACTTCATATCTCTGTGATTCCTTATCTGTTAGATTAGTTGGCTTCTAGGGTGTCTTCCTCTCTAAGTCTTACATTCTTATGAAATCATTGGTAGTCTTGGAGGGAGTAATTTCATTTGAGAGTAGTCATAAGCTCAGAAGTCATGTTGCAGAAGTGAACAGGAGTAGAAGAAGGGAAAAATAATGAATAGAAACAGTTTTTTTCTTCTCTAGGAATTTGCTGGAATAAGACATAGGATGATAGTTTAAGGGACTGGTAGAGTCAAATGTAAGTGAAGTAGGTGCTGAAGTCAGTCACCAGTAGGAAATAGGCCTGGGTTTAGAAGCTTGAGAAGAGAGCAGATTTAAGATCTTTGCTGTGGGGGAATTGGTATATTAACAAAGGGGCTACAGTGAGGGCCCTACCAAGGTGAAACAGCATGAATATATAATGTTTAAAATTTATATTTCTCTGGCTTTGCTGGTCAAATCAAGAAATATTTATGTTAAACCCTTGCTTTCTGTGTTGAAGATACTGTGCTAAAATGCTGAGGGCTATTTTTTAAAAAAGAAATATTACCTGCCTCAGGACTAGTTGGGGGATGAGGAAAAGTGCACATGTAGCTAAAAGACAAGTTTGAATATGATGAATTGCATTGAAGAGGTCAGTTAGAACACTATGGGATATTATAGAAGGAAGAAATTGCTTGGGGCAGCTAGGTGGCGCAGTGGATAGAGCACCAGCCCTGAAGTCAGGAGTATCTGAGTTCAAATTTGGCCTCAGACACATAACACTTACTAGCTGTGTGACCCTGGGCAAGTCACTTAACCCCATTGCCTAGAAAAAAAAAAGAAATTGCTTTTAAGTTAGTATGGTAGAAGTATCATCTACTAAGGACTTGTGGCCTGGAGGCCACATGTGGTCTTCCTAGGTCCTTGGATGTGGCCTTTTGACTGAGTCCAAGTTTTACAGTTTCCCTACCTCTGACCTAGGCTTTAGAAATAGCACTTTGGCAGCTTGGGTGTAAGATTGAAGGGAAGAGACTTGAGGCAGGAAGACCAAATAGGCTGCTATTGCAGGAGTCCATGTGAGAGGTGATAAGGGCTTACCCTAGAGTACTGGTTATGTGAGTGGAGAGAAGAGGACATATTTGAGAGATATTGTAGAATTAGAAACAAGATTTGCCAATTGCTTTAAAGTGTAGTAGTAATATGGAGTGAGGTGTAAAGGATGACACCAAGGTTGTGAACCTGGGTTCCTGGAAGGATGGTGGTGCCCTCTACCAAAGTAAGTGTGAAAGAGTGGTGGGTTTGGAGTGAAAGACAGTGAGATATGTGGTGCTGATTGAAACTCATCCATGCCTATTCAATCCTGTGTGACTGGACATAGAAATGAAAGGACAGCTGGACTCTTACTGGTCACTGCTTCAGAGCCTGGAGGCTTCTAAGAGGTGTTTGCCAAAAGGTGATCTGGGGAGGTTGGGGGTTGGTATGCTGGGGGAGGGAGGAATATCCTGAGTTTCTGTGCACCTATTATGGGTGCCTGGGTCATGTTTGGGTCAAAACTGTCTTGAGCAGTGACAGAAACTACTTATTAGATGATGCTTACAAACAACCTGATTTACCTTAAACCTCTGCCAGTGCAGGAAAAGAAAACTTCTGCTCTTCTCAGGAACTTTCCTGAGCTGACATTGATACCTACCTGATAAAGTTTCCTAGGCTAAAATCATGTAGATGACTATGTTTAGATTTGTCTTTTCTTCCTTTATAGTACCAAGAACAGCAACTTTATGATGCCATAGGTCCACTGAACCCCACTATCCCTGTGTTTTGGTAGCTTTTAATTATAATTACCATTTAGTTATAATTATCATACCATTATAATAGTTCTCACTAAAACCTCCTACCAGTTTCTCACTGCCATTACCCCTCTAGCCTGAGTTCCCATCACCCAACTTACACTGTGGGACAGCCCCAGAATTTTTTCCCTCCTCCCTTTCCCTGCCCCCCTGACTGATAGCAGCACACAGAAATTTTAAGCATCCAAGAGGTAACCAGTAAGTGCATTAAAATAAAGAAAAAGGAAATGTAACAAGTGATAGCTGGTGCTAGGAATAAAAACATGGGCAATTAAGCGTCACTTTTAATTTCCCTTATTTGTTCTAGTTGTTAACTTCCAAAGGAAAATCTTGTCTGGACTGGATTCTTGCCAACTCCTAAGTGCCAAGCAGAGTAGGTGCCATATAAATGCTTATTCCCTTCCTCTTCTTCTAGCTGACAGGTTCACTATGGCAAGAGCATTAAGCATTTTTCCTTCTAGAACCTGTTTCCCCAACTGGGATGGAAGGGCACCCCTCTCACCCCACAGATAAGTGTTACTGAGTTTTAGCTAATAAAAAGTTCAAGTGTCTCCACTTTTGAATTCCCAATTTGGGGCCTGAAGAAATCCAGCCCTTGCCCCATGATTGAGAAAAACCATTCTCTGTTTAGCTTCCAAATTATATTGCCCGGTCTTTATTATTATGGAAACATCTGGTCCCTAGAAGCTTACTTGCTTTGACTGTATCCAACTAATCATGTCTATCCCCTTTTAGCAGAGCATATAAATATAGCAATGTTATGTTAGAGCTGGAAGAGACATTATAGACCATCTAGTCCTCTCTCTTTCCTTTTTATAGATTGAGAGATTAAGAAGTAAATGACTTGCCAGTCACACAAACTAATAAATGAATGACCTGGAACTAGATCCAAAGTCTTGATTTCAAGTCTGTGATTAAGCTGTGTACTTCAGAGGTTTAACATCAAATGGACAGCCACTGCCTCCCCCCCAAAAAATTGCAAGGTGTAGCCCTCCTCACACCTTGTATCACCTCAGTGGAAGGTGAGGGAAGTATCACAGGGCAGGAAGGTGGTTAGGTTCACAGTTTAGCTCAGTTCCTATATAGCATAGTCCTAAATTCTAGGTCTAGACCAAATTCTGGCCCCCTGGCTTTTCAAGGCTTTCCTGCTAAGCTGGCTGTCTGCGCCATCCCACCTGCAGTTTTGACTTCAAGGTTGCCATGACTTGAACTCCTAGGTTCAGAGGGAGATCACCAGTGGCACCTGAAACTGAGAAGAACAAACAACACAACAGAGACCCTAGACCCATTTCTTGGATAAAAGAGGGAAGGGGATGTTGTGGGGCTCATGCTATGGGTGAACTGTGATCTTTATCCCCTGGAAGCAGCAGAAAAGAGTGAGCAGGACAGAAATTATCCCAATCTGGCTAAGTGTAAAGGTACAGCCTTTTCTGGTTATGAAGCCAAAGGAGGGATCTCCCATCCTTGTGCTAGGGAAATTCTGGGAGTCCTGGTACTTCCATGTTAGGTGATCTGGTCAAGCCCCCTTACACATTTCGCCATTTGAAATTTGCTGTCCCTGGCAAATTGGCACGGCCACATTTTGAACACAGTCGTCGTCCCAAATTGAGAGCAGTTCTCTCTGGTCAATGTCCTTTCACTTGCTTCCCCGGTATCATAAAATAAGTTTCCAAACAGCTGATATTACAGTATCATGCAATCCCACATGTACAGATGAAGATCACAGTTATTCCTCTAATGGGGCTTGGAACATGCCCAGATTATCTAACAGAGGCACCCTGTTTCTCCTACCACATGATTAGGAGGGGATCTCCTTTCATTGACCCAAACAGAATGGGCTATGTCTGACCAGACAGGGATAGTCTTGAGATCTTTCTGCCTGGTTTTTCCTATTGCATCCAGAGGTTGAAGACTATATACTTCACTCACAACTCATGTGTCATAAGTTGAACCAGAAGGTAGAAGACCTTCCCCCCATGTTCTCTTACCCCACCTCCAAGAAATGAGTCTGGTTGTTTTGTTATTGTTCTGTTTGCCCTCTGTTGCAGGTGCCAGTGGACTGCCACTGGACTGAGAGTTCAAACTGTGGTGACCTTGGAGCCAGGCTTCCAGGTGGGCTGCTGCATCTAGCCAACCTGGCAGGGAAACCTGGAAAAACCAGGGTGCCTGGACTCAAGCCCAAAACAGATTTTGAACTTGGAACTAGGACTGTGCTCTAAAGGAATTGAGTAGTGAACCTAATTCCTTTCTCCTCCCCAAAGACTGATGTGTGTGAGGGAGGGAAGGATCATTCCTCTCATATGTGGGAAAGTTCATATGTTTAATTATTCCTTTGAAGTAAATATTTCCGTGTAAAAGCTAATCTGAGAGTGGTTAAGTGGAAATGAGTGTAGGTGAGCCTCCCCAATACACATACACACTTGGAGGCACACCCAACCTCCTTAAGGGTACTGGAGAACCCTGGAGGAGGTGAAATGTAACATAGTTGGCTTTCAGGCATCAGGGACCAGTGTAGCCAGTGTAAAATTTTGCAGAAGATAAGTCTTTTATGGAAATTACCAAATATGTCTCCTTGCTTATCTTTAAAAGGGCCTTTTTCAACCCAATAAGCAAAAAAAGAGCAAAGACAGGCAAAGAAAATGGGCTTCTCATTTTGGGTCACACTGAGCTTTCAAACTTATTGGAGTTCCCACAAGAATTTGGGACATACTTCATCCCACCTGCAGTCCTGGCTTCAAGGTTGCCATCATGGCTCAGGTTTGGTGTGGGTTTACCACCAGCACCTGAAGTAGAGATAGACAGACACAAAAGAGACCCCAAGCTCATTTGTTGGGGGGTTGGGACAAAAGAGCGGAGGGGGAAGGTGTCCCACCTTCATAGGGCCCATGCTGTGGGGGAACTGTGACCTTCATCCCCTGGAAGCAGCCAGAAGGAATGTGGGGAGGAGGGAAGCCAAATCAATAATTCTTTACAGTAAACCACATGTCCAGGCCAGCTTGCCCACAACAGATTCTCAAAACAGATTAATTGCTGACTGCCCTTTATGGTGTTATTGCCTCTGCTGCTGGGTGCCTTTTGAGGTGGCCTAAATTAATAAAGGTCCTGGGAGTTTTATTTCTTTTCTAGCCTGAGAAGAGATTAAAGGATCCTGGAATCTGGATCTGGACAGTTTTCTACTTCAGTGACAGTTTTTTAAATGTCTTAGGAAAGGGATAAAATGGATTGGAAAGAGAAGGGAGCAGCTGAAAGAGGCAGCTTTAAGCCCCATAGCACATGGGGCTGCTCATTTTTGGATAGTCAGAAACTGCTGGAACAATGAAGAGTTACGTTCATTCTCTCTTCTGTTTTGTTGCCTCCTGATAGTAGCACATTTAAGTGCCTTTCTCTGCCATTTTACATTTTTGCTGGTTATTTGCTTTCAAAAAAAATGTTATTAGACAAAAAAAAATTGTGTCCCAACTTGGTGTTTGTTATACTCTGATTGGATAATTGATTAGGAGGTTCAGCTGGCTGGAGATTGTCCCCTTAATTTGGCAATCAATCTGTCACCTAGAGGTTGAGAGTATTTTATGAGTTATTCATAATCAGTAGTTTAAGCTTTCTATTCTGCTGAGAAAAGAAGCCACAAGGAACTAATACCTTTGCCCTAAACTAAAACCCTCAAGAACTAATCTCATTATCTCCAAAATAGACAGGTCACTTTGCACCAAGAGCCTTTGGATTTTCTCCATCCTGCTGCTCCTCCCCCTTCAAGGCAGGGGGAGTGGTGGTAGAGAATTCAAGGAAATTCATGGCCTGGAATAGGCCCCTCTAATGTATGGGGAAAAAAAAAATCACACTGTATCAGATGCTGTGTGCTAAGCACTCTACAGTTATCTCATTTGGGCTTTCCTTCAACACTGAGAGGTAGGTACTGCTATAATAATTTTATAGATGAGGAAACATAGGCAAATAGGGGTTAAATGACCCACCCTAGGTCACACAGCTATTGAAGGTCCAAGGTCATATTTGAATTTGTGACTTCCTGATTCCGGGTCCTGAACTCTACCCTTTGCTACCTCAAATCTATGATCTATTTTGCATTTAAATAGCCCACAAGGGCTGAATAAATTAATTTTCAATATAACTTTATTTACATAATTTGAAATGTATACAGAGTGCAGTTATTAACTGTAAACTAGCAGAAGACTGCTTGTCAGGAACCTGAAAATATCAGCCCAATTCCATATCACAATTCAAGATGTTATTTTTCTTTAGGAAGTACCATACCTGTGAAGGGATATTCAGTGGGGGAAAAGTGGTTCTACACTCTAACCAGAAGGAATACTATCCTCTAAGAAACAAAACAGTTCTTCTATACTTCCCTGGGCTTGGGTCAGCTTAAACTTGCTCTGGGTCAGATGATGCTTGTCTAGATCTTCAAATCCATTACTTAGGGAAAAGGTGGTATGAAGCTCCTGCATGTCATAGCAGGCCTGTTGGAGCTTGTCTTGTAGGCTGCTTGGGAGACCTTGGACTTTAGGCATGAGGTCCATGAAGGCCAACTGTAATTTCTGGGTAATGTTGTTGGACATGTCCAGAGTCCGAATTTCCAGGAGCTGCAAGAAAGTTAGGACATAAAGAGCTTAGTAAGTATGCAGTTACTGCACAAATTCTAGTTTTCTGAAAAAAGGCCTTATAACATCCTCTGCCTTCTATCAACTCCTTTAATTGCTTTTGTGTAGATTTAGAAGCTACACACTCATACTTGTACAGACATAAATATCCAGTAGGTAATTGGAAATAGTTGACACATTTTTTGAGTCCTGGACTGGTTGATTCAAACCCCCTACTCTTCCCTATTTCCCATGGGACTGTGGTGAAGATGTTTTGTACCTCAGTCCTCATCTGCAAAATAAATTTGATGAATTCCAAAGTTTTTGCCAACTGTAGCAACTTCTTTAGGTTCCCTTTCCTGTTATTAGTACCACCATTCTTCTAGTCACTCAGGTTCAAAAGTCATCTTTGGATTGGGGGAAAAAATTATAGGAAAAGGAAAAATCAGTTGTTAAGATCTATTGACTGAAAGGATCTCTTTGTCTTCCTTGCTATTATCCTGCTTCAGTACCCTGTCAGATAGATTATGTCAATACCCTGCATTCCCTCTCTCCAACTGATTTTCTTATTCCAGTCTCCACAATAAGGCCAGGTCATTTTTTTTTGGGGGGGGGGAGGAGGAAGCAATTGGTCGTGATCAGGGTCACACAGCTAGTAAGTGTCTGAGGGCAAGTGTTCTATCCACTGTGCCACCTAGCTGCCCCTGTGAGGCATCTTAACGTACTGTTATGGTCCATAGCTAGAATTAGCATGATGTGATGAGTGCTAGGCTCCAGGTGTTGACTTCCTACTTCTCCCCCCTCCTACTACCAGCTACTTATTTCCCGTCATTCTCTTTTTCTTTGGGCTGTGTCTGAACGTCCTGTGGAGGTCAGGCCTTTCTCTCTTTTTTTATGGTGAGGCAATCGAGGTTAAGTGACTTGCCCATGGTCACACAAGGGCCTTCTCTTGAGTCATTTTCTTCCTGCCTCTCTCATATGAGCCACCTGGCCTGCGGAACCTGCTTGTGCAGGATCAGCAAAGATGACTTATATCTGGGATACCTCTTCACAATCTGTAATAAACTCAGCTCTAACCTTATCTGTCCTGGTCTTCCTCTCTTCCCCCTGGGGGTCTTTTTTGTAGTTTTGGAGGAAGATCCCATAACTTGGGAGTCACAAGACCCAAGTTTCAATCCTGGCTCCTCTCGGAGCTTGGAAAGTTAAAACTTCCAAAGGCCCTTGTTTCTTTCTTTGTTTGGTAAAAGGATGCCTCCAAGAGTCCTTTCAGCTCTTTCTTATCTATGACCTTTTGATTCTAGGTCTTTCTCCTTATATTCCTTCTGCATGTTCTGGTACTTCATGAAATCTAGCTTTTTCCTGAAGCTACACACCTTGATGCCTTCTCCAAAGCTGACTGCTCCTGCTCTCAAACACCCAACACAGTGTCAGGAAGAACTGGGATATTACTTCTTTGCTCTTTCTGCTACAACTGCAACTCAGCAAGCAGTTTGTCTTTTGTAGTTCGCTCCTTTCTATCTAGTTACTTGTTGCTTGTCATCTCTGGAGCTCTGGCTGATCTTTCCCCTCCCCAAGTAAAATTACTTGGCTCAGTTTTACCCCAGTCTCTGCTTCCTTCAAATACCCTGGGCCTGCTAGAGTCCAGATTCATATGACCCTTGTCACCTAGCTACACCAGATGAAGGTTGGTTTTTATACTTATTTCTTCTGCATATTAAGGAGTGGTCACCTAGATACAGCTTCTTACATAGCAGAATAGGAGACAAAAAACAAAATACCTGACAGGTTTCCCAAGAGCCTTAATAGTCTTATCCCTAGAATACTTTCCTTTATTCCTAACCTGACATTCTCCCTAGTTTCCCATCTCATCTCCCAAAAAGGAGAGGCAAGACAATCTTCCTGCAGAGAAACATTTAAAAGCCAGATTTCTGACAACAGCCCCCCCTCCCGAATTAGAAAATAGCTCCCACCAGATTTGAAGAGTCATAATCCAGCTGCCTGGATGATACTGAAAAATCTCTGTACCTTTCAAGTCACTATCCTGGGGATTACTTTCTTTCCCCTTCTCAATTTACCCTTTTTCAGGTCTAGCAGAAGCCCCTATCCTCCATTAAATCCTCTCCAGTTCATCTTAAAACATTTTGTTATATTTTTGCCATTTTATTTTCACTTACTACATTTAGTATCCATGAAAACTACAGAAGCCATGAATATCTATCAAGTGAATCATAGGTATGCCTACAAAGATAAACTATTCGTTTATTGATACTTTAGATAGAGGGTTCACTAGGGCTTCTGAGGGATCCAGAAAGTTTCAAAGTCAGCTAGGGTTGTTAATAAACAAATAATTGGGAACCAAAGTACTATTAAGAGTGTTGACGTCTCAGAATTATGAGTTTACCTTGAACTCTAAGAACATGGTACCATTTTTTAGTCTATGATTTGTTGGACACAATTACCCCTAGTTAGCATAGTAAGTCAGACCTGTGGGCTGTATAGGTGCCTTAAGCTCTTGAGTTTTATAGAATATCATTTTAAAAGGCACTAAAATCCAAGACTTCCTGAAGATAAGGGCTTTTAATGTGTTTCATATGGCATGTTAGAAACATACCATGTTGTTTACCAATTCATCTTAATCTGTTCTCATTATCTCCATTAAAAATATACATTGCCAGGGCAGCTAGGTGGCACAATGGATAGAGCACCAGCCTTGAAGTCAGGAGAACCTGAGTTCAAATCCAGCCTCAGACCAAACACTTAACACTTACTAGCTGTGTGACCCTGGGCAAGTCACTTAACCCCAATTGCCTAAAAGCAAAAAAAAATCTATATCTATATCTATACACACATTGCCTTCAGGCCTTACCTAGTGGCCAACACCATTCTTTTAGTTACCTTCAGTTTTCAGCCTTGTCATTATCCCTGCTTCCTCATTCTCCTCACCACCCCCATGTCCAGTTGTAGAGTCTTATCCATTCCACATCTTCCACCTGTTCCCTACTACTTATAATGCCCCCACCCTGGTTCAGACCCTTGTTGCCTTACCCAGACTGTCTCTCTCGTCTCTCTCTCGTCTCTCTCTCGTCTCTCTCGGCTCTCTCTCGGCTCTCTCTCGGCTCTCTCTCGGCTCTCTCTCTCTCTCATCAGTTTCCACAAGGCACCCCAAGTAATCTTCCGAAAGCAGAAGCCTATCATATCCTTGCTTGGGAACTTTGCATGGTTTTCTCTTACCTCTAGGATTTTTTTTTTCACAATCCATTTTTTATTTACCTTTCTAGGTATATTTTACTTTCCTTCTCCCCTTTTATATATTCAGTTCCACCCAAGCTACTTACTTCTTGTTACCCCAAAGTTGGGATTCCTACCTTCAAACAAGATAGACTACTTACATGCCTAGAAAATACTTTTATCCTTATGTCATGAGAGTCCCTGCTTGACTTCAAGGTTTAGTTCTTGTACTATTTTCCTATGGTAGACCTTTCCCAATTCCCCCATTTGTAACTTCTCACTATCCTCCAATATTTGTGTAGTAAAGTCTTCCTAGTTCAATGCCCTTTGAAGCTTAAGGCAATTAGGCATTTGTAGTTCATAGAGGCAAAAGTTCATGAGGTTCCTTGTCTGATCCCCAAACAGATACCAGTTTGACATTAATGTTCCATGTGTCTATAAGTCTGATACCTGTGTATCATCATCATCCATATTTTCAGACTGGCTCCTATTCCAATTGATCCACAGCTCAAATAAGGCCTTATGGTAATTCTGCCGATCCTCAGAACCTTGCTTACTTTGATAAGTCTGGTGGAACAAAGCATTGGAAAGCTTGAAGATACAGATCTGCCTTATGATGGTGTTCTTCAGAATTGAAGCATGCTGGATTTATGAAGGAGTCAGAAATTTATCCTTCCTTCTCTATAGTTGGAGGTTATCCTCTTGTAAATGCCATAAAAAGACAACTGCCATAATGGAAAGGCTACATGGCTAAGTGGAATCTAGAAGCAAGCTTGCTTCTATCATTTTAACATCCCCTTATCACCCACACGTACAACTGCCTCTGCACCTCCTGGTCTACCTTGCTACTTTTAGCAAGGTAAAGACCTGGCAGTGGGGCTTAATGACTAAGTTCAATATCCATCAAACTTATACAATGTCAGGCAGCATCGAGAGGCAGTGTCCCCAGCATAGGGTATAAGCTCTGAGCAGAGCTAAATGTTTCTAATATGATCAGTTCTGGGCATTATATTTTAAGAACACCATTGAGATATAGCAGAGAGCAAAGGAACAGTCAGAATGTTGAGAGGCCTTAAGACCATGTCAGATGAACAGACAATGTCTAGTCTAGAGAAAGGAAGATTGTAAAGTACTTGAATGAGCTAACATGGACTAGAGGTTAGGGGTTTTTGTTGTTCATCCATTGCTCCTAGTAGGAAAAATGGGGGTGGTAGGGATGAATATAGAAGCTATAGCTAAAGGCAGATTTACACATAAGGGAATTTTGTGTAGGGAACAGTGGGGTTGACTTACCAATATTCAAAGTGTCCTGATAATGGGCTGCCTTGAGAAATAATGAATGGGTTCTTCTTTACTAGGGCATTAAACAGAAGTTGGGACACTGCTTTTGAAATTGCTATATGGAGAGGGACTAGGCAGGGGTGGGGAATCTGCAACCTTGAGGTCCCTTCCAACTTGGAATCTGTAAAACTATTAGGAAGGAACTGGTTGGGTTCAGAAGTAACTTAGAGCATAGAAAATCCTACCAATTCAATTGCTTCATAGAGCTGGTACAAGAGTTTTCTGATGTTGTTCTTGGCACCTCTGATATTTTCCAATGCATGCTTATATGCCTGGGGCTGGAGGTTGCTTGGCAGAGAACCTAGTGATGTGAAATAGCCTTCTTCTCTTGATGATTTGTTTCTAAGATAATCTCCATCTTCCTCTGATGATTCTTGAATATTAGCTATTTTGAATTTTTAAACAGATCATTAATGATTCTGCTACAATAACATACTTAATAAACATTTGCTAAGCACCAACTATGTGTCAGGTACTGTCCTAAAGGATGGGGGTACAAGAGGCAGTAAAAGATCATCCCTCCCCTCAAGGATCTTACAATCTAATGGGAGAGACAACATGCAAACAAATATATGCAGAGTAAGCTATATTCATGGTAAACAGGACACAATTAACAGAGGGAAGGTACAATAGAATTAAGAGGGGTTGAGAACTAATAGGAAGTCCATCTTAGAGACCTTGACAATCAATAGGATGTTCCCTTTGCTTCAGCTGTGAGGAAAGCTAAATTATGCTACATGACCAAATCCATAAGGATGTCCTGTTTTCTTGAACCAAGGCATCGTGCACTAGAATCATAAAACATCAGATTCTCATTCAGGGCTAAATATGTGACAGCTATAAGACTGTTCTACTCTTAAAGATAAACTTATAGGCAAGTGATTAGTAGCAGCTTTATATGTAAAGGGAGCTAGATGACTAAATCATAGGGTACAATCAAGAACAGTCTAATCAGGAATTAGCCAGACTATTTCATACTCAAATGCAGGACTAAATAAGGGAGAAGACCAGAGGAGTTCTATCTAGCTTGATATTCACTAACCCATGTCCTGTGAAATTGGGAGGCATGTGTCCATAGTCACTTTTAATTCTTCTAGTGTTTGTTTCTCTTCTTGGATTTCAGACAAGATTTTCTCTTCAGACTCAGATCTTGTGGAAACAGCAGTGATGCTTGTGGCATCTTCCATAATGGAGTCATTACCACTGGCATTCATTAATGAATCAGTTTCTTTTGATGGTTGAGCTTTGTCAAATATGATCTCTTTAGATAAAGGTGGTTTCTAGAAAGAGAAAAAAAATTATAATGCCTTCTAGGGGTGGGGAACAGGTGGCCTCAAAGCCACTTGTGACCTTCCAGGTCCTTGGGTATGGCCTTTTGATGTAGGCCAAGTTTTATAGAACAAAACTTTCTATAAATGAGATTTTTTCTGTAGAGTTTGGATTCAGTCAAAGGGCTGCACTTGAGGACCTAGATGGCCACATGTGGCCTCTAGGCTGCAGGCTCCTCACCCCTCCTTAGGCTCTTAACATGCTTTGATTCGGTACCATCCTGTTTTTTAGCTTTTTCATATTCACAAACATGTGCTAGTACATACTGTGTTTCAACCAAACTAGATTTTTGGGATCTACTAGATTACACATTCTGTTATCTCAATTTTCTTGATGCTTGTGACCTTTGCTACTTGGGGAAATCTATTTTAAATATTAGGAAGGCCTTCTCAGAATTCATAGGAATTTAAAAATGCTGACAACATCTACCTGAACAGATGTCAGGAAATGTTCCCATCTTTGTGTCTCTAGCAGTTGTCTTTTTATGTAGTAGGCACTTGTGTTAACTTTTTTTTTGAGCTTCTATTAGACAAAATAGACCAAAAAAAGGATCTAGTTTACCCTCAAAAATATTTAGCAATTTCAAGTTTCTTCCAGTAATTTCATAGCCCTCTCTTATCTAACACTACTTCGAATTTGTGTTCATATGTGCATTTTGTTTGTATTTTGAGGTTTTTTAACATGAAGGCTCAAGGTTCAGTGGCAAAAAAATAGTTGGAAGGGGAATTTCTTTTGGACTATCCATTTAATGAAGGAGTAGAGAGAGGCATGTATAGTTCTGAGAGAAGAGAGATGGATAAACTGGATAAGAATCTAATTATATTCAAAGAAACAAAAGTTCAGGTTACACAACTCAGTATGGAAGTAGATATCAGATGCTAGCCATAAAAGACAGAAAGCAAGGGAAACCTGTAATTTGGTTTGGTGGTGGTGGTGATGAAACATGGCGTTCAAAGGAGAAAAAAGAGGAATATGTTTGGGGTGAGAATAGAGTTGGCTCCACATAAGGGTGGCAGCCTGGGGTTCAAGGCTCACCAAGTTTGCTGTGACCACTCCTCATAGAAATGGGGTTTGGGTATGTCTTGATGTATGAAACTGAATGGCTGATAAAGGAGCAGGTTCAAAGCACCACAGCCCTTCTGAAGGAACCCTCTTATCCTTGATGGGAAGAGACTAGCTGGTCCTTCCCAAGATCTTGATGTTGCCTTTGCTTATACTTTATTACCTTCCTTATAGGTGAAGCTGGGGAGCTCTGGGCCTGGAGTCAGAAGACTGGAGCTCAAATCTGACCTCAGATATTTACTAACTGTATGATTCTGGGCAAGTCACAATGTGTCTGCCTCAGTTTTCTCAGCTGTAAAATGAGGATGAAAAATAGCACCTACCTCAAAGGTGTTTGTAAGGATCAAATGGCATGGAGTAGGTAGCTAACTCCATTCTCTCCCCAGCCCTTCCCAGAACTGCTTTGAATGTTGTGATCAGTTAGTACAGAGGAGAGGGCTATGAATTTCCCTCTTGTAGATGAAAAAAACTTGATATTTTACCTTGCTGATAAGTTTTCCTTTTAGTCAAATGTTTCACCTGTTGATGGTGGCTCACTCTCTATATTTTATACCAGTTTCAAGTTTATTCTCTTTATGTGTTAGCTTATCTGTTATCTGTCCTCTTCAGTTTTCAGCCCTTGGTTAGTGTAGACAACACTAATATATTCAAGTTAGTTCCTCTTCAAATACTCACTTGAAAAAAGGAACTTGTATAGAGCCCTTCTTCATTCTACCAGCTCTTGATCACAAGCTCTTGATTTTAAAAGGAAATTGTTTAAAAAGTTTAGAAGGGCTATAAAGCCTATAAAAGGCCACTGTGGACTATATTCAACACACCTAGGCTTTCTAATTACTTCTTTCTTGTAATGAACTCAGTGCCAAGTTCTAATAGGATGCTATAAACTGAGATGTTTTTGAAACATTAGACCCAGGGCTGGATTGTTTTCATAGCAGAATCTGAATTAGTTCAAACTATTAGTAAAAATTACCTCCTGTGGTCCGCTTATTCTCTCTTGGCTGACAGGCTCACTTGAAGCTGAAAATAAAAGCATAATTAGTTAAAAGCTGAAGGTATTGATGGACATAGCCTCTAATAAGTAAACTAGTACCAATAGTGACAGGTCTTTGGGCCAAGAGCAATTAAACTATCACCTCTAATTTTTCCTTCTCCCTTTAAAAAAAAAGTGATCAATTCAAGGGAAGTTTCTATTTCACAAGAAATGACTACATTGAATTCAGATTCCCAGATTCCCTTCTTCTCCTCAGTGGTGTAATAGATGAAGAGGACATGCAAATCACCCCAAGAAAGCTCGAATTGTAGGGAAATGTCCCTGAAGTGCTCAGTAAACTTAGTAGGATCTTCTAACTATTGCCCCAGTTTCTCTTTAACCTGAAAGAGGTCTGACAGAGAATGGAACACGGACTCTAATTATCCCAGTAGGGGAGGCAGGCACATCCATTAGGGGAAAAAGCCCTGAAGGCACTGTGGAAGGGGTGGGGTGCTTGGGAGGAAGGAAGATAGGAAATCTGGACTGGATTGCAAGGTGAGGGGGGGACCCAGCTGGCAAGGGAAAGATTAGCTGGCACTGGAGGAGTGGGAAGAGACAGGGGAGGAAGTGCCAAGGTGAGACCCTTGTCCAAAGCCCTAGTAGGGGTTGCCTTGGGGGTATGGGCCTGGGGAGGAAATTCAAGGTAGGAGACATGGAAGGTGAATGAGGCAGGAAATGAAGGGGGGGTGGGCTAGAGAAAAAGGGAAGGAAAACCAAGGGAAAAGAGGGGTAGACTGAGGAGGGGGGGATCTTGGGAAACAAGGGGAGGAGAGAATGGGTAGCAGCAGGAGGGGTCAAGAGAGAATGGGGAACAGCAGGAGGTATTGGGGGAAATGGGGAACAGAGGGAAGGGTTGGGGGAGAATGGAGTAGAGACAGGAGCTTGGGAATTACATAGTGTGGGGTGCTGTTGCCCTGGGATCCATAAGAAGAAGATCATCCAAAAAGTCTAGTTGATCCCCATTTTCCATTAGTGGGGCCCCTCTAGCTACTAGCTTCTTATAATCATCTGAGAATGGAGTCATGAGAAAGTTCAACTAAAGTCATTGTGTAGGGAATCTCCACCTATTTTCCTTCTCTGCTACAATATCCTTCTAACTCAGAATATTTTGCTGTAATGTCCCCAAAATAGGCCATGCCTTATAATTTTCCAGGTGACACTGAGGCCAAACAGTGTTGCAAAAGAACACCAGCCTTTTCTTTTCGAGTTCCTTAGGGAAACTAAATTTTTCCTAATTTTGTAAAAGACAGCCCAAAGACAAATCTTTGGGAATGAAGGAGGATTGACCCTTTGTGGGTGGGGGGGGCTGGAAGTGCCTCCCTCCTTAAAGGAGGATTTGGGAATAAGCCTCAGGAAACAAAACAAAACAAAAAAAACCCCCAAAGCCCAAAATAGTACCTGAAGTTTTCCCAATTCTCTAGTGCCAAGAGAATTGAGAGGATTGGGCCTACACTTCCAGACAGGGAGTCCGAAGGTGTGCCCTGGTGCATGGCCTCAAACAGAACAACTAGACTGAGAGCATAAAAGACAGTCTCGTAGCTGTCTGACCTACTGGGTCCTTGGAGGTCAGGCTTAAAAGCACTTCCAAGCCAAGCCTTACCAGGTACCTGGAAATCTGCCAACTGCAGGGCAAGAAAGGGATTGGGGGAGGAGGGAGAAGGCTTACATATCTTCCAGTCTTGGCTGGAGAAAAGCTTGGGATTAAGCAGTTTTTCCTGGTCCGGGAACTATATTTTGAAGTTTAGAGGTTTAGGGATGCTGGGACCCGAAAATCACAACACACAGGTCCTGCCTGAATGAATTCAGCCCAAGCCTTCTTTTCAGTGAAAGATAAAGTTTATTAAAGATCCACCACATTGGCCAGACTCTTAAGGAATATCTAAAAGGAAAGTATGACGAATTACATGAATCTCAAAGAGATATTACATTATATTGGATGGAAGTCCTCTAGTGAATTCCTCTCAGCAGAAGAGCATGTGTGGCCCTGCAGTATAATGGCAAGAACATCTGGGTTTGAGTTCTGCCACAGCTGTAATGTTGGGTAGGCACATTTAATGATGTAGTTTGTTCCTAGGTGGTACAGTGGGCTAGAGCACCAGGCCTGGAGCCAGGAAGACCCAAGTCCAAATTCAGCCTCAGTTACTTAGTGACCCTGGGCAAGTCACCTGACCTTGTTGGCCTCAGTTTCCTTGTCTGTAAAACGTCCTGGAGAAGGAAATGGCAAACCACTCTGGTTTCTTTGCCAAGACAACCCCACATGGGGCCACAAAGTCAGACGTGACTGAAAAATAACTGAACCACAAAAGTGTTTCTTTATCTGTAAGATAGGGATAAATACTTTTTACTGTCTGGCACACAGGATCATTGAGGGCCAAGTGAAATTAATATGTGTGAAAAACAAGCAAATTATCCAAGCTATCCACAAGTGTGAACAGATGATCCAAACTTTTGGATGCTGGCCAGAAAGAGGGAAGTAGAAAAGAAACCTGCCAATTGCTGTCTCCATATCCTTTGCGCCTTGTTTCAAGGAGAACTTTTACCTCCTCTCCCCATTTTTCCCCAATATTTCCTTAGTCCTTTTATCCTGCATTTATACATGTGCACATCAGTATGAGGTGCCACAATACTGCAACTTGAGGTCTGAGGGTGTTTATTTGGAGTCCAGAGGAAGAGGGAAAGTTCACATAGATCTAGAAGGGTAGAAGGAAACCTTTGCCTACTCCAAGTCCAAGAATTCTTCCACCTCGCCTGAAATAGCAATCCAAAAAAATTATTTAATATGACTTTATATATTAGTGCTATCTTTTTGTCATCTTAAGATGCAAATGGTCCTGAGAAATAGCAGCTTATTTTCAACGGGCCTGTTTGGAAAGAGGGCAGTTTGGATCTCTTATATAGTGTAGACCAGCAAAAGGTTAGGAGAACAATTCTAGTGACTGTAAGGAGGTTAGTGCTATATTTAAGTCAAGTTATTAGTTTGATGGCAAGCTTGAAAGGGAAAAGGCCTGTAATTATTACAATAATGAAAATTGTGTGACCCCATGTTTTTTCTTCACTTAGGCATCACCAGCATTTTAGAAGTTTTGTTCATTTCCAAAGGAATTAGTATTACCACAGACCACTTACAAATCATATCTTACTTTACTTCTGTGAAACACCTGAGGAGAGTTGAATGGACAACTTACAACTAACTATTTTCATTCAACTCTCCCATGTTGTAAAAGCAGTTAGATTCAGTTCAAAGGCATACCCTCAGGAAGTCAGATCAGAATTTTGTTAGCTGAGATTATTTCTTATACAGTCTGAGATGCTTGAATTTTTTACTTAAAAAAAAAAATAGAAAGCCAAGTTGAGGAATTGATTTTTCCTGTTTTCTCCTAGGAAAGAAGAAATTGGTACCTCTCAATCTCTATTTCCCCATCTATAAAATGGGCATAATAGCATCAAGCTCACAGAGTTGTTGTAACGATCAAACATCATAATATATGTAAGCAATTTGCAAACCTTTAAGAGCTGTATATATGTAATTATCATTATTATTCCCTTCTTCTACCACATCTAGTTAGGGGAGGAGGTTTGGGAGGGAACAGAGAGAATCAAAGCACAGTCTCTGGACCTTAAGTAGTATGTAGTTCTGATTATACATTGACAGAACTGGCTGGTCTCTGTCACTATCTGCACCAAACATGCAATATTTAATCCCAAGCACTTCCTTGCCCCATGGCTGTGTTCCTTTTTCAGGAACATGGGATTATGAAAGGCGCTTGAGATTTCCCCTCAAGTTTTAGGTCTGTGGGGCCAAGTTTTGGGGGCCTTCTCAGTCATCTTCTATATAGCATGCTCCCATAAAAACCCAAACCTTAAATTAAACATAATGGAAAGATAACTGATTAAAAATGATAGTGGGTACAGAGAAACATTTAGCTGGAAATCACTTTGATACAAAAGTGTATTGTTTATTTTCTGTGTAAGCTATTCAAACAGTTTGAGAGCAAGTTACAAGACCTTTTCTTTCAAGGATATTTCATTTATCAGAAGCAATTCATATTATTATTGATTATTATAGATTAGTTCTTCACTCATTTCTTATATTCTGAACTGCAACTTCACTCTTCTAATCTTTGCTTGGACACACAATAAAAACTCTTCATTGAACAGTAAACATGCCATTTCAAATAACATTAAAGGTTCTCTACCCAGCTACGTTATGATAGCCACATACAACACTTAGAGCTAAGGTTGTTTCTTTTTTAAAAAAGTATTATCTTAAAAGGAGAGTAGTATTCCTGTATAGGGGAGAGCACTCACACTGAATTAAAGGGATAAACCATTCAGCACAGCATCTCTCATTTTTGTCACTTACCTAGTGACACTCTCTGAGAATACAGCCACAGAAGCTACTTTGGCTTTCTTATCATATATAAACACTTTTTTGGGGGGAGGGGTGAGTGGGAAGTGAGCCTTTATCATTGGCAGATGAAGCAAATAAACAATCATGAAATGAATTTCAAGTCCTGTTGCCAATGAAGGCTATGAGGTGGGTGGCAGAATTAGGAAAGAGTCAGTGACTTAAAAGGGGCTACATTGGTTCTCACAAGCTTCATAGCCTTTCTGACTTTTCAGTATATATTTATCTTACATAGTTTATATAACCTTCTTTATAGGCCTAGCTGAATTATTTTATTACTGTATAAATAAATTGGTAATTTGAAAGATTTCCAAATGATTCTTTCTTTACAGAGAGTCCTCTGGAGAATAGGGTTATTTCAATTAAGTGTAAGTAAACATTATAAACTACAAGTTCATCCACTTACCAATCATTATTAGACACAACGCTTTGGGGGCAGGGAGAAGAAAAAAGAAGCAAGGATAATAAGGTCAAGAAGAATTTCATTAGGATTAATGATCCCTTCTTACTTTCCTTTCTTATAAGAATCTGGTCAGTCAGGTGGTCCATCTGCTATTAGTAAGCTGCCTGATTGATGGTCTCCTCGATCTACATTGCTAACTAACCTTTCATTCATGTGTTATGGCAAAAGTTGATGCTGTAACAGTATCTCTGACCAAATGATGGCAGAAAAGTAATTGAAATGAAAAAATTAAGGGAAACTAGGGCTTTGTGTGTGTGTGAAGGGAGTAATGTATAATAAGTCTGGAAAGGTAGGCTGGAGCCAAGGAGTGAAAGGTTTTAAAATGCCACACAGAGGAGTTTCTGTTTGATCCTATGCGTCATAGGAGGAAGCCACTAAAATTTATTGAGTTGGGAAGTGTCATGGTTACACCTTTGCTTTAGGAAAATCATTTTGGCAGTATGTGGCAGACTGTGAACTAGGGCTGTGGCAATGTGGTTGGAGAGGAGGGGAGAGATACAACCTATACAAAGATGGTGGCACCCTCAGTGGAAATAAGAAAGTTCAGAAGTTCTGGGCTCTGGGGAAAGGATAATGAGTTCTGTTTTAGGACATGTTGTGGTGCCCATAGAATAATCAGTTTGAAATGTCCATTATGCAGTTGGTAATAGCTGGATTGGAGCTCAGAAGATAGATAAACAATAAATATCTGGGTGTCACCTAGAGAGAGATGATCATTAAACCTTAGGGAGCTAGTGAGGTACATTGGTCTCTTAGTTATATGATCCTTATCAATGGATAAGAGGTGAAGTTTGGAATGTTTATTAAAGAGAATACTTTGGCTAAGTGCAACTGGAATAATAAGATTTGACATTTATACATCATGTTGTGACTTATAAATTGCTTTACATGAATTATTTTGTGTGATCGTCATAGTAATTATGAAGTAGGGCAGTCATTCTTATGACTATTTTTAGGGATGAGGAAACAAACTCAGAGGGACAAAGTGACTTGCCCAGAGCAGTTGGTTTATGATATATGAAATAAGCTAGTTTCTCAGCAAGGCATTTGGAGCAATATCATGAGAGTTGATCAGGTATCTCGATTGTACTGTAATCTAAAACTGAGAGTTTTCGTATAATGGTAGTCACTTGACCTGCATGAAGCTGGATATAGTGGAGGGGAAAATACTCTTTCTCTAAAAGCCGTCTGGCAAGGTAAAAACTTACAGATACATACCCATGTCCACACATACACACACACACACACACACACACATACACATATACATATTATATGTATGTATGCATGTATTTAATATACACATATACACACATATGTATGTTTCTGTGTTTAAAAATATACAGATATGTATACATACATATAATATAAGATTTACTTTGGAATACAAGGCTTTCCCTGATTGTTTCATATCAGAAGACACTTGTGTGATGGTACCACAAAGCATAGCTGGGCATTCAGCTGAAATCAACATTCCTTTGTGGCTTTAGAGAAGCTGTCTGAGAAAATGATCCTCCTGAGAATGCCATATGTACAGAGGGTGATATGTCTGAAAATTAGGGACTCCTGAACTAAGTGTGGCAGATTGATTTCAACTACTTAGATACTGAAATGAATCTGTGATCTCATCTATTCCAAAGCCCCTTCAAACAATTTCGATTATAACTTATCCAGGCCTAGCCTTCTTGTATTATTTTTGTCCGTCTCCTCTCATAAGTTTGTCAAAGATGGTCTACCCACCATCCCAGAAACCTTTTTTACTTTCTCCTGACATTCCAGGGTCATGTCACCAGTAGACTTCTCTGGCTGCTCACCTGTTTATCTCCTTTTCTCTCACCCTGTGACAAGCCCATGTCCTTTTTGTATCATATAATTCTTTTTATTACTGTTCTTTTTTGGAGTTCCTCATTGATTATATGTGATAGTCTGCATACATCCTTATGAACCCCTTTGTTGTCATCTGTGTGATATTCGTTTTGCATTATTTGGAGACAGCCATGGTGTGTGTCTTAGTGTCATGTAGGAAAGACAGTAGACTGTTGGTATTAAAAAAGATGGGCCTTTGCTTTCATGGGAAGCGTTAGGTCAGTAGAAGAGCATTGCTGTTTCCCAAAGGCCCTTCTCTCCCTGAGGTACGACTCTGGACCCAACTCATTGTCCATCTCTACTGTCTGTCTTATATATACATCTTGATGGATGAGCTCTATAAGGTGTGTGTGCAAATGCATGTTGTGATCTGTACAATCAACGTGCAAACATTAAGATTTGGTCTGCTCAAACTTTTCTGAGTGCATACAGATCTCTTCCAGGAGGCTCTCCAGTGTTCAGGGGTTTCATGCAGTTAGCACGATGTCATACACACAAAGAACCATATGGAGGAGCTCCCCATCCACAGGACTCTAATGAATCTGTTCGATCACAGTTGAAACACCTTTGGTGAGCATACACTTCCCTCGTTTATGCCTTGCCTGATGTTTATCATTAGAGAAGTGTTAAACAGGGTTTTATTTTGTTTATTTATTTATTATTGAGGCAGTTGGGGTTAAGTGATTTGCCTAGGGTCACACAGCTAGTAAGTGTTTGAGGCTGGATTTGAACTCTGATCCTCATGACTCTGGGGCTAGTGCTTTATCCATTGTGCCACCTAGCTTCCCCTGAACAGGTTTTTAAAATAATATATATCTTCCAGAAATCTTGGATAATTTTTTTTTAGGCAGTTGGGGTTAAGTGACTCACCCAGGGTCACACAGCTAGTAAGTGTCAAGTGTTTGGTCTGAAGCTGGATTTGAACTCAGTTCTTCCTGAATTCAGGGCTGGTGCTTTATGTACTGCGCCAGCTAGCTGCCCTTATCTTGGATAATTTTGATGTGTATGTGGAAGCCTGTAACATGTTGTTTTCTTTTGTTGAATCAAATACTTTTTCATAGTCAACAAATAATAAACACATTGTGATGTTACTATTATTAACATTGGCAAAGATGTGATCCATTGCTGAATATCACTTGTTTCTTATCAGTACTTTCATTGAGAAAGCCCTTGATTTGTGTATAAATAATTCATAAAGATTTTGTATACATGGGAGAGTAGGCATATAGATCTGTAGTTATTGATATGTTGGTTGTCTTTTTACGTATGAATAATAAGGTCCAATACTTTTTATGCAACTTTAGTGTGTTCTCCTTCTTCAGATACCTTCAGATTCCCTCAGTGCTTTCATAATTGTGTCACCTCCGGCACAGATCACCTTTAAATAATTTTGTCCAATCCAATTGCTTTTTCTATTTTTGTTCTCTTCAGTTCCATATCTACCTCTTCTAAAAGCACATCTAGGATTGTAGTGGTGATTCATGTGTGGTGATTATACTATACTTGATGGAGAAAACAGTTTCTCATAATGATTTTTGCAAATATTTTCCATTTTTACTCTATAGTCTTCCTTCAGTTTTCATCCTTAAATCCCCTTGGGAGGGTGTTACTTAGTTGGAAATTTTAGTAAGTTTTCCTTAAACTGGTTTTCCTTCTCTACTATGTCTCTATGCTTTAAATGATATTATCTGTAATCATTCTTTACCCTCCTACTGAGATTTTACAAATGAGTTTATATTATAATCTGTTGTTGCCTTTCACAGCATCTTTCTCCCTGTGACAAATGAATCAGATAGCAGGCTGAGGCACTTTCTGAGATCTTTTGATCTCGCTTTGTGACTATTGATCTGCATAGATTTTAAACTTCTGTGTAAAACTACTGTAGTTAGTGTCAATGCCATTTCTGTTGTCATTTTCCAATATTTTAAGGTTGGTTGATTGTTTAAATAGTTCAGGGCTATTTCAGTTGTCTTCCATATATTTTTTCACTATTATTGTTTCTTCTTCCTTTTTCAAAAAAGTCATAATTTTATCTTAGCTCCAATAAGTTGATGGTCTAGCTGTGCACAGACAACTAACTCAGGGATAATTCCTATATCAATCAGAAGTCTTTTCTTATCTGTTAAAATCTATTTCATTTTTCATTTTCATTTATTCATATTTCATTTCGTTAGTCAGATAGACTAATGGCATAATGTTGTCATATTATCTGGTGCTTGCCACGTCTGTCATCTGTCAATTCCTTTGTCAAAAAGTGTTTGTGATATAGAAGCGTGGGGATCCTGTATGATCTCTTATGTTTTTGGATTTTCTTGCTCTTCTTCTTGTACCATGCTTTCATATCTATATGTACATCTACATCTTTCTATCTCATACTATCATCATCTTCATCTTTTTTCACCTTTGCAAGGAAATCACAAAATATCAAAGTATATGTTAATTTAATTTAGAGGATCTCATAAAGTTCTTCATAGAACTTTTTACCTCTTTGTCCTCAGTGACTAATGCTGTGTAAGTCATTATTTTCATGGTGTTCTTTCTGCAAATACTTATTGTTATAATACATTATTTATCAGTATATGATTGCAATATATGATGATCAAGTATCCCATGAAATAATGTTTCTAGTGCCTTTGGGTGTACACTAAAATCCACTTTGTCAACTCCTTTCTTTGCCTCCCCAAAGAGGTTTTTTTTTTGTTGTTCATTTCTTTTTGGTTTTGGGTTGTTGTTGGTGGTGGTGGTGGCGGGTTTTTTTTTTTATAATTTCCTTTCTCTTGGTTTCATTTATAGCAAGAATATCAAGTTGGATATAATTTAGCTCCTCCAACTATATGCTTGCTTTTTGGTTGTTGTAGAAAGATCTTGAATTTAGAGTAAGACTGGTTAAAGTCACATAAAAATACTGAGCTTTACTTATTGATAGTCTAAAAATTCTAATACTTAGCTTCCTCTATGTCTTTTCTCACCACTTTGTCCATTTATTATTTTTCTTTGTTTCATAGGTTGGCATGGCCAGAAAAACCCTTCATCAGGCAATTGAGTGGGGATGTGTCTTTCTATAATTATATAGATTATCTTTAGAAAACTTTCTTACGCGGTTCCTGGGACCATCCTCAAATCTTGCTGACACAGCTTTCAATCAATCAGAGCATTTATCAAGCACTGTTCTAAGTGCTGGTGATACAAAGACAATAGTGAAATAGTTCCTGCCCTCTGAGGGTTTATTTTAATGCAGCTAAAAACATGTACACAAATGTGTGTATAGAAAATGGGGACCAGACAGTTTTGGAGGGGTGTGCCTTAGTGTCTGGGGGAACTGGGAAAGAGTTCATGAAAAGGCAGTGTTTGAGCTGTCTGAAATGAAACCAGGGATTTGAAGAGGTACAGGTGAAGAAGGAGTGCATTCTGGGAGGGGGGCGCGGATAGAAAGTATAAAAGGTAGAGTAGAGGATGGATTGGATAGTTCTATGTAGAGGGATTCTCTGTGTTGGGTTGTTTAGTCGTTTTTCAATCATATCTCACTCGTATCCCCTTTTGGGTTTTTTTTTTTGTATTGTTGCTAGAGGTGTTTGCCATTTCCTTCTCTAGCTCATTTTACAGATAAGGAAACAAAAGATTAAGTGACTTGCCCAGAATCACCCAGTTAGTAAGTGTCTGATGCTGGATTTGAACTCAGAAAGATGGGTCTTCCTGATTTCAGGCCCATCACTCTATTTACTGTGCCACCTAGCTGCCCCAGAGGGATTCTGTCTAACAGAATTAATAGTTATAGGTTGTTGGAAAAAGTACCATGTGGAAAAATTAGGATTAACCCCAATATTCTGAGCTGTCCAGGTGAGGATGATGAACTTTAATCATAAATTTGAGTAATTGGAGGGTTCCTTCAAGGTCAACTATTCCAGAATTCCCTCAATTAATTTAGCCACAGAACACTATTTTGCTTGAATATGTTGATAGAACTCATAAATGTTAATCTAGGATATAGCATATGTTTTCATTAAAAGGGAACCAAGGAAAATTTTGGAGCAAAATAGAATTAGGCCAATTTTCATGTTTTCTTCCTCACACCTCAATTACCCAAATGACACTCCTAGAATGAAATGTTCTCACAGAATCATAAGGGCACAAATTCTACTCCTCTGGAACTGAAGACTAGGGTCAATTTAAAATATATATATATTTGTATTCTTAATGAATTAAAATACATCTTTGTCTGGAAGAATCAGGATGGTACCATGATGTTGAATTCCTCATATCTAACAGGTTGCCTACACGCTTTACTTATTACTTCTGGGTATACCTGTTAGGTCTGTGTAGGAGTATAGAGTTGAAAAGCTAAAAGATAACATAATACTTTAAGTCTCCTTATGGACCAAACTCTACCAGTAATCCTTGGACATAAATTTAAATGAAAGGGCATTCATTAAGTGATTATTATGTGCTGAAAATTCTGCCAAGTTCTGGGAATACAAATACAAAAGTAAGAAAGCCCCTGACCTCCATGAGCTTCCATTCTTCTTTTTTTATGGTGTCCATTTCAAATAGATTTTATTCTCCAAAAGTAGAATTGCATTTCTACGTGTTTACCGTGTTGTTCACTTCTCTTCCTCTGCCCACTTTCAAGTCTTCAGAACAGCTAGTTTTACACAGTAGCTCAAATGCTATTTTTAACCTACCACTTGCATTGACTACAAATTTGAGTTGTTCAGCTTTTGAAGACTTGTGTGGAATCTCTCTCTTCCTGTGCATTTATTCCATTTCTTCAATGTTGGGTCTAGAAGAAGCACCTTCACTTGGGCTGTTCCATCACCTCAGAATGTATCTGGTGTGCTATAGTCATGACCCCTCCACTCTGGTACAGCTTAGTAATGTTGGGGTTGCATACTGTCTCCATTTCTTTCTGCTGATGTTCATATTCTTCCTTCTTGGTTGTCTGGTTCTTATGTAGCCAGCTAATTATTTCATTACATTTGTCAAGGATCATCTGTCTTCATCAGTGGTGTCAAAATCAAATAGAAATGGGGGCAACAGAACCAAACATAAGGATCCTTTCTGGTCGTATATTGACTTAGAAATATACATATTAACATGATCTATGTTCTATTGCATTTTTATTTATGTTGCTAAATATTTCCCAATTTTTTAGCCTGGTTTGGTAGTGTGTTTGACTCCTCTGGTCTTTATCACTAATTTTGCTTTGGAGTTTTTCCCCTGAGGAATTTACATGCCAATGGAGGGAGACAACATTTACTGCATGGGAGAGTTGTTCTGGCCTGGGCCTCACTCAGATTAGCCCCCTGAGATTTTGTGGTCAATACTGGAATTAAATGGAAAAAAAAACCTAGTAGGCCATTTAACAGTTAACAAAAGGAGATTTACTTAATCATAGCAGGAGGGTAATGTTGAACAAGAATATGCATTGAGGACAACCCAAGTTGATTCAAGTGAGGGAAGCTTCTTGCCTCTGAACTGTCCACGATGGTCTGTATGACAAAGTATAACTCACAGCCCTTGCTCTGGAAGTCCTTATTTCTGTGTAATGACTTCATGCAGAATCCTTGTTGCTGTTTGTCCTTTATTCTCCAAGATGACTGATGACACCATGAGGATGATGTCTTGACTTGCATGTCAGTTGGATATAAGTGAGGCAGAGCTGCACAAAGTCATCAGCCTCACTCTCACCTCACAATTGTTCTCTATAGAAATGTTGAGTTCATGAGAGCTGATATGAGAAGGGAGAGAAGGGAGGAGAGAAACAGACAAACAGAGAGAGAGAGAGAGAGAGGAGAGAGAGAGAGAGAGAAGGGGGTCTAGCACAGCACCTTGATTATAACCCATGGTTAGGGAGACGGGATCTGGATGATGATTCATCAGAAGAGGCTGAGGATCAGTGGTCCAACAGTGTAGTAGACCTAAGCATGGGTTCCTCTCAGAGATGTTCCTAGGGTTGTCCCCATTGCATAAATTTCTCCTCTTGGTATTTAATTTATTTATATAAACTTTCCAGGAAGCAGACTATGATGACCTCTGTTTGAAAACTAAGCTGCCAGTCTCAAAAGCAACTGCAATTGGTCAGGCTTAGCTTAAGGACAAGTGATATAAACCAATAGAAAGACCCCATTGGCTTCCCAGACCTGATCAGACCTCAGCGTGGCTGTGCGTGCTGCACAGGACAGAAGACCCATGACTGGGGAAGTTGCACATCAAGCACCTGCTGGGATGCTACCATGAACACCTCTCTGTCGGTATTTTTGCTCTAATTATATATCCTTGTTTAAATAAACCTTAGGACTAGAAAGCTAAAGGCCTGTGTCTTCATTATTTCAATATCCCTAAAAGAACTCTCTGTAGATGAACAAGAAAAGCACCAGGAGGGAGCAGTGTTTCTCTCTGTCTGCCTCTTTTTCTGTCTCTCTGTCTCTCTGTCTCTCTCTGTCTCTCTCTGTCTCTCTCTCTCTCTCTGTCTCTGTCTCTCTCTCTCTCTCTCTCTCTCTCTCTCTCTCTCTCTCTCTCTTTCACACACACACACACACACACACACACACACACACACACACACACACACACACACTCCAGGAAGGAGAGAAGATCCAGAAGTAGGGGATGGTCATAAAGGATAAGGAGTAAAAACAGTAAATCAGGTGGAGGGACAGGGGAAAGTGTTCTGGATTTCGAATCAGGAATTAGCTTTGAATCCCAGCTCTACCAACAACTGGTTATGTGACCTTGGATAAATCACTTCACATCTCTGTGCTTCCTTATCTGTTAGGTTAGTTGGCTTCTAAGGTCCTTCCTCTCTAAGTTCCTGACTTTACATTCTTATGAAATCATTGGTAATCTTGGAGAGAGCAGTTTCAGTTGAGAGTAGCAGTAAGGTTAGAAGCCATGTTGCAAAATATTGAGAAGTGATTGGAAGTAGAAGTGGAAAAAATGAATAGAAACAGTTTTTTCTTCCCTAGGAGTTTGCCAGAATAAGACATAGGATGATAGTTTAAGGTACTGGTAGAGTCAACTGTAAGTTTTTAAGGGATGGGAGAAACTTGGGGATGTTTGTAAGCAGCAGAGTAGGCTCTAAAAGATAGAGATTAAAGATTAGAGAGAGAATGATTGAAGAAGAAGCTCCTGCTGGACATAAGAAGGCCTGGGGTCAAATAGGGAGTCTGGCCTTGATGAGGACATTTTTTGTTAGAGACTGGAGGAAAGGAGAAGAAGATGGAGGATGCTGGCATGGGATTTCAAGGTACCAAACAAGGAAAAGACGAAGCTCAACACAGATGGCCGCTATTTACTAAATAAAATAAGAAGTGCAGTGCTTTGTTGAGATGGAGGGAAGAGGTGTGGTACAGGAGACTTGTGAAGAGACAAAGTGTAAAATGGTGATGGTGGGACATGTGATGGTCAATCTGGAAAGGCTAAAAGTTTTTCCATGAAGCAGTTAGGCTCAGTTGACATTAGATATAATGCATTGTTGTAGGATATCTAATTAGCAAGGTGGTATGACTTCTTCCAGTAGCATTCAGTTGCACTGTTAAGTAGGAATAGAAAAGACATAGTGGGAGTTTGGTTATGAGTATGAGATGCAACAGGGCAAGGAATTCTAGAGAAGAGAAAAGTTTATAGTTTAACTGGTTAGGTATATTTTGTGGGCTTATATATCTTGATATTTTGCTGGTCTTATTTTGATGAATGTTTTTATTAATTAAAAAAAATAGAAACCGTATCATCCTCAACTAGAGATATTTTAGAGGTTTGGTATGTTGGCTTTCTCTTGGAGTCAGCTTCAGAACCCCTCCCTGAAGAGAGTTTAGAACCACATGTGTCTTCTCTAGAACTGAAAGCCAGAAGAATTAGGATTTTTACTTCCCAAGCTCTTGCTAACTTCACCCATCATACAGATATAACATCAAATAATTATTCTCTCCACCAATAAGAAGAATCTTATGCAAATATAAAGCTTCAGTCACTAGTTATAAAAGGGACCACATTTCCTATGCAACTATGTTTCCCATTGTCTTTGAATCTATAATAAAGCCAATCTGTCAACTCTTTTTTTTTTTGTCTCTGTGATAAAAGCATATAAGCCATCCTTCCATTTACCTGTAACTCCATTGTGTTTTCTGATTTCATTTATATTAGGAATATCAACATTGACATGGTTCAGTTCTTCCAAAAATATGTCAATTCATTGGCCATTGGACAAGGATCTTACATTTAGAGTAGCAATAGTTAATGTTTGTAGATAGACTGATCATCATGTACCATTTTTTTGGTATCCTTTGCATCCCTTTCTGCCACTATCTCATCAAAAAGGGGCTGAGCAGGCCTGAAATTCATCTTAATTTTTCTTTTTTTATGAATTCCCATAACCAAAGAATTCATCACTAAGTGACCAGCTGTCTGGGAATGAGCTTTTCCTTTTTTTAGATAATTTTGTCCTTAGGAAGCATCCATAAGCGATTGCTTGAAGCCTCTATCTGAAGCTGTTCCAGCTTAGTAGAACCTGCCAAATCTTTTGTTCCACTGGCCTAGCCTTAGAGAACATAGTTTCACTTCTCTATCATGATTCTCCATCAGAACAGGACTTTGTAAAGCTATGCTCTTTTACATAGCTATATATAAAATTTTGTATCTTCATATTTCATCAAGTTTTCCCTCAATCTACCTTTATTGAATGTCTACCTATTGCTCTTAGTTCTAGCCAGTCTGACCAAACAGAGCAAGCCTAGTCCTTCTTGCAAGTAATAGTTCTTTAAATATTTGCCTGCTTCCCCCCTAGAAAGGAATATAAGAGAACAGTTTAAAATCACAACTTGGTGCTGCCCTTGCTAAGTCACTATGCTCTCAGGCTTCATTCACATTCATGTTTGTCTTTACCTATGGTTCCCCTTTGAATCTTCCAGTGTTCACTGACCTGCTTGGACATAGAATCTATCCTTCTATTCCTGGGTAGACCTAAGGTTTCTACTAAGTTTCCCACCTCAGCTAGATTTTAAGACCCCTGAACCCTGGTATGAGTATTCTATTTAATCAAGGGTTTGTTTTTTTGTTTTTTGGGGTTTTTTTGTTTTTGTTTTTGTTTTTTTGTTTTTAACCAGGGTTGCACTCAACAGAGGCAAAGAATAGAGGATAGGGAAGAGTTCAGAAGATGCTGACAATTGTCATTGATCTCATGACAGTCATCACCCATATCTCTTGGCATTTTCTGTGCCCAAGACCTCAAGAAGTTTCCTTCCTTCCTTCCTTCCTTCCACATTTATGGTTAGGGGATAAAAGAAAACAAAAAAAAAAGTTTTACATTTACATTCATCTTTTGAAGAACACTTGATGTCACCCATTAATGATTTTTATACGAAATGTCGACCACGTTTGTCAGAACTATAGCAAACAATTTTGTGTGTCATTTCTGTCCTGTTGCAGTGGTTTGGACTTCCTGCAAGTTGGCATAAAAGCAGCTGTTGTAGTAAGATTCCAAAACCCAAGAAATAAATAAGCAATTTTCCTTTTCTTAATTGACAAAATTAATAAATGAAAATCAAGAGTTAGAGAGATATTACAGTAAGAAACAGCTTTCTTCTTTAGTTTTCGGTTAAAAGTTTCAGTAAAAGTTCTTCCCAGTTACAGAAACTTCCTAAAAGCAAGAGTTTCCCCTTCCCCACTACTTCTCAGTACTCTTCAAAGATAGATAGCCCCTCAGGGAGTTTGCAGAGTCTGATGCACATGATTTCTCCCAGGGACACATATAACCCAGAGGAAAATAGAAATATAAGGAAAGCCATCCAGGAACATCACAGTTCCAGAGCTACCTAAAGAGGTCTTGCCTGGATCTCTTGTTCTCCCCTTCTTCCAACACACGCACACATGTATGCATGCGCGCACACACACACACACCACACACACACACACACACACACACATACATGCATACCCCTTCCAATATTCCAGCCTAGAGATCCGAGGTTTCCTTGCTTCTTTCTATATATTCCTTATAGCAGCCACAGAATTGGAGAGAGGCTGGTGTCTTCATTAGGCTATTTACAACAACTACTGATTTCTTGTCCCAAAGGGCAATTGTCTTGTCTTATTAATTGTGATAATAACAATGATGTGATGTTCCCTTTTCTAAAGCAACTTTTTAGCAGCCTCCAAGCTAATTATTTTAAGAGTAATGTATCCAGATGACCTACTTGGTATAAAAGAAATGAAAGGTAAATTTTATACCATCTGAGTATGTATATGCTATGAGAGATAAGGGAAAGAAAAAGTATTTATTATGTGCCTACTTTGTGCCAGGCACTGTACTAAGCGCTTTACAAATACAGCAATAGAATCCATGGGCTTTATGGAATTTTGTCAGGTGACTCTATGACTAGGTCATGGGACATGGTCCTTCTCAGAGAAGAATTCTTCCCAGTTAAAGAAGAATCTATCACTTTAGGAACCCACTTCATTGTTAATAGTCACTGACAAAAAATTCATGATATTGTTTGAGCCCTCAAAGCTACATCATGGCCAATATAGTCAAAGTAATTTTTAAACATGGTTTAACTGTTCAAAATTCCTTTAGATTTTTAATGTGATAAAATAGTACTGAATTTCTAAACCATTTGGCCAAATATAATCAGCATGAAAGATCATAGCCAATTGCAGCCCTTGCTTTCACCAGAGATAATCTAGTTCCACATGGTCTGGTAGCATCCCGCCATTCTGAGCTCTGTCTCTGGAAAACTCCGAAAAGCCGATGTATTGTCCTCTGTCCAATAACTGCAGTGTCAGTTTCAGTTTTACAGCACGTCAACAGAATTTGTCTGCGTCGCAACTCTGATACCCAAGGCTGACTTAGGTTTTCTGAGCAAGGAAAGCCGGGGGTTTTTTAAAAGGGTATACAGCAAGAACCATCTTGTTCTGGACTTTACTGAAATTCTAGGGCCTACAAAAAAAATAAATAAAAAGAGAGGTCTTTTTCATTTGCAAAGAAAAACCTATTTGTTCTCAGAAACCACTGTGGAAATCCATGATGGGCCAATTGTTGGGAATTTCATTCCCTAGTTACCACAATAGATATTAAAGAATAAAAATTATTTACCAGATGAATGATTTAAATGCCAGTAGGGGGTGGATTTCTGCAGTTTCCTCTCATTGTTGCGCATCAGCAAGATATGGCAGAAACCAACGAGTACAGGGTTGGTGTGATAATGGTCCACAAACAGCATGCCAATCCAGGCTTGGAATCCTAGAGTCAAAAGGATCCAAGAAAAGGATGTCTTAGACCCCAGAAATGTATCAGCTCTTTGTTGGACCAATGTGTTGGGGACCCCTTCTATACCACAATGGGAAATAGAACACTGAGGTGGAGGCCAGTTTGTCAGGACGTACCAACATACTGGAGGACGCTCTATACCACCTGATATAGAGGATAGAGTGCCAGGCCTGAAGTCAGGAAGACTCAACCTCGGGAGCTCAAATCTGACCTCAGAAACATACTAGCTGTGTGACCCTGGGCAAGTGACTTAAACTTGCTTGCCTCAGTTTCCTCATCTGCAAAATGAGCTGGAGAAGGAAATGGCAAACCATTCTACTATCTTTGCCAAGAAAACCCCAAATGGGGTTAACTTCCTTGAACCTGCAGTTCTCTTTTTTTGCCTCCAGATGGATCTCAAGTCTTTGCTTTGACTAGCTGCTGGCTGAAACATTTCTAAGTCCTTTCTGATATAATTTTGTTTTTAAAACTATTCACTGACACATTTTCAAACAACCTACTTCTTTACTAACAATGATTATAACCTTGTAACTAGTTAACAAAATGTAAGTGTGAACAAATTATATAGAAATGTACTTATGTTAACTAAACTTTAAAAAATATATTTTATATTTTATATTATATATTTAAATTTATATATTTTATCTATTTGATTAAATTACAAATACAGTTTTGAAAATTTTTAACATTCATTTTTTTTTTTAAATTTGAGTTCCAGATTCTTTTCCTCTCTTCCACCCTTGAGAAGGCAGGCAATGCCAATTATATATGTGAAGTCATGCAAAACATATTTCCGTATTAGCCATGTTGAAAAAGAAAACACACAAAGAAAAACAAAGTGAAAAAAGTTTGCCCTCAGAGTTCATCAGTTCTCTCTCTGGAGATGGATGGCACTTTTCATCATGAGTCCTTTAGAATTGTCTTGGATCATTGTCTTGATCAGAATAACTAAATCCTTCACAGTTCATCATTGGCATAATATTGCTATTACTGTATTATTGCAAGCACAGGGGCAAAGGACACTTACCCATGTCTGCAGCTTCATAACCATTCTGCATGATAGTCCTGTCTATGCGTGCTATTAACCAGGTTCCCAGGATACAACTGACAAATAGTCTGAACAAACAAGCTCCCAGGCCCAGAAGCACGTTGTAGAAAAACAGAAAATAATTGAAGTTGTGAAATGCTTTCCTGAAAATAGGAGAGTTCAAATGAGTTCCTCATTTTTCATAATTATCTAATATTTGTCTTTCATTTGGGGGTTAAATATACAAGAAATCTCAGTTTATTCAATTCAACCAATATTCATTCAACACTATACTAAGTATTTAATGGGGATACAATAACAAAACCAAAAAAGGTCCCTGCTCTAAAGAAGCTTCCATTTTACTTGAGGGTGGAGCAAAGAGATATAATATGTCACCAGAGAAGTAAATGCAAAGGAGTTTGAGGAGGGCACTAACACCTAGAGAAGGTGTTATAAAACTTGCAATAGGGCATGACACCTAAATTGAGCCTTGAAAATATAGATTCTAGGGGCAGCTAGGTGGTGCAGTGGATAGAGCACCAGCCCTGGAGTCAGGAGAACCTGAGTTCAAATCCAACCTCAGACACATAACACTTACTAGCTGTGTGACCCTGGGCAAGTCACTTAACACCAAGTGCCTTGCAAAAAAAAACAAGAAAGAAAGAAAGAAAGAAAGAAAATAAGGGTTCTAAGAGGCAGAGGTATGAGGAGTTAGGACATTCTGTGCATAGAAGAATAGCACCTGAGCAAGTACAACAATGGGAAATGGAATGCTAAGTTTGGGGAAGGCCAGTTTGTCAGGACATATCAACCATAACCAAGGGCAAATAGGTGGTGCAGCAATTAGAGCCTGGAGTCAGGAAGACTCATCTTCCTGAGTTCAAATCCAGCCTCAGACACTTCCTAGCTGTGTGACCCTGGGCAAGTCACTTATCCCTGCTTGCTTCAGTTTCCTAATCTGTAAAATGATCTGGTGAAGGAAATGGCAAACCACTCCAGTTATCTTTGCTAAGAAAACCCCAAATGGGATCACAAAGAGTCAGACATGTTTGAAACGACTGAATAACAACAACCAACATAACAAGAAGTGTGAAAGAGAACAATGTGAAATAAAACCAGAAAGGTAAGGTGAGGCCAGATTGTGAAGGACTTAAATTTCCAGGCTGAGGAATTTTCATTTTATGCTATAAGGAAAAGGGATAGTGAGTTTTGGGCAGGGAAGTGGCAAATTAGATAGAGTACTGGGCATAGAGTCAGGAAGACCTGATTTCAAATTCCCCTTGAATTCTTAATAGCTATATGACCCAGGGCAAGTCATTTAACCCTTCTCTGCCTCTGCTCCATCATCTATAAGATGGAAGTAATAATAGCATCAACTTCCCAAGGATGTTGTTAAGATAAAATGAGATTATATAAGTAAAGTGCTTTGCAAACCATAAGTCACCAAATAAATGAAAAAGAAGATGAAGGAGGAGATGAAGAAGGAGGAGGAAGAGAAGAAAGAGAAAAAGAAGAGAAGGAGGAGGAGGGCAGCACACTGGAAAACTCACTGGACACACTGGAAAGGTCACTGGTTTTGGAGTCAGAGGACTTGGTTTCAAATCTTGATTCCTTCATTTACTGCCTGTATTATCTTGGCCATCAAGATCAATCAATCTGCAAACTTAGTAAGTGATGACTATGTTACATCAGGCTCTATGCTAAGCACTGGGGATACAAAGAAAAGGCAAAAAGAAACCCTTCCCACAACAGGCTAACATTCTAGTAGAGGAGACAACATGCACATAAATACACACACACTGAATACATACAGAATATATAGATAGAAAAAATCATAAATGAGAATGTAAATTCTTTATGAATAGGAATAGTCCCACCCTCTAACTTAACTTAAATGTCTCATTGTCTACTGGCTTCTTCCCTACTGCCTGCAAACATACCCATGTCTCCCTCATCTTCAAAAAATCCGTACTTGATCCATATATTTCTATTAGTTATTGCCCTAGAGCTCTCCTCTCTTTGTAGTTAGTGTCTTTTTTGGGGGGGAGGGGCACTGGGCAATGAAGTTAAGTGACTTGCCCAGGGTCACACAGCTAGTGAGTATTTTGTGCCTGAGGCCGGATTTTAACTCAGGTCCTCCTGAACGGTGCTCTATCCACCGCGCCATCTAGCTGCCCCTGTAGCTAACTTCTAAGGCTCTTTTTTTTCCCCTTTATAGTATTTTATTTGGTGATCTCATAAGCCCCGGTGGTTTCAGTTATCATCCCTATGATGATGATTCTCAGATCTACTTGTCTAGCCCTAATCTGTCTCCTCACCTCCAGATTCATATGTCCAGTAGCCTATTGGATATCTCAAACTGGATGTCATAGAAATCTTAAATTCAACATGTCTAAAGCTGAACACTATCTTCCCCCCACCCCGAACTCTAGGGAGTAGATTTCTTCATGTCTAAAGTAAAAATCCATCTTCTGTGACAAACCTTTCCTGGTCACACTTCATTCTTGTTGTTTCTGTTCATTCAGTCATGTCCAACTCTTTGTGACCTTCTGGACCATACTGTCTGTGGTTTTTTTTCAAGGAAATTTAATGTTAATACCTTCCCTCTATCGATTATCTCCAACTTATGCTGTATGTATCTTGCTTGTATAGTTTTGTTTTCATTTTGTCTTCCCCATTAGTCCATGAGCTTCTTGAGAGCAAAGACTATTTTTGCCTTTCTTTGTGTCCCCAGGTCTTAGTACAGTAAACACTGTAGGTGCTTAGTAGATATTTGAAAGTTTTTAAAAAAATAAGTTTTTTTGTCTTCCCTTCATTGAAAGCTCATTGTGAGTAGGAGATATTTCATCCTTTGTATTTGTATCCCTAGTACTTAGTACAATGCTTGTACATAGTAGGTTCATGCCCTTTATATTTCAGCTAAATTGGACTACTAATCATTTCCTGATTCCAGGGAATTTATAGTGGTCATCCTCCATGCTTGTAATGCCCCTTTTCTCCTCATTTCTTCCTGTTGTAATCCTTCTCTTCAAGTTCAAGTACCACTGCTTCTATGAAGCATTTCCTCCAGCTGAAAGTGACTCTCTTTCATATTTTCTTAGACTGTTATGTCTAGATCTTCCTTTGCCCTAATCACAGTGTTCCTTGTATAATACTTTGTACAAATAAATCTTATCTCCTGTGTGATATTGTAAGCTCCTCAAGGGCATGAACTCTGTCACTTCTCATCTTTTTATCCTTTATGACCATTATGGTACCTTTTATGTGGCAGGTAGGTAATAAACCTTTGTCAAATTCCGTTGTTGAATACCAACCTTTTATGCCATGTTTCCTCATAGCTTATTTATATTTGTTCTCTTAAAATTTAAACTCATTTAGTTCTGTTCTAGGTAGAATTGTATGACAGTTGTCCTATGAAAAATATTTATTCATATTCCTGAAAAAATTGAAGACAACTCATATTCTTACACTAAATTGATTAAAAATGTGAGTCAGTTTCTTTTACTTACCTGTTATTTAGAGCTAACGGTTTTTGCTTATCTCCAGGTTTAATCTTTGGCTGAAGGAAAAATCTGGCTGCTATCTTTAGCTGTAAAATCATGAGTCCCACAACAATAGAAATGGTGAGACTGAAAGATAGAAAAGATGATGTCATGGCTTTAGAAAGTAGCCTGCTGTTTAATGGGTCAGATTCTTAGTCATGCTGTATAGAAGACCAAGGCCTAAGTGGCCTATTCTCCCTTGAGTCCTCTTTGGATTTACAAGGGTTGTGGAGAGAAAAAAGCACTAAATCTAAAAGTGAATACAACAACAACATCTTAAGAAGAAGCAATCAGGAAAAATCACAGTAAACTATTGTGTCATACTAAACCACAGAAAATAGAGCATCTAGTGGATTGAGTGACTGGGCCTGGAGCTAGGAAGACGTGAGTTCAAGTTTGATCTGACACTTGCTAGGTGTGTGATCCTCAGCAAGTTACTTAACCTCTCAGTTTCCTCACCTGTGAAACAGGGATAATAATAGTATCTACCTCCCAGGGTTAGGGTGAGGATTGAATGAAATAATATTTATAAAGCACATAGCACAGTGCCTGGCACATAGGTGTTGTATAAATCTTAGCTATGTTGAGGATGATGTTGTTTTAGGGGGAAAATAGTTCCATGATTGATTGCAGCACATCCTATATGCCTCACCCACTAAAATCAGCTAAGAGAAAGACATACTGCTAATTGTCTAAATCTTGAGAAATAAAGAGATTGGGAAAATGACTTGGAGAATTGCCCGATCCTATCTCATCCCTTAGTCATTGAGTTAAAGCCAAGAACATTGTGAGGTTGAAGTTATGAAGATAGGGAAGTACTTCAAAAGGAAAGAATGTGAAAATGAAATCACTCATATCAATGTATTAAGAAGAAACCTCAGTAACTTACATTCCAATGCCCAAACCCTTCAGCATTTCCAGTCCTTGGTTGTGAATTACTGGTAAAACCAAACCATACATGATCATCACACCAAACAGACACTGGACCACGTGAATAATGAGGTAACCTGAGGCAAAATGAAAAACAATGAATTAAATTAAGTAAGCTTTTATTAAGTATTTATTATGTGCAAGGTACTATGCTTGAGAATATCAATCAATCTAATACATTAATTAAGTGCCTACTATGGTACTCTTCTAAGTGTGGGAAATAGGAAAAAAAAAAAGATGCAATAGTCCCTGCCCTCGAGGAGCTTATTGCCTAATGGATGTAAAAACAAGATAAGAAGTGGGATCAAGGGCACAATTAAAAGAATTAGCCTTTTCAAGAATAAGAGTAATCTCTTTTCCTGAGATAGTAGAAAAAGAGATAAGTGAAGTCATACAAGTTAGACTGAGGGAGTTCACATGAGAAGACCTCAGTCTCCTCAGGAGTTGGTATCATCTTTTGAGAGTATGAAGGTCATGAAGAAGGTTGAGGAGAGTGGAGGAATTTTGGAACAGTCACTGTAGGGAAGGCAATAGAAAAAGAGTCAATCACAGATAAATAACTTTATTGTCATGTATCAGGGAGGGCCTAGCTGAGATGGGTTAGCATGTATTCGTAATGGGCTCAGGCATATGATTTGATGAATGGGGACTGGGGGGCAGAGAGTAATGCTCTATATCCTAGAAACAGGAGGAAAGAAGGTGAATGGCAGGGGTTATACCAAGGGTTTAGTATTAATAGGGTAAGAACAGTAGCAAAGGATTCTAGGGTGTTAGCAATTGAATACCTAAAATGATTGATCATGGAGTCAGTGCTAGAGAGGGAGTCAAATGAAGTGGCTCTGGGGGTAATGGACTGAAGGATAAGAAAGGCCTTAAAGGACCAAAAGTCACAGTGAAGGCAAAGAGCAGTTTCACTAGGCAGTGAGGAAGTGGGAGAGGTAGAAGGACAAGTCCAGAATTAAATCCAGAATTCAAGATCTTCATAGGAGAGTGGTCCCAAGAAAGTGATGCTCAAGGTGTTGCTGGGTAAAGCGGAGCAGTAGGTAAAGCAGCGTGAAGTTAGAGATCATACGAATTGAAAAGGCTGAGGAACTGTGAGGCCAGAATGGCAAAAAGATCTTTACAAATCTCTGAGGATAATGGCAGCAGACAGTTTTGAAAGAGAGACTGTGAATCAGGATAAAAACACATTAAGGAAGGTGGGAGAGTGGCCTGGACTTTAGATATCCATGATTAATGTACAGACAAAGTGGTAGAATGATGCTATGAACCTCAAAGGGGGAGAGGCTGAGTGATGATGGCAGATGATGTCTAGAAGTGGCAACGATGAATCACAGGGAATGAGAAAATGAATAGCAGAAGTTTTTAGGGATGGAGTGCCTTCAGAGGAAAAGACAGTTTTTAGTTAATTCAAGGAGCAAAGAATGTAAGAAAAGATATATGATGTAGAAGTATTTATTTACAACAGAATAGGAGTTCCAAAGAACATGGGAGAAAAAGTAAGTAGCAGTGGGGAGAGGGATGGATAGGGCCTGGGAAGGGATAGGACTGAGACAGAGATAAAAGCTGGGAGAATGGGTATGTGCTTGCAGTGAGAGTTTTGAATAACAAGACTTAGGGAAGCAGGAGGTTAGGGAATTTTGAGAGGCATGTTATTGATAAGGGAGCTGGGGAAAGAGCTGAGTAAGTAGAATAGAATAATGGAAGACTTATTGATAATCTTATTAACCTTGTTTTCAATTAGAAACAAAGCAATTTCTCATTAACATATAAAGGTAGAGAACTTACCCCACAAAATATATGCTATTTGCCAACCTGAATATCTTGCTATGGCCACCTGAAGCAAAAGAAAAAAAACAAAAAGAAAACAAAACAAACAAAAACAAAAGCCATGTCAGTTTATTGTGGTAACAGTATTGCAAGTTATTACAATCTAGATAACAAAAGTTTCTGCAAATGTATACAAAAAGAACTTCTCTTTCAAGAAAATCATATATGAAAAAAATTTTTTAAAGTTCCCTATGGGTTAAGGGACTGTGGCATTTTAGTAGGCATTTGGCAGATCTGATCATGAGTAAGGAGATTTTTTAAAAAATGAGCCTGGGAGAAACGTGCCATCTTGGAATCAGAAGATATTTATTCAACTGCTGGTTATGTGTGACCCTGGGCAAGTCACTTAGCCTCAATTTCCCTATCTGTAAAATGGAGATGATACTTTACCTATCTACCTTACAAGGTCATTATGAGGGTAAATGAGAATGTATTTTAAGCATTACATAAAAATAAGATAATAGAATTAGTATGTTGTAAATTCAGGTAACTAGATAATTCTGGAAAGAAAACCCGCCCTTTGAATATCTTTATAGATTGCTTACGCGGAAATGATATTGTAGTCTTGATGATATTTTCATTACCTGAAAATCTTCATTAAAATTACCTCAGTAACTTATTTTCCTTTAATGTTAAAGAACTGATCTTGTTATTGATAGAGAATCATTAAATGTGCAAAGTGCCATAATTCTGAACATGTAGTTAGTATTAAATAAATACTCATTAAATTGAATGAAATACTAAAAGGAAATCTGACTCTATCCATATGGAATGTGTATCATGGTACTTTTTTTTTTTGAGGCAGTAGGGGTTAAATGACTTGCCTAAGGATCATGATACTTTCTAAAAACAATTGAATAGCCCTCTTAAAACTTCTCTCTCAATTAAAAAAAATGAATGGGTTAGTATGAATTAGGTTACATAAAGTTCAACTTACATGTGTGTGCATCTAAGTTCTTTTGATCTTCGTTATTTCTTCCTTTAGCTAGAATGGCTTTTGCCTACCTCTACTAAAATCGTACTCCTCCTCCTATTTCTATTAGATGTCCTCTTCTCCTTAGCCAGATGAAATCTCCTCTGAGAGCAACCGCATAGTCCTTGGTACCTGTCTTATGGCACCATTTTCTGTCTTGTATGAGTTATTGGCATCCTGTTATCTGCTCTACTAGATTATGAGCTCTTTGAAGGTAGGGTTCATTTCTTATGCATCTATGCTTCCCAAAAGTGTTTAGTATATAGTAGGCACTCTATAAATATTTGTTGAATGAATGAATGAGTCTAAGAAGATAAAGAATAACTTTCCCCTTAGTGCTAAGAGAATAGCAACACCATGGCCTCCCTTCCCAGAGATCTAAATGCTCACCAACCTGACACTGAACAGTGATGTAATAACATATTCCTGATCCCACCGCTCCTCTTGTAAAATTGGGATAAGTACTGTAAGTGGGTTTTTTTTCCATCACACTAATGGAAATGCTGTCTTGAAGACCACCAATGATAAAATCCAATACACTTTTCTCAATCTTAATTCTCCTATACTCTTCTCAGTAGCATTTTACGCTCCAAACTCCAGTAGCTTCCATGACATTACATTTATTTGGTTCTGCTCCCTACCTTTCTTTCTCTTTCCTGGTCTCTCCTCCTTGTGGATATTATTCAAGACTCTAAATTTGGCCCTTTGCTTTTCTCTCCATGTACTCCGTATTTGAGGTCCTCCAGTCTCAGGGCTTAGAGATCATATGATACATTGTAAAAAAAGCTTGATTTGAGGTCAGTAGACCTGGATTCAAATACTAGCTCTGCCTCTTCCTGGACACATGACTTGGGGAAGTCATTCAGCCTTCATACATCTTAGTATCCTCATCTGTTGAATGGGGGTGCAAATACTTGCTTTACTTGTCTCACACGTTTGTTGTGAAGAAGGCAATTTACAAAGTGCTATAGAAATGTGAGTTATTATGGCTTCATCTAGGTGTCCAGGTCTAAACCTCATATTTGATTATTCAGTATGTAAATCTCTAGGCTTAACCCTCCCTTGTCTCACTGTGGAGCCAGGTTCTTTAAAAACAATGGTCTTAGAGAACCCCTTTTATGGTTAGGTTCTTTCTACATCTGGGTACCTTCTCCCTCCCCTCCCTTTCTGCCTCCTTTTGCATGTTGTCTTCCTCCATTAAATTATAAGCTCCTTGATGGCAGGGACCATCTTTTGCCTTTCTTTGTATCCTTAGTGCTTAGAATAATGCATGGCATATAGGAGGATCTTAATAAATATTTATTGACTAACATCAAAACATCAAGAAGTGTTTCAATATCATCTTGGCTGATAATTATGTCTTGTGGATCTAGGGATTTTTAGGATAGCTAGGAAATAAGATATAGCAGGTTGACTGGGCCCATGTGCTTTGTTCCTTCCTTCAAGCCTGAATACTGATTACATTTGTACTCAATAGTCTATTCAAATGAAGAATGGAGTCAAGCAACCATTAGGAACTTACCACACTATTGGAAGAGGAAGGACTGTGAAACTTCAAAGGAATGAAACTTTTCTCACCTAACCACAGCCTTTTTATATGTTTTCTAGATGAAAGTAGAAAATTATTATTAAATGCAATTAGAAATATGGCCAGTTTTGACATGAAAAAAAAACATGTAAAGGTAGGGAACGAACAATAAGTGATTACAGTAATTGGTGCTTTTAGAGATGATATAATATGATAGAAAGAGTACTAGACTCTGCCACTAACTGATTGTGAGGCTTAGGAAAATCAGTTAACTTCCCTGAGCCTCTGTTCTCCCCAACCTCCAATAACAATAATAATAATAATAAGCATTTAAGCAGCATTTTAAGGTGTGCAAAGCGTTTTACAAATATAATTTCATTAGGTCCTCAAAATAACCCTGGGAGCGAGGTGCTATTGTTACCCCTATTTTACAAATGAGGAAACTGAAGCATAATGAGGTTAAGTGACTTGTCCAGGCCAATAAGTCTTTGAGGTGCAGTTTGAACTCAGATCTTCCCGATTCCAGGTCAGGCACTGTATTTACTGTGCCAGTTAGTTGCCTAATTAATATTATCAGTTCCATCTCAAAGGATTGCTATGAGGCTTAAAGGAGATCGTTTAACTTTATTAGTATCTTGTTCCTGTGATATCCAACTGTCAGCATCTTTTAACCTCTGGAACAAATATGCCCCAAAATAAGAAAGAACTGAGAAGACAGTATTCAGGATCTAGCTATTGCTGACCTTGTGACATGTCATAGCTCCCCAGTCTTCAGTGTGCCTTAGTGCCTTAGTGCCTTAGTATTTTGAACAGTTAGTTGTACAGCATTCAGCACAATTCTCCCAGAAAGACCCCACCTCATACTTTACGGAGAAAATGGAGCTCTAGGGCCCAGCACAATTAGTACAGGACCATCTATAATAAGCAGGACCATTTGAAGAGTACCTTGCCATTGTTAGAAATCCTTCTTTGGCTTGAAGTATATGCAAGATCACCTTCACGATACTCTTAAAATCTTTAAGTCAGCCTATGTCTCTTATGTTTTTACATCTCATTTAATGTCAGTACTCAGCAGGTACTGATCCCCATAGTAACATCTGTCACAATATCTTGCATAATTTTAGCATATGCTTGACAGATACTTGGGCTGAAAAGTAGAGAAGTTGTTTTGTTTTGTTCTATCTAATCAAATACTTTAAAAATAAGGGATGTTATGTCTTTTGTAATATCACAGACATTTCTGCATATCCAGATGCTAAAACAAGAACAAAACCCAGTATACACAGTGGCATCTAATATGTCAACATATACTGGCTGAAAAAAAAAGTGATGCTTTTATATAATAATGAGGGGTACATGGTAGCCCGCGGCAGTTACAATGATAACATGCCTGTTTTGCTGCTAATTGCATGATATGTCATTGGATCTAGATCCAATGATGGAATCTCTGAACTAGAAAGAAACTAATTAGTTCCACCCATACCTGATGGATCCTTGCGCAGGATATCCAACAAGTTACACTGAATACACTTGAATAATTCCATTGCTGAGTAAACTCACTGTCTTCCATTTTTGTAGAGCTTTAATTGTTAGAAGGGTTTTTTTTTCTTCATAGCCAATGTAAATCTGCCTCCTTGCAATTCAGTCCACTGCTCCTAGTTTTCCCCTCTGGGGAAAAACAGAAAATTCAAAACTCTCTTCCACGTGAAATCCCTTCAAATATTTGAAGGCATGTCTCATATTCTTTGAGTCTTCTTTTCTCTTGAATTAATGTTCCCAATTTCTTCAACTGATTCTTGTATTATATGGTTTCAGCTTGCTTCACCCTTGTGCTCATAGTCCTCTGGATGAGTTCTAGCTAGTAAGTTTCCAAATCTTCTCAAAATGTGGCACCAAGAACTGAGCATAATACTCCAGAAGTGATCTGACCAAGGCAGAGTCCAGAAGGATTATAACTTTTCTTTTTCTAGATAATATGTCTATGAAGGTGGTTTGAGATTGTATGAGATTTTTTGACAGCAACATCATTCTGTTTCATATTGATTTGCAATCTGCTGAAACCCCTATTTACTCAGTTATTATTTTCATACAGATAAAGGAGTAGGTATGAACACAGACTACTGATTAGAGAGCAATTAATGGTCCTGGGGGAGGGAAATATGCTAGAGATAAAATTGTAAAAGGTTGAGTTCAAGCTATAATCTTCGAAGGTAAACCATCAAAATGAGTTCACAGAAGTAACTAGTACCAAGGTATAGGCAAAGCTTTGTTGAAAAGTCTGGAGCAGCTGATCCTTCTAAAACTGGTGGGATAAGTAATCTCCATTGAGTAAGTTGGGAAAGCATCACAGAGTGTGAAGCATAAGGTATTGACAAATGCATTGGTCTCATCAAAATGTTAACCTGAGTTCCTTTAGGTAGATGGCCTGCTAGCCAACAATCTAGCTCCTACTGCACCTCATCCTCAGATACACACCCTGCTGCATCTTTACCAGTGTGGCCCTGATTACTATATCTCTCCTTAGAATGCTTCTCCAGGTGGGATAATATTGATGGAAGTTCTTCATCTACTCAAGGACATACACATTAGGCACTGATGCCACATCTTCTACTCAGGCCAATCTTTTAACTACTAGAGATAGTAAGTCTAGCTCCTGGAGGCTACCCGAGTCCAGGATCTCAGAGACATCTCATTTGTCTGCATTGAGTTGGGAGTGACTGGAAAATCTGTTGGATATACTCCAAGGTTAAAGGGCAGCTATGGAATGAAGAGAGCAATCTTAGCCAGTAGGCCATTTGGTTCAACCTCTGTGTGATTTGGAAGAGACCTATTCCTGACATGATTTTTATTCCTTCCTGATTGAGTCTTTCTTTTTTCTTTTCTTTTTTTTTTTTTTGGTATTTTTTGCATTACATTTTATTTCTTTAACTATTTCCCAATTATATATAAAAATATTAGCATTCATTTAAAAAAAATTGAGTTTCAAATTTTCTCCTGCCCTCCCTGCTCTTTGAGAAGGCAAGCAATTTGATGTCAATTATACATGCAGAGCCATGCAAAACATATAACACAAAACAAAAAAGGAGAAAAATTAAGTTAAAAAAGTATGCTTCAGTCTTCACTCAGAGTTCATCAGTTCTCTCTCTCCAAAGATGGATAGTATTTTTCATCATGGATCCTTTGGAATTGTCTTGGATTGTTGTCTTGCTTAGTGTAGCTAAGTCTTTCAAAATTGATCATCTTTGCAGTATTGTACTGTGTACAGTGTTCTCCTGGTTCTGCTGAGTTTACTTTGCATGAGTTCATTTAAGTCTTCCAGGGTTTTTCTGAAACCATCCTGTTTGTCGTTTTTTATAGCACAATAGTATTCTATCACAACATGTGCCACAACTTGTTCAGTCATTCCCCAGTTGATGGGCATTTTTTTGATTTCCAAATCTTTGCCACCACAAAAGGATGCTGCTTATAATTTTTAGAAAAACTCCATTTATTCCTATTCTTCCTAGTGTTTTTAATAAGAATGGGTGTTGTATTTTGTCAAAGGCTTTTTTCTGCATCTGTTGTGATAATCATATGATTTTTTGTTCTTGTTATTAATATGGTCAATTATGCTGATATTTTTCCTAATATTGAACCAGTCCTGTATTCCTGGAATAACTCCCGTCTGGTCATAGTGCTATGATCTTTATGATATAATTGCTGTAATCTCCTTGATAGTATTTTATTGAAAATTTTTGCATTGATATTAATTAAGGAAATTGATCTATAGTTTTCTTTCTCTGGTTTTGCTCTCCTTGGTATCAAAATCATATGTGTCATAAAAGGAATTTGGCAGAACTCCTTCTTTACCTATTTTTTCAAATAGTTTATATTGTATTGGTAAATGTTTGGTAGAATTCACTTATAAATACTTCTGGTTCTGGGGATTTTTACTTACGGAGCTCATTCATGGCTTGTTTAATTATTCTTTCTAAGATAGGGTTATTTAAGTATTCTATTTCCTCTTCTATTAATCTGGGCCATTTATATTTTTGTAAATATTCATCCGTTTCACTTAGATTATCAGTTTTACTGACATATACTTGGTCAAAATTACTTCTAATAATTGCTTTAATTTCATCTTCATTAGTGGTGCATTCACCCTTTTTTGATACTGGTAATTTGGTTTTCTTCCTTAAAAAGAAAAATAAAATTAACCCATGATTTATCTTTTAAAAAAATAAAACCAGCTTATTTTGATTTTCAATTTTGCTAATCTCTTCTTTGATTTTCAGGATTTCCATATTGGTGTTTAGCTGTAGATTTTTAATTTGTCTTTTTTCAGTTTTTTTAGTTGCATGCCCAATTCATTAATCTTCTCTTTTTCTGTTTTACTAATGTAAGCTTATAGAGATGTAAATGACCCCCTAAGTACTGCTTTGGCTTCATCACACAAATTTTGAAATGTTCTCTCATTGTTGTAATCCTCTAATGAAATTATTGATTGTTTCTATGATTTGTTCTTTGGCCCACTCATGTTTTTAGGATTAGTTTACTTAGTTTCCAATTTATTTTTAATCTATGAAGATAGCAGATTAGAGGCAACCCAGCTGAACTCTCTCAACATTTCACTCGAAACAACTTTAAAGTAATGCCTCAAATAAAATTTTGGAGTGACTGAGCCAACAAAAGGTCAAGGTAAGATATTTTCCTGGCTTACGAAAACTTAAGGGGTTGGTAGGAGAAGTTTGGGACATCCCTGTGGAAGCCAGTGCCGAGCCTACACATGGAGTTGCAGCAACAGTGGCTGTAGCAGCAGCAGCGGAATCTCTTAGCCAAGAGATGTAAAGGAAGTTAGAAACCTGGTCAGAAAGAGATTACAGGGGACACTTTGCTGGTGCTGGGTACAGCTGGTACTGATTGGTAACTCTATTACCCCACCCAGGTATGGGTCACAATTTCAGGGCAGGGAGGAGTGCTGGGGAGTCAGTTACAAGGGATCAGGGGTCCTGGTCATAGCTCCAAGGTTCCAAAAGAGCTTAGCACTTGTGGCTACAGGGAATGAAGGGCCCTTCCTCGGTAAAGACCTTAAGGCAGACCAGGAGAGCAGTGACAACACCTCTCGCAGGATAAACCCCACCCTGGAAGCACCAAAAACTTGCAGACCCACAGAACTAGCTCTGAAAACGCAACACAAAATAACATGAAACTTGGGACAGTGCCTTCTTACCTCTAGAGAAGCAGAGCCCAACTTTAACATAAAATTTAAAGTCAAGAAATAGTCTGGAAAAATGAACAAACAACAAAAAGGGAATTTGACCTTAAATCACTACCACGATGTGGCAGGGAAACCTAAGACATAAACTCAGAAAAAGAAAACAGTGTGAAAACAGCTGTAACCAAAGCCTCAAAGAAAAATGCTAATTGGACCTGTGAATTCCTGGAAGAGATAAGAGTGGCAGGGGAAGAACAGATTAAAGGAGGCAGTGGTTAGAAGCAAAATAGATTTTTGAGGAGGGACAGGATAAAAAGAGAGAAAGAAGAAACAGAAGAACATGGGATGGAGGGAAATATACAGTTAATAATCATAACTCTGAATGGGATGAGCTCACATATAAAACAGAAGCAGATAGCAGAATGGATTAGGAACGAAATCTAACAATATATTGTTTACAAGAGACACATTTGAAACAGAGACACACAAACTTAAAATAACGAGCTGGAACAGAATCTAATATGCTTCAACTGAACTTTAAAAAAAAGGCAGAGGTGGCAGTCATCATCTTAGACAAAACAAAAATAAAAATAGACTTAATTAAAAAGGATAGTCAGGGAAGATACATTTTGCTCAAAGGTACCATAGACAATGAAGTAATATAATTTTTACAGAAAGTTTCTCTGATAAAGGCCTCATTTCTCAAATATGTACTGAGTATAGAACTGAGTCAAATTTATAAAAATATGAGCATTCCCTAATTGATGAATGGTCAAAAGATATAAATAGGCAGTTTTCAGAAGAAGAAATCAAAGTTATCTCTAGTCATATAAAAATGCTCTAAATCACTACTGATTAGAGAAAGGCAAATTAAAACAATTCTGAGGCACCACCTCACACGTATCGGAGATGACAAATACGTAGGGGCTAATGAATTGTTGATGGGGTAGTGAGCTTGTCCAGCCATTCTGGAGAACAATTTGGAACTAGACCCAAAGGGCCTACCTTAGACCTGGCAATACCACTACTAGGTTTGTACCCCAAAGAGATCAGGGAAAAGAACCTATATGTACAAAAATATTTATAGTATAATAATATAGCTCTTTTGATGGAGGCAAAGATTTAGAAATAGAAGGGATGCTTATCAGTTGAAAAATAGCTGAACAAGTTGTGGCATACGATTGTGATAGAATGCTCTTGTGCTATGGGAAATGACAAGGGGGTTTCAGAAAAACAGGACAAGACCTATATTAACTGATGCAAAGTGAACTGAGATGAACCAAGAAATCATTGTGGATAGTAACAGCAATGTTGTAATGATGATCAGCTATGAAAGACTTGACTACTCTTATCAGTTCAGTGATCCAAGACAGTTCTGAAGGACTCATGATAAAAAAATGCTATCCACTTCCAGACAGAGAACTGATGAAGTTTGAGTGCAAATTGAACTACAATTTTCCCACTTTCTTAACTTTTCTTCCTTCTCTTTTTTGGAAATATGACTAATATGGAGATATATTTTGCATGACTTCACATGTATAATTAATACCATATTTCTTGCCTTCTTGATGGGTAGGGGAGGGATGGTATATATATAGAGAAAATTTGGAACTCAAAAATTAAAAAGAAATAAATATTCAAAACAAATAAAAATTTAAAAAAGTGTAATTTATGTTTCCATGGCCCTTTATTAAATGTGTTTTTTAATTCATGATGGTCTGAAGAGTGCATTTAATATTTCTGCTTTTTTGCGTTTGGTTGTGAGATTTTTATGCCCTAATACATAGTCAGTTTTTGTGAAGGTGCCATGTACAGCTGAGAAAAAAGTGTATGCCTTTCTATTCCCATCTAGTTTTCTCCAGAGGTCTATTATATCTAAGTTTTCTAAAATTTTATTCATCACCTTGACTTCTTTCTTATTTATTTTGTGGTTGGATTTATCTAGCTTTGAGAGGGGAAAGTTTCTTTGCATACCCCTTTTAATTAGGTCAGGTTTTGCATTTGCTTTTCTAAGATCATGATAGCTACTCCTGACTTTTTTTATATCAACTGAAGCATAATAGATTCTGCTCTAGCCTCTTATTTTAGCTCTATGTGTGTCTATCTGTTTTGTGTGTTTCTGTTAAACAACATATTTTTAGATTCTGGTTCCTAATGTAGTCTACTGTCTACTTCCATTTTGTGGGTGAGTTCATCTTATTCACATTCATAATGATGATTGCTAACTGTGCATTTCCCTCAATCCCTTTTTCTTCTGTTCATTGGTTTCTCTTTCTTTTTATCCTGTTCCTCCTCTAAAGTCTGTTTTGCTTCTGATCACTGCCTTCTTTTGTCTATCTTCCCTTTTATCACCCCCCCACACACCTTCTCTTATCCCCTTCTGCTCCTACTTCCCTGTTGGATAAGATAGATTTCAATTTCCAATTATGTGTGTATACACACACACATATTTTATATATATGTATTATTATATATATATATATATATATGAACATACATACATATACATATATTTCCCCCTCTTTGAACCAATTTAGATGTAAGTGAAATTCAAGCATTGCCTATCTCCCCCAATTACCCCTCCATTATAAAAGCTCTTCCTTTTTCACCTCTTTTATGTGAAATAATTTTATACATTCTTTCTCTCCCTTCCCCCTTATCCCAGGGCATCCCTCTTTCCCGCCTATCCATTTTTTTACATCATCCCAACATAATCAACTCACTCCCATGCCTTTTTTTCTATGTAGAATCCTTCCAACTGTCCTAATAATGATGAAGTTCTTAAAAGTTACATGTATCATCCTCCCATATAGAAAGGAAAAGAGTTTAACCTTATTGAGTCCCTTATGATTTCTCTTTCCTGTTAGCCTTTTAATGCTTCTCTTTAGTCTTATATTTGAAAGTCAAATTTTCTATCCCACTTTGGTATCTTCATCAGGAATCCTTGAAAGTCCTCTATTTCATTAAATACCAATTTCGCCCCCTGAAGGATTATACTCAGTTTTGTTGGGTAGGCTATTCTTGGTTATAATCCTAGCTACTCCAAAAATATTATATTCCAAGCCCTATGTTCTTTTAATGTGGAAGCTTTAGCTAAATCTTGTGTGGTCCTGATTGTGACCCTATGGTATTTGAATGATTTCTTCATGGCTGCTTGAAGTATTTTCTCTTTGACTTAGGAGCTATAATTTGGCTATAATATTTATAGGAATTTTCATCTCTTTCAGGTAGTGACTGGTGAATTCTTCCCATTTCTATTTTACTATTTATTACTATTTATTTCACTTAATTATTAAGTTACTATATTATTATATATATAATATATATGCATGTATATTATATCATTACTATTAATTTCTATTTATTCTAGGATATTGGGCAGTTTCCCTTGATAATTTCTTGAAATACAATATCTTGGCTCTTTCTTTGATCATGGCTTTCAGGCAGGCCAATAATTCTTAAGCTGCTTCTTTTTGATGTGTTTTATAGGTCAGTTGTTTTTCTCCAATGAGGTATTTCATATTTTCTTCTATTTTTTCTTCTTTAACTTTGTTTTATTGTTTATTGATGTCTCATGAAGTCATTGGCTTCCACTTGCCTGATACTAATTTTTAAAGAATTTTTTCATCAGTGAGATTTTGTACTTCTTTTTCTATTAGGCCAATTCTATTATTTAAGGTATTATTTTCTTCATTGTCTTCTTCTGAATTTGTGTTTTGGTCTTTCCTGGCACCATAGTAGCCTTTTATGGTCAGGTTCTTCTTTTTTTGTTTGCTATTTTCCCATCCTTTTCTTGATTTTGAGCTTTATGTTAATGTTGGGCTCTGTTGCCGTTGTGGGAGGGGAAAAGGCATTGTTTCAAGCTTTAGGCTTTTTCACACTGTTGTTTTCAGAACTAGTTCTGGGGGTTTAGAAGTTTTCACTGACTCCAAGGTGGTATGATCTAGGTTGGGGTGGGGAACCTTCAGCCTTAAGGACACATGTGGCCCTCTAGGTCCTCAAGTGTGGCCCTTTGACTGAATCCAAACTTCACAGAACAAATCCCCTTAATAAAATAATTTGTTATGTAAAACTTGGACTCAGTCAAAAGGCCACACCCAAGGACCTAGAAGGCCACAAGTTCCCCACCCCTGATCTGGGTAAAGATATGGTCACTCCTCTCCTGGTCTGTCTCCAGGAAGGGCTACTGATCTCTTGGGACTGAAAGTGATATTGTTGTGGTGAGGATCAAATGAGATAATATTTGTAAAATGCTTAGCACAGTGCCTGGCATATAGTAGGTGCTATATAAATGTTTGTTCTCTTCTCCTCGCTCTTATTGCCCTTTGTTCCCATCCTGTACACACACACACACACACACACACACACACACACACATACACACACACACACACACACACACCCCACCGCGGGGTTGAATTTTATTTATTTTTCAGTTTGTAAATATGCATGTTCCTGCTGGGATACTGATCTCTTCTGTGTCTACACTCTCTTGATAATATTATCAACTCTCATGGATCCAGTGATCTCAATTTGGAGGATTCCTAGTCGCAGCCCTCAGTTCTCTCCTGAACTCCTGTCCCACATCACCAATAGCCTGTTAGACAATCAGAATGTCTCACAGGTATCTCAACTCTTTTTCTCCTTTGTTCACAGGTTCCTCTTTTATTCTTTCATTATCATTAAAACTCTGAGCAAATACTGCTCTAACTAATCAGTGGTGACTTTTACTTAAGAGTTGATATTTCCCTTTGATCTGTCTAGCTTTCATTTCTTTCTACTTGAATGGGTTTATGAATGTCATGGCTTAGGATATAAAAGAGAGTGAGTTAACAATGTTTGTTAACTGTGTTGGAGCACAGAGGAGGAGTACTGGATGGCACATTGACTCATTCAGTATTCTTACCTGTAGCAAGCTAAAATGTGAAATAAATAGCTTATACAAGTGAGGGAGGCAGAAAAAATGGTCAGCATCCAAACGTCTGTAATAACAACAAAAAAGGCATCTTAATGTTTTCTTTATACAACACAATACCTACTTCAAATACTTAGCTCCTTAAAACCTGATTCTCTGTACCACGTGATACCACAGTACTCTGTGCCTTATGTATGAGAAAGAATTGGAAAGAATCTATTTTGATTCCTATGGCATGGCAGCCTGTGTTCTAGCCCCAGTTCTGTTACTAACTTGCTGTGTGGCCTTGGGACAGGTCACCTCACCTTTCTAGGCCTTTCAGTAAAATAAAGAGACTGGACTAGAACAAAGGTTTTCAACTTGGGGTCAAGGGAATCTATGGATAGATTTCAGAGAGCCCTTGAATTCAGATGGGAAAAAGTTATGTCTTTGATTTCTCTAACCTCTAAATGAAATGTAACATTTTCTTTAATTATTTAAAAAACATAATTCTTAGACGGGCTTCATCAGTCTGCCAAAGAGGTCCCCATTATACAAAAAAAGGTTAAGAACCTTTGGACAAGATGATCTCTAAGGTGGCTTTCAGTTCAAACATTCTTTGAATCTTTTCTATTAAACAAGTAGGTTAGAGGGATATCATAAATATCCTTAGTAAGGCATTTGACAAGTCTCATAACATTCTTGTGGAAAAGGTGGGAAGATGAAGGCTAGAAGAGAGTACAGTTTAAGGTAGATTCCCAAAAATGGCTGCACCCAAAGAATAGTGATCAAAGATTAATAACAACCTGGAGTGAGTTTCATCAGTGATTTAAAAGACATCAGGACATATGGATAGATTGCTGGATTTGGAGTGAGAAAGACCTGGATTCAAATCGCATTTCTTATTTAACCTATCTGAGCCTCAGGCAATTCTCTAATACCTATTTACTAAATTATAGGTGGGTTGTGCTCCACCAACAAAATCACAGATTCTTGACATATTATTGCATCAATGACTCAGATGAAAACATAGATGACAGGAAGATGGAAAGTATGGCTAATTCTGGGTGACAGAGCCAAGGGTCCCAAAGATCTTAATAGGTAGGGAAGATAGGCAGAATTGGTTGTAATAAAATGAAATTGAATAGAGAGAAAAGTGAAGTCCTAGACTTTGGTTCATGAAATCATTAGTATGGGGTATAAGAAGCATGACTAGACTAGAATTCCTATTTTTAAAAAGATCTTGGGGTTTCAGTGGACTGCTAGCTTAATTTCAGTTAACAATGTAATGTGGCAGGCATGTGATCTTAGGCTAATGTGATCTTAGGCCGCATTTGTCTATCTGTCTGTCTGCCTGTCTGTCTATGAAAGTGATAGTTTTGTTGTATTCTGATCTGAGTAGATCCCATTTAGAATTCAGTGCTCAGTTCTGGATATAGCAAGGACATTGGCAAGTTAGAACATTTTCACAGGAGGAAGACTCAAATGATGCAACAACAACAATATGCCAGCATTTACATAGTATTTGAAAGTTTGCAAAGCTCTTTACAAACATTACCTAATTTAATCCTCAAAACAACCCTAGGCAACAGGTGCTATTATTATCTCTATCTTTCAGATGAGGAAACTGAGACACAAAGAGTTTAAGTGACTTGTCTAGGGTCATACAGCTAGATAGTATCTGAGGCTAACTTTGAACTCAGGTTTTCCTGACTCTAGGGCCAGAATTCTATCCACTTTGCCACCTAGCCATCTGATGGATGTGTTCAGTCGTTTTGGTCGTATCTGAGTCTTTGCGACCCCATTTTGGGGTTTTCTTGGGAAAGATACTGGAGTGATTTGCCATTTCCTTCTCCAGATCATTTTACAGATGAGGAAACTGAAGCCAACAGGATTAAGTGACTTGCCCAAGGTCACACAGCTGGTAAGTGTCTGAGGCCAGATTTGAACTCATGAAGATTAGTCTTCTTGACTCCAAACCTGGTACTCTATCCACTGTTCCACCTAGCTTCCTCATAGAAGAATAGACTGAAGGAGATGAAGCTATATTTGAAAAATTATATGGAAGACAGATTAGACCTGTTCTTCTTGGCCCGAGAGGACAGACTTTGGAGCAAAGGTCGAAGTTTCAGAGAGGTAGGTTTAGGCTTAGCACAAACAAGCAAACAAACAAATAAATCCTGGAAGAGTCCACAAATGGAATGGGCTGCCTTAGGAGCCTGCACTTTTCCTCTTTCTAGAGATCTTTAAGCGTAAGTTGGACGACTGACCACTCATTGAAGATGCTATGGAGGTGGATGGACTAGATTACCAGTTAGCCCCTTTTAAATCTAAGATATGGGTGGTCTGTAATCTTGTTAATCTATAAGTTCTCCCTAGAAGAGAGAGCTAAAATATTGGGTGCTAGGATTAGGATCCAAAAGGATCCTATAGGATAAAACAATTGAATCAATCTACGATCAATTAATAGAGATAAATATAAAGTCCTATACTTTAGTTAAAAAAAAATGGCCTATGGCACACTCCCAGTTAGTATGTATAATGAATCCTCCAGAAGTGTTTGCATTATTTAAATTCGTACTACTTATTTGCATTGGGTTGGAACTAACTATCCTATTTTACATAATTATAACTTTAAATAGTGTAAAGTAGAATACATACAACCACTTCAGAGGATGCATTATTCATATAATTGGGACCAACTTCATACAACTTGAAGAACACAGGTGTGCTAGTAAATATTTAACAGCTAGCTACAGGGGAGGGTATGTGTGTACACATGATTTACTTTTAAGTTTAATATATATTATTAATATTTTCTCCATGACTTTCTGAAGTCTAGAATAGTTCATCAATAAAATAATAAACCAAAACCCAATTTGTAGCATTTGCCTATGCCCAAGGTATAAATGCTTACACTGGAAACTTAGAAATCAACTTTTGCATCCATTATAAGCTGGTCCCTGCGTACTCCTGATATATATGTAGAGACAACAGTTTACGTGAAAAAGATAGGTTTTTGTCCACTGTGAGCTCAGTTTATCAGCAGTTATGGCATATAAGACCAACAAGTATAGCAAATATCATCTTAGGCTGCAGAGTGTCTGCAACGCTCAGTGGTGTTATCAAAACAAAACAGAACAAAATCCTTCAAGCTATCATCCTCTATCTCTTTTTCCATCTCAGCTAAAGTCCTAGAAAAAGTTTTCTACATTCACTGCTTCCCCTCCCTTTCCTCTCATTTACTTCTCAGTTCTTCACAATCGGTCTTCCAAATGATAATCATTTTGTATTAAACTGCTCTCCTCGAAGTTCCCAATAAACAATCCTCATCCTCTCTGCTGCATTTGATATATACCATACTCTTCCAGGTTATTCTGTCCTCTCTGGATTTTCATATCTCCCAGTTGTCCTCCTTATCCATCTGATCAATCCTTTTCAGTCTCCTTTGCTGGTTTAAATCAGAGGTCAGCAAACTACAGCCCATGGGCCACATCCAGCCTACCTCCTGTTTTGGTGTGGCCCACAAGGTAAGAATAGTTTTTTGTATTAAAAAAATGTTTACAGTATCTAAATAAAACTCAGACATAAACTTCTGAGACAACGTGATATAGTAAGGAGAGAGCACTTGGACTTAGGAATTCAGGTTTTAACACTACTATGAACCTTCAGCAACTCATTTCACTTGTCTATGACTCAGGTTACTCGTCTGTAAATAAGTTGGACTGGATGATCTCAAAAATTCCTTCCAGCTCTGATAGGTTATATCTCATATTATGTCTTATGCCTCTTACATCATATGATGGTACGATCATTTACATTAGTTATTTTGTCTCAACTCCTTCCGGCAAGTTGCCCTTTTCCATGATTTAGGATCATCAGATTTAGAGATGGAAGAAACCTTAGAGTAAATCTTGTCCAATCTTCTCACTTTACAGGTTAGAAAACAGAGGCCCAAAGAGATGGCAGAAGTTGGCCAAGGTCCTAGGGCTAGAAAGTAGTAGAAGTTGTATTCAAACCTATGTCCTCTAAACCTGGGGCTCCCTCTGCTATACCATGCTGACCTGTTGCTTGGACTCCTCAGTCTGGGAACACTATTACCAATACTTCAACCAGAAGGAGCTTATGAAAGAAAGAACCAATTTTTAACATTAATTCTGGAGTTATTAAATGACATTAACTGAAAATTCATAAGTTTATGAGCCTCTTACAGAATCACCCTATTAAGTTTTCATTTTAATTCGTTAATAAATGGCTACATCCACTAAAATCCTACTCTATTGCTTCATGATGGTATGGAAATTATGGGTTGTTCAAGGTTATTAATGCCTTGGTAGTTTATACCAAATTGGAAAGGCATTGAATAAAGGACTAGTGATGGCCTATATATGTTAGTCATCAAAGGATGTTAAATTTGGAGAGGCTCCTTGTTAAAAGGTAGGATACCTGGTGATGGATTGTCTTTGGTTGCAGTAACTCATTAAGCTCACATTTAGGGCAGCTAAGTGATGCAGCAGATAGAGCACTAGACCTGGAGTCAGGGGGACCTGAGTTCAAATTTGATCTCAGATACTTACTAGCTGTGTGGCCCTGGGCAAGTCATTTAACTCTGATTGGCTCAAAAAAAAGAAAAAAACCCAACACACACATAGTGGACGATGTTGTGTGAGGTGCAATGAGAGGGGAAGCCTATTTAGACACAATCATAGATCCTTAATTATCATAAATATCTTAAGTATTAAGGAGATGATAAACAAAAGGGGAAAAATGAAACTAAAAGGAGAAACAAATAATAAAAAGAGAAAATGAAAAATTCTAGAATGTTTTATTCTACTATTGGTCGAGTAGAAAGTAATTTTTAAAAGATAAAATTCTGTTTTCCCCATTTCTCTAATTTCTGTTCTTCAAAATCCCTGTTTTCAGGATGGTTTTGTTTCCAAACTATTCTGTAAAAATGGTTTTGTTTTATTTTGTCAGTTGGTTTAAGAGAAAGAGCCAAGCTGAAAAATAAGCTTAGAGCTGTGATTATTTCTTTTCACAGAACTGCAATCTCAGCCACCCATAGCACAATAACTGTACAGGGACTTATTTACCTTTTGCCACGGTAATCAGCTCCTTTATCCGTAGAATAGCTGGTGTCAGTACTCCTGTCTCATTAACTGAAGCAACGTAGCTCTCCAGTCCCCCCTCAAATACATCTAGCTCTTGTACAATGTATGTGTAAATGCAAAATTCAATTATAATGAACTGGGGGAGAAATGGAGGAAAGATTTTAGAAATATTGTCATTATTCATGGCATAGCCCAACTCACACAAAGTCCAATGTTATTCTGAAAACTGTTTCTTTTAGGTCATTCAGGCTCTTTACCTCTTTTAAAATTTTCTCTAGTCTCAATATGGTTCTGATTTATTTGAATGGCATTGAAAAGTGAGAAGTGTTCTGTATCTCTACCATGTTAGAACATCAAATAAATATGGGTCCAGACATCCAGATGGGAGCTCATTAAATTGAATCAAATTGTTACAAGTAATCCAAGGTCATATTTCCATTGGTAGATAAAAGGAAGGCTTGAGGATGACTTTAGGGATGATCCAGGGAAAATAATAAAAATCATCTCTTTTTTACATTGTGTTCTGTTTTTTTTTTCTCTGACATTACATGAGCAATCCAAGCAAGAACGTGGTTTTGTTTTTGCCTAAATTATAATGATCATGGATTCCTACCTGTGGAAAAAGTACCAGATTGGGAATTAGTAGACCTGAGCATAGATTCTTATACCCATTCTGCTACTGACTAGCTATGACATCTTGGTCAGTTTTCTTACCTATCACTGGCACAGAGGCCTGATCTAATTGTGATGAGAGATTTTAATTATCTAGACATCTGGACTCTCCTATCTGAAAAAAAAAAAGAGACGCTAATGACTTCTTGACTTAATGATGATTTCAGCCTTTAAAAGGTAGAAGACCTAACAATAGGAAATTCTGTACCTGAACAGATTCTCAAGAATAGGGAGGAACTGGTTGTTTGAGGGTAGAAATAATGGGAACATTGAGAAGGGAGAGGGAAGATGACCATTCCATATTAGAGTCTGTGATAGGAGAGAGGAAAGCCAGACACAATCTGACAATCCCTAGATTTTGTGAAAGCTGATTTCAAAGGATTCAGAAGGAAGGTGTGAACTAAAATTCTCCAGGAAAAGTCAGCGGAGGAGAAGTGGTAAAAACCTCCATGAAATTCTGAGAACCTGAAGGGAAATAATTCCAATGAGGCAATTATCCCAAGAAATTAATGAAGAAACCCAGGGAACTTAACAACCAATTTTAATTGTTTTTAAAAGATATGAATGTAATTTGGAAGCAAGGGTAGATAACAGAGGATGAATAATATGGGAGCATGATATAATCCTGTAAAAATCATGTCAAGAGATCTATAGCTATGGAGCTGAGGCTGGTGGAGGTTGTGGGACAATACCTGATAACAGAAAGAAGGAGGCTCAAGTACTGCATTGTTTCTGTTTTCCCTGGCAAGAAGAATGACTTTGGGGGCAGCTAGGTGTCGAAGTGGGTAGAGCTTCAGCCTTGGAGTCAGGAGGACCTGAGTTCAAATGTGACCTCAGACACTTGACACTTACTAGCTGTGTGACCCTGGGCAAGTCACTTAACCCCCATTGCCTCACCAAAAAAGCAAAAAAAAAAAAAAGACTTTTGCTCTGGAAATGTCTGAACAAGAAAAAAAAGGTTAATAGGAAGCTGATATCTAATCTTATCAAAGAGACAGTAAGACAGTTTCTCATTGTCCTTAATGACTTCAAGTCACCTGTCTCAGATGAACTTACATTCCTGAGTACTGAAGGAATTATTGGATTGATTGCTGAATGATTTTGAAAGTTTAGGGAGAACAACAAACATACCGCAGGACTGGAGAAGGGCAAGTGTCCTGATTTTCAGGAAAGAAAACAACAGAATTTGTAAATTATGATCTAGGGGAAAGGGAAAAGAGGGCAAGCATTTATTAGGTGCCTACTATGTGCCAGGCACTGTGATAAGTGATTTATAAATATTATCTCATTTGATCCTCACAACAACCCTATTAAATAAGTGCTTTTATTATCTTCATTTTACAGTTGAGCCAACAGATTTTAATGCAGCTTTCTGAGGGTCACATAGCTAGTAAGTGTCTGAGGCTGGATTTGAACTTAGGTCTTCCTGACTCTAGGCCCATTACTTTATCCAGTGTATGAGCTAGCTTACTTAGCACACTAGACTTCAATTCCTGGTAAAATTTCTCCTGCCTCATACGGAGAATGCTTCTGGCAGATGAATTAGCTCTAATATTTGTGAAATGAAGAGTATTTTTAAAGTTTAGGTAGAAACTCTGAGGATGAGAGGTATGGGTTGGTATGGGTTTTCAGGGACTCTTCTTTGGCAATTCAATTCAATAAACATTTATTAAAAACCTACTATATATAAGACACTGGAGATGCAAAGATGAAGACAAAACTTCTTAACTTTAAGGGTCCTTTAAGGAACACAAGTTGTACTAGAAAGTAAATACAAGAGTGATTCGATATTGGATAAAACACTAACAAGTGGAAGCATTGGGAAACTCTTCCAGAATTGACGCTTGAGCTGAACATTGAAGGAAGCTAGGAATCCTAAGAAATGGAGGTAGTGAAGGAGTACATTCCAGAAATGAGAGAAGTTCCAGAGACTGGAAATAGAATGCTGAGTTTGGGAACAGCTAGTATGCCATTTTGGCTGAAGCACAGAGTAATGTAAGTAAAATAAGATGAAACGCCTACAATTATAGATGGGAATCAGGTTATGGAGTGCTTTAAATAACAGGCTGAGAAGTTTGTATTTTAGGCAATAGGGAGCCAATGTAGATTCTGGAGCAGAAGAGCAACATAGTCAAACACGAATCTCAGGAATGCTTATTTGGCAGCTCCACCAAAGATGGATTGAAGAAGAGAGACCGAAAGCAGGAAGATCAATAAAGAGGCTATCAAAATAGTTGAGGTGAAAGATGAGAGAAGGAACTAGGGTAGTGACTCTGTGAAGGGAACTGATGGAAGAGATGTTGTGAAGTTAGAATCTATAAGACTTGGCAATTGGCTGGGATAAGGGGATGGGGGCAAAGAAAAGGTAAGTCAAGGATGACTCTGATGTGAATCTGGATGCCTTGGAGTGGTGTCTTTACCAGAAACTGGGAAGTTTGGAAGAGGGATAGAATAGAGGGAGGGAAGAATGAGTTCCATTTTGTACAAATTGAATTTGAAATGTTGATAGAAGAACCAAGTGGAAGCAAGTGATATGGGCCTAGAGAAAGATCATGGATGGTTTGGAAGCCATCTGCATAGAGATAACAGTTATGCTGTTGTAAGCAAATGATATCACCAAGAGAGTATATAGAGAGAAGAGGTTTCAGAACAGCTAAATAGGTAGGAGCTGGGTAATGATCCAGGAAAAGTGACTGAGATGGAGTGGTCTTAGTGGTGGTTTTAATACCCAGGAAAGGAAGTAGTGATTGCTAAGAGCCAGACTGTCTCCTCTACAACAAGTTATGCCATACTATCCTCATTTTGGCAAGATTATTAGATGGGCAGATAAAGGAATACTGTAGATAGAGTATAACTGGATTTTGGAAAAGTGTCTGACGAAATCTCACATACTTTCCTTATGAACAAGGTGGAAAGGTCTGGGTTAGATGATAATGGTATTAGGTGTACTAATATAGGCTGGTAGATTTAGACCTGGAAGGGAACCTTGAGATCATCTAGTCAATTCCCTCATTTTGCAAGTACTTACTGAAAGCAAATGGCCTAGCTGCAATTCAAACCCAAATCCTCTAAGTACTTCCATCACTCTTTCCTCTTTTCTACATACTCTGCTTCTCCCTGCCCTACTTCCCACAAAGAATGGTTTGAATGTTTGGACCAAACAATAGTAATCAGTGTCAACTTAGAGGGAGATGCCTAGTGGAGTACCCCAGTGATTTTTCTTTGCCTGCATTCTGCTGGGCATTTTTATCAGACTTAGATGAAGGCAGTGAGGCTGTGTTGATTAAATAGAAACCTAAGGGAGAATGCTAACATTTCAGATAGCAGAGTCCAAAATGATATCTATAGGCTAGAAGAATGGACTGGATCTAAGAATGAATGAATGAAAAAAACAATTTATTCAATACTTACAATGTATGTGGCAAGCATTGTGCTACATACATGGGATATAAATACAAAACTGAGATAGTCCCTGCTTTCAAAGAACTTGCATTCTAATAGGAGGAGACAACTCATATGGGGAAGTGGTGGCCAGTGAAGGTGTTTTAGGCTAGGAAGTCACAGGGTTGGAGATTGGAGCCAAGCCATTGGAATGATACACCCTTTCAAGTAGGAAGAGCATTATTGATTTGACAGTGGAGTCCAGAGCAAAAGGTAGAAAGTCAGGGGAGGGGAGGTAGGAAAGAGAGTGTAAGCATAGAAGCAGCAGGCAAGAAAATGACCAATGAGACATGTGACTTTGTGTTTACACACACAGTGAGTCAAGAGAACAAATTTTCCTAGGGTGGAAGGTCCTAAGATGAATGTATTAAGTTCCAATAGGACATTATATCTGGAGCCTGAGGTCAAGTGATCAGGTGAGTGTAGCACCACTAGAAGGGCAGATGGAAAGAAAATGGCCAGAATGTGAAGCATGACTGAGGCTTGGTGGATGTAATGGCTCATGAGAGTTCTCACTCATATACTCAGACTAGTGATCTCGCATGTGCCAGGACAAGAAAATGGCTTGGGGAAGCATGTGAAAGATGGCTAGGGCTGGTAGTCAGGACAACATGGGTCCCAAAAGGAGAAGTTCAAAGCTGAGTGGATTAAGACCCTGAGGGTATGACCTCTGGAAATTCAATGATCCAGAGTGAAATATAAGGTTAGATGACAAGAAGAGGATCAGGATTCGAAGCATCATTGAGAATGGCTAGATATAGAGGGCCATGTGACTTTGCCCTCACACACTCACCATTAAAGACAAAATGGGTCCCAGGGGGGCTTTCCTGTCTACATAAGTATTTTACGAGATGACTTTTCACATTCATCCCAAATCTGGTATAGAATTTTAGAGTTGGGAGGGAGCTAGGCAGCCATACCCTGCCAGTCCATAATTACCTACCTGAAAAGGAGTCATCCAGCCTTTGCTTGAGGACTTCCAAAGATAGGGAATATATCATACCCTGAAGCAACGGTTCAACTTTTGAACTGTTCTAATTTTTAGGAACCTTTAATTTGCCCCTTTTCATTTTTTCCTTATTACTTAAGTAGTTATGAGTTTCAAGGCCAAACAGAATAGGCCAAATTCCATTTCCACCTTATCAGCCTTTAGATGGTTGAAAGCAGCTATTATGTCTTCCCTGAATCTTCCCTTCTTCAGGTTAAGTATGTCCAGTTATTTTAATCACTCCTAGGTGGTGTAGTGGATAAAGTGCTGGCTCCAGAGTCAAAAAGACCTGATTTCAAATGTGGCCTCAGATATTTAATAGCTGGGTGACCTTGGATAAGTCATTTAAGCTCTACCTGCTTTGGCGTTCTCATCTGTAAAATGGAGACAATAATAGTACCTATTTCCTAGTGTTATGAGTACACAATGAGATATTTGTGAAGTGCTTTCCAAGTGTTAAAGTACTATATAAATGTTAGATATTATTGTTATTGTTGTTATTTGTATTATAATTATTTTATTAGGCATGTACATGAAGCCTTGAATCATTTTGGTTGGCCTCCTCTGGATTTCTCCATCTTATCAATTGATCAATCAACAAAAATTTATTAAGCAGTCACAGTCGTAGGCACTGAGGATATAAATACAATAAATGAAGCAATCCCGACTCATAAGGAGCTTACGTTCTGATGGAGGAGACAACAAATACATATAGAAGCATATATAGAATAAATGTAAAGGAAATAAATACTAAGTGATTGGGAAGGGGGAGCTGAAGTCATTGTCAGGAATGGTTTCATGTAGAAGTGCTTGAACCACATGTAATAAGTGAAAGAAATGATTATTAATAACCAATGATTTAGGGAGATCCAGAGTTTCCCTTTTTTCTTAAGTCTGGCTTTCAAAAGTTCAGTCTCTTGAAAGACATTGCTAAAAATGAGATGGAACTAACTTTCTCCTTCAGATCCCACCCAGGTGGGGCAGCCTTGTGTTCTGCTTAGGGTTAGGTGGGGCATAAATTCTTTGAAGGGATTACCCAAGGCTGGGAGGAATTTAAATGGATGACATAATCAAAGTCCAGATCCAGCCCCTCATTGTAATATTCATTCTCGTTAATCATTAACTAAGCAGAGTTGATAGCAGTCCTTTTTAACATTCCTCTTCCAAAAGGACATGTAAGCCATGACCCCAGTCATGATTGTCTTTGGTCTAAGAGAGACGGCCAAATGACCAACTTTTTATTAATAAATGTGCTGTCCTTATTAATAAAATGATTAAATTACCTAGAGATTATGTCTGTCAAAGATTTTTAATTGCTACAGAAGGAAGACAGGGAGTTTAGGAAACAGAATAAAGGAGGCCATATGTTACAAGCCTGATGGAAAGGCTGTGTGCAAGGCCTCAAAGATGGGAGTTGTTATGTGTGAGGAACAGAGAGAAGGCCAGTTTGAGTGGATTACAGAGTGCAGAAGGAAGAGTAATGTCTAGTGAGATTGGAAAGATAGGGTGGGGCCTGGTTGTGTTTAAAAGATAAACACAGGAATTTGTATTTTATTCTAGATGTCATAGAAAGCCACTAAAATTGATTGAGTACGAGAACAGCATGGTCCGATCTATACTTAAGAAAATGCCTTTGACAGCAGTATGGAGGATGGATTGAAGTGGGGAGACTTGAGATAAGGAGACCAAATAGCAGACCCTAGCAATAATTTAGGTAAGAGCAGATGACAGCTTGAACTAGAGTGGCGCTTATGTGGGTAGAGAAAAGGGGAGTCAGGTGAGAGATGTTGTGGAGGAAGAAGATTTGGCTGCTATTTGGGTGAGAGTGAGGAGTCAAAGATAAAGCCGAGGTTATGAACCTGAGAGGATAAGTGAATGGGTGAATAAATGAATGAATGAATGATGACTTTGGCCTGGAAAAAAAAATGCTATCAGATCTGGCAATGGTTCTACCTTTGACAGAAATAGGAAAGTTTGGAAAAGGAGAAAGATAATGAGTTCTGTTTTAGACATGTTGAATTTGAGATGTCTCTGGGCCATCTGGTTTGAAATGTCCAATATGTAACTGATGATACAAGATTGAAGTTTAGGGGAAAAACTGGGTATACACACATACACACACATGTATATGTATATGTATATATCAATATATTTATGTATGCATTTGTATATACATATACATACATACACACACACACACACACACACACACACACACACACACACACACACACACACACATATATGTGAGCCATCTGCGTGGAAATGATAATTAAGTCCATAGGAAGTAATGAGGACACCAAGGGAGAGGACAGGGGTAAGATGAGGGGGCCTAGGATAGAACACTGGGATGATAAAATTTGGATGATAAAACAGCAGAGGACACTGAGAAGGAACACTTCCAGGAAGCTGTGCCTCTTAATTCATCCCAAGTCTACGTGAGCTGCCGTATTGAGTTTGCTGCTCATTAAAATCCCCAAATCTTTTTCAGTATGATCATGACAATGAAGTGTCATTCTGATATATTGACCTTGCAATGTTTTAAGCAAACTAGAATATTATGTTTGAGATTAGTTAAAACCCTTAATAGCCTGTGATACTTACAAAGACATTTTATATCAGAGCCTTGAACTGAATTGAATTGGATCATTAACATGGTTAGATACTCAGAGATAACTACATTCAATTTTATACCTTGAATTGAAATTCTTAAAACTTACGTGTAAAATATGAAAGATCTGTGATCCCTAGCAGTGTGGAAACTCCATTCAATAATGGAAAATGTAAACCCTATGACTAGGAAGTTGTTTGAGGCATATAGAGGTTAAGTGGTTAACTATGGGCATACAACTAAAGAATGGCAGAAGCAGGACAGGTAAATGCCTTCCTGCCTCCAAGCCAAGACCTCTATCCACTAGGACTTGTAACAAGCATGCACTGGTTTGAATACATTCCACAAAGCTAGATGAAATCTTTATTCTAGGCTAGTAGATGAGGTTCCTAGGGATTTGGGCTGGTGCTTTTTCTTCTCTATCCTCTGAAAAAGCACAGAAAGGGCAGATTAGTCCTATGTCTCTCCCCCCCCCCCCATTTGATTGTCCTCTGGGGTTAATTACAGTATGAAAAAGATTCTTTAAAAAAAATTATTATACAGTTAGCTTAACTAGTGAATTCACCTTAGGACATTTAAAACAAAGGTACTGAAAAAAATTCACCTTGCACAGTTTCTTAAGAGCATGTCTATTGTGTAAAGTGATCTTATCTTCCCATATTTGTAACCTAGAAAAGGATCTGATTTACTTACAAGATATAAGCAGATGAAGGCTAATACAGTAGCACCAATCATTCGACTTGGGAACTGAAAATAAGGATCCCACTCATAGATCTTACGTTGGAACCAGGATTTCTCTGCTTCTCTGTAGATAAATAAACCCAAATAGATCATACATTATTCAAAAACCGATGCCCATCTTTCTCGGTATATCGATGTCAGAATCTCTTCCTTCTGTTATCTTTGCAGGGAAATTTCTGGGAAGTCATGTTATTTCTCTGTGCTTGTTACCTGTACATAATAATTTCTGTTCTAGGCTACCCAATGCTCCCATAGCACATAAGTAGGTTGGAAGCTTATTTAGGAAATTCAAATGAAGGAGGTAGGTGATGCAGTGGATAGAGTGCTGGGCCTGGAGTCAGAAGACTCATCTTCCTGAGTTCAAATGTGACCTCAGACACTTCCTGGCTGTGTGACCCTGGGCAAGTCACTTAACCTTGTTTGTCTCAGTTCCTAATCTTTAAAATGAGCTGGAGAAGGAAATGACAAGTCACTCCAGTATCTTTGCCAAGAAAACCCCAAGTGGGGTCACCAAGAGTCGGACATAACTGAAATGACTGAACAACATGTCACTAACAACAAATTCAAGGAAGTTCTATGATGCTTGTGAAATCACACATGAGTTATGTGCTCTGAAAAATTTAACTTGCTATAAAATATAAGGTATCATCATATCTATACAAGTGCCACAGCCTCATCCACTTTACTAAGATGCCATCTTTAGCATCTGTGTAGGAGGTCAAGTAGTGCTTTTGTTTGCCAACTATCATGACAGTGCTAATTTAGAAATATGAAATTTCAGAGGAAAATGTCAGTCAATAAAACATTTATTAAGTTCCTACTTTGTTCCACAAGCAAACAAATAGGTTAAAAAAACTATAACCAGGATAAATAGAAAATAATCAACAGAGAGAAGGCACCAGAATTTAAAGGAATTGGGAAAGGCTTCCTATAGAAAGTAGGATTTTAGCTGAGACTTGAAGGAAGCAGGCGGGGGAGATGAGGAGGGAGAACATTGCAGGGATGGGGGACAGCCAGAGAAAATTCCTGGGGTCGGGAGATGTCAGTGTCCCTGGAGGGAGAAGTACTTGATGAAGTGTAAGGGACAGTAATTTTTACCTTAGCAGGGTTCATTTATTTATTAAATTAAATTTATTTATTGAAGGCTTGCTTTGGGTGTTACTCTTACTCTGTGCTACATGTTTTGAGTTGTTACATGTTATGGTTTGATTACATCTTTATGCTCCTGTCCTCCTCAAAGTGCTGCTTGGTATATAAAGTACATTAAAATGAATTTTTTCTTGTTGTTTGTCCTTCATTCTTGTCCCTCCTCTGCTTTTAGTGCTCTCCTTAATTATACACACATACACGAGCACACGCACACACACACACACACACACACACACACACACATATTTACTTATCTGGTTACATCTTGTTTTCTCTAGTAGAATATAAGTTCCTTGAAGGTAAGAACTGTTTTGACTTATTTTTTGGTCTGTTATCATAGTTGTATCATTTAATAAAAGCTTGTTGAACTGAGTTTTTATTAAATATCATAATTGATATTCATTATTATATATTATTATATTTTTATATAAAGATAACATATATATAATAAAATTATATATATTACAAAAATATATATATAGTTTAAATGGTCGCTTTTAAACTATACCACAAGAGACCAGCCTGCAAATTGCCTAGGAAAAATATGGAGGTGGAGAAGGGTCTTTCTTTATGTGATTTTTTTTACCCTTCCCTGGAGGCACATAGGCACATTTTGTTGTTATCATTCAGTCATTTTTCATTCCTGTCCAACTTTGTAATAAAGTAAACAAGAAAATTTCTGAGTCCTACCATTTTAGCTCAAGGGCGGTGTCCATTGTCACTGAGAAGGAGAAAAGAGGAAGAGCATCTAGAAAGTACTGGTTGGGGACAATGAGGTGACATAACAGAATCACAGGGAGGAAAGATGAGGAATATCACAAGTCAGATGGCCTGCTTAGGTCGGGGACAAGTAATCAAGTCTTACTTACTGTTCTGGTGGTTTTCTCATGAGTTGTTTCACATGCTCTGCTTGATGAACTTCCAGGAAGGATCTTTCTTCCTACAGCAAAAGGAGAAGGGCTTTGACCTTCCAGTCCCCTTATGATTTATTCCCTTCTGTGCACTCTATGATCCAGCTACATTGGCTCATTTGCCATTTCTTACCTATGATATTCCACCTTCATCGCAGTGCTTTGGCATTGGCAGTCTCCCATGCTTGGAATGCTTTCCTTCTTCCCCTCCAGCCTATTAATTTCTCTGGCTTCCTTCAAGACTTAGCACAAAGCCCACCATCTGCAGCGGGCCCTTCTTGGTCCAATTTACAGGGCCCCCTTACAGCTAGTGCCTTTCCCTTTACATTGTTGTTGCTGTTTAGTTGTGTTCGACTCTTTGTGACCCCAAAGACCATAGCACACCAATGCTGTCCATGGGGCTTTCTTGGGAAAGATACTGGACTTGTTTGCTGTTTCTTTCTCCAGTAGATTAAGGCAAACAGAGGTTAAATGACTTGCCTCGGGTCACACAGGTGGTAAGTAAGTATCTGAGGCCAGATTTGAATTCATGTCTTCCTACCTCCAGGCCCAGCACTCTTTCCACTGAGTCACCTACCTGCCTCCTAAGCAAACAAAAGTTAAGTGACTTGCCCAAGGCCACACAGCTAGTAAGTATCTAAAGCCAGATTCCAGCTCAGTTCTTCCTAATTCCAAGTCCAGAGCTTTATCTATTGAGCCATCTAGCTTCCTCCCCCACTTTACATTACCTTCCATCTGTTCTCAAAATATCTTCTACGTACCTGGGAAGTAGGCGCTATTATTTCCCCCTTTTTACAGTTGAGTAAACTGAGGCAGACAGAGGTTGAGTGACTTACACAGCTAAAAGTGTCTGTGGACATATTTGAACTCAGTCTTTTTGACTTTAAGCCCATACTCTATTTACTGTGCCACCTAGCTGCCTCTACAGAGACTATTTTCCTCCTGCTTACCTGTGTAGTTCATTGTTTTTATCACTTTTACCTTATATCCCTAAACCGCTGAGGTTGCTCCCTATTTCCAAAAATTACTGTAATGCCCAAATTAAGTAGTTTCTCCACCCTCCCTCCACCTTTTTATAGCTCCTTAGTTCACACAGGCAACAGATTTCTATATCCTATGCAGAAATAAGAAGGAATAATGCTCTGGTCTTATGTCTGCTCTTCTACCCAAATTTCCTTAATATCCCCCTTGGAACTGAAGAATTGAAAAATTGCCAAAGTGTCAGCATTTGTATCAGTGTGAATTATTGTCACAGAGATGGAACCCTTTTCTGTATAAAAACAGGAAAGCTGAAGACCTACCTTCTCTCTATCTCTCCCTCCCACCCCTGTCTCCAGTCCTTCCAGGAGCTAAAACCCTCTGAGTGTGAGAAAAGAGTAGTATGAACAATGAAGGAAATTTTATAAATACTGATATTTCAAATGCCAGAAATTCTATTCTCTATAGCCCTGGCTGTCCTGCTACAATAACTTTCATTGATTTAAATGCTGGTATAGGTAGTGAGAGAGTTGTACAGTGGAGAGAGAGCCAGTCTTGCAGCCAGGAAGATTTGGGTTTGAATAGCCTCTCTGGTACATACTGGCCATATGTCCCTGGGCAAGTCACTTAACCTCTAGGCAACTCTGATTGGAAAAGGCGGCAACTTGCAAAGGAAAAGAGAATTGCCTCACCTAGAAATTCTTTTTATGATTGAAATCACAAATTTTGTCCCTGTCCCTATTGATGCGGTGCTTTGAGGTTTTTATGGTATTTTCCTCCCAGAAATTCTGTGAATTGTCTAGCAGAAACAAGCATTATCATTTCTAACTTATTGATGAAAAAGCCAAAGATCTGAGTAGTTATGTCCATGAGGTCCAAATGTAGTATGTTTTAGAGGCAGAATTCAAATTCAGGCCTTCAGACTCCAACCCCAGCCCTCTTTTCATTACATCAAGCTGTCTCTTAAGTCTTATGTATTAAATGAGAATTCACTACCTTTCATAAGCCACAGGGAGAATATTTTTAACTATCACCTGGGACCTGAGCTGTAACTAACAATTTATGTTCCTGGGGAAGCAATTGGAAAGCAAAGGAGGGGGGCAGCAGTGACAGATACCTTGGCCATCACAAGGCAGCTGCAGGTATCGGAGAGCAGGAAGCTCCCAGTGAGAGGAGAGGCAAGGAACTTACCTAGATGAGACATGAAATGGGTCTTGTAATAGATTCTTATTTTGACAAAATATTCTTGCAAACTGGGTGCTGAGTTCATTTATTTTTCCCACTGGTACCTTCTAAATTTGGTACTCCTGAGCAAAGCCCCTGTCACTCTGTCTTAGTTGTGACCCCTTCTGAGTTGCACAAATGTTGTGGAGGTGTGGGAGAGCCTACTAGGGGTGACCTGGAGGCCATATGTGGCCCTCTTCAGATTCTGAGATTTGTTCTATGAAGTTTGGATTCAGTCAAAGGGCTGCACTTGAGGACCTAGAGGGCCACATGTGGCCTTGAGGCTGCGGGTTCCCCACCCCTGGCCTAGACATAAGAAGTCAGACACAACTGAAAGAATTTGTTCTGTAAAGGAGAGAAGACCTTATCATAGCTTGTATAGACCAATTCTTTGCTCTGGGTCACCAGCTATTTGGGGAAAGGTGATGAAAATGAGCTCTATTTGTCTGGTTGAGGTAAGAAAGATTAGAGGAAATCTAAGCGATAGGAAAAACATTTCCTGGAAAAGTAAATGGCAAACCACTCCAGTATCTTATTTTGTTTGTTTTGTAGTTTTATTCTTTTTCCATTTCCCCACACGCTATGATTCATTTTGAGATTTGTCAGTGCATTTCACAGCAAAATGAACAAGGGAATTATTAAGTAGTTGTGCATAAAGGAAATTGTTTGCATGTGTGATTTACAGCATTTTGCATGATGCTGCACATAGAGGAGAGGAAGGAGAGAGAAAGAGAGAGAGAAAGAGGGGAGACAGACAAGTGGAGACACATGGAGACAGAGACAAAAAGTGAGAGACAAAGAGAGATAGAGATAGAGAGACAGAGAAAGACAAAGAGACAGAGATGCAGAGACAATGAGACAGAAGAGAGGAGAAAGAGAAGAAATAGAAAGAGCAAGGAGAGAGGGTTGAGACAGAAAGATAGAGAAAAGGGACAAAGAGAGAGAAAAGGGGCAAAGAGACAGGAAAGAGAGAGAGAGAAGAGAGAGAGAAGAGAGGAGAGAGATAAGAAAGAGACAGAGATAAAAGAGAGGAGAGAGACAGAAGAGAGATGGAGAGAGAGACAAAGAGAAAACAAGAAGATAAGAGACAAAGAGAGAAAGACAGAAAAGAAACAGAGAGTGAGAAGAGAGAGACAAGAGAGTGAGAGAAAGAAGAGAGGAGAGGGAGAGAGGGAGGACATGAAAGAGGTATTTGAGAGAGAGATGCTTTGGAGAGAGGAAAAAAAGTAGAGAACCTGAGAGAAGAGAGACAGAGAAACACATTCTTTGAAGGATACTTTGGAGAGAGAGACGAAGAGAAAGACACAGAGAAATGCTTTGGAAAGAGAATATCTCTTTGGGTGACATCACTTGGTTCAAGCTGGCATCTTATCTTGCTCTCATCAGAAGGGCTCATTCACTCCTGTGTATTTTTCTGATACACTCTAATCCTTGTAGCTTCTCCAATTTCTCTTTGCTTTTTTGCTTGGATAAATGAATTTTCTCAACATTCAAGATTGTGATGGTCTTTTCAGTAACCAGCATTTGGTGGGAAGGTTCCATGCCAGTGAGTATAAGCTCAGGACTACCCTCTCCCCTTAAAGTCTAATGACAGGAAAGTAGCTATTGTTTTCAACCTATTGTATCCCTACATCATCAATATTTAGGGAAGAAGACAGACATAATTCTAATCCAATACCCCTCTTAGAAATACAAGGCCCTTTCTCTGTTTATCTCAAGGCAGGAAGTATAATCTCCCTTGGAAAAGGCATGGGCAAGATTCCAAGGCTATTTTTCCAGCCACATTTTAGACAACCCACGTGGGCATACATATCTTACATGGGCACACAGACTTCTTAAATAGATAATCATAAAGCTGACTTTTTTTTAAAGATGGCGTGGGTGTGGAGATGGGTGCTACTCACATTTTGAACCTCCAAGCCTAGATGAATCTTCAGAGCTTTTACAAACATGAACACAAAACGGCCTAAGAGGAAAGCCAGACACAGCAGGGAGGGCCAATAGAAGATAACAGTTTCATACGCTCCAATTAGCTGCAATAGAAACCAAAACAGATAAATATAAGACTTCTAAAGTCTCACATATAGGAAGGAAAGAAAGAAGGGAGGAAAGAAGGAAGGAAAGAAGGAAAGGAAAGAAGGAAGGAAGAAAAGGAAGGAAGGAAAGAAAGAAGGAAGGAAAGAAGGAAGGAAGGAGTATCTGCTCCAAATACGATGGAAGTTTGCCTTGGTTACCCTCGCTCAGATATGACACATCAAAAGGAGAAGGAGGCTTAGCGATTTTCCATCTAACCACCAATCCAGTGCCATTTTATGTGGAGGAAAATGCTCCTCAGGGAGGTGGAGAAATTTGCTCATGGTCACAACCTCTAGTTTGTGGCAGAGTTGGGACTAGAATCGAGGTTTCCTGGTGCTGATTGGTGGCACAATGGATGTTGTCAAGGCCTGTTGTCAAGGAAGACCTGAGTGCAAATATGCCTTCAGATAACTAGCTGTGGCAACCTGAGAAGGCACTTAAGCTCCGTCCATCTTAGTTTCCTCAGTTGTAAAATGGGCACAATAATAGCACCCAACTCCCAAGAATATTGTGAGGATCAAAGGAGATAATGTTTGTAAGGTTCTTAACACAGGGCCTAGCACATAGTAGGTGCTTAATAAATACTTGTTTTCTCCCTTCCCCCTCCACCACCATCTTTTTTGCTTCCCTCTCATGTTGAGAAAAGGACTTGATCCAAGGAACAAACGGGATAGTATATGTGAAGGCGCTTTGTAAACTGTAACTTGATATCCAGATGTGAGATATTATCAATAGTATTATTCCCTTGAGAGGTAATTTGATGTAGTATTACTGGGTGAGCCATTAAGTCAGGAAGACACATTCTTTCTGAGTCTGTGTCAGAGTTCCAATCCCGCCTCTGACACATACTAGCTAGCTCTGTGACCATGGGCAGACCATTTAAGCTTTCAGTGACAAAGGCAATCCCCTAATATTGTGTTACAGAGAAGTTGTTGATTTGCATCAGTGAAAGGAATTTCCCCACTGAGAGTTCTTTACTCTAATGAAATCACAGTCCCAGACTAGTAATTTCATTATTGTTCTAATTCCTCCCATTTGTAGTAGAGTGCAACCTTCTAATACTTATAGTCTTAGAGTGCTGCCTGAGACTCAACTAGGTGAAGTGACTTGCCCACAGTTACAGAGCTAGTAAAAAATCTGAGGCAGGTTTTGAACCCAGGTCTTCCCAGTTCCAAATGCAATGCTTTGACTACCATGACAGGCTACCTTATGTTCAACATCATAATTCCCCCTAAATTGTTAGTTGATAAGAACTAACTTGGAATTTTATCTAATTTATCTATTTCCAATTATCTATCTTTTCTATTTATCTGAGGTTATTTTGTTATTTAAGGGTTATTCCTGGAGATGAAAAAAAAATCAATAACTCAAAGGAATGAATTTCTAATGGTGAAATTTCAGGCACCACGACAGGTGATGGGAAAATATTTTGGTCCAGAGACTTGCTCAGCACCACAGCCTTTCTACTCTTAAGGATGGCCCTGGCTCAATATCTCATTTTTCATTCAGTTTTGGTCACAAGGTCACCGTTTTCCATACTCCATTTCATCCTTATCAGATATTAAAACCTGACAGCTTCTTTGACAGCTTCATGATTTATTAATTGTTCAGAAAAGGGTTTTGCCTTTTTCATTTTTCTTCCAGGTTGTCTCTTTGCAGCAGTCTTGGTTTATTCTTCTGTTTAGGTAACTTTGGGGAATGAAGAAAATCTAATGCTCTGCTTGGGATATTTCAAAGCAGGGTCAACACCAGGGTATCTGAATGATGGGCGAGCAGTTACTTCAATCTCCTAGCATCTCTTTCCATGAAAGTCTAAATGTGTGTTTGTGTGTGCGTGTGTGTGTGTGTGTGTGTGTGTGTGTGTGTGTGTGTGTGTCTACCTGTCTGTCTGTCTCTCTGTCTGTCTAATAGGGAAGGAAACAGGTGTTTATATAGTGCCTATTACATGCCAGGCACTCTGCTAAATGCTTTGCAAATATTCTCTCGTTTGATCCTGTCAGCCACCGTAGGATGTAGGTGCAGTTAGTATCTCCATTTTATAGTTGAGGAAACTGAGGCAAGCAGAGATGAACTAACTTGTCCAAGGTCAGACAGCTAATAAGTGTCCTAAGCTGATTTTGAACTCAAATCTTCCCCGTTCCAGGTTTGGCACTCTGTCCACTGCGCCACCTAGCTGCTGTAGGTGGCTACTGCAAATATCGATGTTAGGCCTATGGAATAGAAAGGGACAGCAAGGTTTATCGGCATCGGCTGCCGCTGCCACCGCTGCTGCTGCTGTTTGTCCTTCATACTCGAAGAGGACCATGACGTCAGGGAGGTGATGCCATGACTTGGAAATGAATTGGATTTAAGTAAGGGAGGCTGTGCAAAGTCGCCAGCCTCACTCTCTCCTCTGGAGCCGTCTGGGTCCGTGGCGAGATATGGATCAGGACAACTGGAGATGGTCCCGAATGCAGTGGGGGACCTGTTTTGCCCAAGTAATACAAGTGGAAATAATATGGATAGAAAGTCGAAGACCTAGGTTCAAGTACAGCTTCAGACACTTACTACCTATGTCATTTAGACAAGTCATTTAATTTTCTTTGGTCCTCAGTTCCATTATTTGAAAAATAAAGGGGTTGAACTAGGTGACCTCCAAGGGACCTTCCAGCTCTGGATCTGTCTCACATGCTGTGACTCTGGTGTCTTTTTCAGCAGCAAGTCCCTGATCTTCAAAGCTTCCCCCTTGGGAGCCCTCCACTTGGGTTGGGGGTGCTTGGGCTTGGGATGTTCCTGTTGCTTGAGATGGCTTTGTGCTTTAAGGTTGGCCAAGTGTTTTACACTCATTCATTGTCTCATTTGAGGCTCACACAATCTTTTAAGAAAAGTATTAAAGCAAGAGTTCTTAAGCCTTTTAATGTCATGGACTTATTTGAAAGGCTGGTGAAATCTGTGGACACTTCAGAAGAATCTTTTAATATGCATAAAATAAAATATATTAAGATAAGATTGGAAATCAAAGTTTTGAAATAAAAATTTAAAAAACTGCCAAGCTTATGGACAGGGTTAAAAGGAATGAATTTCCACTACTGTACCCTTGTACTGAAGGTATTATCTTCATTTTACAGATGAGGAAACTGAGGCTAAATGGCTTACTTATAATCACATAATCAGAAGCAAGCTTTGAACCTAGGTCTTCCTGACTCCAGCCTTCTAATCATTGTTCAGCTCTGACTTAGCTTAGAGAAATATGCTTTGATCTTGGTCTAATCCAGGCTTTACTCTGAACATTTTCCTAGGAATGGGCAGATGCAGACAGGGAAAACAGTTGATTCCTCATTCTTTTACTCATTTTTTAAAGACCATTTGTGCAAATTGATACTTAGAGGGCAAATGAATGTATTAAAATACTATTCCTTCCCTGGGCTGACTTACCTGCCCATGTGGACACTGCACAATATGCACGATTGTGATAGCAAACCTGAAAAACACAATACCACCGATTTTGATTGTTACTCCACTCCCCTCAATTGCTTAGCACACCTTTGTGGAATGAATGATTCACTGCATCACAGAACTTTAGAACAAAAAGAGACTTTGAAGACCTCCTTTGTCCAATCCCATTTTCTAGATTCTGAGGTCCAGAAAAAGGAAATAATGTATTTCTCTCAAGTAGGACAAGATGCAATATTAAAATAGCAAATTTTTAAAAATCAAATACCAGGACTACAAATGTATATGCACCCTACTTCTTCCCCTTCTCCCCACACCACCCCCATCCTGGAAAATGGAGAGGCAGCTAGGCAGGATAGTTAGGAAGTTGGTCTCAAAGCCAGGAAGACCTGGATTTAATACCACCTCTGACATTTTCGGCTGTAGGACACCAGCAAATCACTCAACTTTTCAATGCTCTGGGCAGCCCTCTGAGACTCTACTTTGACAACCTGAATTGAAGGAGGGAATTTCCTGCCATAGAAGGTTTCTATATGAATGAAATTGTAGGTTCAGCTCCTATCCTGTACAGTGGAGTCTCTAATGAACTGTATTTTCGAACAGCGTGAGCCTTAGAACTACTGTGAGTCATGGATGAGGGCTGTTTCTTTCTGCTTTGTATTTCATTGCTCTGATTAGGAATTTTATTGTCATAATTACATTCTATCTAATTTCAGAAACTTAGGTGAGAGAAGTCCCAGCCTCCAAAGAGATTACTTGGTGAGATGGGGGTAGTACTGGGGGAAATGTGATGTGGTACATACAAAGACAAGAATAATACAAGGTAAAGGGTGATGAGGAGGGAGGGGTGATCCAGATAAAGTGCTCTAGAAATGTTTGAGGAGAGAGGGGAGGGAAGGAGGGTGGGAAGGCTATGTAGAAGAGGTAACACCTGAGTTAAGCTTTAAAACCCTAGGTCCTAAACCTAGGGTCCATGAAGTTGTTATAAATTATTTTGACAATTGTATTGCAATGTAATTGATTTTCTTTTTAATTCTATGTATTTCATAGATTTGAAAACTTTTTTTCTGAGAAAGGTCCATAGGTTTTACTAGACTGTCAGAGGGGTCCATGATACACATAAAAGATTTAAAACTCCTAACTTAAATGGAGAGGATTTTGAATGGCAGGGATGAGGAGGGAGTACATTCCACATAAAGGGCATGGCTTGTATTGAATGTGCAAAAATGGGAGATGGCATATTGAAGTCAGGAAACGAGTTCAGTTTGGCTATGATGTAGAATGCATGAAGGAGAGTGGGATAATGTTGGGACATAATGGCTTATAGGATGATTGTAGAGGGTTTCGAATATTAGGTTCTGTATGTGTTCTACCCCAGAGGCACTAGTGACCTAAAAAGTGAGTGAGTGAGAGATGCAAAAAAATGGGATATTGATGAAATATTCAAATAAGAGCTGAGATTCATTCTCACCTTCTCAGATATCCTGATTTCTAAAAGGGGTTACTCAATTATTAATAGATTTAAAAAATATGGCTGGTGTTGCTACAAGGACTTTTCAAAGGAGCCATGTGTAAAAATCATGCCTCTTACCAAATTAGAGAGTACATAAATCCAAGGATGGAACTTATTAGTCTAAAATCTGATGAAAGGCAGGCAAAAAATGGAAAATGTGAGAGTCCGACTTCAATGCCTCCTATCAGGAGCACAACAGCTGAGGAGAGAAAGGGTAAATGGTGTTAATGATTCAATTACATTTTTTTTTTGTCACAGTGAAGACAACCATTTCTAAATGGAGTAGTCTACTGCTTCATGGTAGTGACCTGAATGAACCCAGGCACCGGTTTCCATGGCTAGACTTATGAATGAGTGTAGGTCCATGTAGACTAGCCTCTCTCTCTTCCTTTCCAGCAGAAGTCAATGAACATTTTGGTGCTGTAAGCAGCCACACAATCTTCCCTTGTACAGTAGACCTTCTCAAAAGCTTGAGATGTTGTAAAGCAACACGTAACAGCAATAATAGGGCAGTTAGGTGGTGCAATGCATAGAGTGCTGGGCCTGGAGTCAGGAACACTCATCTTCCTGAGTTCAAATCTAGCCTCAGACACTTACTAGCTGTGTAACCCTGGGCAAGTCACTTAATCCTGTTTGCCTCAGTTTCCTCATCTGTCAAATGAGCTGGAGAAGGAAATGGCAAACCACTCCAGTATCTTTGCCAAGAAAACCCCAAATGGGGTCATGAAGAGTTGGACATGACTCATAGACTAAACAATAACAATAAATAGCAATGATAGCAAGCATTTATACACCCCTACTATGTGTCAGGCACTGTCCTAAACAGTTTTTACAAATCTTCTCTCATGTGATCTTTACAACAACCCTGGGAGATAGATGCTATTATTATGCCCATTTTACAGTTGAGATGACTGAGCCTAAAAGAGGTTAAGTAACCCAGGGCCACACTACTGGTAAGTGTATAAGGCAGTCTATGAATTCAGGTCTTCCTGACTCCAAGTCGACTATTCTTACCCTGTGCCCCACACTCAGCTGCCTCTTTTTAAAAGAGGAGTCTTGTTAAACCAAATGAGAAATTGTATATATAAAAGAACCTTGAAAGTTTTAAAGTTTATATAAATATGAGTTGTTGTTATTATTGTTATTCTCTCATTGGTAGAATGTCAGACCATGATAACAAAGCAAAGTAGAAAACAAATACAAGCAGCTCATGGATGGATATGTACAGGCAGGCTGGCCAGGAGGGAGGCTGGTCAGCTTTACTGAGCTATAAGTAATGAGGACAAGTGCCTGTAATTTTTGACACTTTTTAAACCACAATCCAGTTTTGAACCCACAGACTCCCTAAAAACCTCCAAGTTCTTTCCCATGGTTTGCATGACAATGGAGGCAGGGGTGGAAATATGTATGTTAGGTATGTACGTACTTATCCCAGCCCTCTAATATGGGTCATTTGTAAGCTGGTAAAATCAAGGCGAATCAATACTAGTAGATAAAATACAATCACTAATGGGAAGGAATTCAGCAACTCAGTGCCTTATTTCATTTACTGTTGTGAGGAAACCATGGTCATCCTAGGCAAAACAGCATGAAGTCCAAGAAAGCTTGCTATCACGGTTTCACAGCCTCAGGAAGAGCTCCTGAAGGGACTTCATTTTCACTTTTCACACCAGCTACTCCTTTCCCAACAAATGAGGACAGATTCCATTTCTGACGATCTCTAGAGAAGAGTAGCGACATTTTGCTGAATGGAGAAGAAATCAACATGAGTTAAAAAAAACCGACAGCAATAAAAAACCTCACTACCTTGTGCCCACTGTGGTACTTGCAGGGGCTGGTAGCCTTCAGAAAATAAGAACATGACTTTATTTGCCGTAGCTCCAAATGCAATTCCATATGACCATCGATTATTGAATGTTCCAATGAAATCCAGGGGACTGCAAACAAGATACATTGCTGTGTGAGCCAGGTCTTTAGATGTTCAGTGTCTAATGCAGCAATTCCACCCCCTCTCCCCCAAGGACAAAACTGTCTGAGGACTTCAGCAAGAAGCTCAAATCCTATTGCTTCAATTGTTGTCTCATTGCCTCCTAATGATCCTGAATGAGAAAGGGCTGAAACAGAGTGAGGAGGTAGAAAAACTGTTTTTAGATGACCATTTTTGCTAGAAACGATCCTTGACGTTTGAAGCTTTCCCCAGTGGGCCAAAATTTTGGATTTAAGGGGCAGCTAGGTGGTGAGGTGGATAGAGCTCCGGCCTTGGAGTTAGGAGGACCTGAGTTCAAATTTGGCCTTAGACATTTGACACTTACTAGCTGTGTGACCCTGGGCAAGTCACTTAACCCTGATTGCCTCACCAAAAAAAAAAAGAAAGCAAAATTTTGGATTTAGAAGTTCCAAGATGCTGAAACACATTGAGAATATGTTTAATAAAGACAAGTGAATTTTATCTCTGCTAGTTATTTTTATTTGTAAACATTCAGCATTGACCAGACTCCCTGGTCAAGCTCTCTGACACTAAAAATGATAAAATTAGCAGAAATGCTCCCTTGACTCAGTTGATGGACAGTAACAAAGTACCATTAGAACATCTATGAAACTCTAGACCTGTAGGCTTAAAGGGGTTAGATTTGGGTGGTAACAAAAACATAGCTGCTTGATGGTTGTTTTCATCAGGATGTAAAGTGCACCCTGTAGACTCGGGGCAGCTAGGTGGCACCAAAGTGCACAGAGTGCTGGGCCTGGAGTCAGGAGGACCTGAGTTCAAATGCGACCTCAGACACTTACTGGCTGTGTGACTCCTGCCAAGTCACTTAATCCTATTTGCCTCATTTCCCATATGTGTAAAATGAGCTGGAGAAGGAAACGGCAAACTGCTCCAGTGTCTTTGCCAAGAAAACCCCAAATGGGGTCACGAAGAGTCAGACACCACTAATGGACTAAACAACAAGTAGACTTGGAAGTGACTGTGAGTTCATTAAAGGGAGGAATTTCATGCCGTTTGCTGTAGTAGATAAGAGGAGAGCAGCCAGTATCACATGAAAGCCAAGGGGACATTTCTGTTATGCTGGAAGAGAGACATTGCACGATTGCCTGGAATTACTCCGTGTTATGACTTTTTTTTTGGGGGGGGGAAAGGGATATTTTGACCACACATGATGGTCAAATGGATCTCTGATCTCGTCTATGTGGATGTTCCTGCCAATGTTTTAGATCGTAATCCATCCATTCTGCATAGATGATCCACCCAATACACTAGGGAACTTCCTTGATTTCTTCTGACATCTGGATGATACTATTGGATCACAGGCTGTCTGTTAGTAATCTCTGGCTCTTTCTATGTGATTTATTCAGGTCAATAGCACTCAGAAAGGCAGCGTGGATGAGAGGGGTGGCTGCCCAAGAGACAGACAATTATTCTTGTTATTTTAATTCATTGCAATTCCAATTATACATACCAAGGTATATATTTATACACACACACACACACACACACACACATATATACACATATATACATACATACATTATATATATATATATACATACATACATTATATATATATATATATATATATATATATATATATATATATATATATATGTATATAAAACTTTTCCTCCCTGTATCTTTACTTGCAGTGATAGATATTACACGAACTTATAGAACATACAACCTCCCATATTGAGTTCTTTCCTCTGTGGCTTCCTGGTAAATGTTATCACTTAAGAGCTAACATACTCTGAGGGGAGAAGTTAGTTTGAAATCTAAGGTGGCACCTTTGTCGAACTTACATAACAATCCCAAAACGATTACCAAGGAGATATGACTTGTCATCTAGCCGCTTGTGATGAACTCTTCTTTGGAGGAAGGACAGAACCATAATTATGAAAAACTGAAAGAACAAAAAAAGACAGCACTGGTAATGCTTACTATTAGAGTAGAGAAAATCATGTCCTGTCCCATTCTGAGAGCAATGTATTGTACATAAAACTCCTTAATTAGTCTGTTGCCTAACTGGGAAGAAGTGAAAGTTTATCCTGAGTAGGTGGAAAGTACTAGGAATAGCAGCTACTCCTACCATTTACCATCCTTTTTCCTGTTCCCAGAAAGTAGTCCCTCTTCCCATCCTTCCCCTTTTTCTTCTTCCCCTTCCCTTTATCTGCTTCCCCTTCTTCTCCTCATCTTTCTCCTCTTTCTTCTTCTCTCCTTAACATTCCTCCAGTTACAGCAGGCTGTAACCCATCTGGAAAGAAACAAAAGTGACCAATCATTATTTTCTCCTTTGACTCCTCTGGCCACTGTGTTCATAGTTTATGATCCTGGGGTAAAGAAAGACACAAAAAAGTTGAAATTAAAAATTTTTGACTTCTTTCCAACAAATACTAATTACATAAAAGACTATCATGAATAGCTAATAGCAAGCAAACCTACTGATCCTTGCAAATAACAGATATTAGAAAAGCTGTACAGATGAGAATACACCAGAAAATACACAGAGGGAATGAGCTCTTTGGATGAGAGGGAGATGAGATCTCAGCTCAACTGAGAGAGCCCCTGATCTCAGCCAAGGGGACAGTCCTCAAAGTTTAAGGAGGCAAGCTAGAAATTAGAGATATTTTGAGCTGTCTTCTCCTACAATCTTGCCATTTCTTACATTTGTCTGTCTCTGTCTCTGTCTCTGTCTCTGTCTCTGTCTCTGTCTCTGTCTCTGCCTTTCTTTCTGTATCTGGAGTCATTCCCCAAGAGTCTGGAACCACATGAGTCTCATTTGAAACAAAATAATGTCGCTCCTCTCCAAAGCACTTGCACTCTCCATCAGTCCAGAATCATACGTATGCAGCACACAAAATGCCTCAGGCTTGAATTGAAATTTGGGTTATGGTAGCAACAGATGGAACTAGAAGAGTAAGGTCCAGTTAGATACTTTTTAAAATAAAAAGATATAACTGAAAAGCTTGATCTGTATTTTAGGGCCTGGAGAAGGGTTTGACTAAAAGGAATTCTCTGCAAAATTTGTATTTAAAAAGAAAAGTTTAGTTGATATTTTTATTTTTAAATTGTTTTTTCTTTTTCCTTTCAATTTCAAATTCTTTCTCCCTTTACCCCCTCTTCCACCCTCTCAAAGAAGACAATAAGCATGATACCCGTTATATGTATAAAGTCATACAAAACATATTTCTATATTAGCCATGTTGCAAAAAAAAAAAATACCCAAGCAAAATAAAGGGGAAAAATATGCTTCAATCTGAACTTAGAGTTCATGAGTTCTCTGTCTGAAGACGGATAACATTTTTCATCATAAGTCCTTTGAAATTGTCATGGCTCATATTGATCAGAATTGCTGAGTTTTTCGCAATTGATTACAATATTACTGTTATTTTGTACATGTTCTTTTCATTCTGCTTACTTCAGTTTGCATCATGTCATATAAGTCTTTCCAGGTTTGCCTGAAACTATCCCCTTCATAATTTTTTTTACAACATAATAGTATTCCATCACAATCATGTACTACAACTTCTTCAGCCATTTCCCAATTGATGGGCATCCCTTTAATTTCTAGATTTTCAATTTAAATTTCCACATAAACAGCTGCTATAGATATTTTTGTACACATGGGTCTTTTCCCTTTTCCTTTGATATTTCTGGGGTATAGACCTAGTAGCAGTATTGCTAGGTCAAAGAGTATGCAGTTTTATAGCCCTTTGGGTTATACTCAGAATTATTTCATTTGTATTTCTCTAATAATTAGTGATTTAGGGCATTTTTTCATATGACTATTGACAGCTTTGATTTTTTCTTCTAAGATATGCCTATTCATATTCTTTGACCATTTATCAGTTGGGGAATTACTCTTATTTGTATAAGTTTGGCCCAGTTCCCTATATATTTCAGAAATAAGACCTTTGTCCAAGAAACTTTCTGTAAATTCCTCCCTCACCACCTGCTTTCTGCTTTCCTTTTAATTTTGGCTGCATTAGTTTTGTTTGTGCAAAACCTTTTTAATTTAATGTAATCAAAATTATTCATTTTACCTCTCTGTCCCTTGTTTGGTCATAAACTCTTTCCCTGTTCATAGATCTGACAGGTAATATTTTTCATACTCCTCTACTTTATTTATGATATTACCCTTTATGTCTAAATCATGTACCCATTTTGACCTTTTCTTAGTATACAGTGGAACATATTCGTCTATGCTTTCCAGTTTTCCCATCTGTTTTTGTCAAATAATGAATTCTTGCCCCAATAGCTGAGGTCTTTGGATATATCAAGTACCTGGTTACTGTGCTCATTTGTTTTTGTATATTGAATTCTTAATCCATTCCATTGATCAACCACTTTGTTTCTTATTCAGTACCAAATTATTCTGATGATTACTGCTTTATAATATAATTTTACTGCCAGACCTCTTTCCTTCACATTTTTTCATTAATTTCCTTGATAGTCTTTATTTTTTGTTCCTCCATATGAATTAAGAAAGTCTTAATGAAGTTGTAGTTTCTTTAGTCTGATGAAAAAACATAATATCCTTTATGATTGAATATCAAATAGGAAGGATGTAATAGTGTGAGAAGAGCTTAAAAGTATATAACAAAGAAAGTATGAATGTTGGACAAGGTCCTTGAGGAGATTGAATCAAATGCCCCTAACCAAAAATTAGTCTAAAGGCCTAAATATTTTTCCCTCTGAGACAGAATGGAAGGAAGTAAACAGGCATTTATTAAGTTTTTGCTATGCTTGTGCCAGCCACTTTACAAATATCATCTCGTTTCATCCTCACAACATTCCTGGGAAGTAGGTGCTGTTATTATCCCCATTTTATATATGAGGAAACTGAGTCAGGCAGTGACTTGCCTAGAATCAAATAGCTAGTAAGTGCCTAAGCCTAGAATTGAACTCAGGTCTTCCTGACTCCAGGCCCAGCATTCTATCCACTGCACCATCTAGCTTCCTCAGAATGTTTGATGGTACTGAGAAGTTTTAAGAAGTAGAGGAGAGATGCTGAAGGAGATGTGGCTATGTGATGACTTCATCATTTTTGACAGAGTTTTCTAATAGTCCCCATCCATACCTGATGAAACAATGGCAAAAATTATTAGATTTTTTTTTTAGCACAGCTGTTGAAAAATATATCTGCTTTTAGAAATTAAAACAAAATTCAAATTAAAGTCAATGAATTAAGAATAATGTGACCAATTCAACCCAACTGTTAGAGAATGCAGTACAGTACAGTGATTATTTAATATAGTATGGACAAATGAAAACAGCTTTTATTTGGTACATGCTGAATCTTACTATGGCCAAGAACCATCTGCCTGTATTACTGTGGAGTTCATGACACAGGTGAACTGTATCCTTACTCTTTTTGCTGCATTTGAACATGAAGCATATAAACTTAAAAGTTAAACTTTGTGTGTGCATGTGTGTGTGTGTGTGTGTGTGTGTGTGTGTGAGTTAATTGTATTATAATATATGAACTTCTGGGCAAGATGGCTTCCTGAATAGGAGGCAGTGTGCCTAGCTCACATATAACCACCTCCAGCAAAGTTCACACCAGAATGAATAATGATCAAGGAAGTCAATGAGCAATTACAGTAAGTGCCTTCTTCCACCCTAGAACTGCAGGAGTCAGCTCGAAGACTGAGGGTAACAGAAAAGGGAGCAGCAAAGCCAAAGTATACCAGTGCAGGGCAGCGTCCGAGCATGACCAGAGGTTGGCCTGAGACCACGTAGTCTGTGAAGTTATGTGTCCAGGGCTAGCATTGAGACATGGTTGATCATTGCATTGATCAGAGTTCCTAAGTCTTTCGAAGTTGGTTTTATTGACGATGTTGCTAGGTCCTAGATATTTCTAAATATGAATGAATAACGGAGCCATTTGCCATGAACATATGTTTCTAAGCTCTCTGGAATAAGAACTGTTTATACGCTTGTTTAGTGATAGTACTTTGAAACAAATGTTTGAAACTGAAAATCTTATTTTGTTTTAGTTATAAGTAAATCAAGAATTCCGGTTTATCAGATAAAGTAATACTGGTTTCATTACCATTTGTGACATCTTATTTAGGTACTAATGTAGTTGTTAACAAAGATAAAAATATTAATTAGTTGTTGAAAAATAATTTTGAAGAACAATATATTCAACGACTGTAGAAGCTTTGCCCCCCAAAACCAAGCTCAAGTATCACATTAATATTATTAGTATTATGGATACTTTTATGTTATAAACAAGACCATCAAAAGGTTTCATCAATGAATATATGAGTGTGTTAATTGTTTTGTTTTATTAAGCTTTGTTTAAGATTCATTTACATGTTGCTATTAATATTTTAATCAGTTCTAAATTTTTCTTATTAAAATAAAATTTTTCTTATTTAAAAACAAAATACAAACTAAGAAAATTATTTGCATAAATGATTTTATAAAAAGGGGGATATCATTACATAAAATGTGGGAAGCACTGTTCTATGGGGTTTGAGGGCATGGTTGGGAGACTGAAAAAATAAAAGATTAGAAACGATCAGTGTGAACAATTTCAGACATATCTATGATTCTACTTTTGATAATTGCAGAAGTTTACTCTTATTTCCTGAGTTTACTTACTGATGGAATGAGTGAATAGTGCAGGAAGAGTTCCATGTCAATGGAGGTCACACAAGTGCTGTTTGTTTGTGCAGTCCTGAAAAAGACAAACAAAATCCATATATTCATTAACCTTTGTAATTGTCTTATGCTTAGCTTACTGTTAGATTCCGGTTACTTTTAATGAGTTCTTTTGTCATTCTCAAATTCTTATCCTATCTGCTTATGACAAAATGTACTTCTCAACAGAGGGCACCCTGACTGAGTTCCTTTGCCCATTGTTTAGATAACTTTGTTCTTCCATAGGCTGAGAGTTTCAGGGAGGTCATTGCCCAAGACTCTTAGGTTCGCCAGACTCTTCTTTTCCTTTTGTGATTTCCTTGTGGGATGGACTTGGGCAGCTAGAGCACTGGGCTGAAATCAGGAAGACCTAAGTTTATATCCAGACTTAGACCTTGGTCTTATGACCTTAGTCAAGTCACTTAACCACTGTATGCCTCAATTTCCTAAACTATAAAATGGGGACAACAATAGCACCTACCTCCCAAAGTTGCTGTCAGGATCAAATGAGATATTTGTAAGGGACCTAACAGAGTGTCTGGCATATAGGAGGAGCTATATAAATGCTAGGTATCATTAGCTATTTCATACTTACTAGGAACTACAGCTGACTCTCTGCTCTAAGCTCAAGTTCCACCAACTGCCTCCCCTAACCTGTAGTGCCCATACCAGCTGCAATTGGCTCCTGCCCCACAGGAATCAGAGAGAAGCCCAGAGGCAGAGCAGAAGAGGAAGTGATTAAATCATACTATTAACAGATATTTGTACCTGCTGTTGCCATTTTAAAGATCCCCCCCCTTTGAGTTTTGGGATATCATTGTCCATTGTGTGACCCCACTGTTTTAGTATCATTTTTTCTTTTGTGAAACTGTGCTACCTGCTGACCCCTGGGGCTCATCTGTTACTTACCTTGCCCAGGAATCCCCAGCTGTCCATGCCCTAACTCTAACACCCTCCTTCCCAGCATATACTGTAATATGAGAAATGCAGTCAGCAGTTTTAGTAACAGCGAACTATCGTGTGGTACATTAAGATTTGAAAAGTATTTGATGGACCTTATTTGAACCTCATGACAACCCTATAAGGTGGGACCTACACATATTGTTATCCCTACAGAAATACAGTTTTAGAGGGGAATGAATCTTAGAGATCATCTAGTCTAGTCCCCTCAGTTAAAAAAAAATGAGGAAGCTGAGTCCACAGAGATTAAATAATTTGCCCAAGTTTCCCCAATTCAACCAATAATTTTAAAGTGTTTACTTTGTGCAATAGACAGTGTTGTGCAGTGGAAAGAGTACTGGATTTGGAATCTAAAGACGTGGCAGAACATAATTCTTCCAATTATTACTTGTGTGGACAAGCCACTTAACCTTTCTCAGTCTCAGTTTCCTCATCTGTAAAATGGAAATAATATAGACACCTATCCCCCCAGGGTGGTTGTGAGTATAAAATAAGATAGAATTTATAGAGTTCCTTGTGAACCTTAAAGACCTATATAAATTCTAGCTATTCTTAAAAACTTACATGAAATATTCTCAAAAATTACAAAGGAAACACTACCAAATTTACTGTAGGAGACAAGTATAATATCAAACTACAAAAGGATAAAACAAATAAAGAAAACTATTGATCAATATCACTAGTGAATATTTACCCAAATTTTTAAATAAAATCCTAGTGAAAGGGCCATAGAAAAATATCATAAATTATTTATAATGACCGAACTGGCTTAATACCAGGATGACATAATATAGTGGAAAGGATACAGTCTCTGGCATTAGAGGACCTAGGTTCAAATCTTGCCTCTGACACTTACTACCTGAGTGACTTTAGGCAAGTTATTTTGTTTCTCTTTGCCTTAAATTCTTTGCCTTTAAAATGATGGGGTTGGACACTATGGCTTCTTAGATCCTTTCAAGCTTCAAATCTATGATCCCATAAACCTATATTAAAAATAACAGCATACCAAACTCCACATAATTGCAGCAATAGATGCAAAACACATAATAAACAGAGAAAGTTCATTTTTAACATGATAAAAAGTGTATCTAAAATTAAAAGCTAGCATTATTTGTAATGAGGAAATATTAGACGCCTTCCCAATAAATATGGGAGTAAAGCAAGGATGGTCCATCTCCTTTCTATTATTTGACATAGTTTTAGATTTGCTAATGGTAGCAATAAGATGAGAAAGAAAATAAAGGCATTAACACTGGCAAAGAAGAGACACAATCATTTCTATTTGAAAATTCTCAGGCAAACAAGGGATAATGTAGATTACAAAACATAAAATAGATAAATTTGATTATATAAACCTGAAAAGCTTGTGCATTAACCAAATCAACAGAGCAAGGATAAAAACGAAAGTTAATGATTGAGGAAAAACATCTGTACCAAATTTCTCTGGTAAAGATATGATATAAAATATATACAATGAGAATTGATACAAATATGTAAGATGAAGGTCATTCTTATATTCTTCATCTCATGTACCATTATTATGTGCAATATTAAGTTCCCTCTCCTTTTTATTCCTTTCTTTCCTAGGATATTCCTTTCCCACCTCCCATTTCTTCTTTGTTTAAGAGAAGTAAAACCACCTCCATGCTCTCTGTTGGTCTTATTTAACTCCCTCTCAAGGGCCTCCTTGACTACGTTACAGTTCTGACGGAACACTTGTTTCTTCTCTCCCCTTTAGAATGTAAACACTTCACCATTATATAGCTCCTTTCAAATATCTTAATGAATTTGCCTTTGTAGTTGTCATGGTAGATTAAGTCACAAAACCCAAGACAATCAGCAAATGAACTAGCTTCATTATAGTAGTAGTATATGTGAAATAAATATACAAAAATCATCAACATTCCTTCATGCCAATAACAAAACCCAGAAAGTAATAATAGAAAAGATAATTCCATTCAAAATAACTATAAAATGCATAAAGTATCTATAAATCAGTCTACTGAGACATACTCAAGACTTACATAGCTACAATTATGAAATATTTTTCAAAGAAATGAAGAATGGCAAATAATATGAAAGAAATTTCTTGCTCAAAGTTAAGCTCTGCCAGTTGTCGTTTGTCCTTCATTTTCGAAGAGAACCAGTGACATCAAGGGTAATGTCTTGACTTATGTGTGAACTGGATAAGTGAGGCAGAATTGTGTAAAGCTGTCAGCCTCACTACCTCTTTCTGAGTCATTGAAATCCAGTGATAGGACAAAAGTCAAGACAACTGGAGATAACTGACTTTGGTGTCTTAGATGCCCAGCCAAGCTCTAAGTACTCCATAATGCCTGCTTCAGCTGCTTTCATGGCCATTGGAACAGATTGTTCTCATTCACCCATTCCTCTAGGATCTTCACATTCTTGGGGGAGATATCCCCCCTCAACTCACTGACAGATTTGAGGCCTCTTGGTTACCCTCAACCTGGCTTAACCTGGTTTTCCTGGGATGTGGGTGCTGCCTATGCTACAGCTTCCAAGAGAGTTGGGTAAATGTGGACACCAGTGGTGGAGGCTCTGCCAATGTAATAAAAATAATGCTACGTTCAAATAAATTTATAGATTCAAAGCTGTACCAATGAAAGTATGAAGGGCTAAGCAAAAATACATTTGGAGGAGCAAAAAGTCTATAATTTCAAGATAAATGATAAAAAGTAGGAATGAAGAACTTTAGACCTATCTTATAAAGCAGTAATTATCAAAACTATTCAGTACTGGTTAAGAAGTAGAAAAAAAGATAGGTACAACTAGGTGGCACAGTAGATAGAGCACTGGCCCTGGAGACAGGAAGGCTTGAGTTCAAATGTGACCTCAGACACTTGACACTAGCTGTATGACCCTGGGCAAATCACTTAACCCCCATTGCTTCCAAAAAAAAAAAGAAAGAAAAAAAAACAGGTAAATGAAACAAAGCAGATAATCAAGAATTAGACCTGACTGAATTAAATAACTCAGTGCCTGATAAACTGAGAACAGTTAAAGGACTTCTTATCTGACAAAACTTGAGGAGAAAACTGGAAAGCAATTCAGCAAAAATTAAGTTTAGATCAGTTTCTTACACCAAATAGAATAATGCAATAATCTGAAAATGGGTATTTGGCATGAACTGTACTTTTTCAGATACTCTGGTTAAAGGGAAAATTCTCGAGCAAACAGGGGATAGTATAGATTAAAAATGTAAAATAGATAAATTTGATTACATAAACCTGAAAAGCTTGTTCAGGGACCAAATCAACAAAGCAAAAATAAAAAGGGAAAATGTTGATTGAGGGAAAATATTTGTATCAAATTTCTCTGATAATAGGAGATAAAATATATACAATAAAAATTAATGGAGATATTTAAGATCAAGAGTGATTTCTACATTCTTCATCTTATGTACCACTTATTATGTGAGATTATGAATTCTCTTTCCTTATTCCTTTACTTCCTACTGTATTCCTTTTTCACCTCCCATTTCTTTCTTTGTTTAACGGCAGCCAAACTACCTCTAGGCTCTCTCTTTATCTTATTTAACTTTCTCTGTTGACATTATTTAATTTTCCCTATGGCCTTTGATGACATTAGAATTCTAAATGCACAGTTTTCTCTTTTCACCCAATTAAAATGTAAACAAATGCTTCATTTAAAAAAAAAAGGCACATGCAGTACCTTTTATAACTATTTTTATATTATATGTACTTAAAAAGAAATTACACAATGTAGCATGGACCTGGATCTATTCTCTACCTATCTGCTCTGCCACTTTATTTGTATGCCTACTTTTATCTGTATGGTATTATAAGCAATACAAAGCAAGTAGTAGCTGATTAATTTCATCCTTTATATAACAATACTATTTAAATGCATATATACACAAATGGTTCCATTTCAATGAATGAAAATGTATATTCAAAGTATATTTATACTTTTCTAAAAGAATATAATAAATTAGAATTGCAACTGAGTTTAAACATTATGATTACTTAATCATTCAAAGATATGACACTAAATTATGAAGCCCCTTTTATTTAAAATACACTTATCTTTTGCATAGATTTTATTCAGAATCAAAGCTGATATTGTTATTTAGCCCATGGTGACCTAAGATCAGAAAACGTATTTCCTTATGCCTGAAATTCATTCTTGTTTAAGAAACACTGTGGATAATTTATGCAGAAATCTTGATGTTAACCTTTTAGTCTTTAAAATTCAGAAATGCTGATGTATCATCAAAGCATTATTATTAAGGGAGAAAAAATGTAAAGATGTCTTAAAAACTCAATACTTGCAAATAGCCTATTTATGATATAAATTAACAAAAATGAACTCCATTTTATCTAAACTGAACACTTCATTATATTGTTGCTTTTTAGATGACATGACACCTTTGAAAACATTTGGTTGCTACTTTCAGAATTGTCATGTCTGGAAAAAAATATGGTTTACCATTTGTTGCCTTGACTTACAAAAAGATAAGGTCTGTAGTTTATACCTACTTTTTCACAAGAAAGTTTTAAGGAAGATGATCTTTCTTTTGAATTTGGACTTTTTGCATTATAGTTTGTGTTGCAAAGAAAACCAAGTGACATTCTTTTACAAACTTCTCCATGAATTCAGAGCATTTTTTCAGAGTATTCTCTTGTAAGTTAAGGCTTTCTCCTCCACTGACTTAGTCTATCCACGAGAAGGCTAATAAATTTTCTAAAATGAAAATGCAGGGGGATGGGTGGTTACAAAATATAGTTTCTAGTGAATAAAGGGTAATAAATAATGAGTTACTGCTGCTGCAGTTGACATGTAAAAAATCTTCCACAGCAGTGTTTGATTATGTCTTCTGTGTTTTGGGACAGTCTATGTCCAAGAATTGTTAACTAGCAAAAGCATATCAAAGTGGTAGTCTGCATCAATAAATAAGACTTTGACTTCTAATCTACCTACTGATTTTGAAAGGATAGATCTTGCAATCAGATGAGAGAGCATTTCTGTTTTTCCTGTTCCTTTTGGACCATGGATTTCTAGTATGTCACCATGGATAGGAGAGTCTTCATCAGCAAGCAAAAAAGGTTCCAGTGATTTTACTTTTTTAGTTTTAACTTCTGTCCTTCCATTTCAGAACTTCTACTCAGCTCTCAGTTTTTGATTGAGAATGCTTAGAAGTGCAAAGAATCATTCCAATGGGTGAATTGTCAAAGGATATGAACAAATTTTTTTTTAGACATTTGGGGTTAAGTGACTTGTTCAGGGTCACACAGCTAGTAAGTGTCAAGTGTTTGGTCTGAGGCCAGATTTGAACTCAGGTCCTCCTGACTTCAAGGCTGGTGCTCTATCCACTGCACCACCTAACTGCCCCAACAAATGTTTTTCAAAAGAAGAAATGAACCTATCAACAGCCATATTAAAGAGTGCTCCAAATCACTAATACTAGAATAAATGCAAATAAAAATAATTCTGAGGATTCACATCCAGAAGATTGATAAAGATGATAAAAGATAGAAATATTTAATATTAGAGGGCCTGTGGGAAGATAGGCAAATAATTGCAATATTAGTGGAGCTATGAATTGATCCAGTAATTATGGAAAATCAATCTGGAATTTTGTTTACAAGTGCCTTAAGAGTCCATAACCTTTTAACCAGAGATCTCACTGTGAGGCATATATTCCAAAGAGTTAAAAGAAAGAAAGAAATCCCCATATACACCAAATGATTTATTCAGCACTTCCTTTGGTAGCAAAGTAGTAGAAACCAAGGAGAAAAATATCAGTTGGTAAATGGCTAAACAGACTGTGGTTTATGATTTTAATGTAACATTATGGCACTCTAAGGAAGAAATGAATACAGAGAATACAGAGAAGCATGAACTGATATGAAGGAAAGTAAGCAAATCAGGGGAACAAATTGCGAATAGCTAAAACAATATAAATGGGAAACAAAACTGAATGGTCTGTAATTATCATGACCAAGAACTTGATGAGAAGAGTTAAGAAAATACCCTTCCTTCCCTTTTATGTAGAGGTTGGTAATAATGAGTGTAGAACATTTCATAGATTATTGATGAGTTGGTTAGTTTTTGCTGAACTGATTTTTCTCCCGTCTTTCTTTTTACTCATTTACAAGGTATGGTAGGAGTGTTGCAAAAATTGCTTCATATGCTGATGATGATCAGTTATCATTCTCCCAGCAAACTCTATCTGTGGTTATAAGTTGTTACTGAATCGTGTTTAACTCATTCTGTTAATGTGCACTATTATTCTTCTAGATTAGCATTGCTTTCTGGATAAGAATAAGCAACCTGACACATATCTGATTTAAAATTTTCATTGGGTATCTCTCTTTTTTTTTTTGGTGAAGAAATTGGGGTTAAGTGACTTGCCCAGAGTCATGCAGCTAGTAAGTGTTATGTGTCTGAGACCAAATTTGAACTCAGGTCCTCCTGACTCCAGGGCTGGTGCTCTGCCCACTGCACCACCTAGCTACCCCTCATTTGGTATCTCTTTTTTTTTTACTTCTCCCCTTTTGGGGAACCTCATAGACTTTATAACTATAACTAAAATTATCAACTTTCCCTAGGAATCCAAGGTGGGGGTAATGAGCAAATGAATATGAGATTGGGCATCTCAATCACTCAAGGAGAGGTTAGGCTTCCCTTATCATTAAGTCTCTCCTGTACCCGGGACCACTAACATGATAAAAAAAAAAGTGTATCTAAAATTAAAAGCTAGCATTATTTGTAATGAGGAAATATTAGAAGCCTTCCCAATAAATATTGGAAATGGTTGCTAGTTCTTGTAGCCTCAACTGAGTGGTACCTCTATGCTATTAGACAAAAAGGAATAGCATTAGTTAGAAGAATGGACAAATAGAAATGAGTGAAGTTTAATTAAAAGCAAGATCAGATAAGTTTACATGGGGAAGACATTCCAGATTGGGACAGAGACATCTCTGAAGAAAAGAGATGAAGAAGATGAAAGGGGAATATGGTGGGCTTTATATTAGTCAGTCAATACACATGCATTTATTAAGTGCTCATTGTGTGCCAGGCATTGTGTTAAGTTCTGGGGGACAAAAGAAAGGTGAAAAATGTACATAGAAGATGCATATATAGAGTAAAAGGAAACTCATCTTAAATAAGAGGGTTCTAGCTTCCAGAAGGGACCAAGAAAGGACTCCTGCAGAACGAGATGTTAAGAGGCAGAGGTCAGAAAAGGAGAGGATTTTAGGGATGGTTGCCAGCTAAGTCAAATCAACAAGCATTTATTGAATGCTAACTATGTGCTGGGCACTGTGCTAAGTGCTGGGAGTACAAAAACAGTACTTGCCCTTGAGGAGCTTACATTGTTGTGGGAAGACAACATGGAAACAACCATGTACATCTAAGATCTACTACAGACTAGACTGGAGGTAATCTCAGAGGGAAGACACCAGCATTTATGGAGACTGGGAAAAGCTTCTTGGAAAAGGTGAGTTTTTAGCTGATCCTTCAGGGAAACCAGGAGGTGGAGATGAGGAAGGAGGACATTCTAGGTATAGAGGGGACAGCCAGTGAAAATGCATGGATTTAGGAGATGTGTCTTATGTTAGCACCAACAAGAAGGCCAGTGTCACTGGAATGCAGAAGATGTGGAGGGGAATAAAGTATAAGAATATTGAAAAAGTAGGAAAGGGCCACCTTATAAAGGGCTTTAAAAGTCAAACAGAAGATTGAATATTTATTTGATCTTAGAGGTAGTAGAGAGCCATTGGAGTTTATTGAGTAAGGGGAATGACAAGCCAGATCTTTAGGAAGATCACTATGACAGCTAAGTAGAGGATGGATTGGAGTCAAGAGAGACTTAAAGCAGGAAGATTAATCAGAAGGCTTTTGCAGAAGTTCAGGCTTAAGGTGATGAGAGCCTTCATAAGGATAGGGCAGTGTCAGAAGAGAAAAGGGAGGGTATACAAGAGATGTTGCAAAGGTAGAATCAATAGACTTGGTAAAAGAGTGGATATAGGATTTGAATATGAGATGAAGAGCTTGGATGATTGGGAGGATGGTGATGCTCTTGATAGTGATAAAGAGTTTAGGAAATGGGAAGTCTTTTGGGGAAAGATAATGAGTTCTGTTTTGGATGTATTGAACTTAAGATGTTTTACAGAGTATCCAGTTCAAGATGTCCAATAGGCAGCTGGAGATGTGAGACTGGAGGTGGGCAGAGAGGTTAGGGCAAGATAAGCAGATCTGAGAATAATCTGTACAAAGATGATAATGGAATCTGTGGGCACTGGTGAGCTCACCAAGTGAGTTAGTATAGATGGAAAAGATAGCCAGCAAAGGCATGAAGGTAGGAGATGAGTGTTTTTGAGGAACAGAAAGTAGGTTAGTGTAATTGCATTATAGTGTGTGGATGGGAAATAAAGTGTGAGAATATTGAAAAGGTAGGAAAAGGGACAAGTTTTAAAAAAAATTTGTTTATTTATTTGTTTTTAGTTTTCAACATTCCCTTCTATAAGATTTTAAGTTCTAAATTTTCTCCCCCTCTCTCCACTAACCCCTCCCCAAACAGCATGCAATCTGATATAAGCCATACATATATAATCATATTAAACATATTTCCACATTAGTCATGTTGTAAAGAAGAATTAGAACCAATGGGGAAAACTTGAGAAAGAAGAAACAACAAAAAAAGAGAGAGAGAAAGAAAATAGTATGCTTTGATCAGCATTCAAACTCCATGGTCCTTTCTCTGGATGTGGCTATCATTTTCTATCATGAGTCTTTTGGAGATGTCTTAGATCCTTGCATTGCTGAGAAGAGCTAAGTCTATCAAAGTCATCACACAGTGTGGCTGTTACTGTGTACAATGTTCTCCTGGTTCTGCTCACTTCACTCAGCACCAGTTCATGTAAGTCTTTCCACGTTGGAAAGGGACAAGTTGTTAGGAGTTTTGAATTCCAGAGGACTTTATAATTGATCCTGGGAGGTAAGAGAGAGCCACTGGAATTTATTGAGTTGGTGAGTGACATGATCAGATCTAAACTTCAAGAAAATGTTGGCAACTATGTGAAAAACAGATTGCGGCAGGAGAAAACTTGTGGCAGAGTTCAACTAGAGGGCCATTGCAACAGTCCAGATGACAGTAGAGCACAGTCATTTAAAAAGGAAACAGAATCCTTCATTTTCTAAATGGAACCATAGTATTTTAGAATTAGAAGGGAACTAAGAGATCATTTGATCTCCTATAAACTCTAGCCTTTTGTTTTATTACCCTAAAGTATGGCTAGTAGAGTACAGGAAAAAGCTTGGAGGTGAAGGTTTTTCCTTTTCCGAGTTTCATTTTGGGTCCAACACATTCGCTGGTAAGACATCTGCCAGTTTATGAGAAGGGAAAAGTTTGCTTTAGAGAAAAGAGGAAAAACTGGATGCTGTTATAAATTAAGACTTGTGGTTAGGGAAGAGGGAAGAGGTGTGTTGGTGTGTGCCTCTAGCAATGCCTCAGAGCTGTTGGTTTCATAAATTCCCATTCAAATATGCTTTCCCTCTGTGAAATGTATGAAGTTTTTTTTTTTTTCCAGGCAAAGCTCATACTTCCCAGAATGCTAGCCTGTAGCTATGGAGGCAGATGTGAATCTGGCCCAATGTATGAAATGTAGGGACAGAACTGACAAAAGTTACTAATGGCTAGCAATAACTTTGCCTTTGTGACAAAGTTCAAGGATGATAAATTCAAGGAATTAAAATGTCTAAATGGCATCAGAGATAATAATCTTGTTAGTGGGAAGGGGGAGAGAGGAATCTGAGGTTTCATCAGAATGGGGAACTCTCAGAATGGAAACTCCTTGCGTCAATGACCACTGGCAATTCAGCTGTAACATGTTCTTATAGAGTTGTCTGGGGACACTGAGAGGTTAAATGACTTGCCTAGGGTTATATAGCCATTCTGTGTCAGAAACAATATTTTCCTAGTCCTTATCCTATCTCATGCTTATATAGTGCAGTACAGTTTTAAAGAATTCTTTATCCACTATACCATGTTGCATCTCAAAAATTTATAATAAGAATAGTAAAAATATACTTATATAATGGTTTATATTTACAATGTGCTTTTCTTACCACAGTCCTTTAAGGGAAATAATATAATTATTATCTCAGAATCTCACTTAGGAGGATTTGAGAGTCCATTTGGTTCCATTTATCACTGCTTGAGTTTTTCTTCCTAACATTACTAATGAGTTGTCAGCCAGATTGTGTTTGAAGACCTTTAGTGAAAGGGAATGTATAATCCCCAAGGTCGGTATAATACCCCAAGAGGATATAATCCCCCCTATTCCACTTTGGAACTTGTTTTAAGGAATTTTTGCCTCATGTCAAACTTTAGTTGCTAGACTGAACCTAACTCAGGAACAGAGCCTCAGCCTCAATCACCTTCAGTACTCAACCCAGGATATGAGACTTAAGTTCCAGACCTCCTGCCACCATGGTTTCAACTCTGATAAGAGTTGCTGAACCCAGGCCAAATCTCTCTTCTCTTCCCATCCCGCCCTCCAAGTTGAAAGAGAACTGATGGCTTGACAGGACATTCCCAGGGCTCTTGGAGATGATGTATCACATCTCTGTATTTTCAACGTAAGGCTAGGAAATGCTCACCTCCTCTTTTCCTTATCTTGACATTCTAGAACCCCTGGCAGCTTAAGCAAAAACTAACTGCCCTTCTCTGCTACCACTTCTTGTTTTCTCATCTCCATCCATCCAACTCAGCCCCACCTATCTAACCCACTTTCATTGGTGCCCTCTGGAACTCCTATTCTATTGGGTGTTTTGTTTTTGTTTTTTGGATAATTAATTAATTTATTTTTAGTTGTCAACATTCACTTCCGTAAGATTTTGAGTTTTAAATTTTCTCCCCGTTCCACTTCTTCCCCCCCTCCAAGATGGTGTGCAATCTGATATAGGCTCTAAATATACATTCATGTTAAGCATATTTTCCCGTTAGTCATGATGTAGAGAACAATTAGAACTAAAGGAAGGAACCATGAGAATGAAGCAATAAAACAATAAAGGAAAAAGAGAGCAAATGGTATGCTTCCATCTGCATTCAGACTCCATAGTTCTTTTTCTGGGTGTATAAAGCAATTTCCATCGAGAGTCTTTCACAGTTGTCTTAGATTCTTGCATAGCTATGAAGAGCCAAGTCTATCAAAGTCAGTCGTCCCACAATGAGGCTGTTACTGTGTACAGTGTCCTCCTGGTTCTGCTCATTTCACTCTGCATTAGTTCATGTAAGTTTTTCTAGTTTTTTTTTTTTTAAGTCTGCCTGCTCATCATTTCTTATGGCACAATAGTATTCCATTACATTCATATACCACAACTTGTTCAGCCATTCTCCAATTCGTGGGCATCCCCTCAATTTCCAATTCTTTGCCACCACAAAAAGAGCTGCTATAAGTATTTTTGTACATGTGGGTCCTTTTACCATTTTTATGATCTCTTTAGGATACAAACCTAGTAGTATTGTTGGGTCAAAGGATATGTACAATTTTAGGGTCCTTTGGGCATAGTTCCAAATTGCTCTCCAAAATGGTTGGATCCTTTCACAACTCCACTGACAATGTATTGGTGTTCCAATTTTCCCATATCTTCTTCAACATTTATCATTGTCCTATTTTGTCATGTTAGCCAATCTCATAGGTGTGATGTGGTACCTCAGAGTCATTTTGATTTGCATTTCTCTAATCAATAGTGATTTGGAACACTTTTTTATATGACTATAGATAGCTTTAGTTTCTTCCTCTGAAAACTGATTGTCCATATCCTTTGACCATGTATCAATTGAGGAATGACTTGTATTCTTATAAATTTGACTTAGTTCTCTATATACTTTAGAAATAAGGCCTTTATCAGAGACACTGGTTGCAAAAATTCTTTCCAAGTTTTCTGCTTCCCTCCTAATCTTGGATACATTGGCTTTGTGCAAAAACTTTTCAGTTTAATATAATCAAAATTATCCATTTTGCGTTTCATAGTGTTCTCTAGTTCTTGTTTGGTCGTAAATTCTTCCCTTCTCCATAGATCTGAAAGGCAAACTATTCCTTGTTCTTCTAGTTTGCTTATAGTATTAGTCTATATCTAAATTATGTACCCATTTTAACTTTATCTTAGTAAAGGGTGTAAGATGTTGATCTAGTTAGGTATGCAAAACACAACAGCCAATTACTATACTAATCTACTATTTGATAAATCCAAAGACTCCAGCTTCTGGGATAAGAAATCACTATTTAGCCAAAAACTGCTGGGAAAACTCCTATTCTATTGTTAATGAACTTCCCTTTATCTTAGACCTTTTTTCTTTTGGATTTCTCTAACTTTCTGGCACTCCTGAGACCTAGCTCCTCCTCAAATTTTCAGCTGCCCCCTCTAGTATTGAATGTGCCTTCTTTCTCTCATAGTCTACCCCAACATTAAGGGAGGAGTGGGCATATTACTTGTTTCCCATTGCCCCTTCCAGAGCTTCCTTCTGCTGCCACTACTCAGCAACCTCTCATCCCTCAAAGTTCATTTCATCTAGATATACCTCCCCTTGCAGAACCTGCTGGCAGAGATCCCCTGGGCCCCAGGACATTTTCCTCCTTTCTTAATGAGTTTAGCACCTAGTTCATAGCCTTCTCTATCCTTTTGACCCCTCCCCACTTTATACTTTGGAACCTCAGAAATGGGGATGTTAAAACACTGATATCTCTTCAGACACCCTCCCCTCATAGTTTATTGGCTTATTCAATTCCCATGACCTGTAGCTTCACTCATCAGTCACATATGGGCAAATTGCACTCTGATACTTAAAATCCTTCGTGACCTTACTCCAGCCTACCTTTCTAGGCTTATTACACATTCTTCTTCTTCACACAAATTATCCTAGGTTTTATGCAAAGTGCCCATTTGCCACTCCCTGTCCATGGCTTTCCAAATCCCAACACTCCATTTCCCCTCTTCATATTTTGACATAGATTGTCCCTTATGACTATAATCTAATCTTTTTTTTTAACCTCTACCTCGTAGTAATTTATCTAGTTTCTTTCAAGGCTTAATTAATGTACCATCTCTTTCATGAGACCTATCTTGATCACTTCAGTTCCTAGTGAGGAAATTATTTTGTATTCATTATGTACACATTTTGTTTTTATTTATCTGTGTTCATGTTATTTTTCCCTAATAAAATGTTAGCTCCTTTATGTCAAGGACTTGATTTTTTAAATCCCCAGAGCCCAGAACAGAGCCTGCTATATACTTCAGTAGGAGCCTAATAAATGCTTGTTAAATAAATGAATAAACCAAAATCTGCCTTTCTTTAGTTTCTTCCCATTGTTCTTGTTTCTGTTCCCTAGAGACAAACAGAATTAATCTAATCTCTCTTCCACGTGTCTGCCTTTTATGTACTTGAACATAGTCGTCATGTTCCCAAAGTCTTAACTTTTTAGGCTGAACATGACTGATTGTTATATGGCAAGGTCTCTGAAAGAGTCCTCTAACTTCCTGCTCCAAGTGCTAAGATCCTGAGAGAAAAGAGAGATGAGAAGTAGTTGATCATCTGCTCAGGACCTTCTCACAAACAACAACCGAGAAGTCAGTCACCAAGGATTTATTAAGTGAGTACTATGTGCCAGGTACTGTACTAAGCACTGTGGAGATGGAAAAAGCCAACACCACAGTTCTTACCCTCAAGGAACTTGCATTCCAATAGGAAAAGAGAAAATGCAAACAATGATATACATACAAAATATATACAGTATAAACAAGATATATATATATATATATATATAGAGAGAGAGAGAGAGAGATAGATAGATATATAGATATAGATATAGATATAGATATATGAAACATAATCCCCAAGGGAAGATACTGGTGGTGGGAGGGCTAGGAAAGGCCACTTGCAGAAGGTGGGATTTAATCTGAGGAAGCCAGAGAAACTGGAAAGCACAGCTGAGCGAGGTGAGGACAGTCAGTGAACAAGCAAATTCAGGTGATGGAGTACTGTTTTTGAGGAACTGTGGAAGGCTATTGTCATTGGATCATAAAGTATACGGAAGGGAGTAAAACGTAAGAAGATTGGAAAGGCAGGAAGGGGCCAGGTTGTGAAGGACTTTAAAGGCCAAACAGGATTTTATATTTGATCAGAGGTAATAGGGAGCTGCTGGAGTTTACTCTGTGTGTGTGTGTGTGTGTGTGTGTGTGTGTGTGTGTGTGTGTGTGTGTGTGTGTGTGTGTATGTAGGGGATAGGGGAGTGACATGGTGAGAACTTCAGTTCAGGTAGATCACTTTTGTAGCTAAGTGGAGGATAGGCCAGAGAGTGAACAGGCTTGAGATGAGGGCATGAACCAACAGGTGACCAAAAAAGTCCAAGCATGATATGATGAAGGTGGTTGTGTGAGGGTGGAGGCGTTGTGATGGTAGAACCAGGAGTTGACAACAGTTTGGATGTGGGGGTGACAGCGATAGAAAGGAATTGAGGATGATACCTAGATTGTGAAGCTTGGTGCCTAGGAAGATGGCGATGTCCTTGGCAATAGTAGAGAAGTTGGGAAGAGGGGAGATTTTAATGGAGAAAGATAATGAGTTCTGTTTGAATATGATAAAATCAAGATGTCTGTAAGACATCTAGTTTAAGATATCCAAATGGGCAGTTGGTGATCCAAGACCGGAAGGTAGGAAAGTATTTAGGATTATAAAAGATCTGAGACTCATCTGTATAAAGATGATCATTGAATTCATGGGAACTGCTAAGATTACCAAGTTGAGATGGTATAGAGGGAGAAGAGAAAAGCATCCAGAACGGATTTTCAGGGGACACCTATCCGGAAGAAGAACCAGCAAAGAAGTTTGAGCGGTCTGACAAGCTGTTTGCATTAAGGCCATAGAAGGAATTTGCTAAGTAACATCCTATCATGAGATGAAGTCCCCTGTAAATAAGGCCTGAGTGAATAGCTACCTGCAAAGTCAACCTTCAGTTCTTGGGAGTAACTAATAAGTGGTTAGCCACAAGTTAGCCACAGGAATGACAGATCGTTGAAACTCCAGGAAGTATGGAGGGCAAGGGTAATTTTGCAGATATGTGGAGAGTAAGCTATTTTTGTGTGTCTGTCAACACCAAGTAACAACTATGGAGGCACACAATGCAAATCAGTTTCTCTACTAGAGAAAGTTAAAGGATTTGACAAATAACTTTCTATTTCTAGGTTATCAGGGAGGATGGAGTGTTCCTTGAAAAAAATCAGAAAGGGAAAAATAAGAATCTGAAGAAGAGAGGAATCCTTAAGTGTGACAGAAGGTTGGAGGATAGAAGAATGTGAAACAGAAGGAAAAGATCACGGGATCTTTGGAGCTCAGTAACTGGTATACTGATCTTCCCATGGAGGTTAAATGTGGCACTCCCAGAGCACTCTCAGGAGGAAATAGCTTCTTCTGCCCTAAAGAATGATAATGTGGATCCTGGGCTGTCAACAAGACAGCAGTTTTGCAATAATGTTCAGTGTAAAAAAGATGAGGACTGGTAGTTAGCAACTCATTTAGGAATGCTGTGATCTATCAAACGGAAATGAACAAAAGAGAGGTATGTTTCCTTCCTGGTGCCTGTATCCAGTACATGATGTTAAATCAGATGACCACTACCATATTCTGGTGAATCTTGTGGGGATAAATGATGTGACCAGAAGGAACCATAAGCAAGAAACTGAAGATCTTTATGGCATGGAAGGTGCTATTGATTGAAGGCAGGGGATTCAGAAGAGAAAGGAAGATTTAGGAGAATATGATTTAGATTTGTGGGCCACCATTTAAAATACATGCATGATGAGTTTTTTTCTCTGGCTAGGGATGGAGGGCCAATAATATATATGTGCATACACACACACACATACATATGTATATGTAGATACATACATATATGTGTGTACGTAAATGTATGTATACATTTATACTTGTTTGAAGTCTTATGAATCTGATAAAAGGGCTATAAACTGAATATAATCAGAGGGAGATAGCTGTTAAGTTGAATACCAGGGTGAGTAATATTTAAATTGAATATCAGCAGGAAGGACCGCCAATTCAAAGGGAGGCAACATCAAGTACAACATTAGAACTCAATGCACAAAGCACAAATAAGAAGGAAGGTGAAGTAAAGATCTTAACTGAAGTAAATACATTTAACTAAATGCATGTTAACAAATATGTAAATCCATAAATACTTAATAAGTGCCCTCCATGTGCAAGGCATTATGCTAGGCATTGTAAATACAGAGACAAAAATTAAAATCTCTCTACCTCCCTCTTCCCTGGGACATGTTGTCAAAAACTTAGTTTATAAGTTGTTAACAGAAAAGTGGGATGTGTCCTTCAACTTTGACATTTTGGTTTTTAACAATGACTATTGTATTTGACCAGAGTTTTGTTCTCTCCATGTTGATATATTATAGTCATTGTGTATATTGTTTTTTGAGCTCTGTTTTCTTCACTCTGCATCATTTTACTCAAGTGTTGAAATCTTCATTTTTATAACTACTTATGGTAAAGTAGTCTTTCATTACATTAATTTACCAAAATTGCTAAACCATTTTGCAATTGTTGATCACAGATTTTGTTTCTAGCTTTCTGCTATCACAAATAATTCTTTAGTATAAAGCTGTGGTATTACAAAATATTTTTTATATTTTTCTTGCTGTGAAAAATATCCTTAGTATATAGTCATCTTTGGTATATGTGTGTGTGTGTGTGTGTGTGTGTGTATCAGAGGACATTCAGTTACTTTTCTTACTTGCATAATTCCAAATTATTTTCCAAAATAGTTGAATCAATTCACAGCTCACCAATGGTGAATTAATGTGCCTATTTTCCTGCAGCCCCTCCAACAATGAATTTCCCCACCTTTTCCAATCTTTACTACTTTGATAGATGTGAAGTGATACTTCATGTTTATTATAATTTGCATTTCCCTTTTGCATTATAGTGATTTTGAACATTTTTCTGGTGGTTATTGATAGATTGTATTTTTCTTTTTGTTCATATCTTTTGACAATTTATCTAATGGGGAATGGTTCTTAATTTTATATAGCAACTCCCTATAGATATTGGATGTCAGACTTTAATTAGAAATATTGAATGTAAAGATTACTCTTTATCTGTAACTTTTCTTCTAATTTGCATTAGATTATGAGCTCCTTGAGGGTAGGGACTATATTTTGCCTTTCTTTGTATCCCTAGTGCTTAGCACAGTGCCTGGCACATAGTAGGTGCTTAATTAATATCTGATTGATGCCTTAGGAGCAATATTTAAAAATATTAAAATTATTATTAAAAACTAGCTTTCCCCTCACACAGGATAGGCTAATTTTTTTTCTTTTAAAAGCTTTGAGATATTCCTTGAGACTTGCTTGGCTTAGGAGGCTAAGAGGCCAGGATATCTATGTCATTTTCTCATTACCTGAGTACAAAACAAACACAAAAAACTGGAGAGTGGAGTGTACTCCCTCTGAGGTTTGGCTTATGAAGCATGAAAGGTAACTTAGGCAAGAAAGCCTCATTCAGCTGAATCAACTTGAGGTGTCCTCATTGCCTATCCTTTCATTGAATATACTTCTCCTGTTATGGTTAAGTAAATGGCCCAGCTTGGAACACCTGTCCTTAAGAAGCTTATCACTGAGACTCAATAGTATAGGATTCATGACTAGCATATGGGGGAAGAGTAAATCTCATTCAACAGGAAAATGAAAGCAGCATGATGTAGTAGATAGCATTTCAATTTAAAAAGCATTTCCCCCAGCAACTACTTTCTGTAAGTCACAGCCAAGTTCTAGCAACACATAAATAAAATTGATATAATCCCTGCCCTCAAAAAGCTTGCCTTCTATGAGGGAAATGCAGTGTTTATATAGAAAATTAATTGTAATGAAAAATGGAGAGAAGGAAAAAATTTTACTTTGCTTATGCTTTTCTCTACCGAAGATAAAACAAAAAATGACTAACAAAGAGTTGAAATGCAAGATAACTGAAGATATGAGAAGAGAGCATCTAGATGCCCTCAATAAGTAACAAGGCTCATATGAACTACTTTGGAGAATATCGAAAGAATGATCAGATGTGATGGCTGACCTACTGTCAGAGTCATTTGAAAAACTATGCTAAATGGGAGAGGTATCCCAGGACTAAAGATAGACAAATGTCCTGATTTTCAAAAAAGTGAAGGTAGAATCTTCAAACTATGGACACATGAGTTGATTGCTTGAAAAATTCTAGAAGATATTAAAGGGATGGTTTGAGATGATTTCAAAAGGGAAGCAGTAGTAACTAAGAGCCAGTGTGAAAAGTTCAAGTTAGACAAACCTCATTCCTTTTTTTTTTTGAACAGGGTGACAATTTTAGTAGATATTGGAATACTAGAGATGTGCTACATCTGAATTTCAGTCAAGAATCTAATAGTCCCTCACGCTATTCCTGTGGACAAGCGGGAGAAATTAGTGTAATTAGGTGGATTTGGAATTGATTGAATGATGACTAGATCCAGACTACAGTCACTAACAATTCAATGACAGCTAGGAATCTGTCCTTGGTGCTGAGTTGTTTACCTTTTTATCAATGATATAGATGAAAGCAGAGATATCATGCTTAGCAAATTTTGAAATGACATAAAGCCAAGGAACAGCAAATACATCATATGATGGAGTCAGGATCCAAAGAGTAGAATAATGAGCCAAATCTCACAACATGACATGGAATAGAGATATATGCTTGAGATCTACGAATTATCAGCACAAGTGCCAGATAGGAGTGGTGTGGATAGCAAACAATCTGTCTGAAAGTTTTCAGGATTTTATTGAGACGTGGGATAAACAGTGTAACCTAATCGCTCAAAAAACTACAAGTTATTTTAGGTTGAATTAATAGAGGCCTAATGTCCACAGGGAGAAAGTAATAGTTCTATGCTACTCTTCCCTGGTCAGATCACATTTTGAATATTGTACACAATTCTAGGTACCACCTTTTAATAGAAATACTGAGTAGTGCTGTGATGGTATACAAACAGCTGTTGAGACTTCTAAAGCCAACAGCAGGACAGAGGTATATCATGGGTATCAATCACAAATTGGCTTAGAAATGTACATTTTAATCAGTCAACAAGTATTTATTAAGCATTTATTATGTGTTAAGTATTGTGTGAAACAGTGGGGATGCAAAGAAAGGGGAAAAAACCATGGTTCCAACTCTCAAGGAACTTACGTTCTAATGAAGAGACAACATGCAAATAACCATGTATGTGTAAGATATATAATAATGCTTTCAAAGCAGACCGATGATATCACAGGATGATGTACTGATTTGTGCCTGAATTGGATTTAAAATGAGGCAGAGTTACACAGAGTTGTGCAAAGTTGTATATATATTGTTGCACAAAGTTGTATATATCTTATATAAGATATATAACAGTGTAAATGGAAGGAAATCTCAGGGAGAGGGGACTGGCAAGTAGAATGGACTGGAAAAGGCCTCCTGCAAAAAGTGGGATTTGTGCTGTCTTTGACAGAAACTAGGGAAACTAGGAATAAAAGAAGAGGTAGAAGAGTGTTCCAGGCCTGGGGGATGGCCATTGCAAATGCAGCCAGGAAATGGAATGTGATGAGTGAGGGACAGCAAATAAGCCAGGGTAGGTAGATCATTTGGGGCAGGTAGGTGGTGCAGTGGATAGAATACTGGGCTTGGAATCAGGAAGACTCACCCTCTTGAGTTCAAATCTGGCCTCAGACACTTACTGGCTGTATGACCCTGGGCAAATCATTTAACCCTGTTTGCCTCAGTTTCCTCATCTGTAAAATAAGCTGGAGAAGGAAATGGCAAACCACTCTGGTATCTTTGCCAAGAAACCTTAAATGGGGTCACAAAGAGTCCAATACAACCAAACAACCACAAAGGCACAAGAGGAGCAATGGTCTCCAAGCAAATGATGGTTTGATACAATAAAAACAAAACAAAAAACCCTTCCAAATAATTACTAATTATTAGTTATTGGTTTTAACTGTTTAAGTGACATTGGCTTCCTTGATAGGGAATGGGTCTCCTATCACTTGGGATCTTCAGTGACCAGCTGACCACTTGAGAGTGACTTTCTTAGGAATTCCTATTTAGATAGGGTTAGATTATATTATCTCTGAAGGCTCTTTCAATCCTGAGGTTCTTAGATCTCCTCACTTCACTTTGCATGTAAAGTTCATGTAAGTCTTTGCATGCTTCTCTCTATTCATCATATTTATTGTTTCTAATATCCCACTATATTTAAGTACCACAATTTGTTTAACCATTCCCCCCAGCTGATGGGTGTCTTAGACCAGGTGCACACTGGCCACATATTCATGTTCTTGCCTAGCAGAGATTGAGTAAATCAGGCAAATAAAAATGACAACATTTTTACTAAATATATATTCTAAAAATTCTACAAAGGTATAGAAAAAAAAACACAACAAGGTAAAACTCTCAAGGTCCATGTTCATGTGCCCAATTCAGTAACTAAAACATCCTGCTTGAGAATAAATAGTTCATCAAGTCAGAAGAGCTGCCTTCTCTTACTGATATTGATTTATATAAGATTCCCCCCAGCCTGGGCCTTAGGGCATTTAGCCTATTCCTATTCTGAGTATTCATGACTAAACACTACATATAGTCTTTAAATCATTAAGGACATGCCCTCTAATAAGTCCCACTATGTCCCAAGGCCTGGATAGAAAGAATAACTCCCAAGACAATGACCATCTACTTTGTTTCTATTTTTTTCCTTTTGCAATATATAGATACAGATATAGATAGATAGATAGATAGATAGATATGTATATATAGATAGATATATACATCTCTTCTCTTCTCTTCTCTTCTCTTCTCTTCTCTTCTCTTCTCTTCTCTTCTCTTCTCTTCTCTTCTCTTCTCTTCTCTTCTCTTCTCTTCTCTTCTCTTCCCTTCCCTTCCCTTCCCTTCCCTTCCCTTCCCTTCCCTTCCCTTCCCTTCCCTTCCCTTCCCTTCCCTTCCCTTCCCTTCCCTTCCCTTCCCTTCCCTTCCCTTCTCTTCTGTCTCTGTCGTCTCTGTCTCTGTCTGTCTATCTGTCTCTGTCTCTGCTTTGTTTTAGTTGTTAAATATCTACCAGTACGCTAGAGAGTGTCTTTACCTAGGTCGAAGGCAATGACAGAAGAGAACAGAATAAACCCATGGGACTCTAGAAATCACATTTCTAGGGCTTAGTGGTTAAGTGAGGCTTTGCCTCCACAATGGAAACCTGTCCTGAAACTTGGCAATCAGAGTTGGAGGAGAACTGATGGAGGAGGGTTGGTGAGGTAGGAGACTATTTTATTGACCTATGTATGTGGGAGGGTCACAATGGCCTATTAGTCTCTCCTTTCATCTCTCCCTCCTAATCCCTAATCCTATTTTTTTTTTAGACTGGATCTCTTTATCTTTGCCATACTGGAAGCTCATCAGCCACTCAGGAGCCTGGTTCCATTGCTGATCAATATGGAAACTTTGACCTGCCCTGTTTCTGACTTGAGCTGGTTCATTTCCTTAGGCAACTGGTGGCTCCCTTTTTCCTGGAGGTTCATCATATAGGTGCCATATTTAGTGCAGACACTTAATCAGTTTTAGCTCTACTATAGCTCAGAACTCAAGAGCTCTTGTGATCTACCAGCCTCAGCTTCCCTAATTGCGGAGATTATAGGCAAGAACCACCAAGACTGGTCCCCAGTCTTTGCTCTTACCATAGCCTTCATCCTTCAATACCTTCCTGTTCTTCCAGTCTATTGTCCTCCTACATTGGGGCAGTGGGAGCTCATTCTAGTTGGGGAGTCTTGATACTAAAATACCCTTCATCAGAAAAAAAGGTATACCTCTAATGGAGAGGAGAGAGTCATTCTTTTCCTTTCCTTCACAGTTTTGACTCCTTTATAATCGACCCATTAAATTATATACTGTCCTCTACCCTGGAATCCTTTGATCTTTTTTATCTCTATTTTCCCTCATATCTTGCTAAACCCTAACCCTGAGTTACCCTCTCCCTTCCAAGTTATTTACCCACTCTTACTCCCATGCAGCTGATTGCTATGGCAACCTTGCCATCTAATTCAAGTTACCTGCTTTCCACCGTACCCACACTGTTGCGTGACTATCCTTTCATTCTCTTTTGAGGAACTTTTTACTATAAAATACAAGTTTCCCAGCCCGATATTTAAAGCCCTCTAAAAATCAAACTAAAAGTTATTTCCCTTAGTATGAATGACTTGGATACTTACTGGCTGGGTGACATATGCAGTTCCTATTCCAGCTATATGATAGCCTGGTGGTCATGCACTAACCAGAGGAAATACTACCCACCAAAGTGTTAGTAAAACTTCCTAGTTCCACATTGTTTGATCTATGTCAGATATTAGGGGCATTTTTCAGGTTGCCATTGCCCTGAGGGCAAGGGGACTTGAGTAGGTTATATACGTTATCTCTTTTCCCACCCTGTGTGATACCTGCCACACTAAAGAGACTGAGGCAGCTTGGGGAAAACTTTCAGGAGCTAGAAGTGAGTATTAGGCAAGCTCAGCTGATGTATCAGGCAGGGTTATTACCTAGAAAGCTAATTTCTGGTTACTGTTCCAGGGGATGCCAAGCTATGATGTAGGTTGTCTTAAGGTCATGAGTCACTCCAAAGTTGCAGAGACTATAGTTTTTCCTAAATAGAAGATTTTTTTTTTCTTGCAACATCATTAGAGCATTCACTGCTCAACAGTATATGCTACCTCTCTAGTTAATGAATAGCCAACCACAGAAACAAAGGTCAGGCTCATGCTCTTTTAATCTCTTGAGTTTGCTGTCAGGCCTGGCACTGTTTCTTGCATCATATCAGGAAGACTATAGTATTTTCTTTGTCTAGGGTTTCTTATATCCCATACCTTAATGGACAAACTCTTTTTAAATAGTTTTCTGCTCAACACAAATCTAAGAGTATCTTAAGGTACCATTTTGCATTCAAATAGAATCTCAGAGGTAGCAGGGTACATTAGAGGTCATTTGATGAAACCCTACCAGAAGCATGGATCCATTTACAACAACCCTGAGAGATGGTCATTAAGTCTCTGCCAGAATACTTCCAGTGTCTGGGAACTCATTCATTTTGAATATTGAGAATTGTGAGAAACTGAACTCATGTAAAACTATGTCATTTACCTTAGGGTGACTTAGACTATTAGAGTTGAATAGAAGGCATCTTCTTAGTTTCCTAGTTTTCTACCAAGCAAAGTAAGTTTAATTCCTCTTCCAGTTGATTTCCCTTTAAATACTGGAAGGTATTACACTATATTACTGTCACATTGTCCTTTTTTCTCCCTGATGAACACCGCCAACCCAGACTTTTATGAAATGTTTTTGCATCTTGGTAGTCTCATCATCCTTCCACCTTAAAACAAAACAAAAGAACAGGTACAAAAAACAATATTGGTCTTTGTCTCTTCCCCCTCTTCCTACCCCTAGTTCCACTTAGCAGCTCTTTGAAAAATTGCTCTGGGCCTAGTCTTCTCCAGGGGACTGCCAATTCTTTCCACATACTCTTTTGATCATCCTACTGTATCCTGTCTTTCCTAATCCAATTCAATACATATTTATTAAGCACTTTATTTTGCATAAGAGGATGTCAAGGTGACATGTAAGGATGAAAAAAATTGTAGTAGTCCCAGCTCTTGAGGAATTCACATTGAAAAAAGAAAGACTTAATTTTAATTCATGGTTAAATCTGAAGGAGTTTTTGTTTACTATTAATTTTTCTATTCAAAACATTCTGTCTCGTTAGAAGGATATGGTGGATGTATGTACACTTTCTGATACAATTTGTAAGAATAACCAGTTGTTAAGGACCATATGGCCAAGCACCTGGTTGTTTCCCTCATTTTGAATATGCTTCCTTCTCTCCTTGTTCTACTGAAATCCTACTCACTTTTCAAAGGATTTTAAGTCTTACCTCCTCCACAAAGCCTTTCCTCACTGCTCAAGCCCTCATGGATCTCTTCTTTGAAATCAATGGAGCTTTCTCCCCATACTATTGTCTTTTATTGTTTAAGGTTATTTTATATATTTTGTGCTCTCACCTGAATAATGAGCTCACTGGGTATAGACAATGTGTCTTAGACAACTGTCTTCCACAGCACGCAATGCCATGTGGAGGTTTGATGAATGTTTGTTGTTTGACCTTGTTACTTAAGTGGACTCAATTTCTTCGTCTTCAAAATGAGGCCATTCATATGATCCTAGATTTAGATCTGGAAGTGAACTTAGAGGTTATTGAGTCCAACCCCCTGATTTTATGGAAGAGAGGTAGGAGAGCTGCTCAAAGTCACACAAACAATAATGAGCAGACTTGAGATTTTAGTCTATCTTCTTTGATTCCATATCAGGGATGCTAAAACTCAGAATAGGCTAATACCTATATAATGTATAGCACACACTCTAAGGAAACTAACTATCCCAACTCCTACTAGTGACTAGACTAGTTGATGACATTTGAGCTAAATCTTGAAAGAGGACAGAGATCATATGAAGTGGAGGTGAAGTAGGAGAACACTCCAGGCACGGTGGTGAGTCAGGGGAAGAGCCCAGGGAGGGGAGAAATGGAATGTCATGAGCAAGGGAACAGCAGTGAGGCCAGTGTGGCTGGATGTATCACAGAATGTTTGATCCAAATAAAGTCTAAGAAGATTGGAAAGGCAGGAAGGAGCCAAATTGTGTCACCCAACTAGACTAGTTGGGTCTGCAGAGTGTGGCTACTCTATCTCTCATTTGGTTTCTAGGATTGACCCTAAGGGATGGAGGACCATTTTTCTATTGCAACAGCTTATGAGTCCTTATGGGCAGCTGGATGGTGCAGGGGATAAAACACTGGGCTGGAGTCAGGAAGACCTGGGTTCAAATCTGACCTCAAACACTTACTATCTGTGTGACCCTAGGCAAGTCACTTAACCCTATTTGCCTCAGTTTTCTCATTTGTGAAATAAGCTGAAGAAGGAAATAGCAAACCACTGCAGTACCTTTGCCAAGAAAACTTCAAATGGGGTCACGACAAGTCAGATACAAATAAAATGACTGAATAGCACAAGTTCCTATAGGTGTGCTTCCTCTGATGATTACTACCTAATATCAATTAGTTACGGACTTAATTAACTTTTTTCCCCTTTTGCTAGGCAGTTGGGGTTAAGTGACTTGCCTAGAGTTACACAGCTAGTAAGTGTTATGTGTCTGAGGCTGGATTTGAATTCAGGTCCTCCTGATTCCAGGGCCAGTGCTCTATCCACTGTGCCATCTAGCTCCCCCCTACTTAATTAACTTTTGAAAGTGGTATTTACTAAGGTAGTATAACAAAAACAGTACAAAACATTCTTCCAAAAGTCTATGCCACACTCTCTCAGCAGTACATATAGAGTTCAGGAGAAAATTGGGCTTAAGCTTAGAGAATATGGAATATCACTATTCCTGGAAGTCTTGTTTTAGAGTTCTCAGGATGTTTCCCTTAGGTGTGGTATAGCTTCTCTACTGGGCTCTTTGTTGGGTCTTGAATCTGCTTTCCTCATCTCATCCAGTTAGTCTCAGCTCGCAATGCAGACACTGCTAAGAGGCCAGGGGGAAGTTCAAAATCGTCTGGACCACTGGAAATTCACAACTTTCTCCTCTAGCCAAGATGGGAAGAGAAAGCCAAAGACAAGTCTGAGGTCATCTCCTTTCACCCCATTCCCAAATGTTTCCTTCTCAGGAGTTTGATTAAAATTTTCTCTCCTGGCTTATCTATTTACTGGCATCTCCAGTTCTAACATAATGGTTTTATACAGGTCTCCAAAGGCTATTTCTGAACCCTCAGCTAATCCAAACAAACTGCCTGTAGTAACTAGGAGGTATCTAGCTCTTGTTCACATCCAGTGAACAAATAACATGTGTCCTCTCACTGATCAATGTATCAGAACATAGCATCTTATCACTTACTATAGGAGGGGCAGATTGATTTAACTGGCTTCCTGAATTGGCCCCTCACCCTTAGGGATGAATACTCAGGACAACATAAAGGGTTTTTTAATCCAGATCTTTTGATTCTAGACTAAGATTGTTTCCAACTATTAATTTTTAAGATTCTGGGATTTATTCTTTGGATTTATTGTTTCACCTTCCTCCTATATGCTTTCACAAAATCTATACCCCAATCCTTTAATCTCTCCTCCTCTCTGACTGACAGACTCAGTCATACTGAGAGCTCAGGTATCAACTGTTCTGCAGCTAAATAACATAGCAGATAGAGTGCTGGGCTTGGAGTTAAGAAAACTTGAATTTGAATTCTTCCTTGGACATTTACTAGTTGGTCAGATCCTGGGAAAGCCAGTTTCCTTATCTTTTAAAAATTTTTTTAAATTTAAATTTTTTTTTTTTTTAGTTTCTAGGCAATTAGGGTTAAGTGACTTGCCCAGGGTCACACAGCTAGTAAGTGTCAAGTGTTAGGTCTCAGGCTGGATTTGAACTCAGGTCCTCCTGACTTCAGGGCCAGTGCTCTATCCACAGTTTCCTTATCTTTAAAAAGAGGGTAATAATAAACACCTACCTTACAGAGTTGTTGTGAGTAAAAAAAAATGGAAATTTCTATATATCATTTATATATCTATATATATATCACATAGATATAGAGATCATCTGCATACCTATATCTATGCCATTTATATATCTATATCTATCATTCGTATCTGTATCTACATCAATACTTATACCTATCTATCATCTCTGTCATCTGTATATCCACGTAGATATTTTTCATCTCTCTCTGTCTCTATCATCTATGTCTATCTATAGCTATCTCTATCTCTATCATCGCTATCCATATATTCTTGTGCTTTAAAAACCTTAAAGCATTATATAAACGCTAGCTGCTCTGATGATGATAATGATGATGTTGACTGACAGTGCTTCCCAGAGGAATAAGCACTTTAACCGAAGACCTGAAAAAAGACAATGGTCAGAGAGCAGACTCAGGGTAGAATTTCAAGTACCGTGACCACTTCATGCTTTCCACAACTTGGCTGCTTCCTGCCTTTCCGATCTTCTTAGACTTTGTTCGGATCAAACACTCTTTGATACATCCAGCCACACTGGCCTCATTGCTGTTCCCTTGCCCATGACATTCCATTTCTCCCCTCCCTGGGCTCTTCACCTGGCTCACCACCATGCCATTCTCCTACTTCACCTCCACCTTGTAGAATCTCTGTCCTCTTCCAAGATTCGGCTCAAATGTCACCTTCTCCAGGAGGCCTTACTCTCTAAGGTTGCTGTTTTTGGAGTCACAGGACTTGATTTTTTTTTGTTTTATTTATCTTTTTTTAAAATTTATGACATAAAACAAACATTTCCATAACATAGTAGAATAATAAAAAAAGATTGCACATAAAACTGCAAATCTAATATGTACAACTTGCTATTCCTTTTAAATATATAATAAATTTATCATGTAAATTTCTTCTTTTTTCTTCCCTTTCCTCTCCCCTGAACAAGAGATGGCTGCCATTAGACACTGATATATGTGTGTGTGTGTGTGTGTGTGTGTGTGTGTGTGTGTGTGTATATATATGTATATATGTATGTAAAATCATTCTATACATAGTTATATTTATCAGGTCTTTCTCTGGATGCAGATGGCATCTTCCTTCATTATATCCTTTGTAGTTAATTTGGGTATTTATAATAGTCAAAATGACTTAGTCTCTCAAAGTTATTCGTAAAACAATATTGCTGTTACTGTATACTTGACATTAAATCCCACCTGTGATACTTGCTACCTAAGTGAATTTGAACAAGTCACACCTAGTCCTCAATTTTTTCATCTGTAAAATGAAAGAGTTGGACTAGTAGGGGTCATAAATGCACTCAGTAATACCCCCCCCCCTACAGTTTGGACTGGATTAAAATGTAATTAGAAATACTTAATGATTCTCATTCAGCTCTCTATCCATGGTATTATAATCCTATGACTTCTCACTTTATGATAGCTAAAAGGAGAAACTGGGAAAGAGACACTTGTAGCTAAGAGAAAATCTGGAAGGGCTTTTATTCAGAGAAGGTTTGAGAGAAACTTCTAAGAAGACTTTTTAAAAAGCAAAATTAATGGGGCAGCTAGGTGGCACAGTGGATAGAGCCCTGAAGTCAGGAGAGACTGAGTTCAGCCTCAGACCAAACACTTGACACTAGCTGTGTGACCCTGGCACGTCACTTAACCCCAATTACCTTAAAAAGAAAAAAAAAAGCAAAATTCATGATATTGATAAATGTCTCTATCAAAGGAGGCTGCTTGGGGCAGCAAGAGGAACACTGGATTGGGAGTCAGGGGACTTGGGTTCTAAATCTAATTCTGCCAGTAATTAACGAGGAACCTCAGAGAAGTTTTGCAATCTTTGACCACAAAGCCCTTGCCAGTTCTAATATTCAAAAGCTTCCTCTTTGAAGCTGAATTCAGGGATGAAAAGGTTTTGGGGAGGAAGTATTAGGAATTAAAAATTAATATATCATTTATTTATCAGATATCATTGAGCAAATACATACACATATATGTACCTAAAGACTTTACTTGGTTTTAACATTGTCTTCTCTAAACATAGTGTTGATTTAATGTTTGGTTACATTTAATATTTTAATAAAAATCATAAAAAAAGATCCACATATTTATTTATACCACAAATCATTGTTATTTCTTGGGAGAATGGGTAAAAAGCTACATCTTCAAACTTAGGAAGCACATATACCTTTATTTTGAATCAAGTCACTGTGGTACAAACTGGTCACATCTTCCTTAACAGCAGTAAAAGTAAATAAAGGGCAAAAATCAATTTCTAACCTGCTGAAACTGCAAATCAAATGATGAGGTAACAACCTTGTGACTTCTTTCTTTCACTTTTCCCTTTCCATCCCCTCTACAACCTTCCTAAACTAGCCCAAGCAATAAGTATGAATTCCTCCCCAAAGTAAACATATTCATCCATCCATCCAAAACACATTTATTAAACACTATATGTAAGAACTGTGGGAGGCATGGGGAGATACATAATTTAGATTTTGCATAGTTTATATCTTCATGGACAATTTAGTTTAGTAAAGTCACAGATGATTAGATATAATCTTGAGGAATTTTGTCCCAAAATGTGACATGGAGAGCAAGTGTTGAAAATAACTTGTCTCCTCACTCTGAAAAACTTTCTGATAATATTTTGTTTCCTTTTCATAACACACAAAAGCTATGAGAAATATGACTTTGTCAGCACATTCTAGTGAGATTGCTCTAAAAGTTCAGGGGGAAAACTCGCGTACTTATGCATAAGGAATTGTAGAAAGAGTGCTGATAATAATGTCATGAGATCTGTGTTCAAAATCTGGGCTCCGAAATTTACTAGGTATGAAACTTTAAGCAAATCACTTGACCTTATTGGGGCTTCAGTTTCCTCATCTGTAAAATGAGGGGATTGGACTAAATATGACAGGTACTTTCTAGTTCCAGTATTCAGTAACATTAACTATATAATATGAAATGCAAATAACACATTTGTACTTAATTACTTGAAACAGGTTGTTTTTTTTTTAAATCTAGGGTTCAATATTTCATTTTATGAGAGCAAGGACTAAGAATAGACCATTACTTAGGATATAACACACAAGAAGAGTACAATAAGGGAACATAGTTTATTTTTTTTAATAAATTCACGTGTGGCAGAAAATGCCATTCTCTGTGATATGTGAGTATTTATTTTGTGATGAGTTGTCATGTGCATTCAATTCATGTTTCCATGGACAGAATATTTCCAATGGATAGAAACACACAGTAGGGGCTGTTTGCAAACCCATTAGAGTCCATAAATGCTTTATCTCAGTTCTGAATTTTATTATATAGTTTATTACTATTATTATAGTTTATTCAATGTGCTTATTTGTCATTTCAGAATATATTGCAGGACCTTGTCAATCCTCATTTATAATCCTCTACTGGTGAGTAGAAACTTGTTATGTATTCCATGATAGAGTTGATTCATTTGCTTTCCTGAACCTCAGGTGTGTTAAAATTATATCTTGTTCTAGTCCTCCCCCTCCCTCCCTGTTTCTAGTCAATATAGTAAGTTTTATAGGTATAAAGGGGGAAGGAAATAAGATTATAAAAAGGAACTGGTAAGTCATGTTCAAACCTTCTCAAAGACCAAAGTAGCATAATTTACAAACTGTATCATATATTAACCAAAATTCACATCCTGATAATTGGCACTGGATTAGGAAAACCATCCAGGCATTGCTTTTCAGGGTTGTGATCCTGTGATATGTAAATTCCAGATAAAATCCAAATCTCCACAGTTCCAGGCCACAGAACATCAATAAGTTGCTGATAACTTTGAGATGATTTGGATATGTTAATGAACTAACCCCAAGGTGGCACAGAAGGGAGTTGGTCTGTTTCCCCCCAGAAAACCTATAAAAATGAGTCCTCAAATTCCTATCCCCCCAGCACTTTTCCTTCTCCACTGGATCCATGCTGCCTGGTGCTCCCAACTCTAATCCATGGTTATACGAATGGTTTTCTATGACTCTTCCCTGCCCTATCCTCTTCCTCACACTGCCTCCCTTCTCCATCTCATTCCCCTGTCCCCCTAGCTGAGATGTCTCCCTCTGTATCCCTCTCCACTTTTTAACCACTTGTCACTGTGCCTTATTAAAGTATGATTGCTGCCCCATTTCCTGCTGCCAAATGTGGTCTTTCCTGAGGAGTTTCCAAAGAACCAGGTGTGTCTGCCCCAGTCCATAATTTCATAAATTAATTATAAATTCTCTCAGTTATCTTATCTGTAAAATGGGAATTACAATACACTAAAGTTCTATGGAAATGCAAATTATAAATAAATATTTATGAGAATATTTATATGATTATCTTTCTTAGTGCCTTAGTACACCATATATGATGAGTTCTTAAAAAATGGTCATTAAATGAATAGATGAATAATTGAATTTCAAAAAGTTGATTAGTTTTCTTTTATGTCTTAGATGTGATCTGATATCATAACAATAAGGAATTATGAACAATTATTTGACTTTCATTGTACTTATATAGTATTTTAAGGTCTGCAGAGCATTTTATTTTGATATGATCTCTTTTGATTCTGTGACAAGAATTGTAAATAGCACTTAGGGTAAGCACCACAAAACAGACAAAAAGCACCCTCAAATCAACTTTTTAAGACCGTTTCATTCGTGAGGGACCTTGACTTCAGACCTTGGGACACAAGACCCTCATTGGGGGGACACAAACTCTGGAACTCTAGCCCCTGTGAGCAAAGAGTTGGGATACCACAAAGCTACAGCCCCTGGGAAACCTCTGCCAGAGGAGAAAGAAGATTCTACTGGGATATATATATATGTAGCTAATGATAGAAGGAAGCAACATCATCTGGTAGCTTCCTATTTTATCTAATTATTTTTAAGTACTAAAATACCAATGCTCTCAGTGCATATTAAAATTAAGCACCTTCATGCAAAGCATTGGTTACTCAGCTCTAGTTATGGATTTGTTCATGAGGTAGATGTTAGGAACAATCTCCAATAAGATAGCAATCAATAAAACTGAAGGTTCCAAATATCTACATGCAACTGCACAAGGTATAGGAAATAAACTAGAGATGTTAGCACAAGAAATTAGATTTATTGCATAGTAATCACTGAGACTTGGTAGGATGGGACCCATAATTGGAATATGGCTCTAAAAATAGCAAGCATTTATATAGTGGTTTGAGGTTTGCAAAACTCTTTAAATACATTATCTTGAATTAAATAATATAACATAGGTACAGTGCTTTGCAAACCTTAAAGTTCTATATAAATGCTAGCTGTAATTATTATTATTGATTTTTTTCCTTCTCTTTAACACATTTTGTTGTTGTTTTGTTAAGTATGTCAGGAACATGGCTCCCTTCTATTTTATTACTTTGTGAGAATCAGTCAATGAACATTTATTAAGGGTTTATCATATGCTTGATTTCAAATGCTGGGGATGCAAAGAATAGTAAAAGACAGTCCCAGCCCTTAACAGGCTCACACTGTAATGGGGGAGACAAAAGCAAATAGATTCATACAGATAAGCTGTATACAGGATAAATTGGGAATAATTAGCAGAGGTAAAGAACTAGAACTAAGAGAGATTGTGAAAATAATATTTTAGTTGGGACTTGAAGGAAGCCAGGGAAAGCCAGGAGGTGGAGATAAGGAAGGAGAGCATTCCAGGCATGGGGGATAAGATATCAGATATGTCAGATCAGTTTACTTTGAAGGTTTTGAGCAGGGAGCAACATAATTGAATATGCTTCTGACCCTTCTTGGACCCTTATGCCATAATCCAAATGATCAGAAGAGAGTAAAATAAGCACACTTATCACAAAACCTACTTTCCTTAAACCTTCTTTCCATATCACTTTTTGATCTCATCTGTGCTATGTATAATCTGCCTCTCTGCAGCTCACCTTTCACGCTTTTACGCCCCACTAGCTTTCCCTTTCTTACCCAGTTACGTCTAGGGCACTGTACCCCCTAAGACTTTAGCCAATACAAGAAAAAAATTCCTAGATTTAGAGGATGCCCATCAATTGAGGAAAGGCTGAACAAGTTGTAGTATATGAATGTAATGGAATACTATTGTGCTATAAGAAATGATGAGCAAGTGGACTTGAGAAAAACCTGGAAAGACTTACATGAACTGATGCAGAGTGAAATGAGCAGAACCAGGAGAACATTGTTACACAGTAACAGCCACATTGTGGGATGACTGACTTTGCTAGTCTTGGCTCTTCTCAGCAATGCAACAATCTAAGACAACTCCAAAAGACTCACAATAGAAGTTGCTAGCCACACCCAGAAAAAGAAATATGGAGTCTGAATGCAGAGGGAAGCATACTATTTGCTCTCCTTTTCCTTTGTTGTCTTATTTTATTGCTTCATTCTTGTGGTTCCTCTCGTTAGTTCTAATTATTCTTTACATCATGACTAATGGGAAAATATGCTTAATATGAATGTATATTTAGAGCCTGTATCAGGTGGCATGCTGTTTTGCCAGGGAGAGAGGAGTGGGAGGGGGAGAAAATTTAAAACTTAAAATCTTATGAAAGTGATTGTTGAAAACTAAAAATAAATAAATTATCAAGGAAAAAAGAAGAAAAAAATTCCTAGCTCCTTTTGCTCAATGGAATGGGTTTTCCTTCTAGAATATAGATGTAGCAACAATCTATATTCTGTTTTAAAAAGTTTCAAAATAATGAAATAAATCAATAGAGAGTTATATACTCTAATGAATGGAAAGCAAAGAGATCTAGGTTCTAGCCAGGTTCAAATCCTAGCTAAATCATTTTATAGTTTGTGTGATCCTGGACAAGTCTTCCCCATCCCCCATCTCAGTTTTCTCATTTGTTAAAGTAAGGTTTTAGGCAAGTTTAATGTCCCTTTCCATTTTAAAAATCTATGATTAGAATTCTATTTTCAGTGTAGGTCTCTAGTTTTGTGGAATGAGATAGTCAAACTTTGAAAGAATAAAGATAAGGCAGTAGGGAACTTTCTTTTTTGGGGGGGGGCTTTCAAGTATGGGCTGTTGAATTAATCAATACCTCTAAGGTTAAAAATGAAATTTCTAAGCCTGAGTCTTTTGTTCATACCTTTGGAAAACCTTAAGAATTTCGCAGTGAAAGAAATGTCTACATAAGAAAATAAAATTTGAAGGTCAAAAGCAAAAGCGTTTTAGAAAGGCTGTGGAAGACTTGGCAAAATTGTAAAGGCTTCCTTTGATACTCAAAGCCCAAGAGAAGAGCAGAATATAATTCACTCATCAAAATACGACTGAGGCTGTTTGTAATCTTTTTTTTCCATGTCTCTCTGAGACATTTTTATTCCATCTCTAGCCATCTGTCATTCTCATTCTCTCTGTATCTATCTCTAACTTCCCATAATTTTTTCAACCTTTTTCTCTCTGTGTATTTGACTTGGTTTCTATATTTCCTGCCCTCCCTTCTCTCTCTCTCTCTCTCTCTCTCTCTCTCTCTCTCTCTCTCTCTCTCTCTCTCTCTCTCTCTCTCTCGCTCTCGCTCTCGCTCTTGCTCTGTGTCTCTCTCAGATCATTTTTGTTTTTCCATGTCTCTTTCTACCTCTCTTTCCACTTTTGTTTTTCTTTTTTCTGTGTCTCCTTCCTTTCCTTGTTTCTGCCTTAATTTGCTTTCTGTTTCTCTCCTTTAACTGGTTCTAATATAGAATTGAAATATGATTTTTATTTTTTTATTAACTAGAGTCCTATATTTTCTCTTTTTATAATTAAGCACAATGCCTTACACACAGCAGGTGTTTTAATAGATGCTCAAAGTTTTGGATTGGATGGTAATAAGGAAATGTGGGCATTTCCTATTTTTTCTTTTTAAAAGAATGAAGTTGCCTTTTACCTATGTGACCCTTACTTTTTTGTTATTTATTTTGTTGTTGTTGTTGTTGTTATTTACTGTAGCTAGGATATTTTCCTACTTTTGACTTAGGCATTAAAGGGTTAGGACAGCATCTCCCCAATTATTCTGGGGACACCTGGCCCTCCATCAAATGTGAATAATGTTTCTGTGAGAAATTTTCCATACTAGTGATATCTTCATACTAATATTTTAATTATATAGGTATCATAAATACATATTGCATGTGGCAGTTTTTCAATATGAAATTAATCTCAGTTCTCTCTATTTTGCTTTTAGATTTCTCAACCTTTCTTAATCTCAGATATTTTATAGCCCCCTCAGTCAGCATTTGTGAGTTCCATCACTCTATCTCAAGCTCCAGAGTGCTCCATTGGCCAAATTAATTTGCAAAATGATGAACCCAAGATGATAAGGATCTCACTGAGGCATGAGTTCTTATTGGTGATCCAGACAAGCAATCCAAGGCAAAAGCTAAAGAAGAGAAATCAGGTGGGCCTCTGAAAACTCACAATTGTCAATCATGGGAGTTACAAAACTGGAAAATCATGACCTGTCAGCAGTTTAGTGAAAATTTTGTTTTGCAGTTGGGAATGACCAACTCTGTGTTAACATCCTCTCATAGAGAACTTTCGTAGGGTGACAGATTTGGATCTAGAAGTTCCTAATAAGTGTCCAGATAAGTGTCTGACTCTAAGTCCAGCCCCTATCCATTCTGTCATGCTACCTTTTAAATTTGTTAAAGTATCTATATCATCTTTCTATTATTATTTCTACCTATATCTAAATACACACACACACACAACACACACACACACACACACACATATATATATATATATATATATATATATATATATATATATATATAGCCATTTAAGCTTAAAACTGCACTAAGATTTCTGGGATACCTTGTATATCTATGCATATGTATGTATATATTACCTTTCTACATAAGTCCTATAGATCATATGTATGTGTTCATTATTTATGCATATGTATCTTCAGATTGTGTGTGTGAGACTTGTATGGCTCATCCCTTGTGTCATTTTTATATAAGGTAAGGAAAAGAGAACATGTAATTGCCTTAATGTGGATTCTTATACCTTTAAGTGAAGGAAGTAGGCTCAATTTCACCAATGAATTAAGCAATGTGGAGATCTGCTCTAGTTCAACCAGTTAAACCAGTTGTAGAACAAATGGGTTACTGAATCACCTTTTCCAACACCATCTAATGGATAACTGTCAGCTGTTCTACAAAAAAGCCCTCCAGCTGGTGAAATAGATTCTGAGATTTGGCAATTTCCAATTCATTAGTCCTTCCTCTCTTCAATTACCTCACTTCAAGAATAAGATTCTTGGCGGGCAGTCAGTTCAATAGTTTGGCAAATATTGATCTAGCTACTATTCTTTTCCAAACCCTTTCCTAGGTACTCTGAGGAATGCAAAGATAGATAAGACAGCCTTTGCCCTCATAGAGGTTATAGTCTAGAAGAGGAGAGGGGGAATACACAATAGCCACAATATAAATCAGAGGTTTAAGTGAAGTACTAAGAGGCTGAAAATTCAGTTTGGCATTAGGCAACATGTAGTAGTAAAATAGAAGGGGAAAATACAAGAACTATATATTTTGACCTTTTTTGCAGGCTCTTGAACATCACAATAGCATTTGGATTTCATTGTGCAGGCAACAACAAAACTTTGAAGGCTTTTAAGCAGGTGAACAACATGATTAAAGTTCTGGAGTTATTGTATAGTTTGGAATAGAAGGAAGAGAGATAGGAGGCAGAGATACCAGTTAAGAGGATACTTAAAATAGCTGAGAGGCCATAAGACATCTGCAAGAAATGTTGCAGAGATATAACTGATAGAATTTTGCACTTAATTGGATATGGGATACAAAGAAAAAGGAAGGGTAAAAGATGACTAGAGGTTTAGTGCACAAGTGACTCAGAGAGTAATGGGGAGCCAGGAGGAGGAACTGATGTGGAGGATGGGGAGGAGAAATGAACTTAGTTTTGGTTATTATGAATCTGTGTTATGATTAGGACATCAAATCAGCTGATGCTTAATAGGGAATTGAAAATAAGAGACAGAAGCTCAGAAGAGTAAGCCATGAGAGTGGATGCGAGCCCCAAGTGAGGAAGTATAGATAGAAAAGAAGGTTAAGGACAGAATCTTGGGGAGCATGTACATTTGTGGGAAGAGGAACCAGGGAAGGAAGTTGCAAACTATTTCAAGATATAAACAAGGCATACAATATCTCACACATATAAAAAAGCATTAAGATTTCTAAAGCATTATACATATATATGTGTGTGTATGTGCATGTGTATATATGTATGTACATATATATATGTGTATATATATGTATGTATGGTACCATTGAATCCTTAAAACATTTTTCTGAGGTAGATGCTATCATTTATCCTCATTTTACAGTTAAGGAAACTGGGGCTCAGAAAGATTAAGCAACTTGCCTAGGATCCCTCATAAAAAAGTGTCTGAGGCAATATTTAAACCCTAACTTCCTGATTTAGAGTCCAGAGCTCCAGCCACTGTGTTTTCTTGGTTCAGGTTGCACATACTTGTGAATAATATAACTGGAAAAAGAAAGGAACAATGTAGTCCAGTTAAGTTCTACCTTAAAGGTGAGTAATTTGCTAATGTAAGTGAAATCTCGGCTTTGATTATGATAGTTATTTTCATATAACGTTGGCTGAAGCCAAATTCTGCCAGAAAATTTAAGCTGGAAATATAAATGTCCTTGCAAAACTCAAATATTTAATCCTTTATAAATTTATGAATTTAAGTGAAGGTTGAAGATCATTAATGAATGTGATACTTTTTCTTCTCTAGATATAAAGAGAAGTTGACTTTTAGGAACATAGATTTCCAGTTAATATTAAAAGCAAGTCATTGACCAGTATTTGGAATTTGTAATAGTTTCTCAAAGTATAAAGTGGCCTATCTTGAATAATTAGGTGGAAGAGAATCAAGAACTTATAGTGGTGTGGTATGGTGGAAAAAATTCTACCTTTGTAGACACAGGACCTAAATTCCAATCTTGTCTTTGTCACTACCTTTATAATGTTGGACCAGTCACTTCACCACTCTGGGCCTTGGTTTCCCTTTCTGTAAAAGGAGAGGGTTGAGTGAAATGACTTCTGAGATCCCTTGCAGCTCTAACCCTGTGAAAATTATTTTTGCTTTCTTCTGATCATGTCTCTGTATCTGAACAGGAACAATTTACAGTTTGATTAATTTTAATAGATTTAATTATCTGCTCTATTCTACATATGTGTGTGTATGTGTGTGTATGTGTGTATATATATGTATGTGTGTATATATATGTATATGTATATGTACACATTCATCTCAATCTAAATAGTCTCCCAAACTGGAGAAATGGATTAGCTTTCTTTTGGACAATCCCTCTTCCAAACCTGCCAGAGTACTTTCCTCTCAAAATTTAGGACTACTCAGTCTCAGATGTGCAGGTCAGAGAATTTGGCTTTGAGAAACTAAAGGGAAAAAAAAATCCTAAGTAAAGACATATCAAGAATATAGGCAACTCTGATCTTCAGATTCCTAGCTCAAGCACAAAAGGAACCCAGGTTATTTATACTGGATGCTTAGGACTGATTACAAAAAGAATTATCTGTCACTTTCCTCCGAAGTGGAAGGTAGTGGTTCTAGGCTGTTTCTTTAGCTTTGACAATATACCTTGTGTATGTTGAGAGAAGAGCTATGTTCTATCACCCTTATGTAAAGCCTACAAGAGAGTTTTCTTCCTTAGATTAATGACTGCTCAGTCTTAGACTTTTAAGTCAGAGAATTTAGCTGTAAGAAACTAAAGGAAAAAAACCCCTCAAATATTTCCCAACCAAAGACCTATGAAGAATTACTAAACCCTCATCCATTGTTTCTAACCACCATGACACACAACCAAAACAAATAATGACCAAATAATCCCTTTCATATTTTCAAAAATCAGCTAATTCAAAGAACACAGTGAGAAATGAGACTTAATAATCATACTTCAGGTTCTGCATGAGAACTTACCATACATATGTGGAAAGCATCTTGGTTCCTTAAGAAGAGAGAGCTTTTCACTCTCAAGTGACAGTTGTCGCTCAACCACAACCTTTCAAATAATGAGAGCTCAGCCTAAGTGGAAGCTCATCTGCCTCTTCCTGAGTCCTCTCCCTGGCCCTTGAATTAGAACTGTTTCCATGTGTTCCAAGTTGGTCAGATCTCAAATCGTGTTTTCTTCAGTGAGAAAAAGCAAATATGTAGTCAAACATTTACCAGTGAAATGAGATCATATGACTTCTTCCTGATTAAGTAACAATGCTTGCTGTTCTTTTGGGTTCTTCTCATTTTCCTGTTGGAAAAGCAGGAACTTCAACTGATTCTCCTCCTCCATCACATAGTCCAAAGTGAAGCTATGATTGAAACCTAAAGACTTCCTTTCTGTTAAAAGGGAATGAGCATAGATTTAGAACCTCAGTTCCAATCCTGATTCTGCCACTTACTGGTTATGGACAAATCACCTCATCTTTATGGGCCTCAGTTTCCTCATCTTTAAAATCAGAGTGTTAGACTAAATGATCTCTCTAGTCCTTTCCAATTCTAAATCTAGGACTGTATGAAAAGAAAGAGAATTACCAGTTTCACTGAGCTTGTGAGCATTGGGAGCCATCTTAGCATGGACAGATGGCTCAGATCAAAACTTGAGTCTTACTGTAAAAGTTGCTGAATAGACATATACTTGGAAACTGTCTCAGCCTACCTGGAAATGAAATGAGAAAATCCAGGCTAATTCTGTTTTTTTCCTCCAGGGTATTAAGAAATTGAACATAGGATCCATAGAGGTGCTTCTGTTTGTTTTTTTCTTCTGCAGATTCTCCATATGAAATACTAATTCAGATTCCATAGGAGTGGAGTATAAAGTCTTACTTCACTATGTGGCTCAGTGGATAGAGCACTGGGGCTCAAGTCTTGAGTTCAAATCCAGCCTCAGATATTTACTAGCTCTGTGACCCTGGGCAAATGACTTAACTTCAGTTTGCCTCTGTTTCATTATTTGTAAAATTGAGATAGTAATAGTACCTTCCTCCCGAGATTGTGGTAAGGAGATATTTGTAAAGAGCTTTGCAAATTTTAAAGTGAATGCTAGTTATTATTAAATGTTAGTTATTATAATCCCTTATTTATTAATGTAGTTATATATCTATATCTGTATGTATATACATATATTCTAGAACAAACAACATTAATTTATATACATTCCTCAGAATGAGGAAGTATAACACTTGTAGTTACAAAATACTAAGATGCAAAACCATATCCTCTTATAGAGATCAAGAAAAGGTCATAGAAATACAGACACAAGATATTATGGAAATCAAAGTAGAAATAAAAGGTTCGTTAGTCCTGCTATAATCCCTAAGCTTAGATTATTTCACATTGTCTTCCATTTTTCCATTTTTTGGGTTTGTTTTATTGTTTCTTGATTTCTTATAAAATCGTTATCTTCCATTTGCTCCATTCTAATTTTTAAAGAATTATTTTCTTCAGTGAGCTTTTGGACCTCCTTTTCCATTTGGTTTATTCTGCTTTTTAATTCATTCTTCTCCTCATTGGCTTTTTGGACATCTTTTCCATTTGGCCCAGTTTGTTTTTTAAGGTGTTATTTTCTTCAGTATTTTTGTGCCTCCTTTACCAAGCTGTTGACTTGTTTTTCATAATTTTCTTGCATCACTTTCATTTCTCTTCCCAGTTTTGCCTCTACCTCTCTTCCTTGATTTTAAAAATTCTTTTTGAGCTCTTCCATGGCCTGAGACCAATTCATATTTTTCTTGGAGGCTTTGGATATAGGAGCTTTGACTTTGTTGTCTTCTTCTGAGTGTGTGTTTTGATCTTCCTTGTCATAGTAATTTTCAATAGTCAAGAGTTTTTTCTGCTGTTTACTCATTTTCCCAGCCCATTCTTTGGCTTTTAAGTCTTTGTTAAAGTAAGGCTCTGCTTCCAGGGTGGAGGGTGCCCTTTCTCAAGCTTCAGGGGGTTTCTACAGCTATTTTCAGAGGTACTTCTATGGCCCTGTAAGTTTTCAGTTCTTCCAAGGTGGAAGGTGTTTATTACTCTCCTGGCCTGTACTCTGGTCTGTGAATGACCACAAGCACTCTTTTCTGCCCTGGAACTGCAACGAGGGTTCCACTTCTACTGCTGCTGCAAGCTCTGCTGTGCTAGAGCTTCTCCTCGCTCTGGGACTGCCACCCAGATCTGAGTATGGGCAAAGAGTCCTGCCTCACTGGTAGCAAAGAGACCCCTGTAATCTCCTTCTAAACAGTTGTCCAACCCCCTTGCCATCTGTGGGCTGAGAGCTCTGGAAGCAACCGCTGCTGCTGCTGATTTCTGCCACTCCAAAGGCCTGGTCCTGGTTTGCTGTGGCCAGATCTGTGCTGGGGTGGGCTGCACTGGAATGTACTTCTTTCTTACCCTGGTGAGATGGACCTTTCCTGTTGACCTTGTAAGTTGTCTTTGGCATCTATGGCCTGAGAGGTCTGGAAACCACCCCTGCCGCCACTGATTCAGTCACCTTGAGGCCTGCTCCAGCTTTGCTGAGGCCCAGTCTGTGCTGGCATGGCCTGCACTGGGCTGTGCTCCTCTTTCACCCTGGGGCAACAGATCTTTCCTGCCGACCTTCCAAGTTGTCTTGGTCTGAAAATTTGTTGCACTCTGTCTTTTTGTGGGTTCTGTTGCTCTAGAATTTGTTTAGAGTCATTTTTAAAGGGAATTGGAGGGATTTGGGAGAGAGCTCAGGTGAGTCCCTGTCTTTACTCCGCCATCTTGGCTTCACCTCCCTAAGCTTAGATTAAACTGAAAAAGAGGTGGAATGGAGGAGCAACTAAAATCCAAAGATGCAAAAGCTGAAGGACTTGAGGTCACTGAAAATCAAAGCAAATCCCCCAAATTAAACCTAGTAATAACATAGATGACAAAAACAGCACTGATATCTCAAATATTCTTTAAAAATAGATTGTTGTTGTTGAGTTATGTCTGACTCTTTTGTGACCCCATTTGGAAATTTCTTGGCAAAGATACTAGAGTGGTTTGCCATTTCCTTCTCCAGCTCATTTTACACATGAAAAAACTGAGGCAAGCAGGATTAAATGACTTTCCCAGGGTCACACAGGTAGGAAGTATCAGAGGCTAGATTTGAACTCAGGTCTTCTTGACTCCAGGCCTGGCACTCTATCCATTGTGCCACCTTGCTGCCCAATAAAACAGGTAGACATACTTATGTAACTATGTCTATGTTTTTTGGGCAGGGAAGGTTGGTCCCTCCATTATGCCATCAATTCTCTTTTACTTTTTGCCCTCTTAGATTGCCATTCTTCCTCCTCAAAGCATGCCAGTCTGAAGGCTAATTGTCAAGGAGATCTTGATGAAGACACTGAAAAATCAGTCTTTACTCAAGTCAATGAGCATTTACTAAGTACCTCCTATATTCCAGGCAGGGCAGCTAGCTGTTACAGTGGACAGAGCGCTGGACCTGGAGTCAGGAAGACCTGAGTTCAAATGTGACCTCAGGCAGTTACTAGCTATGTGACTTTAGGCACCAGCTTGCCTCAGTTTCTTCATCTGTAAAATGAACTGGAGAAGGAAATGGCAAGCCACTCCAGTGTCTTTGCTAAGAAAACCCCAAATGGGGTCATGAAGAGTCAAACAAGACTGAAATGACTGAACAACAACAAAATATCCCCAGGCACTGTGCTAAGTGCTGGGGATAAAAATACAAGCATAATGACCATCCCTTACTTCAAAAAGTTTGCATCCTAAAGGGAAAAACAACACACACACACACACACACACACACACACACACACACACACACACAAACTCACCATGAGAGAAAGGGGTCAAAGGAGAAGGCAGTTGAAACATGACGGCAAAATTTGGAGAGTGAAATGCCATGAATTGTCCCAGACCCATCGGTTAATCTAATATTGGCTTTAGCCTCACATGGCTGCTAGGCTTTCCTGGAAGAAATGAAATGCAACGTTTTCCCTGGAGATCAGGAGCTAACTCAGTAGGTCTGATTACAGGAGAACCAATTTGACGAGGAATAACAGGACCAGAAATGTCCAAAGTATAAAAGGAAAGCAGTTGCAGAAGTCTCTGAGAGCCATAAGCCCCAATAGAGGTGTGAGTGAATACTTCCATAGACCAAGGCCCAAGATTCTGTGGACTCTGCTGCTCCAGCTCTGACCTCTTGACTCTTGATTCTATCTTCACCCCATTCATGAATATGTCTCAGTCTGCTGTATTGACCAGTCCTGTTGTGACCCTAATCTACACCCAAGACCTTAGCTTTGGCTTTACCTCTGATTTTGTCTAATTCTGTTCTTTTCCCTATTTGATCATGACTTTAACTTAATGCTTGACTGTACCATGTATCTTATAGGCAAGCCTGCCAAACCAAGTCATCTTGGGCCTCCAGTGACTGGCCTGGTGCTATCCTGTCTACAGCTGGGCATTTTTTTTTCTAGTGGTAATTTGCATAATTCTGGGTGCTCTGGGCTGAAAAAAACAACTCAGATGTCCTATCTAGAAGGCACTGTACTGTAATGGAAAGACCATTATTTTTAGAGCTTTAAATTCTCCCTTTGATCCTTACTATTGGTGTGACCTTGTACAAATAACTGAGACTTTCTGGACTTCACTTTTCTCATCTGTAAAATGAAAGAGCTGGAATAGATGGCCCTGTGAGGTCCTTTTTAATAAAAGATATATGATCAACCATATCAATTCTCTCAGTTCATTGAGTTATAGCTACTTCTTGTAGCTCCTGAGGCTATGTTTTTACCCCTTTCTTGAGACCAGAGATTGGTTTTTGTTCATATGGATCTGTCCCCATTTCTAGGGACTGCACAATTGGCTGGTCTGTCTTCTTTCTTAGGCGTCCACAGCCGTCCTACAGTATTTGGAACCAGTTTTCAGTGTGCACTTGATAGCGCTCCTTGATGTGATAATTACTGAATTAAATTTTAATTCATTTCTCCTTGAAGGCAATAATAACATAGCTCGCATTTATGTATGGCTAGGTCTCAATTAGCGAAAAGTAGGAATCCTATGAAAAGGTCACATAAATTTGAATTTGCACTATTTGAAGTTATAATTATGTAAAATATGGTCATTGGTTCCAGCTCAAAGGAAATATGTAGTATGAATTCAAATAATGCAGGCACTTTACAAGATTTATTATTTGCATTAATTGGAGCCTAGCTGTAGTGTGTTAGAGTTACAGAATGCTTTTTTCTTTCTCTTTTAAAAAGTTTTATCTTTTAAAATGATGGACTTGAAAATGTGAATATTTCTATATACATGTATGCATTACATCACATGTATATAGTGAGCAACTAGGTACTGCAGTGGATGTAAAAAAACCTGAGTTCAAATCCTGCCTTCTATACTTCTTAGCTGGGTGACTTTGAGCAAGTCACTTAACCTCTCTGTACTTCAGTTTCCTTTTCTATAAAATGGAGATAATAATAGTACCTAACTCACAAGGATGTTGTGAGGACTAGATGAGTTAACATACATAAACCTTAACTGATATATTGATACTATAGTGATGATAATGATGATGATAATGATGTTCTATATACAAAGAACAGAGGTTTATATATAAATCATAAATCTCTATTATGCATGGATTTTTTAAAAAATAGACAATAAATTTAAAATGGCATCACTATGTCTATGTCTCCTTCTGAACTTTCTGCTGCTCTCATCTATATATGTGTGTGTGAATGTGTGTGTGTATAAAAAGAGTATCAATGAAACATCTTAAAACATACCTATATATGTTTATGTATATGTGCGTGTATGTGTATACATACACATATGTTTTAAGATGTTTCATTGATAGGTTTTTTTTTTGGTATCACTAACACTACTACTTCCTAACTCCTTCCAAATAAAAGCCCCCCATTGCAACAAATGAGTATAGTGAAGCAAAATAAATTCACATGTTGATTGTGGCTGAAAATAACATCTTCTGCATCTACAGTATGCTGCCTCTCTTTTCCATGAGGTAAGAAGAATGCTCCATCATCAGTCTTCTAGAGTTGTGACCATCACTGCACTGATCAAAATTTTTAAGCCTTTGAAAGTTGTCTTCTTTTACTTTATTATAATCATTATATAAATTATTCTTTTTGTTTTACTCCCTTTACTATGTATCATTTTATACAAGTCTTCCAGGCTTCTCTGAATCCATCCTTTTCATAATTTCTTATGGCATAATACTATTCCGCTGAATTTATCTATTGTAATTTGTGCAGACATTTCCTATTTAATAGGCACTCATTTTACTTATACTTCTTTGTTACAATAAAAATTGCTACTATAAATATATTTTTGTACATATAGGTCCTTATCCTCCATCTTTGTTTTCTTTAGGGGTATATGCCTGGTAGTTGTATTACTAGCTCAAAGGATATGCACAATTTGGTGACATTTTCTATATAGTTCCAAATTATTTCCAGAATAATTGAACTAATTCATAACTCAACCAACAGTACATCAGTATACCTATTCTCCTGTAGTCTCTCCAACAATTGTAATTTTCTTTTTTGTCCTCCTTGGAGATTGATAGATGTGGTATGTTTTAATTTACATTTCATATATTTACAATGATCTAGAGCATTTTATAGGGTTGTTGATAGCTTGGATTTCTTCTTTTGAGAACTACCTGAACATAGTCTTTGATCATTTGTCTATTGAGGAATAAGTATTTCACTTATGTATTTGTATCAGTTCTCTAAATATCTTAGATATTGATTAGAGAACCTTGCTGCAAAGATTTTTTTTCCCCAGGTCACTCTTTCCATTCTAATTCTAACTGCATTTATTTTGTTTGTGTTGAAAATTACAGTTTTTGGCATTTCCTGGTCAATCTTGAATTCTTGGAGCGTACAAGTATCTTTTTGAGAAGAGGACCTGTAGGAGAACAAGGTGGCTAGGAGTATGATGGATAGAGCCCTACACAAGGAAGATCTGGATCCAAATGCTGCCTCTAACACTCACTGGCTATGTGAACATGGGCAAGTGACTTAACCTTTCTCATAAGAACCCTGTGAGAGTTCTATGGATACCATTTGATATATATGTATGTGCTGGAGAAGGAAATGGCAAATCACTCTTTGCAGTAAATCTAGTATCTTTGCAAGAAAATCCCAAACAAGGTCACAAAGAGTCAGACATGACTGAAACAACTGAACAACAATAACAAAATGTGTGATGTATGTTAAGAAAATCAAGAAAACCAACTGACACTGAACCCCATTTGAAAGTATATAATGTTGCAATATTCCCCCCCCCTCCTTTTTTGTTTGTTAATGGCATTGAATTAGTGTTTCTATAACTTCAGACAAAATGAGTTAATAAAGGTTTTACAGGCTGCTTGTCCACAGTGAAATGAGCATGGTAATCACTGGCCAGAGAATCAGCCCAATAAAATAAAAGGATCAAAGCACACCACAGGGATCAGTTATCCAGACTGATCAATGTTGCAATGTGAGAGTAAGGAGGCCAGGGATCTCTCCTTGACTGCTACAGGAAGCCAGACATTAGACAGAATATCAATGCCCATCCACAAAGAAGAATCATGTTCCCATTCATTATAGATTCAAAATACGCCTACGTGTCATTGACAGCATCATTCACCTAAATGTAATAGAAGTCATATAGACTATTGCTCAACTATAAAAGTGGCTGAAATAGCTTTTTCTCTTCCTCCCTCTATTTGTTAATTTTTTCACCTATCACCCTTTCTTTCTTCATAAACCAAAAGTGTCTCTAGTATTAGGCACTGTAAAAAGTAGTTAAAGGTTGAAGATAGTCCCTATAATTAAACTACTGATATGGTGGCATAGCATAGATACAGGCTAGACTTATTCTGCACATACCACTTGTTAATAATAACAATTAATAATAATAAAATAGCTAACATTTGCATAGTACTTTAAAGTTTGAAAAGCAATGTACGTATGTTATTTCATTGTATCTTCACAACAATCCTGGGAGAAAGGTATTATTATCCCCATTTTATAGATGAGGAAATTGAGGCATGCACCCATTAAGTGATGTGCACAGACTCATATAGATAGTCAGTATCCATGGCTGGAGGCTTTGAACTCAGCTCATTTAACTCTAGGTTGCCAACAATAGTAAAAGAATATATACACAAAATAAAATAAATATAAATATAAAAAAAAACTAAACTAATTACACACACATTTCCACATAAGTTATTGTTGTGCAGTGATGTGGCCCTAAATTAAAGCTTGAGGATGTTACTGTCACGATTAAAAGAAAATACACTACATCAACTTTTTTTTTTTTGAGACTGCTTTCCCTATCTTGCTTAGGTTGAAAGAGTAGCAACCACTTAAGAGTTCAACCATACTGCGCACAATTTGGAATCTCTGGTCTACTCCATTTCCAACTTGAGCTCTTTAATCTCTGATTAGACAGTCTGCTGACCCTTCCCCCACCTTCTAGAGGCTCAGCATATTTCAGGGCTCTGACATATTCCATACTGGATTTAGTGCAGAAGACATCGGTTTTAGCCCTGTTGCATCTCTGAACATCTAAACTCAAATATTCCACCAGGCTCACTCCCTGGTTCCCATCCAGTAGTCCAGATTACAGGCATGTACCACTATCTTGCTACTAAAAAATATTAACCAATGTCCTAGGGTAGAAGTACTGTTATATTGCTGTTGTTCAGAAGGAATAAAGAATATTTATTGCAAAAGATATGTTAAATGCACAGGATTTAAAGTGGCAACCATTTGTAATTTTTAATCATTGCATTGCTAAGGCATATATGTTGCAAAATAAATAATAAATGTAAAAAATAATAAAAAGATTGAAAAAAATTACAGTTTTTGAATCATCTATAAGCTTTACCTAATTGTTGGCACTATAACGTGAGATCTTTGTGCAATGACCAGTGGATACATAGATGGAAAAATTAAATTGTATGAATCCTGACATTTTTGCTACAAATGAAACCAGAAGATAAAGAAAAACTTGTAGGTAAATGAAAAGATGAGGTCATTTACTTTGGAGAGACAAATAAAAGGACTTGGTTAAGTGGTTTTATCATGCATCCAAAGGCAGCATTTAAGCATCACACACACATGCGCACACACACACACACACACACACGCACCCCAACTGAAGAGTGCGGAAGCCAGTGCCAGCTCAGGTAAATGCAGAAGTAGTGGAGGCTGGAAAGAGGGCTGTGCTAATAATTAGTAATCATTGATTAATAATTGTGCCAGGCAAAATAGCCCAAATTTCATAAACCAGCTAGAAAACAGCGCTGGGAAGGGAGGGGAGCCAGTGTAAAGACTCACAAATGGACTTGAAGCCAGCCAACCCTCTGAACAATCCAGCACCAGCTCCAATAATTGGGTATTTGAAGCCTGCCCCTGGCCCTGGGCTGTCAGAAGGGGTAAGTCCCTGGGTAGTGAGAGAAGTCCAGTTGAGACTGTGTAAGACAGGGGTAATTCAGCATTTGGGTACCTGTGTGAGCAGGGCTGGCAGCCGCAGGTGATACAGTGCATAGAATGCCAGGCCTGGAGTCAGGAAGGCTTGTTTTTGTAAGTTCAAATCTGACCCTTGACACTTACTAGCTGTGTGACCCTGGGGGACAAGTCACTTAATCCTGTTTGCCTCAGTTCCTCATCCCTAAAATTAGCTGGAGAAGGAACTGGCAAACCACTCCAGTATCTTTGCCAAGAAAACTCCAAATGGGATCATGAAGAGTCAGACACGACTGAAAAATGACTGAACAAAATGGATTGAAGAGAGGTGAGACAAATGATAGGAAGAACAATTTTGAGGCTTTAGTCCTCGCAAGAGGTGATAATGGCCTAAACCAGAGTGGTAGCTGTATGAGTGCATGCTGGAATATCATAGAAATCATTGGTCAAATGTGGGCAATGAGAAAATCAAAAGGTAATTTCCATCATTGTGGTGCCGGTCAGACTCAGACTATCGTAATAGAATTGTAGTTGAATTTCTATTACTGTTAAACCATTATTCTCCACAAGATGGCGCTCTTTTCCAGGTAGCAAGACTCATTTACTATAGTGTATAGGCAGGATTATTAACTTTTTTTTTTCTGGTGTGTCATAGCTACTGTCAATGCATTCTGGTGAAGCCTATGGACCCCTTCTCAGAATAACGTTTTGTTGCCTGCCTTCACAATTAAAGGAAATGCTAAGTTTCATTTGGAAGTAAATGAAAATAAAAATTTTTCTCACCCAAGGTCATGCCCTCTCTCCCTCCTTCCCCCCACCCTTGGCTGAAATCTATCCATGGACCCCAGGTTAAGGACCTGTGTTCTAGAGGTACCAGAACTTACTGTTTGAAGTTACTGTAGTCAACAGACCTGCCCTAGCATCTTTAGATGATGATTCATTTTAGAAAACAAAAATGATCCCTGAGAGAAAATGTATGTGGTATGTCATATTGTTTGAGGGAATTACTGTATTAATGAAATATTGTGGAAGCAGTCATTCTCTGAGTAATGTTCATACTGGCCTTTCTGTACAAAGAACAAGGTTTTCTAATATGACCCCTTTTATGATTGCCTCTTCCTCTTTTCCTGGTTCTTAGTCCCTTCTATTTTCCTTTCTTCAACTTCTTCCGAAGTCTAAAGGAAGAATTGCCTTCTCCAAACCAAAGGTTTGTGAATTTAGAGCTGGAGGGGACCCCTTCCCCTCATCCTCTACTAGAATGAAAACCCCTTGAAGGCAGAGGTTGTTTCGCCTTAGTATGGTTAGCACCTAACACAGTGTCTTACATATGTACTCAGTAAACATTTAATAAATGTCGGATTTTTGGACAGGAGTCAGCAAACCACAAGCGCTGACTGTTTTTGTGCAGCCCATGAGCTAAGAATAGTTTTTACATTTTTATTATGAAAAGTCTAGCCATTAACAAATAGAATATTAATAATTTAAAAAATTAAATTAGCAAATAATACTAATAGCCATTAATAAATAGTTTCTATTTATTAATAAATGATTAAATAAGCAATTCTAACCATTTCATCATAAAAATGATTCTTAACTGGTGGGCTTTACAAAATGTGAAAATGATTCTTAGCTCATATGTGCACAAAAAAAGGTGGTGGTGGGGTGAAACTTCTCATTTTGTAGATGGAGAAAGTGAGGCTTGTGAGACTGCTGCTCTATCACATTTCTGTCCTTTCTTGGTTTTGGAGTGGGTGCTTTGGGACTGTCACTGTGGCTCTGGGTGAACTTCATTAGGATGTCCTTCATCCCCATATTCAGGGTCTGCCTATCACCTCCCCAGTTTCTGATCTTAAATTTAGGAGAAAAAATAGGCTTATTTTGTTTCTAAATAGTTATATTTATATCAGACCAGGGAAGTGACTGATGATGATGGCCATGTGCTCTCCAGTCTAGCCCTGCCTATTTTCTTATCCTATTTATACTATACCTGCTGAGTTCTGGCTCCTGTCCCTACACTGAGGTGGCAGAAGCACGGGCCATTCATAAGTTGGACAGTACAACTCAGTGTTTACTGTTGGTCTGACTTTCAGGCCAGCATGAATCCTCTCCCCCCAACCTGCAAGCCTCTCACACCCTTAGGGAATAAAACTTTATAAAGGAATTTTGCCACATGTCCACAACATTTTAAATAGATTTTGAATAGAACAGAACCAAGGAGGTTTTTTGTTTTTGTGTTTGTTTGTTTTTGCTAGGGAATGGGGTTAAGTGACTTGCCCAGGATCATACAGCTAGTAAGTGTTATAAGGCTGAGGCCAGATTTGAAATCAGGTCCTCCTAAATCCAGGGCCGGTGCTCTATCCACTGCACCACCTAGCTGCCCCTGGAACCAAGGAATTTTAAACAGGGTAGCTCAGCAGTTTCCTTCTCTTTCAATGCTAGGAGCGTTTCTTTTCATCTTTCAAAGAAGCTCTGATGTAGCCAAAAGATAGAAATTGAAAGGACGGTCAGGGAATGGCTTAATTGCCATTCAAAGCTTCCACTTAATTTATGGTATGGGTACAGTTCACATCTGTAACCCATCCCTGCATTTTAACCATGTTTCTAGCCTGTGCCTTTGACATTGCATGGATATCAATGGAGTACACAGTCTATCCATTTTTCCTCATTCTTCCTTTGTGACCATCTCTTTTTGTTTTTAGTCATACACATCTCTGATGATAGCCTTTTTAAACAAATCAATTATTTAACCTTTAGTCGTCCCTACACATAGGCCTTTAGGCTGTTCATGCTTACCATGGAGGCAGCTAAATGGCTGCAATAGAGTGCTGGTCCTGGAGGCAGGAAAACCCGAGTTCAAATGAGATCTCAGGCACAAGCTGTGTGACCCTGGGCAAGTCATTTAATTTTGATCTGCCTCAGTTTCCTTTACTGAGAATTAAAATGGGGATAATAATAACATCTATCTCCCAGGGTTGTTGTGAGGATCAAATGAGATAATATTTGTAAAGGGTTTAGCATGGTGCCTGGTACATAGTAGTCACTTAATAAATGCTTGTTTCTTTCCACCACTTCCTTATCTATTGCCTCTTTAGAAAAATGACCCTCAATTCTAATTCTTCAGAGACTCTGGTATTCTATAATTTACAGCCACACAAATCACCAGAAGAACAATGTTTCTGTTTTTGTAATTTAAGATGTGCCTTTATTTATGGAAGAAACTTGAGAGCTAAATGAAAATACTGTGTAAAGAACTAGAAACAAAGTAGATAGATGCATGTCAATTGAGAGAATAGCTAAACAAATTGTGGTTCGTGAATGTAATAAATTAATGGAGCTTTTATTAAGTGCTTGCAATATGCAAAGAACTGGGCTTATAAATAGAAAAATAAGACAGCCTCTGGTCTCAAGAAATTCATTTTCAAATGGGGGAGGCAACATATATAGAAGATTTCAGCTGCAGGTCAGGTGGAAAGCTTAGGGAAACAGGAAAAGAACCTGTATGTTCTAAAATGTTTATAGCAACTCTCTTTGTGATGGCAAAGAACTGGAAATTGAAGGGAAGCCCATCAATTGTAGAATGGCTGAACAAGTTGTGGTATATGATTGTGATGGAATACTACTGTGCTATAAGAAATGATGAGCTCAGTGATCTTAGAAAAATATGGAAAGACTTAAACAAAATAATGAAGAACAAAATGAACAGAAGAACCAGGAGAACAATGTATACAGTAACAACAATACTGTTTTAAGAACAACTTTGAGTAAATAAATCATTTTGACGATTATGAATACCTAAATAAACTATAAAGGACCTATGAAAAAAGATGCTATCTGCATCCAGAGAAAGAATTGATAAATAGAAGTATGTATAGAATAATTTTGGTAGCCATCTTTAGGGTAGGGTGGGGGAAGGGAAGAAAAAAAGAAATTTACATAACTTTATTATATATTTAAAAGGAATAGCAAGTTGTACATAATAGATTTGCAGTTTCATGTGCAATCATCTTTTTTCAACTATATGATGTTATGGAAATGCTTGTTTTATCCCATAAATTAAAAGTAAAATAAATTGAAAAGAAAAAAAAGAAATGCAGGGGCCCTTGTCTATTCCCCTCCCTCACTATGATGAGACCCTGCTCATCACAGGCACAAAAATGTAAGATAAAAATGAAATATGCAGTATAAAACCACAATAATTATGAATTATCTGCACAACAAAGGTATTGTTACCTTACACATATGGGATATATTGCATGAGATATAAGAATATTTGAATACATATAAATTAGCCAGCCAGTTGTCCAGGAATAGATAGGACGGTTCCGAATTCTGGTAGCCCCAGATCCAGTCTAGAGAAGTCTTGGAAAATGTTCCATATTCACCTAGTGTTCTGCTAGCCTTACATTTTTATCAAACTGTTTAAGTGCTTAGTGCTCAAGCTCACGTCACTTGTTAACTGTCATGAGCCACCTGAAAGTACAAAGCATGCTGTTGACTGAATACACTGTCACGGACATAAATTTAATAACGACATAAATGTACATTTACACATGCAACAACAATGCATAGATAAGAACTTTATGCATTATTACGGTATATAATACTTTATAAGAGAAAGATAGTAAGAAATATAATTTAATATAATTATCAAAATAATACCTTGTTAAAAAAGTGCAGTGTGATCACCAGTGCTATGTTAGCAGTATGTCAAAGTTTTCAACTGTGAATAAAATTGACAGCAATATGATCTGAAGTAAGTAAAAAACAATGTTGCTAAAATTAAGGATTTTTTTTTAATACCTCACATACATTTAAGGTTTACAACAGTGGAGATAAAGCACCCAGAATGCAATTTCATATACATTTTATATAATTTTATGAGAATATATACTTTAAAATATATTATAGTTTTAGAATATTAATATTTAAATAATGATATTTGTAGTAGCATACCTTCTATTTCTAAGACATTAGCTGTTTTTGATATCCTGTATTTGCTTCTTGGACTTTCTAATATACCCCACATTGGCTGCTTAAGCATTTTGGATGCTTTAGCTAAATTTTTCATTCAATTCAAAAAATCCATAATTTCTTCAAAATTTTTAAAATATGTATTATGACTGTAGCTATAATAAACTTAAATTGAAAATTTTCTCCCATCTAAAAAGAGGCATTTTATTATTGCCATCAGAGTGTGCACGTGCTCTAGTTCATCATATTATATTTTTTGTTACATAACATTATGTTAGAGGATGGATGGTTAGTGTGCAGACCAGAATATTTTAATTTTGTACTTTTTGTGATTATGTGTTTAATTTAGCATAAATAATACTGAAATATCCAAGATGTAATGTAAATTTTTAATAGGAAATTTTTGCTGCAAATTTGTATCAAAGAATTTAAATGTAAATTCTACTTGATTTCATTCTTTTAAATTAAAATTTTGATATATTTTACATATTTCATTTAAGTGATTATTACATTATATCTGAGATTTCAAAAAACAGGGCACTATAAAATGTAAAGGCAGTATCAATATTCTATCTCTATTTGTACTGCCAAAATGAAAAAAAAATTTAATTAACAAAGTAAAATTTAAAGACAACAAAAATTATCTATAAAACAATCTCTTTCATGAAAACTAATATCATTATTAGAGCCTTCTATAAAAGGCCTTCTTTACACAAAACATGCTGAAAAAGAGTTTTAATCTATGATAAGTTTTTATTCATTGTAGTTTATTCTTTGACTTACACTGTTACCAAAAGAGCAAGATATTAAGTTTTTCTTGTAAGATATATTATTGAGGAGAAACAGGGGTCTGTTTGATGTATTCTAGTCTTCCAGGTATCAGGTGTTAATGGTGTTGAAAACATTTTCTGAAAACGAAGTTGTGGATATTTGTGGCATGTTGAGGGATTGTTGTCAGCTTAAGAGTGAGATGAGTTATCAAACTGCTTTCCCGGAATATCTGAAGAATACTGTTGCAAACAGCCAAGAAGGTGAGGTTTCCTTCCTTAAATCTTAGTGGTTGCCCATTACGCACAGAACTATAAGGAGTGGTCCATGCACTAAAATAGCAATCCAAAATCATTTCAGTTACATATAGTTCAGTGTTTTAAATTATAGTACTTCAAATGAAAAGGTAAATATTGTAAGTTAATTATTCTAATAAATCGATATAATCCACATGGATCCATTAATTTCGTAATGCATTTTCATCAAATTATTTATATAGACAGGAACCCCCCCACCTCTAAAATGTATTTCTCCAGGTATGCCCTGCATACCCTAGAGATGGCCCTGTTTCCCAGGTTTGTGGCTGTGGCGAGAGGTTTCAAAGCACTGTTATTCTAAATTCTGTTGGCTTTAGAGTCTTGAGCAATCTCTTTATCCTTGGAGGAGGAATGATGGTCAGGTGGTGGTGGAGGTAATTTAACTTGTCTGACATAGGCTGCCTTTTGTCTCTCAGGGTGCCCTTCTGCTTCACCTAGGCTGGTTTGCTTGTTTTTATGGGTGGCAATCAGTCAGTCTGTCAATAAACATTTATTAAGTGCCTGCTATGTGCCAGGCACTGGGCAGAGTGCTATGTATGTACAAAGAAAAGTAAAAGACAGTTCTTGCTCTCAGGAAGCTCACAATCTAATGGGAGGGATAACATGCAAACAGTCGCGTTGAAAAATAAATTGAGAGCTTCTTACAGGATAAATTGAAAGTAATGAACAGAGGGAAAGAGCTAGAATTAAAAGGAATTGGGATCATTGTCCTAGTACAAGGTGATATTGAAAATTGAAGGAAGCCAGGAAAGCCAGGAAATAGAAATGAGAAAGGTTATTCCAGGAATGGAGACTAGCCATTGAAAATGGCCAGAAACAGAAGATGGAATATTTCATTTGAGGAACACTAAAGAGTGCAGCGTCGCTGAATCACATAGTACTTGGGTGGCGGTGAAGGGGAGGAAGAAGGTGTATGAAGACTAGAAAGGTAGGAAGGGGCCGAATTATGATGGACTTTAAAAAGCAGGAGATTTTACTTTTGATCCTGGAGGTAACAGGGCAGATGCGTGTGTTAGGAAGATCACTTTGACAGCTGAGCGGAGAATTGATGGGAGTGGGGAGAGACCTAATACAGGAAGACCAACCAAAAGGTTATTGCAGTAATGCAGATGTGAGGTGATGAGAGCCTGCATCAGGGTAGGGGTGGTGTGAAAGGAGAGAAAGAGGCTTAAATAAAAGGGGCTGAGAGGCTAGAAATGACCGGTCTTGGCAATTGATTGGTGATGAGAGAATGAGAGAGAAAGTAGTTAAGGATGACACCCAAGTTGTGAGCCTGAGTGACTGGAAGGATGATGGTACCCTCCACAGCAACAGAGAAGTTAAACAGAGGGGATGATTTAGAGAAAATATGAGTTCTGTTTTGAAAATGTTGAGTTTAAGATGTCTATGAAACAGCTAGTTCAAAATATCCTATAGACAGTTGGAGATGTGAGACTGGAGGTCAAAAGAGAGGTTAGATAATAATTAAATCCATAGGGACTGATGAGATCACCATGTGAAATAATATGGAGGGAGATTAGAAGAAGGCCCAGGACAAAGCCTTGGAGGATACACACAGTTAATGGGTATGACCTAGATGAAAATGAAGCAAAGGAGACTTAGAAGAAATAGTCAGAGAGGTAGGAAAGCCATGAATGAGCAATAGCAGGAAAATACAGAGAGTATATCAAGGAGAAGACGGTGATCAGCAGTGTCAAAAACTGTAGACAGGTCAAGAAGGATGATTGAGAATAGGTCATTACACTTGTCAATTACAAGGTCATTGGTAACTTCGGGGAGGTGAGTTTCAGTTGAATGATTACTTCAGAATCCAGCCTGCAGAGAGTTGAAGAGTGAAAGGAAAGGGAGCAGCGGGCACCTAATACACAAGTTTCCCTTGTTGTTGTTGTTCAGCTGTTTCAGTCGTGTCCAATTCTTCCTGACCCCATTTGGGATTTTCTTGGCAAAGATACTAGAGTGGTTTGCCATCTCCTTCTCTAGTTCATTTTACAGAGGAGTTACTGAGGTCATCACTTGTCCAGGGTCACTCAGCTAGTAAATGTCTGAGGCTGGATTTGAACTCATGAAGATCAATGAGTCTTGCTGATTCCAAGCCCGATGCCCTAGAAATAGGGGATGATAGCCAGCAGGGATGAATGGATCAAGTGAGGGTTTCAGGGTAATGGGGGAGACATGAACACATTTGTAGGAAGTAGAGAAGCAGCAAGCTGATAGGGAAAGACTGAAGATAAATGAGAATGAGGACGATAAAGGGGAAAATCTATTGGAGAAGACAGGATGGAATGAAATCACCTATACAGGTAGAGATGTGTGCTTGGTAAGGAAAAGGTCCACCTCTTCATGGGAAATAGGAGTGAATGAGGAGAAAGTGGCAAAAGGCATCTGGGTGATGGGAGATGAGGAGGAGAGAAAAGGGAGCTGTCACTTTAAATAGCCTCATTTTTTTTTCAGAATCTCCCTTCCCCCTCCAGTCGTAATTATGAAAACAAAGAAGCAAAACTTCCAACCAGTTTACTCCATTATATGTGTATGTATATATATCTGTATACATATGTATGTATATATAGCTTTTATATTTCAGATGATTAACCATTTGAGATCTATTTATTATGGTATATGGTAGCTGGTGTAAGATGTTGCTCTTAACCTATTTTTTAAAACCAAACTGCTTTCTAGTTTTTCCAGCAGTTCTTATCAAATGGGAAATTCTTCCCTAAGTAGTTTTTATTTTCAATTTTATTGAATATTTCATGGTCCAACCATAAGCATGAATATGCCTTCAATTATTCAACTTATTCTTTATTTTTGGAAGGATATTTAGCAATTTTAGTTACATAAATCTTGAGTATGTATTAGTAGATTGACTCCCAGATATTTTATATATTTTGCAGTTATTTTGAGTGGAATTTTCCCTTTTAATATTTCCTCTTTTCTTTTGTCATTGCTATTTAGAAATATTGATGATGTTGTGGATTTATTTTATACCATGAATACAATGAAATATAATATTTATTAAATCATAGTGTTAGTTATTAATAATTAACATCTATTATCATTTATTAGATTGCTTGGCTAAGGATAATAATAAAAACAAATAGCTTAAGTGGTGTCTTTGATGACTCTTTAGGATTTTCTAAGTAAGCATCATATTTTACAAATAAGTAAAGTTTTATGTCCTCTTTGCCTACATATATATGCATATATATATACACATATATATCTTTAATTTGTGTATTGTTTTAGAATAATAATAATAATCTTGGTATTCCTAAAGCTATAATAATAAGATGGAAAAGAGGACTTCTTTCTTAACCTCTAGGAAAGTATAATAGGAATAGTGGGATGTGATCATTGTTCAGCTGTAGTGTTTTTCCATCACAAACAATGCTAGTTTTTGGCTTTATAGATGTACTTCTGATCATATTAATAGCATATATGCTGCCAACACAAGCACTCTTAATCATATTAATAAAAAAATCTTTCTGTAACTATCTTTTATTATTAAAAAGATTTTTAGCATAGATGAGTATTAGACTTTAACACTTTTTCTGCATTTCTTGATATCTGGATTTAGTTGTTCTTTTAAAAATATTAATTGTGCCAAAAAATTTCTAATGTTGAACCATTCTTGTGTCTCTGGTATAAATCTAACTTGTCCACAGTGAATACATATTTTAGTAAATTGATATAGATTTTTTTTGCTAGTATAATGACATAAAACTCCAGGTAGGTAGACCCAGAAGGGCTAGGAGTCAGCCTTCTCTATCTTTCTATAAGAGGCCCTTAGCTCTGGGTTCAGTCCAGAGGGATCTTGGCCCTGTACAGAGAGGGAACAGACTTTTTCTCACACTATCTAGCTCTTTATATCTCTACCATAGAGTTCTAGGTTAGGAATGCCTCAAAGCTTAGGTTTATGGAAATTGAGGGGATGCCCATCAATTGGGGAATGGCTAAACAAGTTGTAGTCTATGATCCTGATGGAATAGTACTATACTCTAAGAAATGATGAGTAGGATTATTTGAGAAAAACATGGAAAAACTTGCATGAAATAGTGGAGTGAAATGAGCAGAACAAAGAACATTGTCTACAGTAACAGCAATGTTGTTCTAAGAATAACTGTGAATGACTAAGCTATCCTGAGTATCATAAATATTCAAATCAACTACAAATGACCTATGAAGGAAGATGTTACCCACCTCGAGAGAAAGAACTGATAAATAGAAACATGCAGAATATGGGTTTACATAAACATATATATATATATATATATATATGTTTGTATATGTATATATATTTGCATACATACATATTTGTGTCAAATGGCAGCCTTCACTAGTGTGGGGTGGGGAAGGCGGGTGGGAGACTAGAACTTAAAATGTAATAAAAATAATAAATAAAATTAGATTTTAAAAAACTTAGTTAATGTCCATGATCTTTCCAAAAGTGGTGAATAGAAAAGTATTCTATATATGATGTAAATCAGATATAGGACTCACTTATTTCCTCCACATTAAAGACATGCTTAACATAAGAGGCTCACAAATTTGCTTTATCAAAGACTTAAACAAAAAACAATAATGTAAAACTATCATTATATTCTGCCAGGAGATTGAGACTTAAAATATCAAAACTTGGACCATTTTTCAGAACAGCTAAATTGGCATTTAGCCTTCACCTTAGCTTTTCACTGTTCAAAAAATTCCTTCTATGTCTTTTTTGGCAGGTTAATCCAAGTGTTGGGCATATACTTTGTTGGTGTTCATCTTCTTTGAGAAGGTGTCATTGCAGAGTGCAACTCCTTGCTACCAGTCAGCTCCAAAGAGGGACTCAGGATCTCCTGACATCTTGAACTCATGAGACTGCCTCCAAGGCTGAACACATCAATCTTAGGATTGCTGTTCAGTCACCTACTATCAGGGGAAAAAATGAAACATTAGAGTACCACACTCTCAGGTGCAGGCTTCTCTAGGCAGGACATGTGCCTACTGCTAGGAGAGTCTTTTTAACTTATGAAACAACCCTCCTATCTCACAGCGTAGAGGAGAAGACCAAGATAGCACCCAGGAGTTCCTACTTCAGTCCATAGCAACAATTCCTTTATGTTGTTGAAATGTCCACGGTACAGACACAGAACTCCATGAAGTAAGCCCTAGTGAGAACATACTTTGGGGCTTGCTATCTATCTTCCAATGCATTATAATGAAATTTTCTTTTATGGTGTTGTAGAACAGGACTGATTCAGGCTGGTTTAGCATTTAAGCTTTGAAATGGAATGAAATGAAACACTCGTAGACCACCTTAAGTTAAAGGAGATTTACTTAGTCAATAGGGAAAATATATTTGGCAAGGATCCAACATTAGCCAGGTTAGTATGCCCATCAAGTTTGAGAGAGAGCCACTCTAGTTTCCTCAGAGTCTGGTTTTTGCATTTAGATCAGCAATGTCCCGAGTCTTAGTCCACTGAGCCAATAAAATCTGCAGATGCTTTTGATATTTCTCAACCAAAAAGTAACCTATACCTAACTCCAAAAGGGATAGAAAGGATCCTACTACACCTCACCCCTTGGTGTGAAGTTTCTAAAGATCTTTTAGAACAGAAGTGTGAAACACACACAATGACTTCAACACTCCTCAATGCACCTGAACCAGATGAAAATGTAATTGGGAAATATTTAACAACAACAACAAAAATAATAGGACAAAAATAACAATAATACATGATTTTCTATGTGACTCATCCTTATGTATGGTTAGGTGTCCCTGTTTCTATTTGAGTTTGATACCACTGCTCTTGATGATCTTTGACTACTTAAATGATTTTAAAGTAATTCTGTGAGTTTTATCTATCATCAGTGAGGTTCTATGAGCAACCTATGGATTAGACAGACAGACAGACAGACAGAGAGAAAGAGAGAGAGAGAGAGAGAGAGAGAGAGAGAGAGAGAGAGAGAGAGAGATGTTGAAGTGAAATTTCTTCCTTATCAGAATTGTCTTAAGTTTTAAATTATAAAGAAACGTTATAGAGAGAATTCTATGAGGAGTCAATGAAGAGTTGCCAAGTACAGCGCATTTTAGAAAGACTGTTTCCTATTGCTACTGAAAGGAATACAAAGAAAAGGAAAAAATGTTATTTTCTGAGATGCTGAATTTCATTCTGATCTTCAGGAGAAATATGAAGAATATTCTTAAGAGATTTTAATCAGTATCTGGAATGAGATGAATGATTTGGTACTATGTTTCTAGACAAATAAAAAGGAATTATCTTATATTTAGAGTTTGAGTTGACTCTTGTTGTGAGCTTCTGAATAGGAAAAGTATATGAATAGCAAATATGTATTTATGTGTGTTACTGATTTCATTTCTTAATAAATTATATATATATATGGTAATTTTAACATTTAATTGTAGAAAATTAATGCATTTGCTATATTAAAAATGAGAGTAATTTCTATTAGTAAAGAGGATTTCTGTAGATGCTACTTGGCTAAATAATATTTAATGAACTAAAAGTGGGAGCAAGAGCTAATTAATAATGAAAATGATAATAAGTTTATTAATTTGTTTTTTAAAATAAATTTATTTATTTTCAGTTTTCAACATTCACTTCCACAAGTTTTTGAGTTCCAAATTTTCCCCCCTCCCCCACCCCAAGATGTCATGTATTCTGAATATCCCTCCCCCTAGTCTGTCCTCTCTTCTATCTCTCTCCCCTTCTCTTATCCCCTTCCCCTTCTATTTTCCTGTAGGGCAGGATAGACTTCTGTACCCCATTTCCTATATTTCTTATTTCCCAGTAGCATGTGAAAACATTTTTTTTAAACATGTTTTTAAAACTTTAGGTTTCAAATTTTCTCTCTTCCTCCCTCCCCACCCACCCTCATTGAAAAGGCAAGCAACTCAGTATAGGTTGTATATGTGCAGTTATGCAAAACACTTTCATAGTAGACATGTTGTGAAAAACTAACTCTATTTCCCTTAATCCTATGCTACCCTCCCACTTATTCTATTCTTTCTTTTGACCCTGTCCCTCCTCAGAAGTATTTACTTCTGATTACCCCTTTCCCAATCTGCCCTCCTCTCTATCACCCCCTGCTCTCTTGTCCCCTTCTCCCCCTATTTTCCTGTAGGGTAAGACAGATTTCCATACCCAATTGAATGTGTATGTTATTCCCTCCTTAAGCCAAATCCTATGAGAATAAGATTCACTCATTCCCTCTCACCTTCCCCTGTTTCCCCTCCACTGTAAGAGACTTTTCTTTTCTGTTTTTTTTTGTGAGATAATTTACCCCATTCTACCTCTCCCTTTCTTCTTCTCTGAGTATAATCCTCTCTCATCCCTTAATTTTATTCTCCAGATATGACCCCTTAATCTTCAACTCACCCTGTGCCCTCTATCTATCTATCTATCTATCATCATACATACATAAATTTTTCCTCCAACTACCCTAATACTGACAAAGGTCTCATGAGTTATAAATATCATCTTTCTATGCAGGAATGTAAACAGTTCAATATTAATAAGTCTCTTATGATTTCTCTTTCCTGTTTAACTCTTCAGGTTCCACTTGAGTCCTGTATTTGAAAGTCAAATTTTCTATTCAGCTCTGGTCTTTTCATCAAGAATGCTTGAAAGTCCTCTATTTCACTGAATGACCATTTTTTCCCCTGAAGGATTATACTCAGTTTTGCTGGGTAGGTGATTCTTGGTTGTAATCCTATCTCCTTTGCCCTCCGGAATATTATATTCCATGCCCTGGTCCTTTAATGTAGAAGCTGCTAAATCTTGTGTTATCCTGATTGTGTTTCCACAGTACTTGAATTGTTTCCTTCTGGAAGCTTGTAATATTTTCTCCTTGACCTGGGAACTCTGGAACTTGGCTACAATATTCCTAGGAGTTTTCCTTTGGGGATGTCTTTCAGGAGGAGATCTGTGGATTCTTTCAATTTCTATTTTTCCCTCTGGTTCTAATATATCAGGACAGTTTTCCTTGATAATTTCTTGAAAGATGATGTCTAGGCTCTTTTTTTGATCATGGCTTTCAGATAGTCCAATAATTTTTAAATTCTCTCTCCTGGATCTATTTTCCAGGTCAGTTGTTTTTCCAATGAGATATTTCACATTGTTTTCTAATTTTTCATTCTTTTGGATTTGTTCTACTGTGTCTTGATTTCTCATAAAGTCACTATCTTCCAATTGCTGTATTCTAATTTTTAAGGAAGTATTTTCTTCAGTAATCTTTTGGACTTCCTTTTCCATTTGGCCAATTTTTCTTTTTAGGGCATTTTCTCCTCATTGGCTTTTTGGACCTCTTTTGCCATTTGGGTTAGGCTATTTTTTAAGGTGTTATTTTCTTCAGTATTTTTTTGGGTCTCCTTTAGCAAGCTGTTGACTTGTTTTTCATGATTTTCTTGCATCACTCTCAGTTTTTCCTCTACTTCCCTTACTTGCTTCTCAAATCCCTTTTGAGCTCTTCCAAGGCCTGGGACTGATTCATATTTTTCTTGGAGGCTTTGGATGTAGGAGCTTTGACTTTGTTGTCTTCTTCTGGTTGTATTTTTGATCTTCTTTTTCACCAAAGTAAGATAATATAGCCTGACTCTTTTTGCGCTGCTTGCTCATGATTCCGGCCAATTACTTGAGTTTTAAACTCTTTGTTAAGGTACAAATCTGCTTCCATCATGGAGAATGTAGTGTCCCAAGCTTCGGGGGGTTTGTACAGCTGTTTTCAGAGATACTTGTAGGGACCTGTAAATTTTCAGTTCTTCCAAGGTGGTATGATAAGGAGTGAGGTGTTTATTCCTTTCCTGGCCTGTGACTACAAGTACTCCTTTTTGTCCTATAACTGTGAGGAGGGGTTTTTCTCTTCACAGCCACTACAAGCTCCACCAAGCCAGTGCTCCTCCTCACCCCAACACAGCCCCCCAGAACTGTGGCCCAGATCTAAACACAGGCAAAGCAAGAGATTCCTGCCTCAGCACTGGCAAAGAAATCCCTGTGATCCCTCTCTGATCAGCCACTGGATTCCCCCTCAGTCTGTGGGCTGGAAGCTTGGGAAGCAGCTCCCCCCCCCACCCGGCCTATGCTCTTGGGGAATGGAGCTGAAACCCCACCTTCCTTTCTCAGCACGGACAGAAACAGACTTTTCCCACTGACCCTCTAAGTTGTCTTTGGCATTGGTGGATTGTGGAGTTTGGAAACCTCCACAGCTGCCCAACATTCAGTCCTCTGAGGCCTGCTCCAGGCTCACTGCAGCCTGCGTGCCGCGCTGCATTGCACTCCCAGCCCGGCGTGATACACCTTTCTGATCAATCATCCAGGTTGTCTTGGGCTGGAAATTTGATTCACTCTTTTTGTGGGTTCTGCTGCTTCAGAATTTGTTTAGAGCCATTTTTTATGAGTATTTGGAGGAGTTTAAGTTTATTAATTTGGAAGAAACTATTTAACCATATCTCTAGATTGTGTTAGAGATAAGGATGGTAAAATTAAACACATTTCAATGAGTTAAGTTGACAGGCTGAGAAGAGAATTATAAGTGAGAATGTATTTAATAACCTGTTATATTGTTATATGTTAACGTTGGATCATATCTTACTAGAGTGTTCCTATCAAGGTTGGATCACTTTAAGCAGCTAAAATGCCCTAAGTTTACCCAGATAAATGCAATGTTTTAATTATGAAGCTGAGTAGGAAACTAGAAAACACGTACATGCTTTAAGTAGAATATATATTCTAATGTATAATTAGTTGACTTCAATTTTTTTTTATAGTGCTCTAAATACAACAAAAGCTATGTGGTGCAGTGGGTAGAGTGCCAGGCCTGGAGTCAGGAAGACTCAACTTGCTGAATTCAAGTCTGGCTCAGACACTTCCTCACTGTGTAACTCTGGACAAGGCACATAACCCTGTTTGCCTCAGTTCCTCATCTATAAAATGAGCTGGAGAAAAAAAATGGCAAACCACTCCAATATCTTTGCCAAGGAAACACCAAATGAGTTCATAAAGAGTTGGACATGACTGAACAACAAAACGAAGGATTTATTTTTAGCTAATGGATAGAAATATTATTATTAGAAAACATGTAATTGAAATAGAAATTACTTATACACTGACATTGAACCAAGTGTCGTTATTGAGTTCCTATTGATGTGAGATCATACCTATGCTGTCAAACCTCCCGATTATTTGCTCCTAATTGTTTTATATTGCTCAAAATAGAATAATAGCTCTAAGTAATGGGGTGAAATATTATTGTTGGAAATAAGTAAAATACAACTATATACTGATATTTCACCAAGTACCTTGCTAGAGACTTACTGTAGTGTGGGATTCATGCAAATCCCAGGAAACAGTGGCAAAAGCCGTGATCACTATAAGGCATGTGGATAAATCCAGCTCTTTTACTTCATTTTGCTTAGTTTTTCACTAGAAATCAAGAGGCATCTTTTTGTAGCTAAAGAAGTCAAATATTTTTTGCTGGTAATTTAGTCACTTAAGAATTTCTATTGATAAGGGATTGATGTAAATTTCTAGAATGCCAAAATCTGACTTGGAGAAACCCACTATAGTTATCAGGAAGCTCCATAGCTGCCTAGTAATCAATCATGTCCATAACTTAAGCAATTAGTCAAGAGTGGGGTAAATTTGTTCTTACTCATTTTCTACTTTCCAGGTAATAAGAAGAATCTATTTTTACATGAAGAGGTGAAATATTATTGCTAGGGAATAAGATGCTGAAGTCCAATGTAGATATGCATTTACCTTACAGCAAATGTCACTAGAAAATTTTTAATGATGTTGGACTTATAAAATAGTATATTGGAAGTACAACTGGAGAAACAATATATTACCATTAGGTAACTAGATAGCTAACTAGACATCATGTACACTTCAGTAGAACAAATTGTAAAAACTCAAACTAATTTCTTTTCCATATCTCTAAATCAGGGATTTTTATACTGGGATCTGTGAATTTGTTTAAATAATATTTTATAATTGCCATTCAATAGAATTGATTTCTTTTGCATACTATGTGTTTTATTTTATACAATTTAAAATATGTTGTCTCCCCAATTAGAATGTATGCTCCTTGAGGACAAGGACCATATGTTTGTCTTTCTTTGTTTTCCTAGGCACAATTCTTGGCATACAGTAAGTGCTTAATAAATACTTGTTTGCTGTATCAGTCTACAATAAATAGTAAATGTAGCGGCTTGATTTATCATTAACCTCACTCATTTAAGTAGATGTTCATACCTCAGAAGCATTTCAAACCATGAGAGGAGCGACAGTAGATAATGAAAACACCATCCAGGAAGCAGTAGCTGAGGTTTGGTTTGAACCTGTGTCCTCTGAATCCAAAGCCAATGTTGTTCACACTGCACTATGTTTTCCCTCAAGTATTTCTTGTGATATGGTTCCACAAACCCACCAAAATATTCTAATTACCTTCCTTTGGATGTATTCTAACCTGCCAATATACATTTTAAAATTTGAATCTTTTCAGAATCTTACTCATTTTTAATTGTTGGTTTTTGAACTCCCTCTAGAGATATAGATCACACTTTGTCTCATTTAAATCAAAGAATTGCCTGAGAGCTTGCAAAAAGGTTAAGCAACTTGCTTATGGTCACAAAAGTAGCAAATTTTGGAGGTGGGATTTGAACCCAGATCTTCCTGACACCAGGCCAATTAATTCATTATGCCAGACTCCCTCTCATAAGTTGTCATATGCTAGGTTACCTTTCATAATTTATCATATGCTAGACCTTCATAAATTATCTCCCTTGACCCACATAATAATCCCGTGAAATAAGTACCATAAGTATTTACTATTTTACAAATCAAGAAAGTGAGGTTTAGGAAGTTAAATTATCTATTCATGGTTGCACAGTTTAATTTGAATTATTAATATTTTCTCCATGACTTTCTTAAGTCTAGGCAGCCAACAAAACAATAAATCAAGGCCTGGTTTGTAGCATTTGACAGTTTCCAAGGTGTAAATGCTCACATGTGAAATTTAAAAATTGGCCCTTAGAAGCTGGCTGGAGCTGGCCCCAGCACATCCCTGCTGTGGGAAATTCTAAGCCATGTAACATCACCAGAAGCATACAGAGTTTTTGTTTCTGGGGTGAAACTGATTTTAATTGAAAGAACATTGTACATTCCCTAAAGCAATCCAGCCAGCTCTCATTCTCTTGTTCTATTCAGAATTTTCATTGTTTGTTTGTTAATATTAAATATAAAATGAAGATAAAATGTACCTAAAAGGTAAAGGCAAAAATCATCCTTGTTCTTTAATTAGAAAGGAACTACCATTTGGAGTGTAAGTTAGGAATCTACCTTTATCTAGGGAAATCTAAACCTACCATTTTATTGGTGTAGGGAATTCCCAGGAAGGAAACTCTTCTACCAATGGAGATTAGGGAACGCTGTAGGGTATTGCTCTGAGAGAACTGTCCCATGGACTAAGAGGTAAAGTGGCCTATCCAGGGCCACAAAGTCAGTGTGAAAGAATTGGGTCTTCTCAGCTTCAAGCTCAGCTTTTGCTTTACTGTGTATCATGCTGCCTCTGTAGTCTATCATAGAAGGAAACTTACATGTACTTTCTCCAGCTTGATAAATTCAGTGCATATATTTACCCATTACCTTGTTTTGCACATGTGCATTGAAGATAAGTGTTAATTGGAGCTCTGAGAACATAACAAAGGAAGAAAAATGCCCATTGAGTTGCTGTGTTTAGAAATTTTCAATGAATATTAATGATCTCCTTTGACATCTGGGATGGCTTCTTCCACCCGTGTGGGACAGCAACCCCAAACCAAATTAAACTCAGAGACTTCTCAAGGGGGAAAGCAAAGGTTACCTTTATTACAATCTCCCAAGATGGCTGTCTGCTCCTCCAATACAGATGGAGAGAGAGAGAGACCACATAACAGGGGCCGCCTTTTAAAAGCAAATCTCCGCCCACCATGCAAACAAGTCTCCATCCACCACTATCCCTTACCCCCTTAACTGGGGGTGGGCTTACATTCTAAGCTGGAAAGTTTCTTCCTATCCTCTTAACTGGGAGGTGAGGCTTACATTCCAGGCACGAAATTCAAAGACGAGGAAAGAGGCCAGAAGCCAAGGGCAAACTTGGGGGTGGGGCAGGGCTTATTCTTTCTGTTAAGTGCTTAAAAACAGGGTCTGAGTGGGGGAGGATTTTGAAAGTAATAATCAAGAATTATTTGACCCTTTGAGGAGCCTTCACTTCTGAGAGAGTTCATTTCTCACACTACCTTCTGAACTCATTACCTTAATTACACTGAGAAGTCTTCACTGGGACATCCCATTCACACATATATAATGTATGCTATGCCAATTAAAAATGCTGCAGATTGTGTACAGATATGCATCCGTTCTTAATATGCTTCACACTTGTGATGAACACAGTTCATTCTAGATAATAATTACACCCTGAATCAATACTCTTTCATTATTTGCACAAAAAGAGAGTAGACATATAATTTATTAATAGTCTTTTATTTTCTTCTAACATAATAATACTTTGCAAAGTGGTCATACATTTTAGTATGTAAAATAATATGTAAAAAGCTAGGTGGCTCTGTGGATAGAGTGCTGGGTCTGGGATTAAGACTTACTAGCTGAGTGACCCTGGGCAAATCACTTAACCATGTTTGCCTCTGTAAAATGAGCTGGAGAAAGAAATGACAAACCACTATAGTATCTTTACCAAGAAAATTTGAACCCAGGAAGATGAAATGAGCCTTCCTGACCCCAGGCACAGCACTCTATCCACTGCACTACCTACTATCTGGCTTATGATTGCTTCCATAACTCAACTACTCACTTATTTCCTTCTTCCATCTATATTATCCATAATTTATTCTGATGACTATCACTTCCCTTTCTGCCTAGATTGAGCTTTATTCAAATCACTGGGGTTTCCCACTCTGGTTCCTGGATTTACTTACATGGTTGTGTATGTGTGTGTGTGTGTGTGTGTGTGTGTGTGTGTTTAATGTTTGATGCTATTCTACACCCTCTGCACTCTTACCTATCTTGTTCAATTTGAAAAAGTTTTGCCTTTCCAGAAGCATATTACAAACTGTTCTACCCTCACCAAGTCTTCTTGATCTTTCTTGCTTTAGGATTTCTAGTTCACGTTGCTGTTAATTACATTTTGTGCATTTCCATAGCTCTCTGAAGTCATTGGTTTTGTCATTGGCTCCATCATTAGATTTTGTTTCCTCCTGAACTTTCGGGTGTCTTTATACTACTATTTTTGCTGTGCTATGGGCACTCTGTCTGAGATAGAGTGCAGTGGTTAGAGTACTGGGCCTGGAGTCAGGAAGAGGTGAGTTCAAATCCAGCCTCAGACTCTTTTAGCTGCACGACCCTGGGCAAGTCACTTAACTCTATTTGCTTCAGTTTCCTCATCTGTAAAATGATCTGGAGAAGGAAATAGCAAACCACTCCAGAATATTTGCCAAGAAAACCCCAAATGGTGTCATGAAGAGTCTGGATTGAAAACAACAAAATAGTACTTTCTACCCAGCTGACATAGTGGATTTACAAAAGTAGTTTTTCTTCCCCTTACCCCTTCCTTTTCAGTAACCACATACAGTGCACAAGTGTAATAATCTCCCTCCCCTTTTAGACTTCACATTGATACTTTGCACTTTTCTAGAGTACTGATCATGTAATATTTTGTATGATAGTCATTTTTGTTTGTCTTTTCTCTACATTGGATGCTCCGTGACCCCCAGGGACCATATATCTTATTGATATTTTGCCTCTCTTCTACTTCCTACTCCAATTTTCCTCTCACAGTAGGCACTAAGTTATTATTTCAACATTATTTAAAAAACAAAACTGTTTTAATCACACTATGGGAAGAATTCTTCAGCTTCTCTTATAACTGAAACAGAAGGGTTGTCATGCCAGCTGGCTCCGGATTCTGGCGTATTAGAAAGTGACTGAAACCTTAAGGAGACAGGATGGCTGGGTGTAAGGAATACCAGATTTGGAGTCAAAATGCTCCAATTCCAGTTCTTTGTCCTACTAGCTTCGTGACTTGGATCAAGTCTCTGACCTTAGTATCCACATCTGTAAAACGAGAAGGCTTTAAAGTTCCTTTGGACTCTAAAAAATTCTGTGACCCATGTAACTCTGGCACCGTTCAGTGTGATGCTCCTATTCCCTGTTCCGACTTTGTTCCAGTTCCCATAGCTTTTGCTCTTGAGAGTTGGGGCTAGTCTGGGGCTGTCAGCTCCTTCCCCGCCCCTGGCAAAGGAATTGGGTGTGTCTCCGCCGCTGCCGCCACGCAGCTGCTACTGTCTATTCTGAAGCAGTCAAAGCAAAGAGTGCCTCTTTCCCAGCCAGCCGGTCTTTCTTGCTCTTTCTTGACCCTCCGGGCCCCATCATGCCCCGTTTCACTTTTCCCCCACTCCTGCTGCTTTCGCTGCTCCTGTGCTCCTGGTCTCATAGCTTGACAGGGGCAAACGACAGCGGTAACACCAATGAGTGCGGTCAGTGCATCCCGGAGAGCTGCGAGCCGGTGCGGTGCAAGGCTCCGGAGCTCTCGGTGCGGGACGACTGTGGATGCTGTGAGCAGTGCCTGGGCGCGGAGGGCGAGCTGTGCGGGGGCAGAGGTGGCGCGAGCCGGAGGCGCCAAGCCCGCTGCGGCCCGGGACTAGTCTGTGTAAGCCAGTCCCGGGAAGGGCTGGGGGCTGCGGCGTCCCAAGAGCCGTTGCCCGAGGAGTTGGAGGGCACGGGGCTGTGTGTGTGCAAGGAGGACGGCGCCGTGTGCGGCTCGGACGGCCGTTCCTACCAGAGCGTGTGCGCCCTGCACCTGCACAGCTGGATCTCGGTGAGGGCTGGCCGCGAGCGTGTCCACAAGGCTCACGATGGCGAGTGCAAATTGGGTGAGTCCTATATCGGACCAAGCTGGGGGATCCTGGGCAAGAAGGGATGGAGGAAAGAGCTGGGCAGCGAGAACCTGCCACGCGACTCCTCTTACCCTGGTGTGCGGCAACTCCTAACTGTATCCCGGACTTACAAAGGAAGGGGGTGGGAGGATGTCGGGGAAGAAGAGAAAAAAAGGCAGCTATCGAGTTCTTTCACAAAGTCCGGAGGCGATCCCCTCGCCTGGTCTCCTGGGCACGGCCCTTGCAGATCAAAAGTCCTGAAGATCTGGGGATAGAGGAAAATGCGGGAGCACGAAATTCACAGAAGGCTTTTTCCCAATGGGTTTAAACAAGTCAGAGATCCCCTTCATTTCTTTCCTCTCCTCCTGACGCTTGAGTGTCTCTCGACAAACTTGCCAGTGGGATGGAAATGCCAGACTTTTACGGTTTCGACAAACATCACTGTCGTTTTTATTTTTATTTTTGAGATGATAAAAGCACTCATAACTCTGGTGTTTGGATTTCTTAGGGACTGAACGGTGCAGTAATCCCGAATGACGTATGGGCTTCTTGCTAGGAAAGAATTTTTCATTCTCGGTTCTGGATCCGTGCAGTCCAACCTCCCATTATCCCCCTCCCTCTTGGGCTGGGTTGAACCACGCTAGCATTAAATTGATTCCTTTTCTTGGGAAGCAATGACTTCTGTAACTAACTGCTGTCCTTCAACATTGCATACCAGTCTTGGGCCGAGAAAATCTCGTAGACCTGAAAGGGTTTGTTTGTTCTGAAAATTAAGATTTCCTCCCTAAATGAAAGAAGTAGATGTATGTAATATAAAGATAACTTCAAAAATGTGCACATCTAATTCCTTTTGATCTTATATATTACTCTGAAGATAGATCGATGAATTAGGAAGATGTGATGGATAAACAAAGAATGCTTGGGTAAATTGAAAGGGATTAAAGAAATCAAAAGAACCGGAGATGAGACAAAAGAGATATTTAGGGAGCTATGAATAAAACCCTGTAGTTCTGTTGCGTTGTCTGTTAGGGGTATGCCTTCTTCCCACTCAGGGGCCCAGCTCTGGACTCAGACGGGAGAGCCTGATCCCAAAGAAAAGGGATCACACTTTTCTCTCACTCTCTGGCTTATCATTATGCCCCAACCCCAGAGTAAAACTACAGGGAAAAATCTCTAAATCAAAGGCTCGAAACGGCCCCTGTTTAGGTTTTCCCCTGGAAGATTAACAGAGACTTTAAAAAAAAGACTCAATATACAAAGTAGATCAGCTATAGGACAGCTATTTATCTCCTCCACTCAACCCATTACATCTAAAACGGGCTAAAACATCTAAAAAGTTTAGATAGTCCTTGTTAGTACTCAAGATGTTAAAGAAACAACTTTTTAAGTGCTATTTTTAGATTCATTTTTCTTGTACATCTCATAAACAGCATTTCTCAACAATTGATCCACAAGAATTTATCTCAGTGGAGAAACAATGAATGTTTTTCAGGACTCTGCTCATTAGATAAAAAAGAAACATTCACCTTTTCATTGTTTAAGACCTAGAGTGGGAGCATACTAGTATCCTAAGATAAATACTTCTTCATGGAAGCAACATGGTCTTAGTCTCAAAAATGTAAAATGAGGCAATAAGGTGTAGTGGCTAGAGTGCTAGAATTGTAGTCAGGAACATCTGGGTTCAAATTTTATGTCAAACAGTTACTATCTTTCAATCCCTGGGCCTCGGTGTCCTCATCTGTAAAATGAAGGAGTTCCTGCTAACTCTATATTTATGATCTTAATGATAAGAAGAGTTTCAGTGAAGTAAGTAGTTTGAGACTAACTTGGTCCTTCTTATGCTTAGCACTGAATTGAATTCCAAATCTGTTAGGAAAAGTTAGTATCCTCTTAAGGTATAGTGTGCTATATTGGAAGAACACTGAGTGAAATACTCAACTTAGCAATTAAACTCTAGCTTACCTTTTTAGAGTACTTTCACAGTATTCTCTCATGGGTGGCACAGTATATAGAGTGGCCCTCTGGTGTCATGAAGGCCTGAGTTCAAATCTAGCCTCATAAACTTACTAGCTGTGTGACCCCCAGATAAGTTGATTAATGCTCCAGTGTCTTTGCCAAGAAAACCACAAATGGGGTCACAGAGAATCAGACACAATTAAAAAACAAAGTTCTACCTTTCCCTTCCATCCTTTTGCATAGACTGCCCCCATTCCCAAATAGAATCCACTCCTTCATCTGTGGAATTCTTAGCTTTCTTCAATGCTTTAGCTGAGGTATCCTCTCTTATTGGACACCTTTCCTAATCCTCTTAGTTTTTAGTGTATTCTTTCTTCTCCCGATTTTGTATTTACACATGCTTGTATGTTCTTTCCCCCATAGTAGGTTATAAGCCTTTTGAGGGTAGGCACTGTTCCTTTGTATTCTCAGTTTCTAGCACAAGGCCTGGAACAGAACTGGCAAGCTTAATACATGTGAACCAAATTGTCGAAATAGAGTTAGGATAGGTATAATTTCTAATCATAGGTCTTATACCCATTAGCTGACTAAACCATGGCAAATAATCATTCTGAGCTTCTTTTTTCCTAGTATACTATAGTGACTAAAGTAATTGACTTGGAGTTAAGAAGATCTGGCTTTAAATTCTACGTCAGATGCTTACTAACAGTGTGAGCGCAGGCAAGTGACTGAACCTCTCTGAGCCTGGGTTTCCCTATCCTGTGTAACAGGATTAGCAATAGCATCAATCTGACAGATTGTACTGAGGATCAGATGAGATAATATGTGTAAAAGCCTTGTAAATCTTTTAGCACTTATATAAATGTGAAGTGTTACTAGTACTTGTAAAAGGGAGATGACAATAACACTTTCTTCCCAGGGCTGTTGTAAAGAAAGTGCTCTGTAAACCATTAAATGCTCCATAAATGTCAGTTATTATGGGAGTGCAGTTCTACACATCATCAAACTGAGGAAATTGAAGAGGCTAAATTTTAAATGCAATATTAATAATATCAGGATCAAATGTCAACCAGGGGTTTGGTATTTTCCACTTAAAAATTGCATATTTCTCTCTAGAATTTGTCATAATTTCTCTTTTGCATGGAGGCATATTTTGTTTCACTCCATGACAGTTTTCTGATAGGAGCAAGATAAAAATTGCAGCCAGAAGGGTCGTTTTATAGACCAGTAAGTACCTAATTATATGCTGACCCAGAGCAACCATTTATTCAGCCATAAACAGCAGGAACAGTGTTTTAACAGCCCCCTTTGGGAGGAGGGTTGAGTGCAGAAGACCTAAGCCTGAGTAGCAGCTGTTCTGCTTCCAGTATCTTTAATAAAACTGTCCCTTCTCATTTGCATGTTAAATTTTTTAAAATGAGGACATCAGGTTTTCTACAGGGGAAAAGATGTTAGGAAACATTGATTTAGCTTCTTCTTGTCTGAGTAACCACCATTACACAGAGCTATTTCATTCATGAAAGGCGGACACATCAAAAATCTATTTTCAGGTTTGTGGAATGATCAATATCCTTTCTATATTTTAAAACTTCTTGAATCGTATAATAAAACATTAAACACTTAATCAATGTCCTCTTTAGCTGATCTACAGTTGAAATAAAATAGTTGCACTACTTTACAAAAGCCCAGGTTTCTCCAGAACACAGTTTGAAAAAAGGCTGTATAATCTAAATCCTTATTTTGCAGTAATAATGCTGCTGCTGCTGCTGTTAATAACAACTCTTATTTACATATTGCTTTAAACGCTATTTAGTACTTTGCTTATAATAGCCTTGTAAGTCAGATAGTACAAATATAATCTCTATTTACTGCCAGATAAACTGAGGCTCATAGAAATTAAGCGATTAGTCTATTTTCAAACATCTAGCAAGTGTCAGAGCCAGTATTAAAATTGAGGTTTACTAATTCCAGTTTTAGAACTCTTCCAGTTAAACATTTTGCTTCCCTGGATTTAACATCCCTCCCCAAAGGGGAGTAATTTGGAGGGTAAATGGGAAGGCATTGGTATGTTGAATTTTCTAAATTATGAATATTAATAAATTTAAGTGCTTTGCTATTAGGTTGTTGTCTGGAAAGGTCATCTTTGCCGACTTCCAATACCTCGTAAAAACCCTAGTTGTTCTTTGTGAATATGTAATAAGGAATTGGTCTGGGATAGGTGGGGTTCGCTTTGGAGATGACTGGAGTTGATGGGGAATGGCAGATGAAGAAGCAAACTGGATGTCAGAGGATCTCATGATTAAAGAAGTGTATGAAGAGAATGAATTAGTTATAGACTTTAGAGCTAGACCTAAGCTGGAAAACCTGTGATGGCTAGAAATCTAATTAGGCATTATAACTCAGAATAAACTGAGTTGGAGAGTAGATGAATAGTAACAGTTGTAAATATTCTATTTATCTAATCCCTTCACCAAAAGGAGCAGGGCCATCTCCAGTTATCTGATCTATATCTTGCCACTGGACCCAGAGGGCTCTGGAGGAGAAGGTGAGGCTGGTGACTTTGCACAGCCCTCTCTCATTTAAATCCAATTCACTTGCAAGTCATGGCATCAACTTCCTGATGTCATGGTCCTCTTCGAGAATGAAGAACAAATAGTAGCAACCAAAAGAAAAACAGGTATGAATGCCCAATAGACTCAGCATCCTAGATTCTGTAAAGTGGTAGTTAGTAACTGAGGTATAAAGATATCCTGAATAGGAAAGGAAATACCTATTGAAAGGTGTACAATAGGCAGGGAAAGTATGCCCTAGTGGACTCTCTGGAAGGTGGCAGTAAAAGTGCACTAGCTCTCAGATATGTATATCTGGAAGAGATCTCAGGGGCCATGAACCCCTTCATTATGCTTTCAAAAGACAAGATAAAACACTGAATGAAAGCTAGTAACAGTCAAAGCATTGTTGTGGTGAAACTAATTGAAGGTTATTTCCTCTGAATCTGATGAGGAAACTAAGGTGCAGAAAAGTTCAGTGACTATACCAAGGTCATATAGGTAGTAAGTGTCATGATTTGAACCTTAGGTCCTTTAAATATAAAGTTAGTGTTCTTTTTTACTGTATCATGCTGACTATTCAGGTCTTTAAGAGACAGAAAAGAATTCAAAATAATTCTTGGCTAGATTCACTACAGGAAAACTCTGTCACTACCTTTCATTCAGTTTTTTATGTTGTCTTTTTCTAATTAATACAAATTACACAAGATAATATTGATTTGAATCTCACCTTTTGTGGTAAATGTAGTGCTAATACATTTAATTAAACATTTATCTGTGTTCTAGTAGAAACTGTTTTTGGTTAAATTTCAATCACTAATGAATCTAATTGTAATTTTAATACTTGAAAAACTGAATAATTATTAAGTTTGTTAAGGTATGCTATTTGGTTTCATTGAATTTTTTTCTCACATCCCACAAAGGAGTATTCTCTGATTCAGCATTTATAATAATGCTTTCTCCATTACTGGCATTGCCATTCCAAAGTAAATTTCTTTTACATCCTAGTGTTAAATTTTATATCTTTTGCTTCATGTACTTGTAACTAAAAGACATGGGCATGAGTGCTAGGACTGTTACTTATAAACTTGGTAACCTTGAACAAGTTACCTGAGAAAGGTCAAATTTACTTTCCTGAACTGGTGTCCAGTTTACCTAATTAATTCTTGCTGAGCAAATAGAACAAGCAGAGCTGGCTGAAGTTAGAGGTAGCTGGTAGCTTAGTGTATAGAGCTCTGTCCCTGGAGTCAAGAAAGCCTGAACTGATATTTGGACTCAGACATTAGCTATGTGACCCTGGGCAAGTCACTTAAACTCTGTTTACCTCAGTTTCTTCAACTACAAAATGAGAATAATAATAGTACCTACCTGGTAGGGTTGTTATCAGCATCAAAGAGGTAATGTTTGTAAAAGCACTTAGCACAGTGTCTGGCCCTTAGTAGGCACTATATAAATGCTTTTCCCCTCCCTTTTCCCCATTGAGATGAAAGAAGGTCTTTTAGTGCACCTGAAAGAAGAGACTGCCACCTTGAGGGAGAGGATCTAAAAATATTAGATCACCCTGGTGGTTTGTATATGGTCTGCTGGGGTAGGAGTACTGACTAGATATTGTGGTCTCTATGGTTACTAAAGGGGGGGGGCTTCTGTCCCTCAGATCTGCTTCTCTGTGGGCAACACTAATTCAATTTCAGAGGATGTGAGGAGTTGTAGTATTACCAACTAGACCTTAGCTCTGAGCCCCCACCATGTTGTAGTTTAATAAGTGCTAGGAATGTAACTTTGGCATAACAGTAGCAAATTTCCATAGAAACACAAACGTTGAAATAATGCATACAGTATTTTTACTCTTAGTATAAAATCAATCAGAAAGTAAACAACACCTAGTAAACAATAGACAATGCCTAATAGTAAATAGTAAAAATAGTAAATGTCTACCATGTGGCTAGATCCTGTAATTCTTCCCCTGCCTCGCCCCCATAGGCACAGTATAGCATCAGACCTAGAGTTCTAGGACCTACACTGGTTGAGTCCTCTCTCTTAAACAGACAAAAACGTGTAACAACACAGTTCTTAAAAGAGACTTGATTCTCACTTCCCATGGTACTGATCACCAGGTACAAAAGATCCGAAATTAGGGTCTCAGCTCACTCATGATATGAAAGCTGGTATGTGGAATTTGAAGTTGAGTTGTAGTTGGAGTTGCAGTGTTCTGTCTCTGTTGTCTTCCACATCTCTTGAAAGGAGAATATTTTGTTTTACTGTCTATTTTCTGGGACCAAGACTGGTCATTGTAGTTAATCTGAGTTCACCAGAATCAACATGTTTAAAAATTTTCTTTCCACCAAGATAACTGATAATTGCTCAAAACTTAAAAAGAAATTATCTGGAAAATTTAATTATGTGGAAAAACTTCAGTGATGCAGAATATGTCATATATTTATGATATGTGAAAACATTCATGCATGTGTACCTTCATATAGCTTGAATGAGGTTATATTCATGAAGTAAAAGATACTTAAAACCCATTTACATTTACCTGCTACAATTTCTCCCACTTATGATTTTCTCATAATCCATCTATCATAAATTGTGAGGCCCCTGGGGGTAAGAGGAGGACACTTTTTAATGTAAGGAAAACAAAAGTCTTCTTATCATTCTTTTCCAAATCCCTCATTATAAAGAGGAAATTGGAATTTTCTTTTCAGAAATATCTAATGAATTCACCCTGAGGTGCCTCAGGCTCCAGATTCAGCTCAGAATGAATACTCTCAAACTATAATATTGCCAATTATACCTTTACTCAGACCATCAAAAGATATGAGAACATTATTGACTAAGGGTGCAGGACAAAAAAAAATTGGACTTAATAACAATTATATTCAGGTATGACTCCCCTTGCCTCTTTCTGTCCGTCACTGAGGCTTGTCCTAGGTTTTGATAACTGCAATAACCAATGGTAAGGGCCTTTGCAGAGGTGTGCTGCCATTCTTGGAAAGCTGAGGTTGAGTTAGAGCAGCTAGTGCTTTGGTGAGATAGTACATTTCTAGTGTATGGGGATGAGCAAGTTAAGGTATCTTTTTTTTTTTTAAAAGAAGTCCATTCCTTCTTTCAGTTATCTTTGCCTTCTTAGCTTGATTTCTTTAGTGACCAGGACCCACGTGGATCCAAAGGATAAAGCTTAAGCACAAAGCTTGCTACACTCTGGTCTTCTTAAAACAGCACTTTGGTCAGGTCTTCAATCAAATTGGTTAGCTTTTCTTGTCAATAAATGAGGGATAAGGGGCTGCCCAAAACTGAATAACCCTCTGATTGCTGGATTTCCTTCTTGTTGCTGGGCAGAGAACAGCCTAGTGAAATCCTTAGAGTCTCATTACTAGAAGGTTGGCTACCAAGTGATGACCTTAGGCCAGGAAACTCATGAAATAGTCAACTAAAAAACGGAAGATTTTCAACCTACATTTGTACATTGAGGACCCATATGGATATAGCCACAGGATGTTAGAGTGTTTGTTGCTTCCTACAGGCAAGGAGAGGCCTTACGGTCTAATGGAAGTGAGCCAGTGTTGGAACCTGTTGGAACCGCAAAGACTTGGCTTCAAGTTCTGACTTTGATAGGTAATGGCTATGTCGCTTCAGGCAAATCATTTAACCTCTCATTGTTCTAGGATCTCTTTAAAATTAGAGAACTCAGACCTGCTTCCTTAGAGGAAGTTCCTTACCAGATGTTTCTTATACTAATGAAATGGATGCAGAACTTAGACTTTATAGATAAGTGTGTACTATTGGTTTATTTGCAGAAAACCTTTTATAAATCCAGGGAAACATTTTGGGTTATTCAAAATCAACTGATTTGTCAGAGTATGGTGAAGGCATTATTAGCAATGAGATTACCATTTGCCTTAGAATGAGCAGGATAAAGCTAACGTGAAATATTTGAAAAGTGTGCTTTGGCGGCTGAAAGGCTAAGAAAGGTAATGTTATTTGTTCTTTACTGACTAGGGATTTGTTTATCTGTCTAACTCAAGTCAATGCTAATAGTCCTCGTGGATTTGACTCCTAAGTGTTTCTCTGATTTTTAGGACTGTTGTAGATAGGCTAGAGTTACTTAAATGTGAGTTTGTTCTTAAATCCTTGGTGGAAGGTTTGCATTTATTCCTAACAGATGTTTTTTCCCCACTGCATAATTTTCTACTATATTAAGTCTGCAGAGTAATATGATATAATATAAAAAGTAATTTGCTTTATCTATTACAACAACAACTACTACTACTTCTTCTACTATTACTACTACTACTACTACTACTACTTCTATTACTACTATTGTTGAGGTTTAGTTGGGAGAGCTGGTTCAGCTGTGAAAGAATTCACTTAGACCTCTATAACCATTGGGAGCTTTATTAACAGAAAAGCAGCAGGCTAGCTCTGGAAAGAGGACTAGCAACTTAAAGAGGGACAGGAACAAGTTTTATAAGGACAGGATGAGAAGTTGGTTGCTTACAAGATAGTTTTACAAGTTTTATAGGGGTTAAAGATTAGAGACAGGTCAAGAAAGGATTTTATGACATAGGATGAGGGAGATGAAGAGAATTCTTTATGGTTTACAGGGCATGAGGGCACAGGTTAAAAATTAAAGGACAGGGGAACATAAGATAAGGGACATAAAAGCGACTCTTTTGGTACAGGTTAAAGATAAAGGGGAAAGGACTTTAGGATGCCTTTCAAGTTACAGAATAAACTGGGGTTTCACAAAGTACTGGAAAAGCAACATTAATATTCTCTTAATCTTTAGGGCACTGTATGTCTTCTGCCTCACTGCTACTACTACTACTACTGCTACTACTACTACTACTACTACTACTACTACTACTACTACTACTACTACTACTACTACTATAACTAGCTAACATTTATATAGTGCCTACAGTTTGCTAGGCACTGTGCTAAGCACTTTAAGATTATTATCTCATTTGACTTTCTGGGAGGTAGGTGTTATTGTTATCTCCATTTTACAGATGAGCAAACTAAAGTAAATAGGTAAGTGACTTGCTCAGGGTCACACAGCAAGGAAGTATCTAAGGCCAGGATTTGAACTCAGGTCTTCCTGACTCTGGATCCAGTGCTCTGAGTGAACTAAAAGTTGTTCTTTCTAGCTTTATTGTGTCCTAATACTACTATGGTGGGAAGCAAGCATCTCACTCTCAATTTTCCACGTTGCGAATCTTATGAAAAGTGGTATGGCAGCTTAATTTAGTAATAGTAGTTCTCGTAATTTTTTAAACCTCAATCACAGCCAGCCACGTTGAAGTAAAAATAGGGACTTTTTCAGAATTTGCATAAATTCTGTGTAAACCCAGAAAGAAAGGTAGCATTGAAACCATCTGCTTGATTTAAAGCTGAAATATAAAATTATGCTACTAGCATTTCCAAAAATACTGTCAAATGATATGACTTTTTTTTTTTAATTTAAGAACTGCTATTTGTTTCCCACTCTATTTATAAGCTGATATTTCTGGTTTGGACTAAGTTTAAAATGCGGTATCAGATACATAAAATCACATGAGTAGATGGGTTTCTTGGCCTTTGAGATCTCCTTCCTGAGGAGGAAAGAGCCTGAAAAGAGGCCTGTAGAAAAGATTTGTGGCATCCTGATACCTTACTTCCTGGTTCTGGCTATTGATGTAGTCCAAAGATAACAAGTCATTTTGGTGTGAATAGTAGCAAAATGAATGCCCTTTGGGTGTGTTTGTGTTTGTTTGTTTTGTTGGGCAATACAGTTTTTATAGAGATTTCTCCAAGCCACCGAGATGATAATCCAAGTCAAAAAGGGAACCTTAAAAATATCTCTGTTTTGATTGTATTGAATATTTTTTAGTAACATTTTCATGCAAAGCAGGATTACATCCAATTCTTCTTTTAGTTGTTTCCTTATAATTTCCTGCAAGCTCTCTTTGGTCCCCACGACTCTCCTGGGATTGTCCTTACAAAATGTTGCCAATATCAGCTTCATTATAGCTATTCCTTTGTCTTTTCTTTCATCTTCATTTTTTGCACCCTCTCTCAGGTACCATTCTTCTGCTTTTATTTTTTAAAATGTTTTGTTGATTAATTTTGTTTCTAAATAATAATAATTTCCAGATAGCCTCTCTAAAAATAACAACAACAAAATAGGTAAGCAAAATCAGTTAATACTGTAACTGAGTCTGGGAGTGAATACAACATTCTGCACTCATGGTCCCCTGCCCTTTTACTCAGAGGTTCCTTCTTTTGGAACTGATCTCTTCCCTTGATTTTTGAAATAATCCATGTCCCTGATGTTCTTCTGTCTTCTCCAACTATTCCTTCTCAATTTTTATTAATAACTTCTCATTTTCTCTTGCTATCAAACTGTGGATATTCCCTTTTTTCTCTCTGAGCTACATTCTCTTTCTCTCAGATGGCGTTTCTGTTACCACGGCTTCAACTTTTGTGTCCATGCTTGTGAAAAAGTTGTTTTGTTGCTTAATAATAATAACAAAAAAAACTTCATTTTAAATTTATTTGGATATTATGTTTTAGGAAGAGACATGGTCCTTGTAAGAGAAGAACATCTATATTCAAGGCAGGCTAATCCTATATGTGCCATAAGCCAATAGACAATTTTTTTTTAAAGGCAATTGGGGCTAAGTGACTTGCCCAGAGTCACACAGCTAGTAAGTGTCAAGTGTTTGGTCTGAGTCCAGATTTGAACTTAGGTCCTCCTGACTTCAGGGCTGGTGCTCTATCCAGTGTACCACCTAGCTGCCCCAAGCCAACAGATAGATATTTGGAAGTTAGATATGGGGAGTGGGAAGCCACAAAGGAAGGAGGGAAGTGGGTCAGAGGACTGAGCCAGGTTCATTGTTTGGAAGGAGAAAACTCTTTCCAAAGACAATGATGAGCAGTTATTCTGTTCATATCCAGACACATAAGGTGACTTGGTGTTTGTCTATTTTGGTTTTGGCCATGCTACACAGAAGGGAAAAATACAAGTCAGAAAGAAAGGGAGGAATTACTTAAATAGAAATAAGGAAGCTCAGGAAGCAGTGGTAGTTAAATCTCTGCCCAAGGCTATGAAGAACTTGGTCTTTCAACTCTCAGTGAAACTAGAGTTGAGCTCAGGACGAGCTTGACAGCTCCCAAATCCAGTAGGTGAGAGCAGAGGAGCTGGGGGGAATGGTTAGATCATCTTTTTAATTAGACTAAATGGAAACAGCTAGCAGCCCATTAATTTTTGATGCCAAGCTACCTTAAAACCCAAAAGCAAACTGGAGGGGTTTTTTGCAGGAAGAACTTTTGGCTGCAAATTGAAAGATTCAGAAGAAATTCTACTTAAGCTTGGTGGGAAACCAGTCGTGAGACTGAGAAGTATTGAGAATAGTTAAAATGATGGGGCAGCTAGGTGGCGCAGTGGATAAAGCTCAGGCTTTGGAGTCTGGCACCTGAGTTCAAATGCGACCTCAGACAGTTGACCCTGGGCAAGTCACTTAACCCCGATTACCTCACCAAAAAACCAAAACAAACAAAAGAAGAGAGTAGTTAAAATGAGATCTTGCTCTAGTTGCATTTTTGTAAATATGACCGGTAAATATTTATACCTAATGATATTGAGTCATCAACATCATAGTAGGTTCAGCAAACTACAGTGAGAAAAGCACCATTCAGCCACATTTGGGTAGTCAAGTATGGTAGAAAAAAAGCATTAGACTAGAACTTAAGGGACCTAGGTCCTTCTGGTTCTGCCACCAACTAACTATGAGGTCTTGGTCAAGTCAGTTAACTTCTTTGGACTCTTCAATCATGTCATTTAGAAAATTATAAAACTTGGGGCAGCGAGGTGGCACAGTGGATAGAGCACCGGCCGTGAAGTCAGGAGGACCTGAGCTCAAATCTGACCTTAGACCAAACACTTGTCACTTACTAGCTGTGTGACCTTGGGCAAGTCACTTAACTCCAACTGCCTTAAAAAAAAGGAAAAAAAAGAAAATTATAAAACTTTAGATTACAAAAAATCTGAGATCCCCTTCAGCCTGAATTTAGGTGACTTCTTGTTGCTCTCTGAGCCTCCTACAGAACCTATAGTTTGTACTACATAATCTAGAACAATTACTTGTCTTGTAGTGACTCCTATTCGTGTGTATATGTCCGCTGTCTACAGTACTTATTTTGACAATTTGCAAAATCATAGAATTTCATACTTGGAAAAGACCTCAGAGCCCATCAGTTGAAGTCTATAAAATATTGCCATCCTATAGTCATCCAGAGTTTGCTTAAGGACCTATAATGAAGGGGATACACTATTAGTGCTCAAACAACCCATTGTACTTTTGGACAACACAGATTTTATCTTAGTTTTAATTTGAAAAAGAGGAAGTAAAATTAGGCTTTAAAAATACATAGTAGAATAGAAAAAGAGGATTGTACATGAAACTCCCCTTTTCCTCCTTCCTTCCCTCCATCCCTCCCTTCCTCCTTTTCTTCCTTCTTCCCTCCCTCTCTCCCTCCTTCCCTTCCTTCCTTCCTTTCCTACCTCTCCCCTCCATACCTAGTTACCTCCAATTAAAGAAAAAAGGGAAAGAAAACAAAGCCCTTATAAGAAATACACAAAACAATTCTCTCATTGGCCCAGTCTGAAAATATGTGCCTCATTTTGAAATTCTGCATATTTAGTCCATTGCCTCTTGGTGATAGATAGCATTCTTCATCGTAGGTACTCTGGAATCATATCTGGTCACTATGCTAATCAGAGCTCATTTCACCCTGCATCAGTTGATACAAGTCCTCCCAGGTCCTAAGACAAAAATATCTAACATTTTAACTGTTCTTTCCAGCTTTGTGCATCTACAAATTTAATATGTATTTCTTTAAACAACCCTGGATTGAGTACAGACCTTGAGGCACTTCACTAGAGACCTCCATTGAAGTTGATATTGGCCTATTCATAACTGTTTGTTGGGTCCCTAGTGCTACTTCTTGATGAAGCTATGTTAGACCACTTCCTTTTCTAGACATTCACTAATCATCCCTTTCAATAACATGTATTAGGATTTTTTTTCACCAGGAATCAAAATTCAGTGGGCCTATTGTTTCAGCCTGCATTTTATTCCATTTAAAAAAAAAAGATAAGGATATCTGCCCTTTTCTAATCCTCCTATTCTCTACAATCTTTCAAAGGTCACTCACGTTGTACCCCTCAGTAATATGAGAGTTTTTTCATCTGTGCCCAGTAACTCGAACTCATTAAAGGCAGCTGTGTGCCCTCTTCCTATTTCCTTTTTTATTTTTAGTATCAACTTCTCACTAGACAGTTTTGTTCTGTCCATTCCAGTCTAAAAGTAATTTTCTTCAACAGAAAAAAAGGGGGAAAAAAGCCTCCTCTTTGTCATTTGCTTTCATTATCTTATCCACCCTGAAAAGTGGTCCTATCCTTTGCTTAGCCTATTCTTTCCCCTCAGTTTTAAAAAAAATTCCTATTTATTGTCCTAACATGATGATAAGTGACTCAGATAGAATGGAGAGAGAAAGAATGGAGACATGAAAGGTTATTTATTCATATATTATCCGTCTTTGGTCTCATATCTCTGTTCCTGAAAGGTAGGTACCACATTTAACTTAAACTGGGTGCTATGTATCCCGTGGTTATTTAAGAAGTATCTGATTGATGATGATGCAGTAGCTACAATTATCAGACAGTTCATGTAACAAAAGAACAGGAGGAATAGCTTTAAAAAAGAGTTAGTAAGCTGAGTAAATAAAATATTTTGGAGAGGCACATTGGCCTTCCATATAAGTCTGACATCCCCTATAGGTCTGATCTCCTGTGTGATACCAGGTATTCTGAAAAGCAGATGTAAAACCTTGCTGATTTCCCTTAATTATGAAGAAGACCACTATGACAGTGCAAAGTTTACATGGTATAATATTTTTTTAAAGAAACACAATTTTAGGGGCTCTACTTACAGAAGAAGCATTGATAGAGAATAGAAATGGAGAATGTTTTTATCCTTCCAGGGCTTAATATGAAAGGCATTAATAATGAATACTTTTATTTTTTCAATTTATTTATTTTTAATTTATGGAATAAAACAAGCATTCCATAACATAGTATAATAAAAAAGATGATTGCACATGAAACTACAAATCTGTTATGTACAACTTGCTATTTCTTTTAAATATATAATAAAATTATCATGTAAATTTCTTTTTTTCTTCCCTTCCCCCACCCCACCCTACATATACATTTATATATATATATATATATGTGTATATATATATATACATATATATATATATATATAAATGTATATGTATGTAAAATTATTCTATACACACTTCCATTTATCAATTCTTTCTCTGGATGCAGATAGCATCTTTCTTCATATGTCCTTTACAGTTTAGGTATTTATAATAGTCAAAATGACTTAGTCATTCTCAGAACAGTATTGCTGTTACTATATACAATGTGGCTCTGCTCAATTTGCTCTTCATTATTTTGTGTAAGTCTTTTCATATTTTTCTAACATTACTGAGCTCATCATTTCTTATAGCACAGTAGTATTCCATCACAATCATATACTATGACTTGTTTAGCCATTCCCAAATTGATGGGCATCCTTGTAATTTCCAGTTCTTTGAATATTTTTATTGCTGGCTACAGATTCTTACTCTATTAATTTCATAGTATAAAGGCAAATTTGAGACAAAGGCTGATTTAGAATAATCACATTCCAAATTAATGGACTCTAAATCAATGAAGTTTTATGATAATTTGAAGCCACACACAGGGAATCTGGGTTTATTTCTCTAATATCACTTTCCCGAAATGTTTCAGAGGCAATGGCCAGAGTCTGAGATATAAAATTAACCCCAGTGGATAGAGGGAATAGGAGTATTTAATTTTATAACATGTTTGAGACAGCTAGGTCTTAATCGCTCTTGGCTTGATTATAAGAAGAGGTATTAAAACTGCATGCCTAGCTCCTGTTAACTGAATAGAAATAACAGAATCTCCTAGTTAGAAGGGACCAGACAGCATATAGTCTAAGCTGAAGCTGAGTAAAATTCTTTAATACACTATTCATGAGAGATGGTCACCTAGCCTCCTGCTTGAAGACTTGCAGGAATGGGAAGCATGGTGCACTGAAAAAATTCTGGTCTTGAAGTCAGGAGAGACCCAGATTCAAAACCCATCACTTACTGGTTGTATGACCTTGTACAAATCTTTTAAACTTTCTGAGCCTCAATTTCCTCATCTGTAAAATGGGAGTAGTATTACAATGAGCGGCATCAGGGGAAAGCGTATAGAAGAAAGACCTTGGAGTAGGCAAGTCACTTTACCTTTCTGTACCTCTGTTTCCTTACCTGTAAAATGAGGGAGTTAGATTTGATTATCTTTAAGGTCATTTCCAGCTCTACAAATGTGATTCTTTGACAGTTCTGCTTCCATAATGGATCAACAAGCATTTGTGCCCAAGGGCAAGTCACTTACCTCCTCAGACCATTACCTGCTTTGAGGGAGGGAGGTAGCATGCTGCAATGTTGGCTTTAAAGTCAGAGGACCGAAGTTAAAATCCTGGCTCTGTGACTTAGTACTTATGCGACCTGGGATAAATCATTTAACTTTTCTGGGCCTCAGTTGTATCATCTGTAAAATGATGGAGTTGGACAAGACAATCTCAAAGGCATCTTCTAGCCAACAAACTCTAATACTATTTTTTTTTTGAAGAAGTCAAGTTTAAGTGCCTTGCTCAGGTCACACAGCTAGTGAGTGCCTGAGGTCAAATTTGAACCCAGGTCTTCCTGACTCCAGGGCCAGTGCTCTATCCACTGTGCTAGCTAATTTCCCCTCATACACACACACACACACACACACACACACACACACACACACACGTGTGTGTGTGTGTGTGTATATATATATATATATATATAAAATTACACTTTATTTTAACATTCTTTAAAATTTTTTGAATTCCAAATTTTAAAAGGTTATCATGAGGAAATTGTTTTATAAACTTCAAATTGTTGTATAGATTAGTGTTTTTTTTTTATTAATCGCTGAGGTGGCCCATTCCATTTTGGGACAGTGCTAATTATTAGGAAGTTCTACCTTATGTTGAACTCTTTTCAATGTTCACCAATGGCTCCCATTTCTGCCCCTCTTGGTTCTAGTGGAGCAAGCCTGATCCATTTAAATACTTGAAGACTGATGTTAGGTCACTCCCAAGACTTCTGTTCACTAGGACAAGCATCCTCATTTTCTTACATTGATCCTCATATCCCATAATCCCTTGCCATGTAGGTCACCCTGCTCTGGATATCCTCTACATCAGGCCTGCACAACATATGGCTACTGGCCAAAGGATTTTGGGTGGCTGTCATGTGATTTGCAGCAACCAACCATCATCAGTTTGAATGAGACAGACTGTGGATTGTCATCTACATTGTCATTATTGTACATAGAGCTCAAACTGCACAGAGTACAATGGAACTGTTAGACCCTCTTTTTTTGGAATCAAGACCTTTATCAATATATCCTGTTAGCTTTTTTGCATGCCACATTGTACTTTTCACTCTCACCGAATGTAGAGGACACTGAAACTGTGCTTTTTTTCCACATGCATTTTTGTGTAGCTAAACCCACCTTCCAATCTATTCTTATGCAGTTTACTATTTTTTAACCTAAGATTCTGGGTTTATCCCCTTACATTTCATTTTATTAGATTCAATAAAACATTCTAGCTTGTTGATGTATCTTTTTGGATTCTATGTGTTAGCCACCCCTCCTAACATTGAGTAATAGAAAAAGTTGATATGCATGCAATGGATAACTTTAGATATGAAACACATAATGGATAAATCACTGTATAAAATAAGGCCAAAGATAGATCCCTGGGGATTTTACTACCAATCATTTTTCTAACTGTCATAGTTCTATTTATTGCTTTTATTTGAACTCGCTAAATTCTGAATGGACCTGACTATATGAAATAACCTACATATTGTCATCTTTTCCATTTGACTTTGCCAGATATTTTGGTGAAATCTGGATAAACTATGTTGATGGTATTCTTCTGACCTATTTGTCCAGTAACCTTGTCAAAAATGGTACTCACTGACTCTAAAGATTACATCACATTTAAAAATTCTCGCAACCCACCTACGTTATAACATTTTCTATCAATTTTTAGAAAAAAGGGCAGGACAGTATAGTGTACAAACTCTAGGTCAATAATCTTCGTTCCAATTCTTGGTAAAATATAGAATACATTATTATTAAAGGAATGATTAGTGAACATCTACAAAAGGAAGCTATAGTCACAAAGACCTAGTAAAATTTCATCAAGAAGAGCTCATGCCAGACTAATCTGATTTACTTTTTTTTCTAGGTAGATGGGGGGGTGGTGGTAGAGATAAAATAGTATATAAGGGGAATGGTATAGATAAATTTTACTTGGATTTTAGCAAAGCATTTGACAATGTTGCTCTAGGAAAAAAGGGAGAGATGTAAGTTCAATAAAAGTAGAGTTAGGTGGATTTGAAACTGGTCAGTTGAATGACTAGAGCCAAAGACTAGTCACTAATGGATGGAGATCAGCTTAGAAGGAGGAATATAGAATGCCCCAGAGTTCCATGCTTGACCCTATGCCATTTAACATTTTCATCAAGGACTTGGATAAAGGCTTTGACAATAATTTGTAGCTGGAAGGTTGGATGACATAGTCCAAATCTAAAAAGATTTCAGTAGGCTATAACACTGGGCTGAATCTAATAGAATGAAATTTAATAGGGCTAATAATAATAGCTAGCATTTATTTGGCACTATTCCTATCCCCCCCCTTTTTTTTTAACAGATTAGGAAACTGAGGTAGAGAGAGGTTAAGTGACTATTCTGGGTCACATTGGAACTCAAATCTTCCTGATTTTGAACCCACCACTGTACTACTACTACTGTATCACCTAGCTGCCTAAATAATATAGCTGGATTCAACAAATAAACCTCACAAATATAGAGAACTGTGTGTCTAGATAGTAGTTTGAAAAACATCTGGGGGGGGGATTTGGTAGACTACGTGCTCCAGATAAGCCAGTATTGTGATATGGTGTACAAAAAAAAGCTAATACAGTCTTGGGTTACATTCAGAGAGGCATGGTGTCTGGGACTAGCGAGGTGATAGCATTGCTATACTCTATCCTGTGAGGCCTCATTTTAGGAAGTACTTTGATAAGCTGGAGAATGTCCATTCAGTACGATGAAAGGCTTGAGGTCATGACATGTGAGGATGAATTGAAGTAATTGTGGATGCTTAGCTTGGAGAAGAGAATAGCTAAGGGGAATGTGACAGCTCTGTCCAACTTTTGAAGGGCTGTATACAACCATCAGAAGGTAGAACTAGGAGCAGTGGGTGAAAATTGAAGAGAAAAAAAATAACTTTTTAACACCTGGAACTCTCCAAAAGTAGAATGGGTTCCTTCAAGAGGCAATGGGGTCCTCCTCATTGGAAGTTTTCAACTAAAGGCTGCATGGCCACTTGGATATGTTATTGATGAGAATCTTGTTTGGATATGGATTGAATGGAATGGCTCCTCATGTCCTTTTCAGTTTTGAGATTCAGGGGGATTAAGGATTAAGCCACGGGGATTAGTTTTGGTGAAGAATAGGGAAGCTTTCTCTTATATGATTGGGAAGAAAGTTTTAAGGATGGGAGTTTAGTTACCAGAAAATGAAATCAAGCTCATTGACCTGAAGTTTGTATACTATGCTCTCCTTTCCTTTTTTGGAAAATTGAAACACTGGCCTCTCATAAAAAATTATAGAACAAATTATGGCTTATAAGGGATTGGAAGTGGTGATCACTAAGCGTGAGTGGTCACCAAGACATCCATTTATGACATGTATATAAAATTTGGAGTTTCCTACAATTTTGTTTCCTATTTCAAGGAGAATACTTGTAATGAAATGACTATCTTAGGAATTATTTTAAAGATACTGTGTCATCAGTTAAAAGAAAACACCATAACTTCCCCCTTTCATGCTCCATCCCTTTCTCCTTTGATATGCCCAAGTCCACACAAAAACAAAGGATTTTTTGATGTGGAGATGGAGTGAACTGGAAAGAAAAACACAAAGGAGTGTTTATTTTTTCCCTTTTCCAATCTGTTCAGTGCATATTCTGCAAAAGGTCTCATGTAATTAATTTTTTTTAAGGCTCACTTGTTTAGTGTGCTGTTCTCCTGCCTTAATTCTTGTACAGTATCAGTGGGTAAGATCAGGAAAACAGTAAATTGAACTAATGTTTTGAATGCTTTATGAATTAAGAACCTGAAGGCCGCCTTTCTGTAAATACTGGAGTTTTTGTATTTTCATACCAATGGAAACTCCAACTCTACTGACAAGTCAAGATTTGCTTTTGTGGCATGTTACTAAGTAACTGGGACAGCCTGTGAATGCCACTTTGTCAAAGGAACAAAGAAATAGGAGTCTCATGCATGAAACCTTTCATGCTGAGATTTCAAATTCCATGCTGTGGATGAAGCCATTTCATGTTCTGCCTCAGAAATGTAACTTCAGCAGTGATTAGCATAAATTAATGTTGTGCAGCTCATTGGTTATTCAGTTATTTGGTTACAGTGTTATAATATGGAAAGAGGGTATGCAGATGCCTTTTGACATCATTTCTTTGTTAATTTCTTTTCCAATAACCTCAAACCAGCCTCAGCGGAATTTGAGGATTACTTTTCATTCCAGCTCTCAAAGTTCCAGTTTGGCATGTCCACTAACACCACACATACATTTTCAATTTTTGTTAAAAGGCTTTCTTACTCATTATGACTAACATAGATGCGTGGCTTTGTGCAAATTTACATGACTGGGCTTAAAATTAATCAGTTCCATGAATGGTATCAATTGTTTGCAAAAACAGAGAAGAAGAAAGTTTCCAACATGAGGTTACTGAAAGGAAAGCCAATACTTTTTTTGACTTTCCAAGGTCTCTAAAATAAGTACCAGTTTTTATTCCCCTACCCCAAGACAGTTATTCTAAACAATTTTTTCCCCTTAGCAACCCTATGGACATAATTTCTCACTGGTGTGTTAGTTATCTTAGTGGTCTGTTCCTATTCTCCTCCTCTTCTTCCTTTTCTTCCCCTCCCCCAGTGTCTCTGCCTTCTTTCTCTGCAGGCCTGGTCTTCTATATCCCATTCTGTCTTAGCTAGCCATCTTGGTAGCAGCAATTCAATAAGCTAATCCCTACTCAAGAGTTAATGATCGGTGATGACTAGTGACAACCATGGTGGGTGAGGATGATATCTGATTCTCCTCCATTGATTATTCATCTTACAATAAAAGAGTACTCTTATTCTAGGCTTTCTTTACATTTTCTTATGTCATGAGCCCCTTTGGTGGTCCGGTGAAGCCTATGAACCCCATCTTACAATAATGCTTTTAAATATATAATGTAAAATACATAGGATTACAAAGGAAATTAATTAAATTGAGATACAGTTATCAAAAAATATTTTTTAAAAAGTTCATGGACCCTTGGTTAAGAACCTCTGAACACATGTATGTATCCATGACAGCTTATCAATAATTCATTCTATACTCTATTTTGACCTCTGGTCCTTATGATTGCACATTCAGTAATATCTGTGTACATGCATACAAATAAACTTTTTAATATATACTTTGTAGAATTATAGAATCAATTTTATATAGTACCTCAGGTTCTGCTTTTCAAATTTTTCAATATTTTCTATAAATATTTCCATATTCCTGTGTATTACTTGTCTTTTGATTTTTATGGTCATTACATTAATATACTGTAGTCATTTCCCAACTATTAGGTAATGAGCTTGTTTCTATTTCTGTGCTATTACATATAACACCATTAAAACATGTTTATGTAGGTCTTTTTTTCTTTTTAAATACTTCTATAGAATATATTTTCATGGTCATATATTTTGCAACTTTTATTATGTATCAACTCATATATCAGTGTGTGTATGTGTATACATATAGGTAGTAGTTAAAGTTTGTAAAGTTCTTTCCTCAATAACAAGGAGGTTATTACAAGTATTATTATCATTCCAGAAAGGTAAGATGACTTTTCCCAAATCATACAGCTACTGTCAGAACCAGGAAACAAACCCTGGCTTCCCCTAATTTTAGTTCCAACACTCTTTCCATTACACCATGCCTTGTACCAAGTTTGCACTTCTACCAGCAATGTATGAGTGTTTCCCAATAGGAGAAATCCAATATGAGTTTTATCATTTTGTACTTATTTTTGCCACATAGATAGATATGAGTTAGTACATATGGTATTTGCATTTTAACTGCAGAATTAGCAGAAGCAAGACTTTAACACAAAGGAATTAATCTATAATGGTAAATTTCAGTAAGGGATGTCCTGGCAAATGTTTAACAACCAGCTCTTAGAGAGAGGGAGAATAGTTTGTCCCACTTTTAAGTTTAATCTGCATTATTAACATTTTCTCCATTACTTTCTTAAGTCTAGATAATCAACAAAACAATAAATGAAGCCCGGATGTGTGTCATTTGCTGATTCCTGAAGTTAAAAGGCTCACAGTGAAAATTTAACAGTTGCTCTCTGGTACTCATCACATTCCGGACTTGAGGAATTACTTGGCTTTAGGAAAACTTGGGTCTTTCAAAGGAAGGGGGTTGGTGAGGCGTTGTAGCACTTTCAATATTGTCAAAAACTAGGAAAATTCTATTACTTGACAGGGAGAACTGGAAACAAAATGGTCCTGTACTATTTATTCCTAATCTAGTTCTTATGCCCAGGTTTTGCTTTCTTATCTATCCTCAGTTGACAGAGGTTCAAGCTGTCTTCTTTGAATATGTGGCTAAATGTTGTGAACTCAGATCATACTATAACCAACAGGTGACCCTGGTGAACCATGAAAGCCAAACCATCAATTTCTCCTGAGCCTAGCACCCTGCCTTAGTAGGCCTGGGGAACCCAGGCCCCCCTCTCTTTCTGGAGGGAAGAATTTAGTCAGTGTCCCCAAACCGTGAGAACCAGAAGACACTCCATTTGAAAGTACTCTTACTCTTTCTGGCACTGACGAATAGCTATGAATGTCTTTGGTTTCTGTAAGGAGTCCTATAATTAGCACTTTATGAAACAGTTAACAAGAAGCTGCCATTTGGGGGTAAGAGATGAGAAAAAAGGAAGGCATTTGATATCAAAATGTATTTCTAAAATAACAGAATTAAACCAATTTAAAATCCAGCAACAAGAGAATGAAATCTCACTTATTATCGCAAGTGAGTGGTCTTTGAAAATGAGCAACCATTTTGAATATAATTAATCACAAAAAAAATGAACTGGTCTGTGCCTAGCCATTTAATGAAAGGGACTTAGTAGTGAAAGAGAAAGTGGATATTCCCTCCATTCTTAGATCATCCCTTCACTAAGAGCCTGTTTTAGTTTTCCTCAGTTATTGAATGCAAAAAAAAAAATGTAGTGGTACATTGAAACGGTAATGTTAGTTCTGGAACAAAGCTGGGAGAATGGCAAACTTTCCCATTGAGGTGCACTAACACTTCCATGGATGATTAACTCTAAACAAAATTAATGGACCAGCCTCTCTCTAGCAAGCTGTGTCTCATTGATTTGAGTCATATTGCAAATTCAAAGAAGAACAGGAAGAGCAGAGTTGGTGAATACAGCTTTCTCCGCACAGGATCATGTTCTTTTGTTTTTGAAGAAAAGTGTAAATAATTAAATAAGAATCGCTGTATCTTAGTGAGGTTCACATGTCAACTCACATCAATTTGTCTCCACTTTCTGTGGCTGCAGGTGCAGACAGACAAGGAAGTTGTGGAATTGTAATGAGACATTCCAAGTAGTCAGGGAAGGGGTTTAATCCAGTCATCTAGATCGTAAGCAACAATGGAGGACTTTATCCTATCCTTTAGGAAACCTGGGTTAACCAGAAGTATTTCTTTTCCTGTAGTTTGATTCTCTTCAAATCTAGAATATTAAAAAAAAAAGCAGCTCAACAACCAAAACACTTATTTTGCTCTTCCAATAAGTTTGCTGAACTGATGAGTATTTGCGCTATGTAAGACTTTGGGTCTCACCCTTTGCTGAAAAATGAAAGGGATTCAGATTTATATTATTCTTTCTAAGAGACAGCCTTTGTAAATAGGCAAATACTAAATGGATGTGTATGCAAATGTTTTCCATTAGCTCAATATTGGGGTCAAGTTAGAGTTTTTGAGAATGACTCTAAGGCTTCCTGAAGATTCACTACCTTTGACAGTTTTTTTGAGAAACTGAAATGGCAACCTGAAATGGAGAATCTCACCCCAAAAGATACAGGTTCTAGTCTCTGCCATTTAACTACCTGTGTGGCTGTGGCTAAGTCACTAAACTACTTTGGGCCCAGTTTCTACTTCTGTAAAATAAGTGATTAGCTAAGATGAACTTCTAAGGTCCCTTCTTGGCTAATATTTGTGTACTTTGATCAATTATTCTCATTCCTAGAAAGAATTGTCTTATGATTCCACTAACCATCCCTGTGATTTCCTAAACCTGAATACCCTTGCCTGGCCACCACTCCCCTATACATGTCCTCTCCTCCTGATAGAATGTAAGCTCCTTGAGGGCAGGAACTTCATCTCCTTTGTATTCCTAATTCCATCTCCATGCCTGAAATGTTCTAAGTGATTAATAAACAGAAACATAAGAAAGATGAATTACAATCAAGAAAAAACTAAGAAATGAAAGTAATTATCTCATATATGTAGGTTATTATTTCTATGAAAAAAGAGATTGCTCTACGATGTACACAAAGAGAGACCATTGTAAAATAAAAAAAAAAGGGCTAGAGAACTCTAGCCCTAGAGAGATTCAAGGAGGAACAAAAAAGAACAATTGGGTAGGATGTAATAAAATTCAGAATTGACTGGCAAATTTTCTTTTTTTTTGGCCGGGCAATCAGGGTTAAGTGACTTGCCCAGGGTCACACAGCTAGTAAATGTCAAGTGTCTGAGGCCAGATTTAAACTCAGGTCCTCCTGACTCCAGGGCTGGTGCTCTATCCACTACCCCACCTGGCTTCCCCTAACTGGCAAACTTTCAAGGCAACCTGATACAGGAGAAATTTTCAATATAACTGGACTGGATATAAAAGAAATTGTTCAATATACGTTTGCTAGATAAATCCTGAACCTGTGCTGTGATAACTTACCAGAACAATGCTTTTGCTAGAAGAGAAGAAAACTGATGAGGAGGACAAAGCAAAGGAAAACTTCTTAGAAAAAGGAGGCAGTAAAAGAAAGTTATCATAAATAACAGGTTGGTGGGGAGAAAGGAAGGGATGATTTTGAACTACTCATTTAATTGTGTGGTAAAAGTGAAGGGTAACAAAAGGGAGTGAAATAGGTAACTAAATTAAAAAAAAATTGTTTGAGAATAGGCAAAGGGACCTATCTGAAAGTCTGCTAGCTGACCATAGACAATCTCAACATTTCACCTTGCCTATCTTTGGAGACATACTAACCCCTTGGTTTCCTGATTGAGATAACAAAGTACCCGGGACTTCTCATCCACTGTTGGATAGATATGGGAGTTTTACCTTCTGCTTAAGCAGCTTGATAGAAAGTGTTGGGATTCTTATGGCTTACTTTGCTTCCTGAAGATTCCAGTTATTCCTGGAAGAGTAAGAAACCGGTACCAAAATTCAGCTCACTAGTAACCCTTCCAGAAAGTTTTTCAGGACATAGAGTCTTCTCTGCTGGCTTTCCTCCTGTGGCTCTAGGTATTCTGTGTCCTCCCTTAGGTACCCTGGTAGGTGAAGGACATCCTATTGGGATTATACATAGTGACTTCCTCTCAGGATTTCATGCAAGTGATGAGAGTTAGGAATAGGTTTTGGGCATCACCCAGGTATTCCTGATGCACAGTGGATGGACTCTTTTATCTTTTTCTTTTATTGTTATGCTAAGTTGATTCTACTTAGAGTGTAAATTTGCAGAAAGCAGGAATGGCTTCTATATAAGGTTTTAGAGTCAGAGGAACAAAGTTCCTGTGCTGCCTCTAATGCTTACAATTTCTGTGTTTTGGGAAAATCCCTTACCAATTTCCTCATCTGTAAATTAGGGGGTTGGACTAGGTGACATCTGAGGCCTTTCTGGATCTGAATCTATGAACCTAAGTACCCTTTGCCATAGGGCATGCTTGTGGTGTCTTAACAAATACCATTTCCAGATGGTGCTTGGGGATTTTTCATTCTTCTGCTTAGATGATGGATCTGATTCAAAGTGGAATTGATGACAAAAATTTAACTTTAATTTTAACACACGGAGTCTTTCTTCAGTGACAAAAAAGTCAGTGACAATAAAAGGTTTTTCACTAAGATGTTTCTCAATTACAGAAAGCCAGGGAGAAGGAAGAGAAATACGAATATTCATTAACTTTACAAAAGGTTGTTGACCACCAACTCATGAAAAATTGCATAAAGTAAATATGTAGGAACCTGAAACATATAGATTCTCTGTCTCTGTCTCTGTCTCTCTTTTTTCTTTTTTACTCAAGATCCAGGGCCCTAAAATTTCTATGTAAATTATGATTGTGGTTTTCTCCCAACTGAAGCATTTGATAAACAGTTTGGGATATTGCTTTGAACCCCAAACCTAGCCTGGTTTGTGCATTCCTAATGAGGTTCTAGGAGCAAGGGTGTGAATACATTATACAGTATAATTCATTATCAGCATGAGACAGGGGTATGTAGCCGATTGAGTCTTGGCTTAGGCTGCTGTCTAGTTCTTTTGTTACATGGAAACATGGGCTATAGAAGCCAGGAGATTGTTTGCATCAGAAAAATGTCACTTTAAAAATTGAGAGCATTGGTATATAGAATCCATTAAAATATACATTTAGCTAAACCAAAGACCTACATGCTATGGTTATGAATTCTGGGTCTGATAAATTATGAAGCTTCTTCAAAGGGACCTCTTCATAGATAATTTATGCCAAGGATGTCTCTTTTCCTGAGTGTTTTGCTCAAGTACTATAGTACATTAAAGTGAGACTGGCTTTGGAAGCATGTTATAGAGCCAGAGATGTCTGTGCTCAGGGGACATGGAGTCCATCTCTGCTTTCAGAAGATCTAAAATGTTTATTTCCTAACCTGAGGCTTGTGAAGCAGGCATAAAATAACCCTTGGCCCTTATTCTTGGCACTTAAGTTTTTCGTGCTTTGGGCAGACACGAATTGGTCCAATATGAGTTTTCCAAATCTCCCCTCCCCACCTCCAACTGGAGAATGCATAGAAATCAAGGCTGGTCTCATGGGTCAGTAGAGGTTATTGTCTATGGGATGTGAATTAGAGCAGAGGTACCTTGCAAAAAACAAATTTCTGTTTGGAAATAATCTCCTCATTTACACTGCTATGGTACCTATAGTTCCCACAGCATTCCCAATACTTCTCAAGTTAAAGCATTTTGGTCCATGGTTAGAAAGGTTATCAATCAATCCCTTAATCAATAAGAATCTATTAAGCACGTACTGTGTATTAAATATTGGGGAGATGATCAAAATTGGAAGTCTTTGTGCTCCTGGAGTTCACATTCTACCTGGGAGATAATGCATCAATCTGAAGTGGCCACATAAGCTTTACTAGCTAACAGAGAGGGGCAAAAGGAGGAATCTGGGAATTTCTTGAGGGTAGAGAGGTCCATGAAACTTCCAGGCAATAGAATCCAAAGGTGAAAGATGCAGGTGGCAAGAAACAGGTGGTGGTCAGTGTTTGAAGCCCAGAGTCAAACACTGAAGGGTCAATAAGAAGAGTGACAACACTATAGAGTTAGCATGAGCGGGAGTGGAGAATTGTTTGTTTTGAGTGGAATTTCAGATACACTAGAATTGATATCAAAACATCAGAAGAAGCCATAGGTGTCAGATAAGTTGAGGAAAATCAAATCAACTCAGAAGAAGACAGTGTTGCTGATTTACTATTGTCCTACCTGAGCTAATTCAGTTGGATGTCAATAAATATTTAAACATATAATGTTCTAAGAGCAAGTGATACAAAGAAAGACAAAAATATATCTCGCTCTCGAAAACCTCTATCTAGTGAGGGCAAACAACTGTGCACAAACAAGAAATAAATATATTCCACATATATTATTTCATACATATATGTATGTGTATATTTCATTTATGCATATAGACAAATATGTATTTTCTTATATATATATGTGTATATGATATAATTTGTTGTTTTTGTTATTCAGTAGTTCTTCAGTAATGTCCAACTCTTCATGATCCCATTTGGGGTTTTCTTGGCAAAGATACTGGAGTGGTTTGCCATTTTCTTCTCTAGCTCATTTATAGATGAGGAAACTGAGGCAAACAAGGTTAAGTGACTTGCCCACGGTCACACAACTAATAAGTGTCTGAAGTTGGATTTGAACTCGGGAAGAAGAGTTTTCCTGATTCCAAGCCACTTAGCTGCTTGGTTGTGTTGGGGGCAAGCTCCAAATTGGCTATGGTAGGGAGTGTGGTGTGTGACACATCTTCTACACTATTATTGGTTGTTCACACACCGCTTGTAGTCAAACCATGTTTTCCTTAGGATCAAGCCAGTCTCCTCCCCATCTTCCTTCATTTTGGGAACCACTGGTCTAGGCTTTAGGAAGTCATGTAGTCATTTACCAGTAGTCTTTTATAAGCTATCTTTAATACACCAGCAATGCAAATGTGTGGATATCTGGTACTGATCCTCAGCACGTTTAGGTTGTGATTGTAATAGTGGAGTAAGCATTGGTTTTGGAGACAAGATGATCAGAGTTCTAGTGCCAGTTCTTCAGCTGACTAATTTAGCCATGTCATATCTCCTTGACCCTGGCCATCTGAAAAATGAGATCATTGCACATTCCAGCTCTAAAATTCTTTGATCTCACAATGTTATTTCTATAATCTTGCAGCTCTAAAATTCTTTGGTCTTTAATGGTACATAATTCTTATGATTTCAATCTTTTTTTTTCCTTCTAAAATCTTAATATTATAAAGTCAGTTGTATGTTGTTGAAACTAATATTAACATTTTAGGATTACTGTTTGTCAGTGTTCAACTCTTCAGGTTAACTAATTATCAGAATGGCAGGTAAGCTGAAAGGGCTTGACAAGAATTAATCCTTCTAACCAGAGGGCCCAAACTTGGGATCTTCTGTAGCATAAACAGACTTGTTTAAGGACTCAATTAAAAGAATTTGTCACAGATAGTAATGGTAAAACACATTTTCATAGTAGTGATTTTTGCCAATCAAAAAATCTTGTAACAGATGGCATTTTCCTTGTCCTTGTTATCAAAGAATGATGTCACTTAAGACAGCTGTCACCCTTCCCCCTTCCCCTCAAAAGGAGTGTTTTTCCTCCTCAGCTAAAAAGATGCCCCTTCCCCCACTTGTTTTCAGGTTATTTGGGATTCTGCTTGTATCTATGGCCTCTATACATTGGGTTTTCCTCCTACGTTCTCTGAAGAGCTGTTTAATATAGAAAGCAATGTTAGAAATGCAAACTTTCTTCGTGGAAAATTTGTCTGCTTACATCATCACTGAATAGTAGCCACCTCCTGGAATTCTCTTTCTTTCTGAAAAGATGAAGACACAGTAAAAATGAAAGAAAGGAAGGAGATCCAGGAGAAGCATTACAAATTGAAGTCTGAGGGATCTAGTGATAATACATTTATTGCCCAGTTGAGCATTGTTCATTTACTCTAGGCAGCTATGTCAGCATCTGCTAATGACAGTTGCCATAATTATAGATGGAGTTGTTCATACCAGAGACTGCTTAGTGGAAGGCAGTCAGGCCCCAGCCTGTGTTTTGTGATGTATCCTTTTAGTCTTCCATTATTTTATGGTTGGTCAAATCAGTGCTACAGCATTCTTTGGAGTTCCCACTTGTTTTTGTTCATTGTGACCTAATGACAGCTCCCCATTACAATGTTAGCCCCTCATGTGTAAGAATTATTTCATTCTTTGTACTTGTATCTTCAGCACCTCATACAAAGCCTAGCAAACAATAAGCATTCAATTTATTGATTGATTCACTTTTTTTGACTTGAAGTCTCTAAATGCCAAATTAACCACTTTATTTTTTAATAAGAATGATGACAATGGTGATAATAACTGACATTTTTTATAGAACTTTCAAGATTTGCAAAGCAAATTACATGGGTTATTATGTTTGACTCTCACAACTAGCCTGGAAAGTGGGTACTGCAGAATTATCATCTATATTTTACAGATGAAGAAATGAGGCTCAGATTCCCCTGCTAGTTCCTAACCATTTGTTCAAGGTTTAGCTCATGTCTCAGCTCCTCAATCAAGCCTTTTTCCTTCTCTCAACTTCTAAAGAACTATCCAGTGATTAGCACAATTCCTAACACACAAAAAGCACTTAATAAATTCTTACTGATTTACTATTGTTCCTACTGACTATTAGCACTTAAGCAACACATTGAGACAGCTTGAAATATCTTTCCGTGTGTGGGGTGGAGTCCTGAGCCATAAGATTTATTTGGATGAGGCAGACACAATCCCTAGATTGGTTTAAGAATGTGAGGAGCCAAGGCATGAGTGATGGTCAGATGCTCAGTCTGACAAAGACAATGTGAGCTTGTAGGATGATACCCTAGGGTGCCCTCTGGTGTTAAATGGTGTATATCAGGTAAGCATAAATACAACACATTATTCTTGATAGTCACATTGAAATAATTAAATGTCAATGCATTAAATATCATAACTTTTAAATCTCCTGCTTTCTCGAGAAGGATTCTTTGTCCATTCATTCCCATTTACTTTTCTTCTTTTATTGGTTGCATTTACTACATGTTCTCTATTTGTCTGATTCTGCTTTTTAAAAAAATTTTGAATTATTTCATAAAGATCATTCCAGATTTTTTCATAGACATATTTGCTTGTATCAATGGTATTATGATATTTTACTACACTGATACTGCAATATGTTTATTTTCATAATTTTGTTTGATTAGGTTTTTTTAATTAAAAATAATACTTATATGAAAATCTATGAACATACAGTTCCTTTTTTAAAAAAATTTCAGAGTATGTACAAAGTAGCAGAATTATTGTGTCAAGATGCATAATTATTTCTATAACTTTCATTGCAAACTCTCAGATTACTCTCAAAAATAATTCTACCAACAATGAATGCAGCTAGGTAATGTAGTAGATGTATAAAGCTTTAGTTCAAATACAGCTTCAGACACTTAGTTGATGTGGGGGCAAGTCACTTAACCTCTCTGCCTCAGTTTTCTTAGCTGAAAAATGGGACTAGTAATAGCACCTGTCTCCTAGGGTTGTTACAAGGAGATAATGAAATAATATTTGTGAAGCACTAAACATAGTGCCTGGCGTGCTTAATGAATGCTTGTCCCTTCCTACTCCCCATAACTGTACCAGCATTTTCTTTGATTTTAATTAATCTTGTCAGTTTGATAAGTGTATGGAGATATGCCAGAATTGCTTTAATTTGCATCCCTTTGACGTTTTATAAATTTGAGTGTTTTTAAAGGTATTATTAATAATTTTGTACTTCTTTCAAAAATTGTCTCAATTTATCCATTAAGGACTGATAATTACCTTTGTAAATTTTTAGAAAGCCCATATGTATTTCAGTTGTCTAATTTTTATATTTTTCATAAATGTTTTCCCCATCTGTTATTTTTCTTTTTCTTTTAATCATTTTCTTGTATGGATTTTTTAAAATTTTGATGTAATTAAGGACACCTATTTTGTCCCTAATAATTCCTGCTGTTTAATAAGTCATCTGTCTTCCACAATTTATAAGGAAATCAATGAAATTTTTTCTTTTTTATGATTCTTTTTTAATGCAAAAGGCTTTTTATCCAGCTATAAACTGCTGAGACATGTGGTATGAGATTTTCATCTAAATCTAGATCATGGAACTATAAATCTAGACCTTAAAGAGATCTTGTATTAAAGCCCTGTCATTTTACAAATAAGGAAACTGAGGCCCAGGAAGTTTAAATAACTTGCCCAAGGTCACTTAGGTAGCAGTAAGTGTCAGAGGTGGGAATTCAAAGCCAGATGCTCTACCTCAAAGCCAATGTTCTTTCCATATTACTTTGTTCTTTACTGCCAAATTGCTAAAAATATGTTCCCTAAAGCTTTTCTTAAATAATGAATTCTTTACTCAATATTTATTATATATATGTATGTGTGTGTATATAAATCTCTCTCTCTCTCTCTCTCTCTTTCTCTCTCTCTCTCTCTCTCTCTCTCTCTCTCTCTCTCTCTCTCTCTCCCCCAAGCACTAATTTTGTATTTCTGTTTGGTTTAATTTTTGGTATCTATTCTTTTGGAGAGTTTTTTTTTGGTTTTTTGTTTTGTTTTGTTTTTTGCTGAAGTATGAGGTAGTTTTGATTCTAACAATATCAATAACAGGTTTTAGAGTCTGGGAATGTAAGACCAGCTTAATTTAAAAAAAAAGTTTTTCACTGTGTCTCTTCATATTCTCGCCTACTTTATTTTCCCGTATATTTTAATCATAATTTTACCTAGCTGTAAGGAATTCCTTAGTATTTTCATTGATAATATATTAAACATTTGCTAATTTGAGGAATTTTGTAATTTTTATCATCTTAATCCACCCATCCATGGACACTGAATATTCTTCCAATTATTTAAATCTATTATTTCAAACTTTATAGTTTTATTGCTAGATTTTATACAGGCCATTGTATTTCTTCATAGGTAAATTCTCAAATTTTTATGGGTCTTGTTACACACAAGGTTTTTAATGTATATTTTTTTTTTTAGCAATAAATGTTATTTCTGTGAGTTTATATACTGGTTAAACTAATTCATCACCTCTATTAGTTTTTCAGTTTAGTTAGATTTTTTTTAGTCATGATATATCATCCATAAACAGTGATATTTTTGCTAACATTATTTCCAATTTTAATCCCTCTAATGATTTTCCTGCCTTATTGTAAAAGTCATAATTTTAGATGTTGAATAAACGCAATGGAAATAGACATCCTTGTTTTGTGGTAATAAGTTTCATTTCTCTGTTGCATATTATATTGGTAGATTCTTTTAGGGACAAAAGCAGATACTTTTTTATCCTATCAAGAAAAAAAAAGCCCTCTATTTCTCTGTCTAGGCTGTGTGTGTATGTGTGTGTGGGGAGGGTGTAATTCTTTGATAACTTGCCTTATTTTGTCCTTAGAGATGTATTTATTTAAATTGTTCATTTTCTCTTGTTGGTATGGATAACATATTTATAAATGTAGCAGTTATGTGTGCATGTGTGTGTGTGTGTGTGTGTGTGTGTGTGTGTGTGTGTGTGTGTGTGTATGTGTGGGGAGAGGGATTGAATAGGATAGATATAAAGTGCTTCCCGTAGTGTGTGGAGTTGGAGGTAAGAGGTTGATGAGCAGGGTTAGTCACGTCCTTTTGGCTGCCCGAACCACTGCACCTTCCTGTGCATGGTGCCAGTCATTCCCAATGCTGCCCTTCAGGCACTATTTCCAGCTTTCTCTTTAGTTAATATATGGGCTGGAAGGTAAATGTGTGAAAGTGCATGGGATGAATTTCCTTTCAGATCTGCTTAGAGAAAGAACAATGAGAAACAACATTTAAGTGACTATCTCTAATGCCAACTCCAGTTCATCTAACAAAACACACACAAATCTGCTAGACTCATAGGGGTCTAGGTATTGGTCAAGATTTACTTGTTCTTTACTGTGGGTGACTTCTTTGGTATGAATCAAAATCTCTTCACTTCAAGATTTCAACTGGCAAGGTTCCAGCAATTAGACTCTCTCTTTTCCTGTACACCACCTTATAAAATCTCCTATATCTCTCTCCTGTATGTTTTTACCATCTAATTGTACCTTTCTTGGCTGAATTTAATTTTTCAGAAATGGGGTTAAGTGACTTGCTCAGGGTCACACAGCTAGAAAGTATTATGTGTCTAAGCCTGGATTTGAACTCCAGTCCTCCTGAGTCCAGGGCCAGTCCTCTGTCCTCTTGCGCCACCTAGCTGCCCCTTATAAAGATCAATTTTCAATGAATGGCCACATTAGAGAAGCTATTTTCTTCTAAAACCAATGATGAAATACAAAGCAAAATGAATTCTTATTCTCTCCCTTGAGATAATGAAGGGGGTCTAGAGGAAGCAGAGGATAGGAGAGTAGATATCACCAGGTTCTGTCCCAACAACACAATGAGTACATTATTCTGCATTCTCTTTGTAGAGCATCTGATCAGTCCTGGTTGCACATTTTCTATATCAAAGTAACAGAATTTTTGCACTCCCCCAACATTAGGATATCTCTCATGTTCTGGTGCTTATGGCAGGGGTGACTGCTTTGTCTCTTCCTGCTCCCGCAAAAGCTCCACCTCAAACTGGTCTCCCCGCCCCTGCTGGAAGACCCTGCACTAGGCTCACTTTCCCTCTGGAGTCCCGTATACTCACATCTGTCTGTCTCCCTTGCTCTTTTGCATTGCCTGCTCCTTACCCTCTCTTATCGAATAGAAGAGGTTAAGTCCTCCAGGCTCAATAGAAAGATATTAGAGAATTCTTTCCTACCAGTCTATATAGGTTTCCACTAACATCTGGTTCTAGAGATCACCATCTATTTCCTACAAGTTTTCTAATTTATTAGAATATAGCTGTGTTTTCTATTAAAATGTTCTGTTTGTTGTGATCTCCCTTTTTCCATTTCTAACACTGCTGCTTTTCATTTATATCCTGTATTATCAGATTACTATGTAATAAAATTAGAATGAACAATAATATGAACAAAAAGTATAAAACTCCATAGAAACAGAAAAAAATCTGTTACATAATGATTGAATTAAAGAGGAAATTAGAATAGTGATAGTGGAATATTTAAAAGACTGACAAAAAATACCACATATTAAAGTCTATGCAATGTAGCCAAAGATCTTCTTAGAAAGAAATTTTTATCTCTGAGTCACTATACTAATAAGAAAGAACAAAATAGATGCATTAAGCTTGCATCTAGAAAAGGGGAAAAAAAGTAATAGTCCAAATGAAAGTTTAAAAAAGAAATCACAGCATTTGGAGAAGAAATAAACCGAATAGAAAATGAAAGCTCAATCAATAAGCGTTTCTTATGATGGGAATGGGATCTGAACTTCTAAAAGGAAAAGACTGTCTTTGGGATCTGAACCCCAAAAAGGAAAAGCCCTGGACTTTCCCACATGGCCAAATCTCTGGCTTTTGCTTGAGGCTATAATCCTATCACCTGGTCTTTCATTATCACCTAAACCCAATCTCCCAATTCTCTGTTACCCTTAACCTAGCCTAGTGCTCCATCGTTTTACCTTGCTATAGCCCTGGCCACTTCCAACCTTTAATTCTATCTAGACTCCAGTCTAGGCCCTGTGGTTCCTGGCTTTCTGTCACCTCACAGTCACTCCAGACTAGTTGGCCACTCCTAGATCCCTCCCATAGTCTTTCCCTATATAAGGTCCATCTAGCCTCCATTAAGGTGCTCAGATTCTTTAAGAGTCTTGCCAAGGCCTCCAAGTCTTAAAATCTGGCCCACTTGCATTAGTGATACAATTGCTTGGATTCCTTAAGTATCTGACCAATGTGGTGAATCTTTAATAAACCTTATCTTTGGCTGAAAGAAGGCTTGGGTCGAATTCATTCGGGTAGGACCTATGTGTTGTGATTTTGAGGTCTTAGCACCCCTAAACCTCTAAGCCTCAACACTTAGGTTCCTACTATGTGACAGGCATTGAGTTAGGAGTTGGTGATAGAAAAACAAAAATAAAAGATTTCCTGACCTTAGGAAGCCTACATTCTATTGGGGAGACAACATGTAGAAAAATAAGGGTATAAAATTACTTTTTTGTGTGTGTGAGGCAATTGGGGTTAAGTGACTAGCCTAAGGTCATATAGCTAGTGTCAAGTGTCCAAGGCGAGATTTTAACTCAGGTTCTCCTGACTGCAGGGCCAGTGCTCTATCCACTGTGCCACCTAGCTGCCCCACAACTATTTTTAAATTAAATTTTCTTTTCAAATAAAGGACTTCTTCCTGTCCCTCCCCTCTCTTTTCCCACTATCCCCATCGCTACTGAGAAAGCAAGGAAAATAAAACACCTGTTACAAACATATACAGCCAAGCGAAACAAATTCCCAAATTGGTCACATCCAAAATAAATGGTTCAATCTTCACTCTGAATTATAAAGATATACAATTAAATGATAAAACCAGAAGCCATTTTTTTTCTGTAAAGACCAATAAAACTGATAAACTATTATCAAATTTAATTAAAAAAAAAAGAGAGAGGGGCAGCTAGGTGGCGCAGTGGATATAGCACTGGCCCTGAGTTCAAATCCAGCCTCAGACACATAACTCTTACTAGCTGTGTGACCCTGGGCAAGTCACTTAACCCCATTGCCTAACCACCCCCCCCCACAAAAAAAGAGAGAAATGTCAATTCAGCAGAATCGTAAATGTTAAGAGAGAGACCACAGAAAACCCATGTAACTGTGATTACTTTGGCTGAAGGCCAGTTCAAGTACATTCCCTTTTCTATCCCAGGGTTCTCTGGTATTCTTATGGGGTTGGGGGCAGGGTGTCTTTCAGCTCTGCCATTGGTTCAAGCCCCACCAATTGTGTTCTCTTCAATTTTAGGTGTCTAAGCACCCCAGGGACAGCTAGGTGGCCTAGTGGCAGACCCTAAGTCAGGAATATTTATCTTTCTGAGTTCGAATCTGGCCTCAGACACTTACTAGCTCTGTGATCCTGGGCAAATCCCTTAACCCTGTTTGCCTCAGTTTTCTCATCTGTGGAATGAGCTGGAGAAGAAAATGCTAAGAAAACCCCAGAATGGGGTCATGGAGACTCAGTCTTGACTGGAATAACTGAACATTAGGTGACTTCTTTGAATTAATTCAGAGGCAGCTAGATTGCTCAGTGGATAGAGCACTGGAATGAGGAAGTCCTGAATTCAAATGTGGCATCAGATACTTAATACTGGACAGTCACTTAACCTCTATTTGCCTTAACCTCAGACACTGGACAAGTCACTTAACCTCTATTTGCCTTAATCTACGAGAAAAGGAAATGGCAGACCACTCCAGCATCTTTGTCAAGAAAACACCATAGAGGCAGCTAGGTGGTGCCATGGATATAGCTCTGACCTTGGAGTCAGGAGGACCTGAGGTCAAACCTGGCCTCAGACACCTGACACTTACTAGCTGTGTGACTCTGGGCAAGTCACTTAACCCTGATTACCTCACCAAAAAAAAAAAAAGAAAGAAAACAGTATGGCCTGTTGGGTCATGGAGAGTCTGACATGACTCAACAACAATAACCCCAGGTCCATTTAAAAGCCAAGGAAGGTTTACTTTGTAAAGCCCTTTTCTTGGGGCCACAGGGCCTAAGTGGAAGGGTAAGGTAACCCTTCTCCACATAGCTTACTCCAGGTACTCTTACTGTTAGTGAATGAGTCCTCCATTTTTGAATGATGCAGAAGAGAGAACGAGTAACTTATTCTTTCAGGTAACTTTAAAGATGTCAGGTGCAAATCCCTGGCATCTCTTATGTGGTTTCCTACATCTTAGGTGGTCTGGGCATGTTCCAAAATCCTATTACACACAAAAGAAATGAAAAATACCATTAGGGAAACAACATAATTCCAACACATCAGAAAATATAAAGGAAAGAGATGATCAGTCAATTGGCAATTATATTAAATACCTTACTATGTGTCAAGCATTGTGCTAGGCACTAAGCCTATTAAGTACAAAGACTGGAATAATCTCTGTGTTGTTGTTCAGTGGTACAGTCACATTCTACTCTTTGTGATTACATGGACCATATTATCCACGGATTTTTCTTGGCAAAGATATTAGAGTGGTTTTGCCATTTCATGTCCTTCTCTAGTGGATTAAAGTAAACAAAGATTAAGTGACTTGTCTAGGGTCACACAGCTAGCAAATGCCTGAGGCCAGATTTAAACTCAGATCTTCCTGACTCCAGACCCGGGGCTCTATCCACTGAGCTATCTAGCTGCCCCTGTGTACAACAATCCCTATGTACAACAATATAAATTATCAAAATTGTCATAAGATATTAATAATTTAAATGTAAATTCTTGGAGAAAGAAATGATGAGTATTAAAAATTATTTTCTTCCCTTTCACCTGTCAAACAAAAGAAGCAAACAAAAAACTCCTGTCCCAGAGAGAGTCACAGCTGAATTATTTTTTCAAACCTTCCTTTGCCTCCTAGCCCCAAGAAAGGAGTACTTTACCCTCTCCCCTGCACTGCATGATTATCAGCATGCACCCTGCCTCCAGTGTAGCTTAACTCTCTTCTTACCAGAAGTCTGAAGACAGAATTTGTAGCTGCAATGCCTATCATTCCATTTAGTTTACTTCAACCAACATCATTAAGCATTTACCATGTCTAAGGCAATGGGCTGGGGGGCTAGGAAACAAATCTGCCACTGTAGTTTTTGTTGGTCTAGATGGAATGCCATACATTGATCTGCCACATGGGGGCTCCAGAGACTGCAGAGAGAGGACAGCATTTCTTTCTGACCTAACAAAAACCTTGTTAAGACAACCCAGGAGCATTAGGAGGTGGTCTCCCTGTCCTCCTGCCCCCACCCCATCCCTTCACCCCTCAAATTGTAACCAAGCTGACTAACCATAAGATATTTAGGCTCCAATGAGGGATACAAAGTATGATAGAAGATAGCACTTACTGTCCCTAAATCATGATGTGATAGGGAATGCTTCATTTGTCTTCTCAGTTTAAGGGTGCTGTGTGGAAGGGTATAACCAAGATGGTGGAGAAAAGGCAGGGACTCACCTGCACTCTCCCCCAAACCTCTCTGAACACCTTTAAATAATGCCATGAAACAATTCCTGGAGCAGCAAAACACACAAAAGGATGGGGTGAAATAATTTTTCTGCTAAAGACAACTTAGAAGGTTTGCGAGAAAGGTCTGTCACACCTTTCTGGTGCTCCTTTGGGTGAGTGGAGCATAGTCCAGTGCAGTCCATGCCAGTGCAGACCAGGCCCCCTCAAACCACGAGCAGGCCTTGGGAACCACGGAATTACCACTAGCAGAACTGCTCCTGGAGCTCTCAGCCCACAGGTGGAAAGGGAGTTGAAGAACTGGCCAGAAAGAGATTACAGAGGTGTCTTTGCTAGCACTGGGGCAGGACTCCATTGCTTTGCCCATATTTATATCCAGGTCGTAGTCCCGGGTGGTAGTCCCAGGGTGAGGAGGAGTACTAGCACAACAGAGCTTGCAGCCGCAGTGGAGTGGGGACCTTCATCACAGTTCCAGTGCAGAAAAGACTGCTGCTCAGAGACCAGAGCATAGCCCAGGAGAGTAGTAAACACACCTCTCCTTAAATCATACCCCTTGGAAGAACTGAAAACTTATGCCCCTAGAAGTATCTCTGAAAATAGCTGCACAAAACCCGTGAAGCTTGGGACAGTGCACCTCCCACCTGGAGGTGGAGCCCCACTTTAGCAAAATGTTAAATGTCAAGAAATAGGCTGGGGAAATGAGCAAACAACAGAAAAAAATTCTGACCATGGAAAGTTATTATAGTAACCAGGAAGATCAAAATACACGCTCAGAAGGAGACAACAAAGTCAAAGCTCTTACATGCAAAGCCTCCAAGGGAAAACAAACAAGCAAACAAATTATGAATTGTTCTCAGGCCATGGAAGAGCTCAAAAAGGATTTTGAAAATGAAGTAAGAGAGATAGAGGAAAAATTGGGAAGAGAAATGAGAGTGATACAAGAAAATCATGAAAAATGTATTAACAGCTTGGTAAAGGAGACACACAAAAAAATACTGAAGAAAATAGCTCCTTAAAAAACAGATTAGGCCAAAGGATAAAAGAGGCACAAAAAGCCAATGAAGAGAAGAATGCCTTGAAAAGCAGAATTGGACAAATTGAAAAAGAGGCACAGAAATTCGCTGAAGGGAAAAAAAAGTCCTGTAAAAGTAGAATTGGCCAAATGGAAGAGAAGGTACAAAAGCTCACTGAAGAAAATAATTCCTTGCAAATTAGAATGGAGCAAATGGAAGCTAATGACTTTATGAGAAATCAAGATACAACAAAACAAAACCAAAAGAATGAAAAAATAGAAGACTGTGAAATATCTCATTGGAAAAACAACTGACCTGGAAAATAGATCCAGGAGAGAGAATTTAAAAATTATCAGACTATCTGAAAGCCATGATCAAAGGAAGAGCCTAGACATCATCTTTCAAGAAATTATCAAGGAAAACTGCCCTGATATTCTAGAACCAGAGGGCAACATAAAAATTGAAAGAATCCACCAATCACTTCCTGAAAGAGATTCCAAAATAAAAACTCCCAGGAATATTATAGCCAAATTCCAGAGCTCCCAGGTCAAGGAGAAAATATTGAAAGCAGCCAGAAAGAAACAATTCAAGTATCATGGAGCCACAGTCAGGACAGCGCAAAATTTATCAGCTTCTACATTAAACGATCAGAGGGCTTGGAATATGATATTCTGGAAAGCAAAGGAGCCAGGATTACAACCCAGAATCACCTACTCAGGAAAACCAAGTATGATCGTTAGGGGTGGGAAATGATATTCAGTGAAACAGAGGACTTTCAAGCATTCTTGATAAAAGGATCAGTACTGAATAGAGAATTTGACTTTCAAATATAAAACTCAAGAAAAGCATAAAAAGGTAAACAGGAAAGGGAAATCATAAGGGACTTAAGGTTAAATTGTTTACATTTCTACATGGGAAGATGATACTTGTAACTCATAAGAACTTTCTTATTAATAGGGCAGTTAGAAAGAGTATATATTGACAGAGGGCACAGGTGTGAGTTGAATATGAAGGGATGATATCTAAAAAATAAAAACAAGGGGTGAGAGAGGAATGAACTGGGAGAAAAGGGAAAAGGAGAGGTAGACTGGGGTAAATTATCTGACATAAAAGAGGCAGGAAAAAAAGCTTTTACAATGGAGGAGAGGAGAAGTGGGAGAGAGGGAGTGAACCTTACTCTCATCAGAATTGGCTCAAAGAGGGAATAACATACATACTCAGTTGGGTATAGAAATCTATCTTACAGGAAATAGGAGGAGAAGGGGATGAAAAAGGGGTTGGTGGTGATAGAAGGGAGGGCAAATTGGGGGAGGGGGTAGTCAGAAGCAAAATACTTTTGAGGAGAGACAGGGTTAAAGGAGAGAGAGAATAGAATAAACGGGGGGAGGAATGGGATTGAGAGAAATACAGTTAGCAATAGTAACTGTGAAAAAATTTTTTGGGGCAGCTAGATGGCACAGTGCATAAAGCTCCAGCCTTGGAGTCAGGAGGACCTGAGTTCAAATATGACCTCAGACACTTGACGCTTAACTAGCAGTGTGACCCTGGGCAAGTCACTTAAACCGGATTGCCTCACCAAAAAAGCAAAAAAAAATTTTTTTTGGAAGCAAGTTTCTCTGATGAAAGCCTCATTTCTCAAACATATAGAGAACTGAGTCAAATTTATAAAAATAAGAGTCATTCCCCAATTGATAAATGATAAAAATATATGAGCAAATTTCAGATGAAGTAATCAAAACTATCTCTAGCCATATGAAAAAATGCTCTCACTATTGGTTGGAGAAATGCAAACTAAAACGATTCTGAGGTACTACCTCATACCTATTAGATGGCCTAATAGGAGAGAAAAGGAAAATGACAAATGTTGGAGGGGATGTGGGGAAAAGGAGACTTTAATGCACTATTAATGGAGTTGTGAAATGATTCAGCCATTCTGGAGAGCAATTTGGAACTATGCCCAAAGGGCTATAAAACCATGCATACCCTTTGACCTAGCAATACCACTACTAGGCCTGTATCCAAAAAGGGGTTGAAAAGAAAAAGGAAAAGAACCTATATGTACAAAAGTAATTATAGCAGCTCTTTTCTGGTGGCAAAGAATTGGAAATTGAGGGGATGCCCATGAAGTGTGAATGACTGAAAAATTTGTAGTATGTTTGTGCTGTAGGAAATGATGAGCAGGATGCTCAGAAAGACCTTGAAATACTTACATAAGCTGATACAAAGTGAAATGTACTGCGTACAAAGTAACAGCAATTCTATGATGAAAAATGCTATCCATCCCCAGAGAAAGAGCTGATGGTATCTGAATACAGTCTGAGGCATTTTTTTTAAACTTTCTTTATTTTTCCTGAGTTTTTTTTGGAGGGGGGGTCTATGTTTTCTTTCACAACATGACTAATATGGAAATATGTTTTGCATGACTATGCATATATGCATATGTATAACCTATATTGAATTGCTTTACTTCTTAATGAGGTGGGTGGGGATGGAAGAAGGGAGAGATTTTGGAACTCACAAAGTTTTGAAAATGAGTGTTAAAAATTGTTTTTGCAGGTAATTGGGAAAAAATAAAATAATTTTAAAAAAGGGAAAAAAAGGGTGCTGTGTATGGAGCTTTGCTGTGGTTGAGTAGATATAATCACTCACCTGTTCACAGTTATTCAGATGTACACACATTGAATATTGCCTCTGGTCATTGTTAAATTTGTGTCAGACCTGCCAAAACTTTCCCAGCCCCTTCCCCAATCCCATCTAGGAGCTAAGTGCCTGTCAGGAGAGAGATGACAGATGGAGGGGTTCTGTGAATGACCTAACCTTGCCATCTAATCAAAGATGCCTCAGGCGAGAATTGGTCATAGGGTGAATCAATCATAGGGTGCAGCAAAGACCTTAGCTAACCCTTTATCCTCTTACCAACCTTCTGTTCTTCCCTTGCTGTCTTCCGTTTCTTACACTCATAGTTTTTTTCTTAAGATTGAACTGCTAGGACCCTGCCCATTGCTGGGTTCTGGCTGTGAGTCTTGGGGACCTCTGACAATTTTGATTCAATGATGGCAGAAATAGAGTACCCAGTGATTCCATTTCCACTCCCTCTATCTCAGTGGTAGTCAAAAGAGCTGATAGGTGTCTACTTTGGTCCGCACCTACGATTCAAAATATTTCATAACAACAGGATTGAGCAGAGTGCATTGTAAAAACCTACATTTAGGTTCAATTGAAGAAACATTTATTTAATGCTCATTATGTGCAAACTACTATGTTGGGCAGCTAGGTGGCACAGTGGATTGAGTGCCAGCCCTGAAGTTAGGAGGAACCACATTCAAATTCAACCTCAGAAACTTAATAGCTGTGTGACCCTGGGCAAGTCGCTTAACCTTGTTTGCCTCAATTTTCTCATCTGTAAAATAAGCTGGAGAAGGAAATGGCAAACTACTCCAGAGTCTTTGCCAAGAAAATCCCAAATGGAGTCATGGAGATTCAGATATAACTGAAAGAATTCAATAACAATACTGTGCAAGTAGTTGGGATATTAAAAATGGATGAGAAAATAACATAATCTTTCAAGCGACTACTAGATTAACAATTAATTAACAATTAATGTATAAGAGAATAATGTAAGAGAAGTGGGATGCCCTGATGGGTATTTGAAATATGGATTTAAATCCTGTCACCGTTTATTGGCTGAGAAGCCCTGGACAAATTTCTTAACCTCTCAGAGCCTCAGTTTCCTCAACTATAAAATGGGATAATTATAGCCCCAACTTCATAGGGCTAGTAGGTCAAATGAGATATTGTATGTAGAATGCTTTGCCATACTTAAAGTACTACATAAAGAAGACCTTTCTTTTTAAAAACAGTATCAAAGCCAAATAACTGTCTTATTTAACACACTTTTCAAGTAAATATAATGGAAACGAGGAGCTTATTATGGACAGTTGTCTGTATTTGAAGATCAGTCTAAAATGTGCATGTTTGATAGGATATTTACATTTATATTTTGCCTAAATACCAACCAGCTGCCAGAGCATAATTTCTATATTAGATTTAACAAGCAAAAGTTAGGTTTTAAGGTGATATATAACAATTGGGCAGCTAGATTGTACAGTGCATAGAGTGCTGTCCCTGGAGTTAGGAGAACCTGAGTTCAAATCCAGCCTCAGACGCTTGCTAGTTGTCTGACCCTGGGTAAGTCACTTCACTCTCTTTGCCTCAGTTTCCTCATACGTAAAATGAGCTGGAGAAGGAAATGGCAAACCATTTTAGTATATTTACCAAGAAAACGCTGAATGGGATCACAACAAAAGAAAAGCAAAAAACAAAAGTGTACAATGATTGAAGAAACATTCTTATTAATACTGTTGTTATGGTAATTATTTTTATAAGCAATTATAGCATTTTATATTTGTAGAGAATTAGGCATTCATTAGCTACTATTGTTTACGGGTAAACTTTGAAGAGTTATGTCAAACTTCATTCTTCAGTCTTGAAGGCAGTATTAGAACTCATAGAGGCAGAATGCAGTTATCTTTTCCCCATTGTGACTTCCCCATGGTGGTTTCACTATGTCACTGGTCAGCATAAAATATTAAATGAGAATTTTTTGGGAGTTTTGTGGAAGCTGCAGACAACATGCAAAGGCCAGCAGATGACAAGAGAAGTTCAGAAACTCAGAAACACATGAAATATGTACATAGTATTATATAATATCAACCCCAATTTTATAACACAGCACTGTGAACACCCCATAAAAGAAAAAGAAAAAAAACTCAGACTTCTTCTCTGGTACAAAGGGAGGGCCAAAATTCTTTATGCAGATTTTCCAGATCATGGGGGTGCCACGCCTTCAACATCCTCAATGTGAAAAGGATAACTGTGGTATAATGGATCAAGCTCTGGTCTTCTGGTAAGGAAGATCTGTGTTCAAATTCTGCCTCAGACATAGTAGCTGTGTGATCCTAAACACTTTCAGTCTCAGTTTCCTCACCAGTAAAATGAGGGGGTTGAACTTTGTGGCTTCTGAGGTTCTTTCCATTCCTAAATCTCTGATTCTATAGTTGAGTCAAATGGTAATGCTCACTTCTCAGAAACAGGTGGAATTATTGTTAGAAGTCAGAGGGAGGGGCAGTTGGTGTCTCAGTGGATACAGCACCGGCCCTGGATTCAGGAGGACCTGAGTTCAGATCTGGCCTCAGACAGGTAACACTTACCAGCTGTGTGACCCTGGGCAAGTCACTTAACCCCATTGCCCAGCCCCCCCCCCCAAAAGAAAGAGTCAGAGGGACAGAGTGGTTAGTGGAGAGGAGAGTGTCCTGGGCTTTGAATTGGGAAGACCTGGGTTTCAAAACCCATCTTAGATGCTTACTGGCCCTGCAACCACGGCAAGTTTAACTTCTATGAGCCTCTCTTTCTTTAGCTACAAAGTGGAGATAATAACATCTGTGAAACTTCAATGAGTTTTAATTGTGATTCTTTTGGCCCCTACATTTTTCTTTTTAACAACAATTATTTTTTGATTACATGTAAAAACAATTTTTAACATTCTTTTTTAAAAATTTTAAATTCCAAATTCTCTCCCTCCCTCTCTCATTGAGAAGGCAAACAATTTGATACAGGTTATACATATGTAGTCACATAAAACATATTTCTCTATGGTGAAAGAAAACACAGACCAAAAAAAAAAAGCCCAAGAAAAATTAAAAAAAGGGAATGAAAGCATGCCTTGATCTGCCTTCAGATGCTATCAGTTCTTTCTTTGGAGGTGGATAGCGTTTTTCATTATATTGCTGTTGTTAAGTCATTTTCAGTCACATCAAACTATTCTGTGACTTCATTTGGGATTTTCTTGGCAGAGATACTAGAGTGGTTTGCCATTTTCTTCTCCAGCTCATTTTACAGATGAGGAAACTGAACAAACAAGGTGAAGTGACTTGCCCAGGGTCACACAGCTAGTAAGTGTCTGAGGCTGGATTTGAACTCAGGAAGGTAAGTATTCCATATTCCAAGCCCAGTACTCTGTCCACTGTGGCACCTAGCTGCCCTTTTGATCATGAGTCCTTTGGAATTGTCTTGGGAATAGTTTTGTCATATTGTCATACTGAGAATAGTTAAGTCAGTTGATCATTGTTATAATATTGCTGTTACTGTGTACAATGTTCTGGTTATGCTGACTTCATTTTGCACCAGTTCATATAAGTTTTTCCAGGTTTTTCTGAAAGTATCCTGCTTGTCATTTCTTATACCACAATAGTATTCCATCACAATCATATACCACAGATTGCCCAGCCATTGGCCCCTCCATTTCCTATCCTTCCCCAGAATTTGATACCTTTAGGAGATCGGGGAGTGTCTAGTCTCTGCCATTGGCTTAAGCTCCTATGGGTGATGTTCCCCGGTTTTGGGGGTCTAATCATCTCAGTTCTATTTAACCACTTAACCATCATATTATCTTTTGAAAAAGGAATATTTATTCCAAAAGTATAGCCAAGAACAACATACACATATTTCAACCTAACATCTGGGTACATAAACCCCTCCATATTCTCTCTCAATCTCTGGGGAAGGGTATTAGGTTCACATCTTGGCTTGGTTTCTATATAGCATTAGTCTCACCAAGTTCCACATCCAAAGCCCCTCTGGGTTTATGTTCTGGGATTCTGGTTTCTCAGGACTTCCTTGCAAGGCTGGTTACAACATGGAGCTTGGAATCTTGGCTCCAAGGTCTCCATGGCTTGTACTCCTGAATTTGAGGATTCCATTACCTGCACCTTAAACTGAAAAGGACAAATAAAACGAGACAAGCCAATTTCTCAAGTCCCTGAGGCCACAGGGCTTAAGGAGAGAGGAATATGGCCCTTCCCTGGCCAGCTTCCTGTTGTGAGACAATGAAACATTCTTAACTTGGATACTACTGACAAGAGAAGGGGAGAGGGGGAAGATTTGGTTTTTGAGAGGGGGGAGGAAAGAGAGAGAGAGAGAGAGAGAGAGAGAGAGAGAGAGAGAGAGAGAGAGACAGACAGACAGACAGAGATAGAGAGAGACAGAGAGAGAGACAGAGAGAGAGACAGAGAGAGAGAGACAGAGAGAGAAAGAGAGAGAGAGAGACAGAGAGAGACAGAGAGAGAGACAGAGACAGAGAGAGACACAGAGAGAGAGACACACAGAGAGACACAGAAAGAGAGACAGAGAGAGAGACAGAGAGAGAAGAGAGAGAGGCAGAGAGAGAAGAAGAGAAGAGAGAGAGAAATAGAGACAGAGAGAAGAGAAGAGAAAAGAGAGAGACAGAGAAAAGAGGAGAGAGAGAAAGAGTGAGAGAAAGAGTGACAGAGAGAAACAGAGACAGAGAGGAGAGAGAGACTGAGAGAGACAGAAGAGACAGAGAGAAGAGAGAGAAAGAGAGAGAGACAGAGAGACAGATAGACAGACAGAGACAGACAGACAGACAGAGAGGCAGAGAGATTGTTCCAGTCTGGTGGTTTTAAAGACAAAGCTTTTTTGTGCTACACAGCCAATGGAAAGAGGCTGGTTCCACTCACTCTGTGGGTGACCATAGAATGTCTCCTCCCAGAATCAAGTCTCTGTTGTCTCCTACAGGGGCATGTGCCTCTTAGGTAACCTGGGTATTTGCCAAAGTCATGTTTCAGAGATAATGTACGAAAAGTGTTTTGCAGTAGTATAGACATTTTGGTTAGTATTACATTTTTTTCTGAAAACTTTTCTTGTAATTTAAAGGCAACTAGTACCTATTTTCAGAAGTCCATTTTTTTTTATGAGCAATAGAATCAAAGACTGTGTGTGTGTGTGTGTGTGTGTGTGTGTGTGTGTGTGTGTGAAGGAGGGGGACTGAAAATAAAATGCATGAATATTTGAAAATTCAAGACATTCAAACAATAGTAAATACCATAACAGGCTTGAAAATGCCATCATTTTGTGAGGGTTTTCAAGTATCTTTTTGATAAAGGTTTAACACCAACGCATTTCCAGGTTTCCCAATGTGATTGCATCCTGAATCTGTTCATGTCATCTCCATTTGTTACACTGAAATCAGAAGTTCACAAACACAGTCTTCTATCATCTATTTCTCTCTTAACCAGCCTTTGTGACACCTGATGGTGACTCTCCAGTACTGAGAGTAAAAGGGGAGGGAAAGTGAGGGGAAAATGTTCCCTTCAGACCCCCCAGTTGGCAGAAGTTCATAATGGAAAATGAAAACAAAGAGAGCTTGGAAGGCAGATGGAATGAGAGAGGAAGGCACAATGGAGGGTGTTTGTTGGGAGGAGAAAAACAGGAATGACACTTGTGGCCAAGATGGCCACATGAAAGGTTTCTACCATGCCCTCTCCCCCCTCAAAAAACCTTAAGCAGCTGTGTCAAACTAATGGCCTGAACCAAATTAAAACATAATTAGCAAATGTTTAACAAAATAAATAAAAATACAATAAAACATACATAATGCTCAGTTGTGGCTTTTTTTTAAAAAGAATATAAGCATGTCCCATGGGGATCTGTTTCTAGTTGAGTTTGTCACCACTGACCTTGAGCACCATGAAAATTTAACCCTTCTGTATTGAAATAAACAACTGTGAGGATAGCCTAATTCCTATCACCTCCTATTCCCAAACCCTCCCCCTCAAAAGCCCACCACCGTTTCTACAAACTACATATGTGAGTTAGTACCAAGGGGGCTCTGCTTCCATCCCTCTATCCATACTGTCTCATTCAGAACTGTGGGGAGGAGGCAGGGTACAGAGTATAGCATCCTTACTTCAGGGCCATGGAGCTCAATTTCCAGATCCTTTAACCTGTCTAGAACTGCAGCAGAAAGCAAGGCCTAGACATGGCTCAGCTTCCCACTTAAGGATTATGGAAGGGACAGGGCTTGGTCCTGGCTCTAGGTCCTAGATTTGGACTGTGGCCTAGAATTGGCTTCACTTCATAGTGGCAGAGCAAGGTTGGGCTTGGTTTCTAGTATGAGTCCAGTACTGTGAAAGATAGCAGATACTATTCATTTATTGGAGAGAAGGGGGAAGGAGGATGTGGCAGGGTACAGTGTCTGGACTCTGATTAGGGAGTGGAGAAATATTTGACCCTGGTACATCAAACTTCAATATTGGGATTGGGAGTGAATCTTGAACCTATTCACCTGCTCACTCCATCAATGACTGTGGAAGAAGGTAGAGTCCAAGTCCAGAATTATGGTATCATAGGCAATCTGATCGCCAATGGAATCCCAGCTTGATTATCTCATCTAGGATAGTAAGAAGGGACGGGACACACAGGGAGAATGGGATCCCAGGCTCAACCTGCCTATCTAGGACTAGTGTTTTTTGATGGTTAGGCCTTTATTTTAAAAATATGTATTTTATTTTCACACCAATTACATGTTAAAATAATTTTTAAACCTTTAAAAATTTTTTTGAGTTCTAAATTCTATCCTCTCCCTACCCTCCCCCTCCCAGAGATGGTAAGCAATTTGATATAGGTTATACATGTGCAGTCATGTAAAACATTTTCATTTTAGTCATTTTGTATAAGAAAACTCAAATTTAAAAAAAGAAAGAAGGAAAGAAAGAGAAAAATAGCATGATTCAGTTTGTATTCAGATAGTATCAGTTCTTTCTCTGGAGGTGAATAGTATGCTTCATCATGGGTAGGACCAGTATTTTTACTTTGGTGTCTTAGGTCAAGTCTCCTGGATAGGAAAAAGCCATTCCTTTTTTTTTTTTTCCTGGAGGTCCCATATGTGTCGAATGCTCTCCCTCATCATTTTCACCTACTTGGCCTCAGCAGAAATATCACCTTGGGTGAGAAGCTTTTCTCAGGCCCTCTCAATACCAATAACTTCCTTCTGACACTATCTCACATTTACCTTGTATGTAGCTTGAATTAACATAATTGGTGGCATATAATGTCCTTCCCTCATTATAATGTGAGCTCTTTGAGGACTAGAATTGTTTTTGTCTTCTTCTGTATCTGTAGCACTTAGCACAGGGCAGGTATCTAGTCTGTTTTTAACAAATACTTGTTGACTTGGCTTGACAGGGAGAAATAAACAATTATCATTGGAGACTTCAATGTGCTCCTTTCAGATGTAGACAGATATAAGAGAAAGCTAAATAAGAAAAATGCCAAAGATCTAATTTGAATTTAAGAAAAATTCAATATGACAGACTTTTGGTAGTTTGTGGAAATGGGAATAAGAATGAAAAAGAAGAGAGAAATTTCTCATGTTTTCGTGTCTTTTTTTTTTTTAACAAAAATTGACTATATTCTAGATTATTAAAAACACCTCATGAACAAATACAGAAAAGTAGAAATAGTAAATGTATCTTTTATTGACCTCAGTCCAATAGAGAATCCCACCTCAGACAGTTATTCATTGTGTGACCCTGAGCAAATCATTTAACATCCCTCATCTTCCATTTCCTTTTCTGTAAAATGGGGATAATCATCATACCTACCATTCAGGGTTGTGAGGATCAGATGAGATGACGTATATACAGCAATATAATCCAAAAGAATTAGTGGGACAAAGGACAAATCATAATACAATAATTTATTTTATCAAAGAAAATGTTAATGAGATCCTCTTTTCATCTGCATTGCCTCCTCCTCTTCATTCCTCCATGTCCTTATCAGGCTCTGGGGTGAGCAACAGATTTATCAAGTCAAGAGTTATTGTGGTAGGTCAGGAGTAGCGGTAGCCTTTGCTTACTGAGTCTTACTTGGTCAGCTGGTGCTTAATTGTGGGTACAAAGCCTAGAAATGTAAATCTAAACTTAATCTAATCTGACATTAGGAGAATAGTTCTGTTACTGTTTTAGCAACACTATATTATGTAAACACAAATATGGTAGTTCTAACTAGAGGTGCATTTTTCTTCAGGTGAAAATAATTAGGCTTCTTTCCTCTTCTCCACTTTTATTGACAAATTTGGCTGGGACTACTATTTTTTAAAAAGTTACCATTTTTAAAAATTCATTAATTTATTTTTAGTTTTCATTGATTTCTGCAAGATTTTGAGTCCCAAATTTTCTCCCCATCTCATCCCTCCCCCCACACCAAGATAGTGTTTATTCTGAATACCCCTTCCCCTAATCTGCCCTCCCTTCTATCTGCTGCAGGGCAGGATAGATTTCTATACCCCATTGCCTGTATATCTCACTTGCCAGTTGCATGTGAAAGCAATTTTTAACATCTGTTTTTAAAACTTGGGGTTCCAAATTTTCTCTCTTCCTCCCTCCCCACCGACTCTCATTGAGAAAGGAAGCAACTGGATACAGGTTATACATGTGTAGTCATACAAAACAGTTCCATAGTAGTCATGTTGTGAAAAACTAACTATATTTCCCTTTATCCTATCCTGCCCCCATTTATTCTTTCTTTTGACCCTATCTCTCCTCAGAAGTGTTTCCTTCTGATTACCCCTTCCCTAATATGCCCTTCCCTCTATCATTACCCTCCTCCCCCTGCTCTCTTATCCCCTTCCCTCCTATTTTCCTGTAGGGTAAGATAGATTTCCATGCCCAATTGAGTGTGTATATTATTCTCTCCTTAAGCCAAATCCAATGAGGATAAGACTCACTCATTCTCTCTCACCTTCCCTCACTTCCCCTCCACTGTAAAAGCCTTTTCTTGTCTATTTTATGTGAGATAATTTATGCCTTTCTACCTCTTCCTTTTTCCTTCTCCCAGTATAATCCTCTCTCACCCCTTAATTTTATTCTCCAGATATCACCCCTTCATCTTCAACTTATCTTGTACCATCTATCTATCTATCTATCTATCTATCTATCTATCTATCTATCTATCTATCTATCTATCCATCCATCCATCCATTATCTATCTATCTATCTATCTATCTATCTATCTATCTATCTATCTATCTACATATAATTTTTCTCCCTCCCACTACCGTAACAGTGATGAAGGTCTCATGAGTTACAAATATCATCTTTCCACGAAGGAATGCAAACAGTTCAACCTTAATAAGTCCCTCATGATTTCTCTTCCCTGTTTACTTCTTCTTGCTCCTCTTGAGTCTTGTATTTGAAAGATGAATTTTCTATTCAGCTCTGGTCTTTTCTTGAAGAATACTTGAAAGTCCTCTATTTCACTGAATGTCAATTTTTTTTCCTCAAAAGGATCATACTCAGTTTTTATGGGTAGGTAAATCTTGGCTGTAATCCTCTCTACTTTGACCTCCAGAATATTATATATCAAGCCCTCTGATTCCTTAATGTAGAAGTTGCTAAGTCTTGTGTTATTCTGATTGTGTTTCCACAATACTTGAATTGTTTCTGGCTGCCTGCAGTATTTTCTCCTTGACCTGGGAACTGTGGAATTTGGCTACAATATTCCTAGGAGTTTTCCTTTGAGGATCTCTTTCAGGAAGTGATTGGTGGATTCTTTCCATGGCTATTTTACCCTCTGGTTCTAGAATGCCAAGGCAGTTTTCCTTTATAATTTCTTGAAAGATGGTGACTAGTCTCTTTTTTTTGATCATGGCTTTCAGATAGGCCAATAATTTTTAAATTATCTCTCCTGGATCTATTTTCCAGGTCAGTTGTTTTTCCAGTGAGATATTTCACATTTTCTTCTACTTTTTCATTCTTTTGGTTTTGTTTTACAATGTCTTGATTCCTCAAAAAGTTGCTAGCTTCTATTTGCTCCATTCTAATTTTTTTTTAGGCAATTGGGGTGAAGTGACTTGCCCAGGGTCACGTAGCTAGTATGTATCAAGTGTTTGGTCTGAGGCTGGATTTGAACTCAGGTCCTCCTGACTTCTGGGCCAGTGCTGTATACACTGCACCACCTAGCTGCTCTGCTCTATTCTAATTTTTAAGGATCTAATTTTGGATTTCTTTTTCCATTTGGCCAATTCTGCTTTTGAAGGCATTCTTCTCCTTGTTGGCTTTTTGGATCTCTTTTGCCATTTGGGTTAGGCTGTTTTTAAGGTGTTATTTCCTTCAGTATTTTTTTGGGTCTCCTTTAGCAAGCTGTTGACTTGTTTTTCATGATTTTCTTGCATCATTCTCATTTCTCTTCTCAGTTTTTCCTCCACTTCTCTTATGTGCTTCTCAAAATCCTTTTTGAGCTCTTCTATAGCATGAGATTGATTCATATTTTTCTTGGAGGCTTTGGATGTAGGAGCTTTGACTTTTTTGTCTTCTTCTGGTTGTATGTTTTGTTCTTCTTTGTCACCAAAGAAAGATTCTACAGTCTCAGGTTTTTTTTTTTGTGTAGTTTGCTCATGATCCCAGCCAATTACTTGACTTATAAACTCTTTGTTAAGGTAGGGGTCTGCTTCCAGTGTGGAGAATGTAGTATCCCAAGCTTTGGGGGTTTTGTGCAGCTATTTTGAGAGATACTTCTAGGGACCTCTAAATTTTCAGTTCTTCCATGGTAGTATGATCAAAGGTGAGGTGTTTACTCCTTTTCTGGCTTGTGCTGTGCTCTGTGAGTGACCACAAAGTGCTCTTTTCTGCCTTGGAACTGTGAGGAAGACTACCTCACCAGTGACACCACAAGCTCCACCATGCCAGCACTCCTCCTCACTCCAAGACTGCCATCCACAACTGTGACCCAGATCTAAGCATGGGCAAAGCAAGAGAATCCTGCCTCAGCACCAGCAAAAAGATCCCTTCAATCCCCCTCTGATTAGCTGCTCAATCTCCCCTCTTTCTGGGGGCCAATAGCTCAAGAAGCATCCACTTCCATGGGGCTGCCCTGGGACTGGGGCTGGGACAGAGCTTCTCTCTCTCTTCCTAGTGACCTTCTAAGTTGTCTTTGGCATTTGTGGGTTGAAAAGTCTGGAAACCACCACAGCTGCCTGTGATTCACTCCCCCCCCCACTATTATTGTTCTTTTCAACACCTGGAGACACCTTCCCTCCATCCCACATATGGCCATTCCAGTACAAGGTGTTTTGCATACACTCAAAACCATATATATTTTATTTGCTGACTTTTTTTTACACTACTTCAATTCCCAATAGCCCTTCTTCCCTGTTCCCATAGAACAAAGAAAAACAGATGGAGCAATTGAATTTGACAGCATATGTTATAATCTGTACCCAGAGTCCACTGAGGAGGGCAATGTTTAATCATCAGCTTTCTGGAACCAAGTTCAGACATAGGAAATAATATGAATTCTGATGTTTCAATTAAGTCCTGATTAGCGAGGATAAAGAATACCATGAAGTGGTGGTGTTATTCAAATTATCTCCTTATTTCAAATTCAAACTTATTTTCATTGAGGTGGAACCAATGTCCATATTTTACATAAACATAACTTCTAGTAGTTATATTTATATAGCAATTCAAATATATGTGACCCCTGCATGGGATTAATTATTCACACTAATCAAGACCTAGTTGTATGTTACTAGAGTCACTGTCATCTTATCTTAGAGTCATCTTACGCTAGTGTTTTAACAATTAACTTTAATAACATTTACTGAAATTATTTTAACATCTTCACTTCTAAAATACTACTTGAAGAACACAACTCCTTTAATCCTTCAATTGTTTTTGCTATCTATGTGTCTAACACACAGATTAAAACTTCTGTTTTTGGTGGCTAAGGCAACATTCAATAGAAGTGGCACATTCAGTAGAGGACCTGAATTCCAACGTGACCTCAGACACTTACTGGTTGTGTAACTCTGGCCAAGCCATTTAACCTTGTTTTGCTCAGTTTTCTTTCCTGTAAAATGGGGAGCATACTAATACCTACCTGTGAGGATCAAATAAGATATTATTTGTAAAGCGCTTAGTTCAGTCCCTGACACATGGTAGGTACTTAATAAATACCTCTTTCCCTTTCCCTCCCAAGGCCTTCTCTATAGTTAATTACCATTTTGGGGGATTGTCTACATTTGTCCTAAATTTTGGTGCTAAGGAGGAATGCTTTAAAATAACAAATAAAACAAACTAAAAATAAACCTACCCCAAGTTTGGGAATGTGCTTGGATTTTGTTCTACTCTGATTCAGATGTGTAAAAGCCCTTTGAAAACCTTGAAGTGCTATCAAAATTTGAGGTCTTATTATTAGTATTCTTGTTCTTATTGTATCCAGCCTTAGTTGGAAAAGTATGGAGAGAGTCTGAGCAAGGTGAGATTGGGGGGAGAAGGAAGGATAGACTTGGTACTTTAAGACTGGCATAGCATACAGAGAATTTGTCATATTGATGGTTTTATTCACCTATTTTCTCTCCAGCTCCTGTGATTGTTCTGCCACCTAAAAAGATTCACAATGTAACTGGGGCCCAAGTCTACCTGTCCTGTGAAGTGAAGGCTGTTCCAACACCAGTCATCACCTGGAGGAAGGTATGTCAGAGAACATTGACAAGACCAGTGTCGTACAGGTTTTCACAATGTGTGTACGTGGTGGGTATCACAGGTGTTATTTGGGGTGCTATGGTAACAAAAATAACCTACACTGGCTTATATGCCATCCCTTTTAACAAAGAATTAAAAATGAAAGAAGAAATTAAGGCATAAAGAGGCAGCCAGGTGGCTGAATGAATAGAGCATTTGGCCTGGAGTCAGGAAGACCCTAGTTCAAATCAGGTCTTAGACACTTACTGTGTGACCATGTGCAAGTCACTTAACCTCTGCCTGCCTCACTTCCCTCAATTGTAACATGGGGATGGTAATAACATCTACCTCCCACGGTTATTGTGAGGATGAAATGAGGTAATGTTTGTAAAGCACTTAGCACAGGGCCTGGTATATTATAGACACTTAAAAGTACTTTTTAAAGTTTCCTTCTACTTTCTACAAAAGATCTCTATTGATCTCCCTAGTACCTTCCTTCTTAGATGACCTCCAATTTATCCTTTATACATCTCCATTATTGAGGCTAAAGCTTAATATTATAATATTAATAATATATATATATATATAAATTACATATATTAAATTAAATATATAATTTGAAGTATGTATTGGATCAGTTTTGGCCCTGAATCATTTTTGTCTGTTTCTAAAAATCAAATCTATTCCATAAAGATGAAGGCTCATCACTATTGGAGATATTTTAAAGAAAGGATTCCAGCCTCTAAAGAGTAGAGCAAAAATAGAGTTTTGCAAATATTTACATTCTGGGGTGGTTGGTCTAAATATTGGGGGTCCCAAATCTATTGGTCAAAGACATCTACACACTTATATTCACATAATGTAACATGCAAAAATAGTTACCTATCTGGTGCTACTTTTCCCTTTCAATGTGTCACAAACACCAAGTAACATTTGTTTTTAAAAGTCATTATTATTTAAAAAAAATGGAGGGGGAGGGAATAGCTATTGGGTACCCCATAAATCCAAACTGCTGACCAACTGAGCTTTTCATATGTTCTTATCATTACCTCAGTTTTCCTTTTCACTGTGATACACATGTCCTGAAAACTGCCTGCTCTCCAATGTTCCTGAATGAAATATCATTTTTCTTGTATTTAGTAGAAATGTTTCATCAAGCCTAATTGCCCTTAATTTATTCTTTATTTTTTGCCATACAGGGTATCCCCAAAGTCTTACTGCAACTTGAAGCTATTAAAGCTTAACTTTCTGTGGAGCAGAAAATTGGAGCTAAGTGACTTGCCCAGAGTCACAAAGCTAGCAAATTTCTGAGCCCAAATTTGAACTCAGGTCCTCCTGACTGCAGGGCCAGGGCTCTATCCACTGTGCCACCCACCTGCCCTTTAAATCTTAATTTTTAAAATAAGCTATTAATAGTTTAGTAAACCATTTAAACTATTAAAGCTTAAAATTGCAATAGAACCTTTTGGGTCATGATATATATGTGTATGTATATAGATATAGATATAGATATATAGATATAGATATAGATATAGATATAGATATAGATATAGATATAGATATAGATATAGATATCTATATCTATAGATATATCTATCTATAAATATATCTATAGATATATATATATACACACACACACCATCTGGAAAATGCTTCTAATCAGAACTCTTGACTCAGATGAAGATATTTTGTCCCTCTGTTTGACCAATATGCCCTCTGAGCAATTGCTAGTACTTAATTGATAGTGTTGATTTTGACAGACTTTAATTCAAAATCAGAGTTCTTCCACATAACTTGTCCCATAGCTTTCTGGGCCCCATGTGACCTCGAGCATGGCACTGACCTCTCTCATCTCTATTTTTCATCTATAAAATGACTGATAAAACTACCTCTAATGACCTTTCTGGATCTAAATCCATGATCTTACATCTTAGGAACTTTCCTTTTGTCTCAGAAGTACGAGGTACCTTGTGAGAATTGCACAGATTAAAATATACCTCTTAAAATCTCAAGCTTTGTTGCAAACTTGTAAGATAATGGCATTTAACAATTTTTTCTTTTTTCAACTAGGGTAATAATTCAGATGCAGAATTTGGCTTACATTTATAGAAAGCAGCCTGATCAAAACAAAGTTTTGAACAAGAATTTTCATAAGAGTAAAAACTATAACTCATAAACACTCATAGTACTACAAGCAACTGATGCGTGCCAAAACTACCATGAAATCCATGAAACATTTTTTGCACACCCATAGTCATGAACTAGGGTTTGGACAGCTGATGAAGATGTTGGTGGCATGCTGGCTATCCAAACCTCTTCATGCAAATTTTGACTGATTATTATTACTTTTATAGATCACAGAGTCTCCCAAGGGAGTCAAGTTGCTGGAGGAGTTGCCAGGAGACCGAGTTAACATGGCTGTCCAGGTTCGTGGTGGTCCATCCAAACATGAGAGTACAGGTTGGGTTTTGGTGAGTATCACTTTTGCTTGCACCCACCCTTGGCCCCTGCTGCCCTGTCTCATTTTTGCATTTGTGTTCCCAATTTAGCACAGTACTTGGCATATAGTAAGCATTTAACAAATGTTTTTATTCATTCATTAGTTCATTCATTTATTCACTCATGTTATTAAACTTCAAGTACAAAGTAGGGCAATGAAGGGAGAGGAAATAAAGTCTGGATGATAGTAAGAGTCTGCTGAAGTGAAAAGAGTGGGTGGATGGGGATTTCCCTGGGCAGCTGAATTTGCTCATTCACAGTAGAAAGGTTGTCAATAAACCTTCAAAGCTGCCTTTTCCACTGCTTTTATATAATTGACACGAATGCCCTTGAAGGTTTCATGCAAACAATTCAATTCAACAAATATTTATTAAGGACTTACTATTCAAGTCTTACCTGTGTTCATTATGTAAGATTTGGCAACCTCTCTGTGGTCCAGATGAGATGGACAAAATGAAGTTAATGTGTCTTTAAAAAATAAGACAAACATTTGCTTTTTCTCAGAAGAAAGAATAATAGGAGGAAAGATGTTCACAATCTTGTCTTTTAGATCCTGACCAACTGTAAAGAATCTGAAGATTTCATTTTTATAGAGGATTTCAAACAGATTTTCATTTCTTCTGAGAAGTCTAATTGTTAGATTCCTTGGTATTATTCAATTGGATTCAATTAAAATATTAAGTGCTCACAATTAATAAAAAATTATTAATATCAATTTCTTAGTTTATTAAATTATCTAATAAAATATTAATGTTAATTCATGGAATTAGTTTATAAAATATTTGTTAATATTAATTTATTGGTTTATTTAATAAAATATTTATTGTGTTATAAATGTGTTTACCATTGTGCTTTCTCATATCTTTTTTCTAGATAAACCCTCTGACAAAGGAGGATGAAGGGGTGTACCAGTGCCATGCCACTAACATGGTGGGGGAGACACAATCCTATGGTACAATAAAGGTTACAGATCCGAATAAATACAAAAAAATGAACTTCATAGCATCAGATGATGACATTTAATGAGGTAACCTGACTATTATTATGACATATACTTAGATGGATCTATAATCTCACTGGTGTCGATATCTCCTATTTAGGTTGCTGCTCTGGAAAGGAATTTGGTGTATCCCTTTCACTTGGAATCTATAAAGAAGGGAATACAGGAAATTTGAGTAGCTGAACCACACTAAGGAAATAGACAGGTACTCCAAAAGACATATATGTGTGGACAGAGAAGTCCATTCAGGAACTAGTTCACTACAAACATGGAAATCCATATAAAATGACTTCAAGAAAATGAGAATACACACACACACACACACACACACACACACACACACACACAGAGGCAATTGAGGTTAAGTGATTTGCCCAGGGTCACTCAGCTAGTAAGTGTCAGATGTTTGTACTGAGGCCAGATTTGAACTCAGGTCTTCCTGACTTTAGGGCCAGTGCTCTATCCACTGTGCCATCTAGCTTCCCCAAAAATATAATTCTTAAGAGTAACCTTTGAGACATAAGACACTTGAGCATTCCTGCAGATAGGCTAGAACTAGATTATTTTTTGGCCCGGTTGGGAATTTGTAGATATAAGACCATGCAGGCTTCACACCTACCAATGAGAGAAAGGGAGAAAGAGATAGAGAGAGAGACAGAGACAGAGAGAGAGACAGACAGAGAAAGAGAGAGAGACAGAGGGAGACAGAGTGAGAGAGAGAGAGAGAGAGAGAGAGAGAGAGAGAGAGACAGACAGAGACAGAGTGAGAGAAACAGACACAGAAACAGAGACAGATAGAGACAGAGAGATATGAGATGCCTGTCAGGAAGAAAAAAATGATGAAAGAGGGTATGTATGCACAATGTAGTGACTCCTGGGGCATGGTTCCTAATCGGTTTCCAGAGTCACTAGACTAATTTACATCTCCCCCAACAGTTCATCCATGTGCCTGTTTTCTTCCAACATTTGCCATTTTCTTTTCTTTTTTCTTTAATTTTGGTCAACTTTGCCAATCTGATGGGTGTGAAGTGAAACCTCAGAATTTCTTTAATTTACATTTCTCTAATTATTAGTAATTTGGAGCATTTTTTTTCGTGTGTCCATAAACCACTTGGATTTCTTCCTTTGAGAATTGTTTATATTCCTTGACCATTTACCTCCATTTGTTAGGAAATGGTTCTGTACATAATTCCTTGCTTCTTTGCAACTTTCACCCATTTCTCCCAGTTCAGCCCTCAGTGTCTGAACACAGGCCTACAGCTGAATCTCTCCTCATACCTGTCCATCCTCCACTCAGCTGTCAAAGTGGTCTTCCTAATGCAGAGGTCTGACCATGATATTCTCCCACTCAATAAACTCCAATTGCTCCCTTTTCTTCAGAATCAAATATAAAATCCTCTGTCTTCCAAAGCCCTTCATAACCTAGTCCTCTCCCATCTTCCCAGTCTTCTTCTATTTTACTCCCTACCACATACTTTTTAATCCAGCCTCCTGGCTGTTCCTCAAACAAGACACCCTATCTCCTGACTCCAAGAGTTTTCACTTGCTATTTCTCATGCCTGGAACTCTCTCTGTCCTCATCTCTACCCCTGGCTTCTTTCAGATTTTGGCTGATGTCACACCTTCTGTAAAAAGCCTTTCTCAACCTCCCTTAAGGCAAGTGTCCTCCCGCCATTGATTATCCTCACTTTGTCCTGGATACTACTTGTTTGTGACCATTGTCTTTTTCATTAGACTATGAGCTCTTAGAGAGGAGGCTTTGTGTTTTGCCTTTCTTAGTATTGCCAATACTGAGCACATGGTGCCTACTACATCATAGGCCTTCATGCTAGTTGATTGACTACAGCTTATTCCTCTTCTGCATAAGAATCAATGAGATACTTGAAAATACTTGAAAAAAAGTTATCATCCTTCACAAATCTCCTCTTCTTCCTTTCTATCAACTGAATCTCTTAGATCATAATCTCTAACCTTTCTGTTCAACCAACTTGGGCAGCTTTTCAATTTATCTGTGCCCCTCATATTCTCCAGAGACTTGGGAGATTTGACCCCTAAGGTTGTTCATTTCCAAAAAGTGCTGAGTAAAATTGACTTCCTCAACTTGTGGTCTTAGAGAAGATTGAGAATTGTTTCCTCAATTAGGGCATGAAAAATACCTGGTTGAAATATTGCTGCTAGAAGTAAATAGCTCACTACACCAGAGTGAATTAGCTATTAAAAGGTAACATACCAACCATGAGAGATCTTCATTGCTATTTGATGATTTGGTGTTTGGGAAACGTACCATGTTGGTTTATCTGGGCTATAACATAGATACACCAATTTAGTAGTGTACTTCTGAAGGGAGAGACTTAGCTTAGGAGGTGAGGTTGATAAAATGGGTATCCAAGAATTCATCATTGACCAGAAGCTTCATCACTCTCCACTTGAGCTCCTTCCTAGCTGGCAGTGCTTTTGGTTGTAGAGCAGTGATATCATAATTTTATCACCTCTCTTTGGGAATGTTTGTCTTACTCTAGGAGTTTTATGGAATCTTTGGCAAGATCCTGAACCAAGTTATTTTTCTCCTGGAGACACCAAGGAGTGGCAGTCAGTAGGCACTGTCACTTTGTGACCATGCCTTGGAATTATTTCTTTCTTAGGGATCTGAAACCTAATTGAAATCTATAGCCTGTCTTATCCCCATTCTGTCTTTCTTAACTGAGGAGGTTTGGGGGTATGGAAATGAGGCTCAGGTTCCTTTTTGCCACATTCTGCCCAAGCACGTAGCTTGATTGTGGATTGTGAGGGATGTGAGAAGCCTGGTTATAACTATTGTGGCAAAAGGTTTGAGAGACATAAATTCTGGGTAATTTAATCATTTTATTAATAAGGCCAGCGTGCTTATTAATGAAAGGATGGTCATTTGGCCATCTCTCTTAGACCAAAGACAATCATGGGGAGGGGGGGGCTCAGGGCTTATGTGTTCTTTTGGAAGAAGAGTCACAATCAACTCTGATAGGTTAACAATTAATGAGAGAATGAATATTACAATGAGAGGTTGAGGGTAGCATCGTATCATCCTTGGACAGAGAAACTATCTCTATACCCAGACCACCCCCAGCCTTGGGCAGTCTATTCAAACAATTTATGCCTGGTATAAGTTTGGCCAGAACACAATGGCTATTCCATATGAGTGGAGCCTGAACAAGGAAAATCAGCCCAACCTCATCATCATCATCAGTCCTTTGAGAGACTTAACCTTTCAAAATCAGGACGGTAGAAAAAAGGGGAGAACCCCAGATCTCCCCAAGTAATTGATTATTAATAATTATTTCTCTCACTCTGTTTCTCATGTGGCTACACTCATGCCTCAGTCTAAATATTGTTGGCACGAAACATCTTTTGTATAACTGGCAAGTCTATCCTTGATTAGTGGCCAACCACCAGGAGAGGTTGGTCCTGAGGGAATATAGGATGTCACGTTATGAGCCATCTCCATGTTACTCTGGACTCTGTGCTTGGAAGCTTTTAGAAGGGGGTAGGAACCGTGCATGGCTCAAATAACTTGAAGGAACTGCTTATTTTTCTCCCTGGGATAGGATGTATTCCCTCTGACCTGAGTGAGAATATCCATCAGAGAAGCATCCACCTGTGAATCACCTGTCTCAGCAACAAGGCTTTGTGTGGATGTGATGTACATGTTGGTTCTTCTAGTAGAATGTAATCTCCCTGAGGGCAGAGATTGTTTCACTTTTGTCTTTGTATCTCAGCACAGTGTCTGGCACATGGTAGATTCTCGGTAAATGCTTGTTTGATTGTGAATGAGAAGAAATCAAACAGAGACAAGTTTGACGCTATTTGTAAATGGTGGAATGTTTCCTTTTATTCATGAGTAGATGGTGTTCATTAAAAAAGAAATCAGGAAGGATAGATAAGCGTGAAAATCCATTGAGTTAGGGAGTCCAGCTAAGTTGGTTCACCACATATTCTTTGATACAGTAACACTGACCTCTTTGCTATTCTATAAACAAGACACTATCTCTTGGCTTTAATCATCTTCTCTGGCTGTCCCCCGTGCCTGGACCGTACCTCCTTCTTTCTCCTCCTAGCTTTCCTGGCTTCCTGTAAGTCTCAGCTAAGATCCTATTTTTTTTTCTTTTATAGAAACTCCTCTTACTTGAAGTGTATTCCCTTTCATTTTCTTCCTATTTACCCTATATAGAGCTTGTTTGTACCTATTTACTTGCTTGTTATCTCACACATTAGATTGTGGGTCCCTTGAGGACAGGGACTACCTTTTGCCTTTCTTTTTTATCCCCCAGCACATAGCACAGTGCCTGGCACATAGCAGGTGCTAAATAAATTTTTATTGACTGACTGACAAACGATGTCTTTCAGTCCCTTGACTTTAAACAATTATGTTAAGATCTAATCTAGTCTTAAACACTGATTTATTTTGCAGACATGAATCAAGTTAGGATTTGCCACACTGCTCTGGATTCCTTTTTTCTAAACCAATTTTTCTTCTTTTCTTTTCCTTCTAGGGTGCCAGGGAAGCTGATTACAAAATGGAGAAGAATCAATTAGTGGATTGTTTTGTTTTGTTGTGTAGCATGAGCTAGAAAACACTGCTCCATTTTTATGAACTTTTCAATTTAGATGAAAAACTAGAACAAAAAAGATACAGATGTGGTTTTTAGCTGGGAAGTAATGAACAAGGAAAACAAATTAAAACAAAATCACAGGCAGCTTTTGAGAAGTGACTTTCTGTAGATAACTTGTGTTTTTTTTTTCTTAAGCTGATGTCTCCCAAGGGAAATCTCTCTCTAGTGTACATGTACACTTAGAAGTGGAAGCTTCACACTCCTGCTTCTTAATTTATTCCAACTGCATAATGATTGTTTAGATGATGTGTCCTTACCTCTCAGGTGACCTTGTAAGAGGGAAAAGATGGAAAATGGGTATGAAAATTTCTTTTTAAAAACTACTGCTTCAGAACATGGTATGAATTGTTGAGGAATAAAAGGTCCCCTTATTGTCTTGCATTTTGATCTGAAGTATTTCATGTTCTGTCAACTGCTAGTTAAGGAAACTTACAAGGCATCTGCCACAGGCTCACTTTAGGCAATCAAGATATTAATTTTTTTAACATAGGTTTCCATCTGGAGAGAGAACTTTTGCATTGTTTGGTGAACATTGTGTTAGAATTACAGTATTAGATGCTAACTGTATCTAGTGAGATATGAAAATAGAAATGTTGTAGTAGTATAGATTTTGCTTTTAGAGGCTTCTACCCTGTCAATAAATACGTTGGGATAATTTGTAAAAAAATTCATTGTAGATATGAGCTATATAACATGACCCCAGATGCCTAAAACTCATTGTTTGTTTAGTCATGCCTGACTTTTTGTGACCCCATGGAGTCATCCATAGGGTTTTCTTGGCAAAGACACTGGAGTGGTTTGCCATTTCCTACTCCAGAGTGTCCCCATTTTACAGTTGAGGAACTGAGGCAAATAAAGGTCACACAGCTAGTAAGCATCTGAGGCTGAATTTGAACTCATCTTCCTGATTCCAAGCCCAGTGCTCTATCCAGTTTGCCACCTAGCTGCCTGTCTAAAACTCTAGACTCAGAATAATAACTCACAACACTTTTTTACATTAGGCCTGTGGTATAAGCCGTGCAAATATTTTTATCCCCATTTCACAGATGAGAAAAATGAGACTCAGTAAAGGAAAGTGAATTGTAGCTTGTAGGTGTCAGAGCTAGGATTTGAACCTTAGTCTTTTGATTCCCAAATGTGGTACTCCTTTCCATTACAGCACCCTGATAGAAGAGAGTCCACTCCTCTGGTTAAAAATAGGTGAACTAAATTTCAAACTTTGGAGATTCTTTTTAAGCTAATCTGATATTTTAAAACCAAGGATCTATGCTCTTTTGGGAAAAATCATGGTAGACTAAAGTCATGGACATTATTTTTCTTTGCAATCAATTTTATGAATACATTCTGATTAAGGGCTTTCTGCAGAAAGTGTTAACAGTGCTTTCTAGGTGATTGCTGTACTTGAGCAAATGTAGTAGTTCGAGAAGGTTGGTGGCCTATGGAACTCAGCTGAAATGCAAGACTAGTAAACGTTAATACTTTAAAGGGCAAATGCATGTTTTATACCACTAATGCGGAGTTTAATCACATATCCTGGTCCCCTGAATGAAGTAGTATCCATAGCCACAGAACAATTAAGTAATGCTCAGAATTTGATGAAATGGCATTACTATACAACTCCAAGTCCACTAATAATTAAATACACTAAAAATCAATGTGACTGACCTAATACATGTCTAAGTAAGGAGTATCTGAATCAAATCTCAATGTAGAGGAGATGATGAGATCTCCTTTTTTGAAGATTTTAAAGAAGAGGGAAGCTCTACCTTTTAAAAATGTTTTGGTAATGCTTTTTTTTTTTTAAAAATACATCACTGTCACTTCTAATAACCTTCACTCACAGAACCCTTCCTTGTAACAAATAAAAACAGCTAAGCAAAAGAAAGCATCAGTGCAACAGCATCTGACAGCACTGTGATCCACCACCTTGACCCTGAGACAAAGGGAGAATAGTTTCTCATCTCCCTTCTGGAGCCAGGATTTGTCACCTAACTCCACCTTCAATGGTGTAAGTAAAGCCTTGATTGAAGACCCAGAGTAGACCAGCAGACCTTCCAATCCTCAATTTGATAGGGGTTGGGGTGTTGGGAAGGAGTAATATCAACATCTTTATTGTCTACAAAAGTTCAGTTCATGCTATAAAGTCTCAATCTTCAGGATCAAAACGTTTTTCAGTCATTTTGATGATACTGGAAGCTCTAACTGCTTTTCATCTTTCTGAAGGGCATCTGTAGCCATTTCCGGAATTTTCATATCCCCAAAAGTGTAATAATTTTTTTAGATACCTTAGCCCTACTTCCCTGGTGTTTTCACTGTGACATCCTAAAGATTTCCTCAACTGGGGAGACTAGAGGCCAGGAGATTTTGTGATGTGGTTGCTGTTGCGATTTTTTGGGGAAAAAGCTGTTTTCTAAGCCTAAATTTTTGCTAGTTTATTTTCATAAGATACTGTGATGTCACATAGTTCTGTACATTGAAAATAAACTATTTTGAAGTTGTCTATTCAGTCTCATTGTGTGGAATTAGACAAATAGACTTGTATTTATTCCATTGTAATGACCCCTTCATTACTCTTTCAAATTTCCCATTCTCATTCACCTGACCATGCTCTGGCCCTTCTTTACTTCACACTTTAATACATACACAGGTGTATTAAATACATTGAAACATTAATTATTACTTTACATTATTACATTAATAATTATTAATTAATACACCACCTAACTGGTGTCTGTTTACCTCCCAATGCTCCCTTTCCATTTTATCCTTGACACCTGAAGGCTGATTAATCTTCTTAATACTTTCCTTATTTCCGTGTGAACATACTTATTCCTTGCCTATATTATGTGTAGTTTGCTTATTTTTAATATTTCTTTCTTCTGTGGTCCTTTCTCCCAGTACTTATCAGTTCCAAAGGTATTCACTGTTCTTAAGATTAAAACTTCACGAAGATCACAAATAGCTTTTTAAGGGTCTTTATAATGGAAGTCTCATGTTTTTTTTTTAATTGATTCTGATGTTTTGATTCTACTACAAAATATTTGGCAATGGATCGTATTTTATAATTGAATCAGTTATTTACTGTTTTATTGTGGTTTTATATCTTCCTTAAGTGTAATTAGTAGCAATAAACAGTATTTATATTTGATGTTATATCTACATAGCTAAGCTTCAGGCTAATTGTAATATTGTTGTCAAAGACTTGGTTGATGGTACTCTCTAATCTCTGCTCATAATAACTATATTGCTGGAGTGTGACATTACAAGTAATAAATATATTGTGCATGATACTTTGTACATTTACACAAAATGTGCTACTTTTGGCATTGGGCTATATTTAATAGGAACATGACAGTTTTTATTAATTGTGTAGATCCATTAAAATATTCATAAACCATTAAAGAAATTGATTCTGAGAAAGAAAGTTTTGAAGTAAAATAAAGTATGCTGTTGAGTTGTGTCTGACGTTTTGTGACCCCTTTTGGGTTTTTCTTGGCAAAGATACTTGAGTGTTTTGCCATTTCTTTCTCCATCTCATTTTATAGATGAGGAATTGAGGCAAACAAGGTTAAGTTACTTGCCCAGGGTCACACAGCTAATAAGTGTCTGAAGCCTAATTTGAACTCAGGACATGAGTCTTCCTTATTGTAGGCCTGGCACTCTATCCACTGTGTGACCTACCTTCCTGATTTAAAATACACGTATACATTCACACACACACACACACACACATACACACACACACACACATACATATATATACGCATATATGTGTATATAAAAATTTTGCAATGAATAGTTGAAATATATTCAATATGAAAAATCTTAACTGAATGATAAAAGCTAGAATTAACCTTGGATATCATGTTTAACCTCATTTTATTCATAGGCAAACTGTAGCTCAAAGAGCTCAGATTATTGGCCTAAGGTCACACTGCTAAGAAATGTCAGAAATGGTTCTCAAACCCTTGCCTTCTGGCTCTTAGAATAGAGGTCTTTCCCTTATATCAATCATTCTCCTTGGTAAATAGCTCATAAACACCCAGAAAATGCTTATTGTGTGATATTTGTTAAGTAAAACTACACCTTTCTGGCATCTAAAGAGCTGCAATGAACTCAGGATTCTGGGATTCTCTCAGCTAGATGTGTAAAAATTGAAGGCTAGATGTGTGTGCATATATTTATATATATATTAAGGAAAAAAAGGCAGGGAGGAGGGTAAGAGAGGATAGTCAAGGGAAGAGGCAATAAACATTGGCAGGTAGGTGGTATAGTAGATAGAATGTATCAAACAGCTAGGTGGTACAGTGGATGGTCCTGGAGTCAGGAGGACCTGAGTTCAAATCCAGCCTCAGACACTTACTCCTGTGTGTTCCTAGGCAGGTAGGTCACTTAACCTCTGTTTCCACTGTAAAATGATGATTGTAATAGTACCTCCACCATAAGGTTGTTATGAAGATTAAATGAGAGACTATTTATATAGCCCTTAGCACAGTGCCTGACACGGACATCATAGGCTCTTAATGATTATTCTCTTGCCTAGTCAGTTCGAAGAACTTTAGTGATGCCAGTTTCATGATGTCAGCTCTGGCCATCTAGCCATCCTGGCTCCAGGGATGAACATTCTTCGGCACCATCAGAGTCTTTGGCACTGTCAAATGGTTCAGCATTAGAAACTGATATGATTTGTCAGTGTAAATTTCATTAAAGAAGATGCATGACCATTCTTTGCTGCTGCACCCCAAGAACCATGAGATTGTTCCATCTGACTTACAGATGAGACCTTCCATATGTGTTGTCTCCTCCATTAAAATGTGAGGTCCTTGCAGGGGCTGTCTTGCTTCTTCTATTTGTATCTCCCACACTTAGCATGGTGCTTTGCACATAGTAAGCACTTAATAAATGCTTCATTCATTTGTTGAAGGTAACTTGGAGGTATTTAGTGCAATATTGTTTCATTCCTTGGCAGACTCATCTTTGATACCTGGAGGGTGCTGACTCTATTCCTTTGAAATCAAAGGCAGGCTAGCAGAATACAAAATATAACAAGGAAGTATGTGTGATCAAGGGCAAAACAAGGGGTAACAATAATAACTCATATTTATATTGTGCCCTAAGGCTTACAAAATCATTTGTCCATGATGATTCTAAGAAGTAGGTGGTATAATTATTATGCCCATTGTATAGATGTGGAAACTGACAGAAGTTTAAGTGACTTTCCTATGATTACACAGATGGTAAACATCATATGATAGATGCTGTGATCTGAGTAGGGGAGAGATTACTATGAACTGGAGAGTTAAGGGATGGCTTCATAGTGAAGCTATAAAATTGGCCTTCTGCTTTCAAGAAATAAGAGAATTTGAATAGGAACAGCAAGGGAACACATTCTGGATGGAGGGAACAGTATGAGAAAGACATGGAAAGTGAGGACATCCGTGGTGAATTTGGAGGGCATACTACTTTAAAGCAGAAGGAGAAATGCTGTTTAATCCATAGGATGGCTTCAGATGCTATTATTTAGTATTCTATTATCATTTAATCATTTTAAGTAATTACTGTTTTCACAATTGGCTAGATAGTACAAATATTATTATGCCCAATTTAGAGATGAGGAAACTGAGTTTCGAAGAGGTTTAGTGACTTGGCCATGATTACAGAGCTAGTATCTGACTTAGCTCCCCATAAGTGCCTCTCCATTTTCTTTTCTTTTTTAAATTTTTTTTAGGCAATTGGGGTTAAGTGACTTGCCCAGGGTCACACAGCTAATAAGTGTCTGAGGCCAGATTTGAACTCAAGTCCTCCTGACTCCAGAGCTGATGCTCTATCTACTGTACCTTCTGGCTGCCCCCTCTCCATTAATTTTTGAGCGGAATGAATCCTCAAGGGTACTGTACACCACTTGTCCCTGTAGATATTCTTTTTGAACTAACAGCCTGTGGTTTATAATGGTAAATGGGATAGGCACAAACCACTGTCTCCTCCTCTTCTGTAACAGAGCCACAATATTGGCACAAGCTTCCATCACTTTTTGTAATATTAATAATAATAATATTATTATTATATTAGCAATAACAATAAGAATAAAAGACTAATTCAGTAGCCTGATGGTTGGTCTCCCTGACTCAAATCTCTCCCCTCTGTAGCTCATCTTTCACTCAGCTGTCAAATGTCATTGTCATCTTCTACCCCCCTCCCCCTCCAGCTGCCTCATCCTTTATTCAACTAACCAATGGCTCTCTGTAGCCTCCAGGATGAAATTAAAAATCTTTTGTCTGGCTTTTAAAGTCTTTCCTACCTTAAAAGCCTCTTCCTACGTTACCAATCTTCTTACACCTTATATCCCTCCATAAAATTCCCCATCTGGTAACACTAGCTAACCCTCTATTTCCCAATTCTAGGCATTTTCATTGGCTGTCCTGTCCCCCCCCCCCCAATGCCTAGAATCCTCTTCCTCCTCATGTCTGCTTCCTGGCTTCATTCATGTCTCAGATAAAGTCCAACCTGGGGGCCTTCTCCAGTTGTCCTGATTTATATCTGGTCACTAGACCCAGATGGCTCTGGAGGAGAAAGTGAGGCTGGTGACTTTGCACAGCCCTGCCTCACTTAAATCCAATTCACTTGTGCATCATGGCAATATCTTCCTGATGTCATGGTCCTCTTTGAGAACGAAAGAGAAACAACCAAGTCCCACCTTCTGTAAGAAACTTTTCCTGGTCTTCCTTAATCTTAGATCTTTCCTTCTCAAACAGAATTTGGAGTCTCTCCTTTGCTCCAATCACCTTCAAACTTGACTAATACTGATTTGTAAACTCTGTGAAGGGAGGTAGGGTATTTCATTTTTATTCTTTTTATTCCTAGCACCTAATATGGTATCTTGTATGCAGTTGACATTAATAGTTATATGTTGATGTTATAGAAGCACGTCTTACTGGAAAAGTACCAGATTTCCCATGAAACTCCAGACCTTAAGGAGGGGCCTCAATGAAGTTTTTAGGACTATAATTCCTAAAAGACTCTATGGTTTTTGAGCAGGGTACCTGCAGTGGAACAATGACAGAGAATTCTGAGAAGTTAGAGTGGTCCCACGGACAAGACAGCAATGATGGCACCTGATGCCATAAAGTGGACAACCAATGTGTAGTCTTTGTGCCAGTCACTAAGAGCAGGCTGAAAGCAGGCAAAGAGGACCTCCTGATATGACTGAGATGGTATACACTGGCAGAAGCTCCAAGTGGAGATCCAGATGCCATATGTGACTCCCAACCTTTGGTTTGCCTATCCCAGAGGCTTTGACTAGATCTCTTCACAATGGAGTGTGAATCTTGGATGGATTTTTGGTCACTGTTTGCGTAACAGTAAGGCTGAGATCAAGGATTTTTAACCTGGGAGTTGTGAACATTTAAATGATATTTTTATAAATATAGCTCAGTGTATTTGATCTCCTTTGTAATCCTGTATATTTTATGCATCAAAAATTATCCTGACAGGGTCCATAGGCCTCAGCCAGACTGCCTAAGGGGTCCAGGACAGAAACAAAGTTAAGAACTACTGTCCTAAACCTTGGAGCCCATGGGCTGAGTATTTCCCCATTTTTGCTCTTTCATTTAGATTTAAAATTAAACATTTTACTTTTAAAGTTCATGTTTTATCTCTTGTTTCCTAACATGATAAAAACCTGAGGGTAGATGTTTTCAGAAGGTCAAAGATAAGTTAAAATTGGGGGCTAATTCAAATGAGATATAATTGTCATCTGATACACCGAACCCAATAATCCGTGGGATTTCAGAGTTGAATGGTCCCAGGCTACATTTTCTGAGACCACATGAATGTTACTGAACTTCTACAAAGTTTTATGTCAAGCTAAGTCTACGCATCCATTGGGGGGAAAATGGAGGGAGGTGAGAGGAGCATAGTCCATATTGATGGATCAAGGTATAAATTATTTAATCCTACCTATAGGCCTAAACAAGTAAATTACATTGTTTAAATTGCCTCTAACATTGATCAGCTAGGTGGCAAAAGGGATAGAATGCTGGCCCTGAAGTCAGCAGGACCTGAGTTCAGATCTAACTGCAGACACTAGCTGTGTGACCCTGAGCAAGTCACTGAACTCTGCTTGCCTCAGTTTCCTCATCTGTAAAATGAACTGGAGGAAGAAATGGCAAACCACTCCAATATCTTTGCCAAGAAGACCTCAAATGAGGTCACAGAGGCTTGGAAGTGACTGAAATGACACAACAACCAGTAACATTGAACGAGTGGGCTACTTTGAGATTTGTATTTTCATAGTCTAGCATATAATAGAATTTAACAGCAGTCATTTTGTTTTCTTCTAGTACAGATCCAGCAAACAAACTAGGGAAGTTGACTCAAGGAATTCTGCATAACTGTGCTGAACTGCCATTGTGTGCTTGGGATATAGTAAATAGCCACTAAGATTACCCAGTTATTGGAGAAATGATACTCAGGAGTTGAACTAGACTCTTAACAAGGACTGGATTTTTTTGGGGTGGTGCTGGTGACAGTAGTGAGATTAGGAAATCACTGAAGGAACTTTACCCAGTGCTGTGGACTCTATGGAGGGGGAGGGAGAAATGGGAGAAATAATAGGCATTGAGAAAAGTCTCAAGTTTCTTCAACTGCAAAACAAGGAGGTTGGAATTGGTGGGCTGTAAGGTCACTTTCAGGGCAGCAGGAGGTTACAGTAGATAGAGTACTGGTCTTGGAGAAAGAAAGACTCATCTTTCTTAGTTCAAATCTGGTCTCAAACACTAGTTGTGTGACCCTGGGTGAGTCACTTAACTGTTTGGCTCAGTTTCCCCATGTTTAAAATGAGGTGGAGGACTGGGGTAGCTAGGTGGCGCAGTGGATAGAGCACCGGCCCTGAAGTCAGGAGGACCAGAGTTCAAATCCAGCCTCAGACCAAACACTTGACATTTCCTAGCTGTGTGACCCTGGGCAAGTCACTTAACCCCAATTGCCTAAAAGCAAAAAAAAAAATGAGCTGGAGGAGGAAACGGGAAACCATTCCAGTATCTCTGCCAAGAAAACCCCAATTGGAATCACAGAGAGCCAGACATGACTGAAATAACTCAACAGCAGCATAACAATGTCACTTTCAGGTCTAAATCTATGGTCTTATGAAAAGAAGAAAGCAAAAAGGAAGGGAGTATATTAAAAATTTGGAAACTGCAGTTCAAAATTTGGAAGAAGATATACCCCAAATCCTAGGATTATAGATTTAGACCTGGAAGGGAGAATAGATAACATGTAGATCAGGGCCTCTTGACCTTTTTTGGTCATGGGCCACTTTAGCAATCTGTTGAAACTTAGAGACGCCTCAGAATTTTTTAAATGCATGGAAGAAAATACATAGGATTTCAAAGGAAACCAATCATGTTGAAATAATGAGGTCATTTTTTTTCTCAAGTTCACGGATCATCTGAAATCTGGATGTGTGCAGACCCAAGTCAAGAGGGCCAGATCTAGTCAAATGTTTCATTTTTCACATGAAGAAACTGAGGCATAGAAGAGTTAAATGACTTGCATGAGGTCACACAAATAATATGTGGCAGAATTTGAACCTGGGTCCTCTCACTACTTTTCTAGAACTCTAAAGTATCTTGCCTCTTATATTCATAGTGTATTTGTTTAATTATGTCACATTTTTGATATGTCAATTTGAAATGCACCAACATGGTAATATTTGGAGACAAGAATCATTTTATAGCATTTATTTATAGAAAGTCAGAATTTATTAACTGTATTTTTTAAAAGAGGTAAAATTAAGTACAAATCAGTAACAAAGGAGAAAGAGATTTAGGTTGTAAGTTAGGAAAATAACAACAAAGAAGATAACAAAAATTTAAACCAAAAAGCCCAGAAAATTCAAGTGAAGAAGAATCAAGATTGGAAGAATGTGCTAGTTTTAAAACTTTTGGCATACTTGAGGTATGCCAAAGTCCACCTTTGAGTCAGATTCATTGTCTTTTTAAAAGTAATCACATTGAACAAAAGAGCAATCAGTAAAACCCAGGTTGTTTTAGGATCCATAGGAGTCTGCTGAGGGAGGACTGTGATATTCCCTTTTCATGAATTTTTCTGAGGAGTTTTGATTGTTACAGTCTTTATTTCCACATATTCTTTGAGGCCATCTTCCCTTAGCTCTCTTCCATTTCCAGATTCCTTGAAGCCTCCAAAAGGAGTGTTGCCTGTTACAATGTTAAAGGTATTGCCTCACACTGTTCCGGCTTGCAGGGCTTGGGTCAAATACATAACTTTGTCCAGGTCCTTGGTAAAGATTCCCGCTGCTAACCCATACTTGGTATTGTTGGCCCTCTCAATAACCTCACTGATCTTTTTGAACCTGAACAGGGGCTGCATGGGCCCAAAGACCTCCTCCTTGGCAATCCTCATGTTGTCTTGTACATTGTCAAAGACAGTGGGCTTGATGAAGAAGCCCTTCTCCCCAAAGTGTTCTCCCCCACACATCAACTTAGCACCTTCTTTCTGGCCTACTTGGATGTAATTCAGAACTTTTTCAAACTGTTTCTTGTCTACCTGGGGCCCTTGCTGTGTGTCAAGCTCAAAGGGATTCCCGACTTTCCTCTGCTTGGCTTTTTCTACAGTCTTTTCAAGAAATTCATCACAGATTGAGTCTTCCACAAAGGTCCCAGAAGCTGCACAACAACACTGGCCCACATTGAAGAAGAGTGCTTCATGGCACTGATCTACAGCAAAACTTATGTCTGCATCTGCCAGGACAATATTGGGGCTTTTCCCACCAAGATTCAGGTTGACCCTCTTCAGGTTAGAGTCTGCTGCTGCCTTCTTGATCAGATGCCCAACCTCTGTAGAACCAGTAAAGGCCACCTTATCAATGTCCATGTGTTGGGCCACAGCAGCCCCTGCAGTAGGCCCATAGGCTGTGATGATGTTTACAACACCAGGAGGAAAGCCAGCTTCTTTGATCAAGGAAGCAATGTACAAACCAGTGAGCAGGGTCTGTTCGGCCAACTTCATGACGATGGTATTGCCAGTGGCAAGGGCTGTGCCAAGTTTCCAACTTTGCACGGCCAATGGGAAGTTCCATGGAATAATCTGGCCACACACCCCAATTGGCTCATGCCTTGTGTAGCAGAAGTATTCTCCATCTGTAGAGATAGTCTTTCCATGGTATTTTCCTGCCCAACCCGCAAAATACAGATACACGTTAATGGCTTCATTAAGGTCTATGATATGTGAATCTTGGAAAGGCTTGCCACTGTCCAGGGTCTGTAGTGAAGCCAGGTAGATGCGATCTCTCTCTACCAGGTCATCTAGGTGGTAAAATAAATGGCCTCTCTGAGAAGCATCCATCTGTCGTCATGGTGACCTCAACCTAAAGGCCTCCCCGGCGGCTTTCACAGCCAAGTCTACATCTGCCTTATCACCTTCAGCCACATGAGTGATGATCTCTCAAGTTGATGGATTGATTGTTGGGAATGTCTTCTTGCTGACTGCATCCCTCCACTCATTATTGATGAAGAGTTGATTGTATCGGATATCTGGCTGTACCACAGGGTTGGGAAGAGATGCAGCAGAGGAGTAGGGAGCAACCCTCCTACAAAGACCAGATAACCTGGGGGCCAGGAGATGCAGCATGGTACTTCTGGAGGAGGAAAAACAAAAGTTACCTTGAGTCATTATGTTTAAATGCACCCCTGTTGACAAAAGATCTGTATTTGTAATCTTGTTCCTTGGAATTCTGAGAGTGTTTCAGATTATAGAGAACTCTGCAGGATCTTGCCTTAAAAAAATAAGTACTCTACTTTGTAAGAGGGAGTTCCTGTCTCACTATATCAAAGCACAAAATACGTGTTTTGATTCACTAATGCTATACTAGTTTTGCAAGGATAAATCCTTTGCCTGATTACTCTTATGACTCAGAGCTTACATTTGTGGCATGATGGCTAGCTAGGCAGTGTGTGTGTGTGTGTGTGTCTTGAGGAGCACTCTTGCTTTAACCAAGTGACCTGGACCCCATGGATCATATGGGAAAGGAGGCCAAGATGATGAAGGGACTAGAGATTATGATACAGGATTCTTTTTTTGAGGATCTGGGGGATGGGTAGAATGGAGAGGAGATGATTTAGGGATTTTATGACAGCTGTCAAGAATTGGAAGGACTCTCATGGGGAAAAGGGAGTCACCTTCTTTTTTTTTTTTGTATTCATAGGGCAGAATTAGACAAATCAATGGAAGTTGTGAAGAGACAAATTTAAGCTGAATGTAAGAAAAAACTTCCTGCCAATTGGTACTACTCAAAAGTGGAATAGTTGGTCTGGTGACATGCTGCATTTCTCTTCAGAGATTGGATGACCACTTATTAGAAGTATTATAAAGGATTCATGTTGGACTGGGTACCTTCAGTGATCCCTTTCAATTTGGAATCAAATCAAGACCACAAGCATTTAAGTGGGAAATAAGAAATACAGGAAATGGGGTACAGAAGTCTATCCTGCCCTACAGGAAAATAGAAGGGGAAGGGGATAAGAGAAGGAGGGGGAGAGATAGAAGAGAGGACAGACTAGGGGAAGGGATATTCAGAATGCATGCCATCTTGGGGTGGGGGGAGGGGGGAGATGGGGTGAAAATTTGGAACTCAAAATCTTGTGGAAGTGAATGTTGAAAACTAAAAATAAATAAATTTTATATATATATATATATATATATATATATATATATATATAAAAGACCACAAGCATTTATTAAGTGCCTACTATGTGCCAGGTACTGTTCTTAACACTGGAGAAACAGAGAAAGACAAAAAATTGTCCCTGATCTCAAAGAGCTCACAGTCTTGTGGGGCAGACAATATGCAACCAACTATGTGCAAATAAGATTTATACAGGAGAAATTAGAGATAATCAACCAAGGGAAGGAAGCAGCATTGAGGTGGAATGGAAAAGGCTTCTTGGAGAAGGCAGGATTTTAGATTCTCTGTAATGCTCAATCAAGCTCAGTATCTTGAGGAATTGTAAGTTGGAAAGTGCTTTACAGATCATCAAATCCTGGCTCTGCTTGACCCTATGAGTTCAATTATCATCTCAATGTAGATGACTCCCAATTCTAGCCTCCATTGCCAACTGCTTGCATATCTGCTTGGATGCCCCATAGGTGTTTAAAGCTCTTCATGTTCCAAACAGAATAATGGTTTTAATATTTTTAACCAATGATTTCAATAAATATAGATGGAATGCTCATCAGATTTGTAGATGACACAAAGTTGAGAGGGATAGCTAACATATTAGGTGGCTGAGTTGGGATACCCAACAATTCTGACAGCTAAGGCATTGGGCTTAAGCTGGTTAAAAGATAAATGCAAAGTGTTGTAACTGGATTGTAGGAAACAAAACAAAAACCAACTTCAGATGTACAAGATGAGGGAGGCATGGTTGGATAGCAGTTTGTTAAAGAAAGATCTGGAGGCTTTAGGGACTACAAACTCAATGTGAGTCAACAGTGAGACAGGATGGTAAAAAAAAAAATTACCTACAAGATAATTGAAGGTAATCAGAGGGAAGACCCTAGCATTAAAGAGGATCAGAAAACATTTCTTGTAAAAGGTAAGATTTTAGCTGGGACTTGAAGGAAGCCAAAGAGAGGAGATGATGAAGAACAGAATCGAGAGCACTGGGAGACAACCTGTGCAAATGCACAGTGTCCAGAAATTAAGTTTCTTAGGAGAGGAACAACAAAAGGCCAGTGTAACTGGATCACAGAGTATACAGGAGTAAGTTAGTTAGAGGCATAAGTTAATCAGAAAAATAGGTGAGGGGCAGATTATGAAGTACTTTGAATACCTAATAGAGAATTTTATTCTGGGGGTAATAAGGAGTGACTGGAGTTTACAAAATAGGGTGGTGGTGGTGATGGTGGTGACATAGGAAAATCAATTTGACAGTTGAGTGGAAGATGGACCAGAGTAGGGCAGAGACTTTAGATGGGGAGGCCAATCATAAGACTAATGTAGTAGTCTAGGCATGAAGGGATGAGGGCTTCCACCAGGGTGGCTACAATGTCAGAGGAGTAAAGAGTTAAGAAGAGATTAGAGAAAAGGAAGTAGAGGCAAACATAGTAAACTTCTTTTCAAGGAGTTGAGCCACGAATAGAGATAATGGCCAGTGGGGATGGATGGATCAAGTGAGAGTTTTTGAGAATGGCAGAGATATGGGCATGTTTGTAGGAAGTAGAGAAGTAGTAGGCAGAGAGTGAGCCACTGAAGATTAATGAGAGTGGGGATGACAAAGGGAGTGAAAGGCTGGAGAAGATGGGATGGAATGGTATCACTTGTACATGGAGAAGGTTTGCCTTAGTAACATGAGCCACCTATGCATGTGAGACAGGGGTGGAGGAAGAGATAGTAGGAAATGAGATGGATAGGAGAGGAGAAGAACCTTTAGCAAATGATTTCAATTTTTTTTCAGTGAAATATGAGGCAAGATTCTCAGCTGAAGAGGGGAGGGGGGCTTTGGGAAATGAGAAGTATGGAAAGTTTTGGAAAAGCCACTGTGGTAAGTGGGATAGTAAGTGAATTATTGTTGTTCAGTCATTTCCATCATGTCTGACTCTTCATGACCCTATTTGGGGTATTCTTGGTAAAGATACTGGAGTGATTTTGCCATTTCCTTCTCCAGCTCATTTTACAGATTAAGAACTGAGGCAGAATCAAGGGGGGGCGGAGCCAAGATGGCAGAGTGAAAGCAGTGACTTGCTTAAGCTCTCCCCCAAACCCCTCCAAATACTTATAAAAAATGGCTCTAAACAAATTCTGAAGCAGCAAAACCCACAAAAAGACGGAGTGAAACAAATTTCCGGCCCAAGACAACCTGGATGATTTATCAGAAAGGTGTATTGCACCGGGCTGGGAGAGCAGGCCGCCGCGAACCTGGAGCAGGCCTCAGAGGAGTGAATCACGGGCAGCTTTAGAGGCTTCCAGACTCCTCAACCCACTAATGCCAAAGACAACTGAGAAGGTCAGTGGGAAAAGTCTGTTTCTGTCCGTCATAAGAAAAGAAGGCGGGGTTTCAGCTTCATTCCCCAAGAGCTTGGTCCTGGGGCGGGCAGCTGCTTCCCCAGCTTCTGGCCCATAGACTGAAGGGGAATCCAGTGGCTGATCAGAGAGGGATTGCAGGCATCTCTTTGCCAGTGCTGAGGCAGGAATCTCTTGCTTTGCCCGTGTTTGGATCTGGGTCACAGTTCTGGGTGGCTGTGTTGGGGTGAGGAGGAATGCTGGAGTGGTGGAGCTTATAGTGGCTGTGGAGAGGAACCCCTCCTCACAGTTACAGGACAGAAAGGAATACTTGTGCTCACAGGCCAGGAAAGGAGTCAACACCTTGCCCCTTATCATACCACCTTGCAAGAACTGAAAATTTACAAGTCCCTACAAGTATCTCTGAAAACAGCTGTACAAACCCTTGAAGCTTGGGACAGTACATTCTCCACATTGGAAGCAGACTCTTACCTTAACAAAGAGTTTAAAACTCAAGTAATTGGCCGGATCATGAGCAAGCAGCAAAAAAGTCAGACTATATTATCTTACTTTGGTGACAAAGAAGATCAAAATATACAACCAGAAGAAGACAACAAAGTCAAAGCTCCTACATCCAAAGCCTCCAAGAAAAATATGAATCAGTCCCAAAGAGCTCAAAAGGGATTTTGAGAAGCAAGTAAGGGAAGCAGAGGAAAAACTGGAAGAGAAATGAGAGTGATGCAAGAAAATCATGAAAAACAAGTCAACAGCTTGCTAAAGGAGACCCAAAAAAATACTGAAGAAAAAACATAGCCTAACCCAAATGGCAAAAGAGGTCCAAAAAGCCAATGAGGAGAAAAATGCCCTAAAAAGAAAAAGGCCAAATGGAAAAGGAAAAAATTACTACTTCCTTAAAAATTAGAATAGAGCAATTGGAAGCTAGTGACTTTATGAGAAATCAAGACACTGTAAAACAAATCCAAAAGAATGAAAAATTAGAAAACAATGTGAAATATCTCATTGGAAAAACAACTGACCTGGAAAATAGATCCAGGAGAGAGAATTTAAAAATTATTGGACTATCTGAAAGCCATGATCAAAAAAAGAGCCTAGACATCATCTTTCAAGAAATTATCAAGGAAAACTGCCCTGATATAGTAGAACCAGAGGGCAAAATAGAAATTGAAAGAATCCACTGATCTTGCCCTGAAAGAGATCCCCAAAGAAAAACTCCTAGGAATACAATAGCCAAATTCCAGAGTTCTCAGGTCAAGGAGAAAATATTACAAGCTGCCAGAAGGAAACAATTCAAGTACTGTGGAAACACAATCAGGATAACACAAGATTTAGCAGCTTCTACATTAAAGGACTGCAGGGCATGGAATATAATATTCTGGAGGGCAAAAGATAGGATTACAACCAAGAATCACCTACCCAGCAAAACTGAGTATAATCCTTCAGGGGAAAAAATGGTCATTCAGTGAAATAGAGGACTTTCAAGCATTCTTGATGAAAAGACCAGAGCTGAATAGAAAATTTGACTTTCAAATACAGGACTCAAGTGGAACATAAAGAGGTAAACAGGAAAGAGAAATCATAAGAGACTTATTAAGATTGAACTGTTTACATTCCTGCATAGAAAGATGATATTTGTAACTCATGAGACCTTAGGGTAGTTGGAGGAAAAAAATTGTATGTATGATATAGATAGATAGATAGATAGATAGATAGATAGATAGATAGATAGAAGCACAGGGTGAGTTGAAGATTAAGGGGTCATATCTGGAGAATAAAATTAAGGGATGAGGGAGGATTATACTCAGAGAAGAAGGAAGGGAGAGGTAGAATGGGTTAAATTATCTCATAAAGAAAAAACAGAAAAGTGTCTTACAGTGGAGGGGAAGCAGGGGAAGGTGAGAGGGAATGAGTAAATCTTATTCTCCTAGGATTTGACTTAAGGAGGGAATAACATACACATTCAATTGGGTATGGAAATTGTCTTACCCTACAGAAAATAGGGGAGAAGGGGACAAGAGAGCAGGGGGATGATAGAGGAGGGCAGATTGGAAAGGGTGTAATCAGAAGTAAATACTTCTGAGGAGGGACAGGGTCAAAAGAAAGAATAGAATAAATGGGAGGGCAGAATAGGATTAAGGGAAATAGAGTTAGTTTTTCACAACATGTCTACTATGGAAGTGTTTTGCATAACTGCACATGTACAGCCTATATTGAGTTGCTTGCCTTTTCAATGAGGGTGGGTGGGGAGGGAGGAAGAGAGAAAATTTGAAACCTAAAGTTTTAAAAACAATAGTTTAAAAAAAAAGTTTTCACATGCTACTGGGAAATAAGAAATATAGGAAATGGGGTACAGAAGTCTATCCTGCCCTACAGGAAAATAGAAGGGGAAGGGGATAAGAGAAGGGGGGAGAGAAAGAAAAGAGGACAGACTAGGGGAAGGGATATTCAGAATGCATGCCATCTTGGGGTGGGGGAAGGGTAAGATGGGGTGAAGATTTGAAACTCAAAAACTTGTGGAAATGAATGTTGAAAACTACAAATAAATAAATTTATATTTTAAAAAAATTAAAAAAAAAAGAACTGAGGCAGAGAGGTTTAAGTGAATTGCCCAGGGTCACACAGCTAGTAAGTATCTAAGGATGCATTTGAACCCATGAAGATGCGTCTTCCTGAGTCCAGGCCCCAAAATATATCTACTCTTTCAACTAGCTGTTCTCAGTGAGTCAGTTAGGGAGGTGTAAAAGCATTACCTTGGGGCAGTGAGAATCCAGTTGAAATTACATAAAATGTATTTGTAGTGGATCTTGTCAGCACATTTCATTATTTTCTATAGCTTTGTTCAGTAGCAGGTGAATAGTAGTGAAGGCAGCAAAAGCTGGGAATAATATAAGACTGAAGCTTGGCAGTGCCACATTGGTGACAGGATAAAGGGGTAAGGGGCTCAAGAATGGAATTGAACTGATTCAGATGGAGGAGGAGAATGTAAAAGTGTCTAAAAGTCTAAAAAGATCAAGTTGTCCAAGGCTGCACAAGTAATTAGTTGCAGAACCACTCCCAGAAGCCGGCTCTTTGGACAGCTTGGGCCATAAGTGAAATATTGGCTCTACTCTTTAGTCTTTTTGACTTGAATTTCTTTGGAAAAGTCAGGTCTGCCACATTGGATTTGCAATTATTATCTATATTGTTATTTGATTTGTCATCTCAATCAATTAAACATCCTTGGAGGCCCCTATGATGGGCTGAGGGTGTTTATCCTTCTAATAAAAAATAAGCTCTTTCTGGTTTGTAGCACTTGGCTATGGGTACCTGCAAATCTTTCTCTATCAAGAAAATTTCCCCCGACCAGAAACATGATAGAGCTATCTCAAACCTGCTCATAAGAGCTGATTATTAAATTTTCAGTGTGAACACATATGCCTTGGAAATTGGCAAATTCTACAAATCAGGACTTGACTTATTGTTTTGTTAACTTTCTAGACTTAAGAAAGTGATGGACAAATGTTAAGAATATAGATTAAACCTAAAAGTGTGTTGTGTGTACAATTTTTTTGGAGAGCTGGTTGTTAAACATTTGCTATCATACTCCTTTCCTGCACCCTTTAACTTCCCCTAGAGGACTTAGTAGAGCTATCTTGGTGGTAGAAAGGTTTTGAACTATGATTACAACAATGTGGGACACTTCGAGGTAATATAGACCCAAATGTGCAACTACTCTATGATTATTAGTTTAGAGTTGTCTGGGACTCTGAGGGAGTAAGTGATTTACCCATGGTTACACAGTTTTTATGTGTTTGGAGTAGGATTTGAACCCAGGTATTCCTGAGTCCAAGAGCAGTTCAGTGGCACAGTGGATATAGTACTGGACTTGAGGTCAGGAAGACTCATCTTACTGAGTACACATCTGGCCTCAGACACTTACAAGCTGTGTGACCTGGGCAAGTTACTGAATTAACACTATTTGCCTCGGTTTCCTTACCTGTAAAATTAGCTGGAGAAGGAAATAGCAAATATCTCCAGTATCTTTGCCAAGAAAATTTCAAATGTGGTTACAAAGGGTCAGACGTGACTGAAAAATGACTGAACAACAATTCCTGGCTGCAAAGCCTCTCTTCTATCCACTACTCTTTCTCCCAGTAGGTATGTTATTATTCTACAATTTAATTTAGTGGACATTATGAAAATTCTTTCTCCTGTGATTATTTAGGTTTAAATTGATTCTTAATTAAATTATTATTGAAAGTGAAGAGAGTGACTGCTTAATAATGAAAATGCCCTAGTGTCTAAGAGTTCTCTATTTGAGTTTCATTAGGTTTTCTTTCAAGGAGCTTTCAGTGTGGGGCAACTTAGCATAAAGCACTATTTCTTAAGGTGTGAGTAGCAAGGAAATTCCAGGGGCACAGAACTGGGGAGCTCCAAACACTTTGCACTGAACTGAGAGTCAAAAGGTGAGTGTTCTAGCTCCAACTCCCTTCTGCATAAATCTGAAAAGTTATGACACCAAGAATCACAGTATCTTAGTGTTGAAAAGGGATCCCTGACATCATCTAGTTTGTCTGAAACATGAATCCCCACTACCGTGGCTCAGACCCAAGTTCATCCACCCTCCAGCTCCAATGAAAGGGGGCTCACTGTCTCCTAAGGCAATCCCCAACATTTTAGTATGGGCTGTAATTATCAAGCAAATAAGTGAGCAATGGATAGAGTGCAGGCCTCAGAGTCAGGAAGACCTGAATTTGAATCCTTTTCCAGATACTCCCCAGCAGTAGGACCCTGGGCAGATCTATGTAGACTCAGTTTCCTCATCTAAATGAGGATAATAATAGTACCTATCTCACAGGGTTGTCCCGAGTATCAAATAAGTTAATACATGTTAAAGCACATTGAAAATGCTAGCTATTACCAACACCACCATTATTACTAGTATTAGTTTTTCCTTGTTCTGAATCAAAATCAGCTTTCTTGCAATTTCCACTCATGGGTCCTACTTCTGCTTTCTAGGTCAAAACAAAACAAATCTCGTCCTTCTATCACATGACACCCCTAGAAAAACATGTAGACCTTTATTATTTCTCACTTAACTCTCCTCTTTCACAGTCAAAACATCCTTGGTTGCTTAATATTATTTTCCATATGCCATCATTCTGTCCCCATCCTAGCCGACCTCTCTTTGATAGGTTTGAGCTTACTGATAGGTATCTTTACAAAAGAATCTGAACACAATATTCCAGATATGGTCTGAATAGGACAGACCAGAACTGTCACTTCCTTCAATCTGGATGCTATGATTCTTATTAACAAAGGCAGCCAGAGAAACCAACCCCTTTTACTAGTTTTATTCTTTATTTCAATTCCTTTGTACTAGTTGCTTGCCAAGGTTTTCAAATGGGCACCTAATCTAAGTTCAAAATTTATAGCCACGATGGGGGTGGAGCGAGGAAAGGCACTCTGGTCTTCCTTTCAGCATTTCTGCACTTGTAGTATGGGGATGGAGAGGAAGAATGCAAGTGGACTAGTTACCTCCATTCACTGGAGGAAGACTGATGTCTGGACAATTCCAATTTTTCAAAACCCTAGTTAGCTAGTAACTCTGACAAAGTAACTTTTATAAGTGATAAGTCAGTTTCATAATTGTTCAAAAGAATTAGAATTTTCAAAAAAAGAATGAGAATTTTGAGAATCCTTATCTTAGTCCATACCCTTCCCACTCTCAGTTTTACAGATGAGAAAACTGAGGCCCACAGGGCTTACCCAAGTGACTTACCCAAGTAGTTAAGTAGCAGAGTTAGAATTTTAATATAGGTATCTTGACTCCAAATCCTGGAGTGCTTGCACAACACTGAAATGTGTAAGAGAGATTGGATTAGATTAAGGGTTCTTAACCTGGGGTCCACAAACTTTAAAAAAAAATCTTGATAACTATTTCAATAAAGTTGGTTTCCTTTACTATTTTATGCATTTAAAAACATGCTGAAAAGAAGTCCATAGTCCTTACTAGACTTCCAGAGGGGGTCAGGACACAAAAAAAGTTAAGAATCTCTTGACTAGATGTTCTTTTAAGGTTCCTTCCAGCTTTTAAGAATCTATAACTAAGCCTCTTCCTGGTAGGGGCTTTCTGTAGCTTGGGAAGCACCAGCAGTCCCTCCTAAGGAGCTGTGTTCCCACAGAGCTAGGTGCAGAGAGTCCCTGCTGCAGCCACTAATCACACAGTGAAAGCAGCCAGCCTTCCGGGAGGCTGAACAGATCTGTGAAGACAGAGCCCCAATCCAGAGTCTTAGGTAGACTACTGTTCAGAAAGCTTGGCACCGATGGAGCTGAATCCCGCTGACGGGCTTAGAAGATGCCTGCCCCCCACACCTGTGTCTTGGTGCCCAGCAGAAACAACTGTCTATAGTTCACCAGGGTCAGGCAGATCTTTCCCTATGTGCAGGGAGCAAAGCAAAGAACCTTTCAGTTGACCCAAAGAACCTATCAATTGTCCCCTCGGCTACTTGGCAATAGCCTAGACATCGTGCCAGTACCAACCAACCTTCTGGGGGAGGCTGTGCTGTGTGTGCATTTTTACCTTGTGCCCGGGTCCCTTCTGGTTCAGTTCACAAGCAAGCATCCAGGGCGCAGAGGCTCAGCTGCTTCCGGTGCACAGCCCGTTTATAGAGGCACCCAGTGAGCTACCTTTCATGTCTCCACACTCTGTTTCTGGTGTTATCGCAAGATCAGGATCTGGTACACCCCCACCTCCTGCTTTACTGGGAAGCAGGACCTACCCTCCTTTCCCTAGCCGCTGGTCCCTTTGTTACTTTGTTGGGTACCTAAATTAAAGCCTAAATATCCATTGCTCTTTGCTCTTTACCAATTTTTGTCTGCTTTATATCTCAATTTCAGCCGACAAGTGCAATTCTTGCATTTTTGTGTACTCCATAATTTTGAAAGAGGCACGCTGATTACATTTGACATCTTTTGAAAATCCCTGTAGTAGCTTGTCCTTAAATTGTATTTACATATTTGCAAAATTAATTTCTCTTAACTCCATTCTGTTGAATGTTTCCTTAATAGCCCTGTTTTTCTAGCCTTTTAACACTTTTTCACTAATGACTCCCTCTAAGAGAGAATAACAAATTCCTTAAGCAGCCATTCAATTTAGCTAGCTACTACCATAGTACCAAGTAAGGTAGAAGGCTTAGTGGATAGAAGGCCTGGCTTGGTGGGAGATGGGGGGGCTGAGGTTAAGTCTGAACAAAGTGGGTTCAAGTTCTGCCTTTGATACAGTGTAACTGAATGACCTTGGACAAGTCACTTAAATTCTAAGGGCCTCAGTTTCTTCACTGGTGAAGCAGTTGGACTTGATAATAACAGCCATCATTTGACTTAGCTTTTCTCAGCAATACAAGGATTTAAGACTACTCCAAAAGACTCATGATGGAAAATGCTATACACATCCAGAAAAAGAACCAAATTTGTCTATACATAATGAGTAATGTGAAAATATACTTAATCTGAATGTATAAATTGAGCCTATATCAGATTATATGCTGCCTTGGGGAGGAAGCAGGAGAGGGAGGGGGACAAAATTTAAAACTCAAAATCTTTTTTTTTTTTTGGTCAATTGGGGTTAAGTGACTTGCCCAGAGTCACACAGCTAGTGTCAAGTGTTTGGTCTGAGGCTGGATTTGAACTCAGGGCTGGCGCTTTATCCACTGTGCCACCTAGCTGCCCCTAAAACTCAAAATCTTATGGAAGAGGCAGCTAGGTGGCATAGTGAATAGGGCACCGAACCTGGTGTCAGGAGGACCTGCATTCATGTTCGGCCTCAGACAGATACACTAGCTCACTAGTTCTGTGGCTCTAGGTAAGCCATTGAACCTGAATTGCCTCACCCAAAATAAAAAAATCTTACGTCAGTCAATGTTGAAAACTAAAACTAAATAAATTATTTACAAAAATAATAGCTGTCATTTACACAGCATTTTAAGCAAAGTGCTTTACTGATGTTAATTCATTTGATCTTCACAAGAAGTCTGTGAGGTAGGTGCAGCTATCCTCATTTTACAGAAGACAAAACTGAGGCAGTTTATATATATGTAGACTGCTAATAAATGTGTGACCTGGGTTTTGAACCCAGGTCTTCCTGATTCGTGGTCCAGCACACTATCTGTGCTGTCACCTAGCTGTCCCTAGGTCTTGTTGGCTTATACTCTTTGGGTCACCTTGGGCAAATTTCTTAACCACCCTGTCTCAGTTCCTGATACTTAACGTTTTCCTGCCTCAGTTTCTTTATCTGCAAAAGGAAGGGATGATCAGACTAGATGGTTTCCAATAGCCTTCTAACTCTAGCATTCCATAATTTCTCACTTTCTCCTGATTTCTCAGTCCCCACAGTTCATCTTTCTCCACCAGATCTGTGAACTAGAAACTCCTTTTTTTTTCCTCTCTGAACTGGATACTCCCTCCCGATTCTCTCTGATGTTTTCTATCAAACATTAATTTGAAGAAGCTAAGAGAAAAGTCAGTTTAAGTGAATGAAACATCTTATGGAAACTTTGGAAAAAAGAAACATAAACCCCCCCACAATATAGTTGAAGGCAGTAGGTGCCCTAGGAGCCAAGGACTAAACGGTTGATGCCTAGGGAAGGAGGAAAGTCCTTCTAGCCTTGGCTTTCTTTTAGCTCTCTCCTCCTTCAAGGAGAATGGCTTTCTTTTTTCAGACTGTTTCAAGAATGGCAACTCTTAAGTAAAAAACTCCCAGCCTATTCAGAATAGCTTATGATTTATTTTGAGCAGTATCTGAATTCTATTTTCATGTAGCAGGTTTATACTGTCTAATAGCCAACAGCTCCTAGCTTTATCAGCTGTTGTTAAGTCATTTTTCAGTTGCCCACTCTCCACAACCCCATTTGGAGTTTTCTTGGCAAAGATACTGGAATTCTTTGTTATTTCCTTCTCTAACTCATTTTACAGATGAGGAAACTGAGGCAAACAGGGTTAAGTGACTTGCCCAGGGTCACAGAGCTAGCAAGTGTCTGAGGCCAGATTTGAACTCAGGAAGATGAGTCTTCCTGACTCCAGGTCTAGTACTCTCTCCACTGCTTCACCTAGCTGCCCGTTATGTCAGTTACTGCTAACCAAATCTTTCAGCTCATTAGAATAAGGAATGTGCTTTCCATGTTCTTCCCATTTTTAAGCTTTAAATAAAGTACAAGCACAGGTTTGTATTTCTGTAGGTCAACAGGGTTTATTTTAAGTAAAAGAATTTCAAATCAATAGGTATCGAAGCTTCTACAACCAGCTCACAGGAAGAGGAAAAGGTACCTGGCACTATCTATCTTTTTGGGTTGACTCACACAACTCCAGGACTGCAGGTCCCTGGTGCTATGATTCTGTCTAGATGTTATTATACTCTACCATAATTGATCTCTCAGCAGCTGCTCTTTGCCATCTTGGCTCTCAGAACTCTTGCTCCTATTTACTCAAATCTCTAATCTCTTCTTCCAGTTTGGAAATTAAGGCCACTCCTTTTCCCTAAATGTCTCCACCCTAAGGAGGGTTACATTTCTCTCTGGGGCCAGAAAATTTATCAGTCTGTTGCGAAATCAATTGTGGCATGTAGACATCAGCAAACATATGGCACAAGCAGCAAAATAGACATTTACACATAATAATGATTATCCTTGTATTGTAAGGAATTTTCTCAGGATGCCATCCTCAGAAAAGGTATACCAAAGCAATAAGACCTAGCACCATGCAAAGGATCACTTGACAGGCTGTTTCAGTGACTGCATATCTTAAGTACATGTTGTACATGTTTTACATGTTACGTGCATATATCATAGCATTACTTGGATATCTATAAGCCACCAGCAAAGAAGTATAACAGCAAAATGGTGTGGACTAGCAATGTGATATTAATGGGCAGATGAAATAAAAACCATGATTAAGTATTAGTACATATGTAAATATATAGCAATATAGTGCACAATAGCCAAGTGCAGCTACAGTGCTTGCATGACCCTGCTACATAAACAAACACACATAAACAACAAATGCCAGCATAATTTAGGGCATGCAATAATTAATAGATACATTACTAGATATATGCAATTACATATAAAGCACACATTATGTGAGTAAGCCTTATCATAATCTCCTGGTTATATGTTTCTATACCATAAGTCTCAAAGGCTGAAGCCCTTGGCAGCGGGTCAGTCCACTCAGAAATAATAAAAGCTAACATTTACGTAGCACCTACTATGTGCCAGGCACTGTGCTAAGTGCTCTATCTTATTTGAATTTCACCACAACAGTGGGAGGTAGGTGCTATTATTATCCTTATTTTACAGATGAGGAAACTGAGGTGAAGAGACTATCCCAGGATCACACAGGTAGCAGGTAGCAGGTGGCTGGATTTGATCTCAGTTCTTCCTGATTTCAGTCCCAATGCTCTGCCCACTGTACTACCTAGCTGCCTTATATTAGAATTAGACTGAGAAAAGGCTTTTGTGTTATAATACTCAGTGTTTTCTTTGTTGCGTGCTCTGAAATATGCTCTCCTTCAGATAGACTTTGTTGAACTACTGGGCAGTATCTTTTATTTAGATTCACCTGAGGCAAATGTTTATTATTCATTTATTATAGTTCTATTCTTTAATGACCCTAATAATTTTCCTTGAAACAGTTCCTTATCTAAAGCCACTCTTAATTATTTTAAGGCAGTTGGAGAAGGACTGCCAAGGAAACAGGAGCTAAACTCACAAAATTCAGGGTTAGCAAAGGCCAATGAAACTATAGGGCCTTGACCCCTTGATGCCTGCTTTCTTCAAACAAAATCAGTTGACTTTCCCAGATCAGAAGGCTGATTGCTTCATAGCAGTCATGGATGGACAGGAAGATTATTTATCTTAACACATTTTCAAAATAAATAAATCTAACCCATTCCACCATTTAAAAAAGGAAAGCTGCAAAGATTTGCTAAGAAAAATATGTAACCCATTATTAATTGTTGAGTATCTTTGGATTTGGTATTAGAATGATGATGAGACATTGAGGAAACAAAGTTCTCCTCAGAGCCAGGAAGACCTTGACCAATGTCTTGCCTCATACCTCTTGGACACTGGTCAAATCACTTAACTGCTCATACTTTAGGCCATTCTTTAAGACTAAGTTTCAGAGAAGATGCCATTCTGCATTGATAGAAGGGGTTTCCTTGCCCAAGAGTTCCAGATGCCAATGAGATCATAGGTTTAGTGTGAATTCTAAAGGGGGTTTTGGTTGTTTAGACTAGGTTTCCATTTTGCTTGCCTTTTCCATCTTGACTATAGTATTTCATCTTCAGCTTTTCAAGGTCAGAAATTTAATTTATCACTTTACACAAAAAAAGTTCTGAAGCAAAGTATTTTTATTTCTTCTTTGTTTTTTTTTTGATATCAACTTGTGATTTCATCAGTTTAGAGTACTGCTCACTTTCACTTAGCCCATAGAGCCATTCAGTTACCAAATCTTGTCATTTCATTTCTACCTCCACTGTCTTTTATATGTCCTCTTCACTCACACCATTACCACTCTAGTTCAGTGCCTCTTCACTAGCTTAGGAGCAAAGTGGTCCTAGGTGGCTTCCTACTCTAATTCATATTGCACACAGTTGCCAAAATGATTTTCCTAAAGTACAGATGTGACCACGTCAATCATTAAACTCTAGTGCCCTAGGATGAAATAGAAAGCATTTGGTATTGAAAACCCTTTGCAATCTTGTCCCAACCAACCTTTCCAAGCTTTTAAGACATTATTCCCCTTCATGCACACTATGGGTTCAGTCATATTGATCTATTTACTTTTATTCACATACAAAACTTTCATCTCTCATGTCTGTGCCATTGCCCTGTCTATCTACCATGATGGAAATGAACTCACCTCCTCACCTGCACTTCTTGTCTCATCTCAAGTGTCATTTTCTATGGGAAGCCCTTCCTGAAGTCCCCGGCTGGTAGTATCATGTAGAGGGGTTTTGTTGCATGTGCTCAAATTGCCTAAGACTGTCAGAAATGACAGGAATATGCTTTTTCTGGGAATAAACATACTGTGTCCCCTACCACATGGGTGGGAGAAGGCTCTCTCTGTAATCTGTATAGCTGGAATATGCTGCTTCTTTAACGTTACCAGATAGAAACTCTGCCTGTCTGTCTGTCTGTCTCTGTCTCTCTCCTCTCTCTCTTTCTCTCTCTGTCTCTCTTCTTTCTCTCTTCTCTGTCATCTCTCGTCTCTTTTTCTGTCTCTTTCTCTCCTCTCTCACTCTTCTCTCTCTCTCCTCTTTCTCTCTCTCTTATCCCTCTTCTCTCTCTGTCTCTCTTCTCTATCTTCCCTCCCTATCTCTCTTCTCTCTCTCTCTTCTCTCTCTCTTCTCTCTCTCTTCTGTCTCTGTCTCTCTTCCTCTCTGTCTCTCTGTTTCTCTCTCTCTCTTCCCCAAACTCCTCCCCACCTCTTGTTTACCCATAGCACAGGCACCATGAAGTAGCACAGTGGCCTATGAGAAAAAAGGCTTGATCTTGTGGTCTCTTCTGTTGGTCCTATTCAGTTGTAGGCAGAGGTAGGCAAGTACCTGGACCTTGGAGAATGTGAAGCCAGAATTCCAGTCCAGATGTTACTGCTAGCGTAGTAGGGAATGCAGGCTTTGGGGAATTTGAACTTGGAACTTGGTGAGACTTTTGCTATACAGAAACTGAGTTAAGTTGTAAATCGAATCCTCTTCCACCCCCAGACTAGATTGTATAAGTGGGTATGATGTTTCCTCAGGTATTGAGTGGGGGGCGGGGCATATTTGTATGATTGTTCTCACTGTAATTTGAAATAAGTATTCCTTTGTTAAAGCTAATCTGTGAAGTGATTAAATGGAACTGAGGTACAGGGAATCTGTAAAATTGGTGAGGGCTTAAGCCAATGGCAGAGAAACTAGACACTCCCAAATCCTCTTAAAAGTACTGGAGAATTGTGGGGCAGGAGTGAAATGTGACATCTCTGAGCTTCAGACAATGAAAGGCTAGGCTCATCACTATTACATAAATAAATACATATATATATAATATATATATATATATATATACGTAATATATATATATTATATATATACACACACACACACATATATATGTATGTATGTATATACCTATATTTTGCTTTGTAGAGAGTTTAACAGCTAAATATGGTTCAGTGTATTCAGATAATGGTATATAAATTACATTATGTGAAACACACCTTTGACTGAGGCAAAACAAACCTTGAACTCATACTTCACACATTCTGTAGGAAAAAAAATTTAAAAAGTCACCCTACCAACTTATAAAAATATTGCCAGCACATATTTCCTGCTCCAGATTTCCACGTGAAGGTGTTATAGATCCCTCCATGCTGAGGAAGATGGTGAGGGGATTGAGTGGGAGGGAAATTGGAGAAGAGGAGAGCAGGAAAGGCATTATACCTGTCTACCCCCTAACCTGACAGATATTGATATCAATATCAATTTACTGTGCCACTTAGCTGATAGATATAGATATAGATATAGATATAGATATAGATATATCTATCAGCTAAGTGGCACAGTGAATAGAGTTCTTGGCCTGGAGTCAGGAAGACTCATCTTTCTGAATTCAAATAAATTGGGCCTTAGACATTTACTAGTTGTGTGACCCTGGGCAAGTCACTTAAGCATATTTGCCTCAGTTTCCTCATCTATAAAATGAGTTGGAGAAGGAAATGGCAACCCACTCTAGCATCTTTGCCAAGAAAACCCCAAATGAGGTCACAAAGGGTCAGACATGGCCAAAATGACTCAATAACACACATATACATATATACATATCCACATACATGTGTGTATGTATATACGTAGATGTGTACGTACATGTTATCTTCCCTGGCTAGATTGTGAGCATCTCAAGGGGAGAAGGTATTTCATTTTTGTGTTTGTATGTCTAGTACCTTGTACAATTCCTGAAACAAAGTAAGTGCTTAATAGATATTTACTTAGGAGCAACTAGGTGACGCAGTGGATAAAGCTCTGGCCTTAGTGTCAGGAGGATGTGAGTTCAAATCCAGTCTCAGACACATGACACTTACTAGATCTGTGACCCTGGGCAAGTCACCTAACCTATATTGCCTCACCAAAAAAAAAAAAAAGCAAAAAAAAATTTATTGAAACACCTTTTCCCAATGGAGGTTAGCCTTGAAAATTTCTTGTGACACTGAACAGTCAGCTAATTTTACCATGGCCTGCTCATTTGTTCCAGAGACAGAACCTGACCTCAGATCTTTATTACTGGCTGGACCCTCTATCTGCTATGTCTTACTGCTTTTTGACTTTCCAGTTACTGATGTTGAATGTGGTTATGAACAAGACATCTCAAAAATAGGTCACATCTTCAATCTAAGAATCTATTGTGCCCAGTTTGTGAAGTAACAAAATCTCATTTTGCTTTCAAGTGGATTACAGCATTACAGAATGTTATCTCAAATAACTGTCAAGAATTCTGAGAAATGGGTTGATGGCAATGCCAATAGAACTGAAGATGAAAGTTCTGAGGCTGAGAACTGAGACAGAAAGACTGAGGACACATAGAGTTTCTCTACCAAAAATGTATCACTTCTAACTTGTTCTTCTAAGAGTAATTCATTTGAATGTTAGAGTCATGGTAGTACTTTATGATTAACAAAGTATTTTATGTAATATTAACAAAGGGTATTCCTATGGCCCTTCAAGGTTTGCAGAACACTTTACATGATAATAGTTAATACTAACTGAGGCCTTTTGATTTGCAGTGTTTTTCATATACTGTTATACAACACCCCAGTGAGGTAAGTAGTTCAGGTTATTATTATCATGGCCATTTTACAAGGGACAAAACTGAGGTGCAAAGAAAGGAAATAACTTGCTCAGGGTCATTCAGCTAGGAAGTGATTTGCTACTTACTACCTATGTGACTACAGGCAAGTCACCAAACATCTTTGAACCTGAGTACTTCATCTTCAATATGAGGCAGCTGCAATATGAAGCTCTAAGATGATCCCTGAGGTCTTTCCTGGTTCTCACTGATTTCATTTTATCTTAGAGGTGAATGGGAGCCACTGAGGGCTCTTGAACTGAAAAGTGACATAGTGGGATGTACATTTTAAGATGATTTCAGAAACTCTGTGTCAGTTGCATTAAAAAGGGTAGAGATTAGAATCAAGAAGACTAATTAGGACATTCTAAAAGGTGATATGAATATGAGAAATGTTTTGAAGATAGTATTGATAAGACTTGTCAAATAACTGGCTATGTCAAATGATGGATATTGGATATGGGGTTCAAGGAGAGTATGTAGTTGAGGATGACTTCAAAGCATCTGTGCAAATGGATGGTATTGCCCTCAACAGGGGGACATTCATAGGCAGGGGAGGGGTTGGGGGAAAGATGTCATTTTCTGTTTTGGACATGTAGAGTTCGGGACATCTAAGGGAAGTCCATTTGGAGATGCCAGCAGGCATTTGGTGCTGAAGGGCTGGATTTGTGACCTATTTGCATACAGGCGGTAATTGATCCCATTGTGGATGGTGAAATCACCAAGGAGGAGGTTACTGAGAGAAAAGAAATCTTTGTAATTCAGAGCAACATTAAAAGTTAGATAAAACTAAATTAAAAAGAGAATGGTGAGACTTACCTGAAATTCTGAGAAGAAACCATATCTCAAGATTTTAAGCCTTTCCTTGAGGATAAGGTCTTTAAGAAGAGCCTGAGAGATTATCTCATCCAGCCTTCATGTTGTTATCTTCCAAGGACTGATGATACTCTATTTTTTCTTAAAGATTTCCAGAGGTATAGATATAATAATTTCCTTAGTAACCAATTTTAATATATTATTCTTCCTTATGCACAAATGAAATGAAACCTTTCAAGCTTGTCCCTTCTCACAATGCATTATGTTTGGTCTCCTCAATTTCACATGCTCAATATGCCTGATGAAATCTTTGAATATTAAGCATAATATTTAGGATACATCCTGTATTCAAGGGATGATTTTGGTTTTCTGCTGGATTCTGTTATGTTTCTTATTAATATTCATGAAGAATCTAGTCAATTTTGTGTCATGATGCTCAACTAACTCCAGAAACACTGGAGTATAGAAGGAAGCCCACCTAACTAGTAGCTAGAATACATCGACCCAAATTCTGGCTCAGTTTCTTATTACTATGTCTTAGCATGCCATCTAACCTCCATTTCCTCAACTGGAAAAATGAAGATACTACTACCACTAGAATGAATTTATGTAGTACTCGAAGGTTTACAAATCATTTTAGCAATATTATTTCAGTTTATCCTTACAACTTGGGAAGACAGATGCTTTTATGACCCCCTCCCCTTTTTACAAATGAGGAAACTGATGCAGAAACAGGATACGTGATTTGCCCCGGGGCATATGGCTGGTAAATATCTGAAGCAGGATTTGAACTGAGATCTTCTTGACTCCAGGTCCTATGCTCTCTTCATGGAGCCATCTAGCTTCTCAATATCTGCTGTTTGTTGCAGGATTGTTGTGAGATTTAAATGAAAGAATGAATATAAAAATGGGCAGCTAGATGGCACAGTGGATGGAGCACTGGGCCTGGGGTCAGGCTCTTCTTTTTGAGTTCAAATCTGACCTCAGACACATACTAGCTGTGTGACCCTGGACAAGTCACTTCACCCTGTTTGCCTGTTTCCTCATCTGTAAAATGAGCTAGAGAAGGAAATGAAAAACCACTCCAGTACCTGCCAAGAAAACCCTGAAGAGGGTCATGAAGAGTCAGATATGACTCAACAACAACAAATTATTTATATCATCTTATTTGAGCATTGTAGAAAACCTTGAGGTAGATACTACAATGCCTAATTTATAGATAGAGAAACTGAGTCTCAGAAATGTTGACTGAATTGCCCATGGTCACACAGCTAGTACATGTCTAAGATAGGATTTTAACCTAGGTCTTTGTGACATCAAGTTCCAGGGCTCTATCCACTCTGCCATATTATTCCCTCGATAGCCAAGTATACACAGAGGGTAAAATTGGGTAGATCTGAGTATAAGTGGAAAGCACAAAGGAGAGATGGCATCAGAGCTGTGCACACTTACGTGGCATGTGAGCCAGTGATGATGGGCTTAATGTGCATCATAGAAACAAATAGAGTGATAATTGCTTCTTTGGAACGGACTTTTATTTTCATATATATATACATATATATATATATATATATATATATATATATATATATATATATATATATATATATATTATATATATATATGTCTTTTTTTTTTGGAAGAGACATTCTGTATGCTTTTAAACTTACAGACCACTCTCTTCTCCTCTCCAATTTATGATTCAGTTATATTTTCAAGCTAAAGACCAAAAAAGGAGAGAAGGTTGGAAAGCAATTCTGCATGAGATTGAGGTAATCTCAGATAAATTTTTAACAAGGGTTTAATTTTATTCTGGGCAAAAAGATATTTTTGATAAATGTAATTACATGCAACAATAGACTATTTGAAGAAACAGTTCTTTTATGATTGAATCATCATAGTAAATGAACATTTACTGTTTAATATTTACTAGATTTATAGAGTCGGTCCTATTGTAGCAAGAGTTGATTCTCTATTCATAAATCTCTCTCCTGTTAGCGGGTGACTCCTATGACTCAAATTCCCATCATTTACAGCATGATTTGAGGTAGAAATAATCTCACAGATAAAATTTTGATGATAATTTAACTTTGATTATTCAGGTTGAACATATCTTTTTGATTAGTTAATTTTTTTCCTGAAACTGGAAGGATTTTTGAATCTTAGACTTTGTATCCAGGATCAAAAGTTCATAACTGAACAGTTATTTTTGAATATTTTGGTAGCCATATTTTTATATGGTTAGTTTCCTTTGTAATCCTGTGTATTTTATTTTATGTATTTAAATTATTCTGAGAAGGGTCCCCATAGGCTTTATCATTCTGCTGAAGGGGTCCTTGTCACAAAAGGGATGAAAAATCCTTGTTCTAGAGCATATATTTAGAAAGGGAAGGAAACTTGCAGACCTTTTGGTCTAACCTCCTCATTTTACAAAATAGGAAACTGAGGTCTGGGGATGGCAGCTGACTTGCCCAAGGTCACACTGGTAGTACATGTCAGATGGGATTTGAACTCAAATCTCTGACTTCTTTTTCACCAATTCAGGGTGAGTTGAAAAACAAATTCTGTTCAAGAATGGGAATAAATTCATGGAGATGGAGTGTTAGAATAAGCAGTTATTGGCAAAAGTTATGGGTTGACAAGAAACATACTCAAGGTGCCAAAATTTATATTTGTATTTAAGTATTAATCTAATTTTGCATCATGTTTTTGAGTGGAGTGATCAGTGATTCTGGTTAATGATTTTTTCTTACTTTTTTTTAATAATGGTTTTTTTTAAAAGAGGGATGAATGTAATACCTAGCTATCCCCAAGCATATAGACTTTATTTAAAAAAAAATCTATGTTCCATTGAACTTGGATTTATTGTAACTATAAAAGAATATAGTCCCTTTAAAAGACACAATCCAGGAGGGGGCAGCTAGGTGGTGCACTGGATAGAGCACCAGCCCTGGAGTCAGAAGGACCTGAGTTCAAATCTGGCCTCAGACACATAACACTTACTAGCTGTGTGACCCTGGGCAAGTCACTTACCCCCATTGCCTAGCCAAAATAAATAAATATCGTCTCATTTGATCCTTACAACAATCCTGTGAGATAAGTGCTGTTACTACCCTCGTTTTGCAGCTGAGGAAACAGAAGCAAATGAATATTAAATGGCTTGCCCAGGGACCTGCAAGCACCTATAAAATGCTGTTTGTTATTGTTTGGTCTCATGATCCCATTTGGGCTTTTCATGGCAAAAATACTGGAGTTGTTTACCATTTCCTTCTCCAGCTCATTTGACAGATGAGGAAACTGAGGAAAACAGGGTCAAGTGATTTGCCCAGGTCACACAGCTAGTAAGGCTCTGAGGCTGGATTTGAACTCAGGTCTTCCTGACTTTAGATCCAGTACTCTATCCACTGTATCACTAGCTGCCCCACATATAAAATATATATAGCATAAATGTAGAGTTAATAAATAAGTCGTATCCTTGATCAGTGTGTGTGACAACTGTATCCTTACAAGCTAAATAAATCCTTTTCCTACTCCTGGCTTGTGTCAGATCATCCATTTATTTTCACTCTAACACCTGGGTGTAGCATGATTGCCAGAAGCCTCCTTAGAGTCAGAGGCAGAACCTGAACTCAGATCTTTCTGACTCTGAGGTCAGGCCTCTATTAATTATCCTACAGAGTACATTGGTTATTGTTTATTCTTACCTTTTGAATTGAGCATTATACTTTTATTTTTAAAACTATAACACACCAGAAAGTATGCTAATCTCTTTCTATGGGGAAAGAATCTCTCTCTTGCTATGGAAGCTCTGGCTGGTTAGACCATCAGGCCTTGATAAACTTCAACTTCTACTATGACAAAAATATTACAAGACCGAATTCTATAGTATCATGGACTGACTTCTTTTCTTTTTTTGGGGGGACAATCTGGATTAAGTGACTTATAAGTATCTGAGACAGGATTTCAACACAGGTCCTCCCGACTCCAGGGCCAGTACTCTATCCACTGGGCTACCTAACTGTCCCCATGAACTAACCTTTTAGGGATAGTCATTGTCAAGAATTCTAGCATGGAAGGAAACTTCAAAAGTCATGGGTTTTTGGTACTGCACCATCATTGGCCTATCCTGTCTTCCACGTGTCCAGAGAAAGAGGGTTCATTTGTAGAATTCAACTGGTCAACATGTTACCATGAGTAGCTGTGGAGAATTAATAGAATCATAGATTATTAGAGCTGGCCAGGGCAGAGGTCCAAAACCAGGAAGTGACTTTTCTAGGGTCCCATGGCTGCAGAGGCCAGTTCTCTCAATTTTTATCCCAACTTGAATTTAGTTTTCTGCCTTAGTCTTGTCTACTATGATGCCTGTCTTGCCTAATGGTTCAACATTCCTTGAGTGTTTTTGAATCAATTTCTGGCTACCCCCTTGGCTGAGCACCTATAACAATCCATTCCTAGCATTCTCAATACTTGTTGATGGATCTTGGGCTTCTGGTGACCCTCATCCCTTCGTGTTCTTGAGCTCCCTGGTAACTACTGAAAACCAGGGTGAATACCCCACTCTCAGCATCCAGCATCCAACTCTTGGCTGCCTCCTGCTGTATCATCGTTTCTTACACGCTGACCAGTTTTTATCAGCCGTAGGCCAGTCACCACATCGGATTCAGATTGAGAAACAAAAAGTTGGACGTTTGACACTAAACAAAGCAACCCAGTCAGTCCAATCAAAGTGCCAAAGCAAGCTACTCTTGTTCCCAGGAATCTCATGAAAATCTGTCTCAGAAAACTAATGGTTTAAAAACTCACTTTTGATCCTATCCTGGGATTTTAAGAATACTTTCTTCAGTGATGAAAATCATCAGCTATGATTGATTTTCTTTAACTTTTGCATTGGAAACAAAATTCTTAGGAAGCAAAGGATCAATCAATAAACTTTTATGAAGTTCTTATTATGTGCCAGGCATGTGCTAAGCTCCGTGTATACAAAGAAAGTCAAAAACCATCCCTGCCCTCAAGGAGCTCTAATAGGCATGCAAACAATTATGAACGAACAAGATCTATACAGGATAAATTGAGGGTAATCTCTGAGGGAAAGGGGAAGGGAAGGGCATAAATATTTATACAGTACTTACTATGAGCTAGGCACTGTTAAGTGCCTTACAAATATTATGTCTTTTCATACTCACAATAGACATGTAAGGTCGGTACTGTTATTATCTCCATTTTATACTAAGATTGAAAAGTAAGGGCTGTTGGTAAGGATTAAATAAAATAATCTATGCAGGGGTGGGGAACCTGAAGATTCAAGTCCACATGCGGCCTTCTTGGTCCTTGGGTGCGGCCTTTTGACTGAGTCCACATTTAACAGAACAAATCCTTTTATTAAGGAGATTTGTTCTGTGAGATTTGGATTCAGGCAAAGGGCCTCACTTGAGGACCTAGAGGGCCACATGTGGCTTTGAGGCAACAGTTCCCCCACCCCTGGTCTATGTCAATGATACATAAAGGGTAACCATTACATTTGACTTTGCCATTGGTAGAAAAAGTTGGAATGAAGAACTGGGAAGTGAGAAAGGCAAATCAGTTTTTCTTTTGAAAGTCAGAGGCAGATAGAAAACTGTATCTTGCTAAGCGTTTTAAAGCTTCTCTGTATAGAGGAAAAGGTTGAAGAGAAATTGATATCTGAGATGACAGGAGCCCTGGAGCTACAGATAGCCTACAAAAGATTTCACTTCAATTCAATTTAAATAACATTTATTTATTTAGGGCCAATTTTGTGCAAGGCATCTTGCTATGTGCTGGGTATACAAAGGCAAAATTTAACAGTTCCTGCCTTTAAGAAACTCATATTCTACATTCTATGTAAAGATAAAAGGGGTAAACCATAAAAGACCTTGAATAGCCAAGGTCTGAGAATAAGATTAACAGCTGAAATAAATTGATAACATTTAAGACTTAACTGAAAAAGGTAGCTGTTAGTTACTTAGATGTTCATTTTATTTAAAAGCTTATTATTAAATATCCTATTTTAAATCTAAAGCTTGGCAATGCTGTTGAATGTTGAGGTTTATCTGCTTTAATAGCTAATTCTGGTTTTATAAAACAATAGTTTGTTTTTTATTGCCATTTCAAGTAAATCTAATTTCAGGCTAAGCCTATTGTTCCAAGGAAGACACCATCTCCACCTGGTGACATTTTACTCTAATTACAATTTCAATTCTTTGGAATTACAAGCATTACTTGAAAACTAAACATGCATACCTAAACATTTAAAGTGACAACACCATTTCATTATTCATCCCAAGATGCTAGCAAGCTTTCCCACCTTCATTTTATCTTTGTCAGTGAGGAGGTCCCTACATAGAAGAAGGGCTGCTGGGGGTCAATGGTGACAGATGGCCAAGAGAGCTACAAGCATTTGGTTCTTGATATAAGGTCTACGTCACCTATTAAGTGCTTCAGAGATTGGCTTGGCAGAAAAGGAGCCTCGGAGTCAGATACTAAGGAAGAAATCCTGGTCCCAGCCTCAGAATTTTAATGGGGAAGGATGAGAATAAAAATGGCCACTCTCTGGATCTCAGGTTCCTTTTTTGTAAAATTGGGAAAATACTACTTGTCTCTAAACTGGAGGGGGGTGAGGGAAGTGAGAAAGAAGATCCATATATCTCTTGCATCAGTTTCTTCTTTCAGTCACATTTCTAACATGCTTGTTCAAGCCTTCAACATCTCTCATTAGTATAATTATAATAGACTTCTAATTGATCTCCTTATTTCTAACCTCTTCATCTGTAGGACCCTCTGTGGTCTACTCCCTCAATTTAGCACTCATGGGTTTTCAGATTGTATTTCTGGGAGGTCGACTACTCCCCTAGATTCTCAGGTATAATCTGTAGCTCCCTCACGAGTGTACTTCACATTAATTAGCACATAACAAAGAAATTTCCTAAGATAGGATAGTAAGACCAGAAGCTAATAATCATTCCCACTATAAACTTGTGCCTTCTCTCACAAATACACCCAGTGTCAATAATAAGAGTGGGAGTAAACAACATACAGTGTAGGGGGAAATATTAGAACTTCAACTTCTATTTATTTTTATTTTAAAAGTAAGAATGAAATTAAGCGTTACTCATATTTAACATATAGACTGAAAATTAAATCCTTACTCAGTCCATATGTCAGGTTTTTGTTCTATTAATAAAAAAGGTTTATTTAATCTTTATCGCATCATTTTAATTTGAATTTTGTGTATATTTTATCACACATGATATATTATTAATTCACTAGTACATATGTATATATAATTTACAAGTAAATATATACATATTTAAGTGCATCCTCAAAAAAAATTTTTTTTTTACTGATAAGGATGTGTGATAAAAAATTTAGCAATCACTGATTTCATATAGTTTAAATTTTCCCCTAAATCCTTCATCCTTCCTAACTGCCCTATTTCTGTCTAGGGCATTCACCACCTAGGTGACATCCTCAATCCTCTCACTCACTCCATATAACCAAGCTGTTGCCATGCTTTTGAAACATCCCTTGTATACCATACCTTCTCTCCACCTTATATAGTCATCACCCTGGTACAGACCCTCACCACTGTACTCCAGACTGTTGTACTTGCCTGCTGGTTGGCCTCCATGCTTGAAGTTTCTTTCATTCCAGTTTTTCCTCCACTCAGATACTAAAATGACATTCCTAAAGTTTAGGTCTGACTATTCCTACTTAGTGAACTCCAGTAGCTCCCTATTACTTTCAGTATCAAATATAAAAAACTCCACTTGGCTTTTAAAACCCTTCATAACCTTGCTTCTTCCTACCTATTCTGTCTTCTCTACAACAGAGGTATCATACGTGCAGCAGCGATACCCCTGTCTGGGGTCAGAACTAGATTAACATGTAATTAGGAAATATTTAGCAAAGTAAATAAAAATACAATAGAACACAAATAATGTTAGTCTGTCATTTTCTAAGTCAATGCCCACACAGCCCACAGGGATCCTTGTGCAAGATTTAGTGGCCCCATTTCTATTGAGTTCTGCGTTCGGTGACACTGGCCTTTTTGTGGTTCCTTGCATGTGACACTTTTTCTCTTCACTCTATCTTTTCACTGGCTGTTACCTATGTCTGGAATGCTTTCCCTTCTCAACTCTGACTATTGACTTCCTTGGCTTACTTTAAGACCCAGTTCAAATCCCACTTTCTGCAAGAGGGCTTGCAGAACCAATCCTTCCATCCCCATTGCTAGTAATTTCCCTCTGAGATTACCTTCCATTGTTGTTGTTCATTCTTTTTCAGTTATGTCTGATTCTTCATGACCTTATTTGGGGTTTTCTTGGCAAAGATACTGGAGTGGCTTGCCACTTCCTTCTCCAGCTCATTTTACAGATGAGGAAACTAAGGCACATAAGGTTAAGTGACTTGCCCAGGGCCACACTGCTGGTAAGGCTAAAGGCCAGATTTGAATTCTAGGCACGGTACTCTAACCACAGCACCATCTAGCTGCCCACCTCCTGTTTATCCTGGATATACCCTGTATATAAGTAGTTGTTTACATGTGGTCTCCTCCTTTAGAGTGTAAGCTCCTTGAAGGCAGAGATCATGTTTTTGCCTTTACATTCCAGCATTTAGGGCAATGCATGCCACTTATTAATCATTGCTTTGCCAAGGTTTCCCATCTTCTATTCTAGAAGATGAGTTCGATTTTTTATTGCTTTCTTCAGTTCTTTTGCAATTCAGATAGACCCCCCCCCCCAAAAAAAAAAGTCATTTAAGGACAGAAGCAGCTTCAGGAAATGGCTTCTAGCAGAAAAGAAGATAAATGACTAAGGATTTGAGAGAAAGCTAACCCTCACAATCAGAAATAGAGGAGCAGAAAAGAGCAGATCTTGCTTTCCAGCAGAGATGCTAGACCCAGACAGAAGCTTTGTGAGGACTCCAAAGGAATGAAAATACTTTAAGGCCCATTCATAATGGAAGAGTAAAGTAGTCTTGTCCATATTTGTTCCCTATGAACATGCCTCACTGCCACTGTACATTGTTTACTCCTACTCTTATCATAGACACTGCGTGTATTTGTGGGAGAATATACAAGTTTATAGTGGGAGTGATTAGTAGCTTCCCATTTTACTATCCCATCTTAGGAAATTTCTTTGTTATGTGCTAATTAATGTGAAGTACACTCGTGAGGGAGCTACAGATTATACCTGAGAATCTAGGGGAGTAGTCGACCCCTTAGGAATACAATCTGAAAACCCATGAGTGCTGAGTTCGGGGAGTAGACCACAGAGGGTCCTACAGATGAAGAGACTAGAGGTAAGGAGATCAATTAGAAGTCTACTATAATTATAATAATGAGAGTTGTTGAAGGCTTCAACAAGCATGTTAGAATAGAGTGGATGAAGGAAGAAACTGATGCAAGAGATATTTTTAAGGTAGAATGAACAAGATATGGCAACTGTGGATTTGTGAGTGAAGAAGGGGAAAGAGTCAAGGATCACTCTAAAATTAGGAATCTAAAGGGGCAGCTAGGTGGCACAGTGGACAGAGCACCAGCCCTGAAGTCAGGAGGACCTGAGTTCAAATTCTTCCTCAGACCAAACACTTGACACGTTCTAGCTGTGTGACCCTGGGCAAGTCACTTAACCCCAATTGCCCAAGATAAAATAAAATAAAATTATGAATCTAGGTGACTGAGGAATGACAGTGTCTCCAACAGAAATAGAGAGATTTTCAGGAGAGACATGTTTGAGGGAAAGATAATCATTATGCCTTGGACATGTGGTGAAGGTGTTCAGCTGGCTGTTGAGGATGACAGACTGGAGTTAAGGAAAGAGATGAAGGCTGAATGACATGGGAGTCATCACCATAGAGATGAAAACTGAAGCATAGTAAATGAAGATGTCACTAAGGGAAAGTGTAGAGACATAAGATAAGAGGTTTCAGAACAGATATTTTGGGTAGCACTTCACTAAGAGAGAGGATTATGGAAGATGACCTAACACTGGAGACTGAGCTATCAGAGAGATCAGAGGAGAAGTAGGGGATTGCAGTGCCTCAGAACCTAAAGGAGAGCATCTAAGAAGAGAAGGTGGTTTGGACTATCAGAAACCATTGAGGAGAATAACAACTGGGAAATGGCCAGAAGTGGCCAAAGAGGGGCATCTTCATCAGAGCTGGTAGTTAGTAGATTATTGGTAAACTTAGACAAGAGTTTCATTGGAATGGTGGGGCCATGGTGGGGCCAGATTTCAAGTGGTTTAAAAGTAAGTGGAAGGAAATAATGAGTAGCGACAATTCTTTCTATGAGTTTGGCTGTGAAAGGGAAAAAAAAAGATAGGAAATGATGGCTTCTGGAATCTGTGATACATTCTCATTTTATTTCAGTTATCCATTCTTGGGACAAACTGAAGTATTTGGCCCTCCTAGTCATCCAGCACAGTGCTTCGGTGGGAATAATCAGCCTCTTTAAGAAAAGACAAACATAATAAATGGTGGTAAATGACACACTTCACCTTGAATAGATAGTTCATTGAAATATCTGGACACTTGGTTAACGTGCTCACAAACTCTGGGCATTTGGATAAGTCTATATACAATTGATTAAAAATTTTCATTTTCATCCAGACGATTGGTGTGATGAACATATAATGGGGGAGACCAACAAAAATCAAGGTTTGGAGAGCTAAAGACAAAGACATTTAAATGTAAAGCTGATCATTAAAGAGAAACACACTAGAGGGGACTTATGAGCTAGTTTTAGAAGCATAGCTACCTACAGAACCCTAAAAGTTGTAGTATCTGGGGACCCAACTGGCAAGTTGGGTCAGTGAGCCCCAAGTAGGGAAATATATATGCATATGCATATGCATCTGTATATATATGTATGGATATATTATATATATATATATATATATGATATATATATATATATGTATGGATATATTATATATATATATAATATATACGCACATATATATATACACACATGCACACATGTGTATATATACATATATAATTCATTCTATTATCATATTAAAGACTAAATCACATACACACTTGACTTATACCCTGATTACATTATTAAAGAACCAATTAAGTGTTAACAAACCATTTTATAGATGAAATAATGGAGAAATGGGGGGGGTGGGCAAATTGGAGCTATTTCCTGAATAGTGGTGATGATTTTCAGAGCTAAGGTGAGTTCTACAGTATCATGTTTCCCTTTTGCTGTATGTCATAGTCTTGGAAAATTAATATTCTCCTGGGTGGATATCATTACTTTTCCAAAGACTGTCAAATGAAATGATTAATCTAGAAGAGGCAATTGCAGAATGGATCGTGTAGAAGATGAATGAAATGATGATATCAATGACATATTGAATTTCTCTTGAAATAAGAATGTCATTAATATTAGAAAATCATTCATCAGCTGTGAGCTACTCTTGAGACAGGAAAACTGTCAGCTTGAGGAAGCTTTGAGGTAATAGCTTGAAGTAGAGTTGTGCAATAGCAGATCAGTAGATTTATTGGTTTATCTAATCTGAGCTATTATTGGTGGGTTAGTTAGACATTTTTCTTGTCTCCCATCTTCTGTCTGACTCTCTTACCTCTCCTTTCTATGCCAATGTATTTCATTCTCTGATATATCTCAGAAAGCCCATGCATTCTGGTGTTTTCATTCATTCCCTCTATGTTTATTATTCCCAAATTAGTATCCCAGGTTGTTGCCTCTCACTGGAACTTGACTTCTATATCTTCAGCTGCCTATTGACCAAAATTTCCACTTTGTTTTCCCATTGTCATCAGAAATTCAACAATTCCAAGTAAAACTTATCAATTTCCTACAAAATTACTTCTTCCTGTTAATTTTCCTTTCTTTGTCAATGGCACCACCATTCTTCCAACCATTCAATCTTATAAAATATGTCATCTTTGCATCTCTCTTCTTCATCTCTATATTCAGTGAGTCATCAATTCTTCCTTGAATATCATCACCACGTATTTATTCTCTTCATTCCTGCTGCTAATATACTAACCCAGGTCCTTTTAGTCCAAACAATCACATCAGAATTTTTTATATACATAACTAAGTATTTTCCCCTCAAATTTTGCTATGTGGGGAAGTAAATATAGGATCAACGTTGGAAATTATAGCATTTGGCAATATGTTCCACTATACTGGCACAGGGAGGTAATTATTGTAGCAGATTTGAAAAAAAAAAGTAGCAGGACAAGCCAAAATGGCAGAGTAAGAGGAAACAATATAGCTCAGCTTCCCTGACAATTAAGATCTTAGAAAAGCACCAGACAAGTTGAGATCTAAATCTTAGACAAAACCATAGTCTAACTTTCTAGCACAATATTACAATTTTGGTGCACAGGCAAGTAACCAGAACAGGACCCATGGAACAGAAGCTGCCTGGGGTCAAGGACCCATATCCCAAGAGAAGAATGTTGCTGTAGTGCAACGTATCTGACCCCAGAAAGGGGATTTAGATCTCACATTTAACCCTTGGGTACAGAGGTACATGGCACTGTCACTCTAACCTAGGAAAGTGGATCTCAAAACCCTGGGGGGGGGGGTAGATCCAGGTCACAGTGCTATCCCACTAACCCATGGTAGGAAATCTTAGGGCCAGACTCCAGGAACAGAACAGAGCCATAGCATTGTGACTCCAATCCAGGAGAAGGAATCTATGAGCCAGATTATGGGAGCTGAACAAGCCATAGTGTTTTCCCTTTGATCCAGAGAGAGAGAACAGGAATAAGAGAAAGGAATAAGCATTTATTAAGTGTTTACTATGCACCAGGTACTGAAATAGGCACTTTATAAACACTATTTCATTTGATCTTCCTGGTGAAGTACCATTATTAGCTCCATTTTACAGTTGAGGAAACCGAGGCAGACATGTTGACTGTGTTGACCAGGATTACACAACTAGGAAGTTTCTGAAACTGGATTTGAATTCAGGTCTTCCTAACTTCAGTCACCACATTCTATCTATTGTGCCATCTAGCTGCCTTTGGAAGCAATGCTGTCACTCTGAATCTTACAGCTTGCTAACAGGTTGATATCAACAACTGACTCCTAGAACACAACCCAGGGCCAAATCTGCAGCTGTATTGCATGGACCCAAACTAGGGTTGGGACCTGGAGATCTCAGGAAGGCAGGTAACAGAATGTGCCCTTGGTCAGACCACACAGGGGTCCTGTTAAAGTTTATTGCTCCTGGGCCCAAGCCACTCTGGTGGTCCTTGAAGAACATAGCAGACAGTACTCAAAGAGTGTAGTGGCAAGAGAAAACAGGGGCAGGAGAAAGGGAGTGGGAAAAGGAGAGTAGGTTCAGGAATTAATCATAAGCATAATAAACTCTAAAATCAGAAGGGGGAGCATGAAGAAGAAAGAAAGGGTAATAACCTGTAATATAGAGGGGGTAGGGACCAAAGAGAGGAATAAAGTATAAGAGAATTGAATAGAAGGAAATACACAGTTAAGACTTGTAACTACATGTGAACAAGATGAACTCACACATAAAAATGGAAGAGAAGAGCAGAATGGATTAGAAAGTAGAATCCAGCAATACAATGTTTACAAGAACCACACTTGAAACATAAAGATTAACACAGAGTTAAAATAAAGGGTCAAAGCAAAATCTATTATGTTTTAATTGGATTCTAAAACACAAATCATGTTCTCAGAGTAGGCAACAGCAAGAAATGCCTTGTTTAAAAGAGATAAACATGGAAACTACATTATGATGAAAGGTACTTTAGGCAATGATTAATATCTTTGCCTAAGATATTTGGACCAAAAGGCATAGGATCTAAATACTTGAAAGAAAAACTAACTGGATTCCAGGGAGAAATAAACAGTAAAACTATAACAGTGAGAGACCTCAATGCATCCTTTTCAGAGTTATACAAATCTAACCCAAAATGAAGGAAAAAAGAAGTTAAGGACTTAAACAGAATTTTAGAACATTTTTAGATATACCTCTGGCAATTATTGAATTAGAATTAAAAGGAATATATATATATATATATATATATATATATATATATATATATATAATCTGTATATATTATGCATATATATATAAAATCTGTATATATTATGCATATATATGTATACATACATATACATATGCATATACATTTCTTAGCTAGTCTTTTAAAAATTGACCATATTTTAAGGCATAAATCTTATAAATACGTGCAGAAAAGCAGACATTTTAAACATATCCTTTACTGAGCACTATGAAATAAAATGATATTTAAAAAAGAGCTGATGAAGAAAGGATTGAAAATTAAGTGGAAACTAAATGATGTAATCTTAAAGAACTGGTGAGTTAAAGAACAAACAATAAAAATGATAAATAACTTCATTGAAGATAATTACAATGTTAAATCATATCTGTATAAAACCAAGAGCCAACATTTTATGAAAAGGGAATAAATTAGAGTCCTTTCTAATTAGTTCAGAAGTAAAGCAAGGTTGTCCATTCTTACCACTACTATTTGATATAATACTAGAAATGCTAACTACAGCAATTAGATGAGAAAAAAGAAATAGAGGAATAAGCATATGCCAAGAAGAAATAAAATCATTTATTTTTGCAGATGATATGATTTTGTACTTAGAGAATCTTAGGGAGTTAACTAAAAATTAATTGAAATAATTAATCTTCAGCATTTCTATATATTATCAATAAAACCCAGCAGAAAGAGAAATTCCATTTAAAATAACTATAACGTCTCCCCCCAAACCCCTCCAAATACCTATAAAAATGGCTCTAAACAAATTCTAAAGCAGCAGAACCCACAAAAAGATGGAGTGAAATAAATTTCCAGCCCAAGACAACCTAGATGGTTGATTGGAAAGGTATATTGCTCAGGGCTGGTAGAGGAGCATAGTGCTGCATGGGCACACAGGCAGGAGGGAACTTGGAGCAGGCCTCAGTGGGAGCAGGCCTCAGAAGACTGACTCGTGGGCAGCTGTGGTGGTTTCCAGACTTCTCAACCCACGAACACCAAAGACAACTTAGAAGGTCAGTAGGAAAAGTCTGTTTCTGTGGTGAGAGAAAGAAGCAAGGTGGTTTCAACTCCATTCCCTGAGCTTGCCCTGGGATGGTAGCTGCCTCCTGAGCTTCCAGCCCACAGACTGAGGGGGAATCCAGTGGATGATCAGAGGGGGATTGCAGGGATCTCTTTGCCAGTGCTGAGGTAGAAATCTCTTGCTTTGCCCATGATTGGATCTGGGTCACAGTTCTGAGGGGTGGTCCTGGGGCAAGGAGGAGCTCTGGCGTGGTGGAGCTTATAGTGGTGGTGAAGAGAAAACCCTCCTCACAGTTCCAAGACAGAAAAGAGTGCTTGTGGTCACTCATAGACCAGAGCACAGGCCAGAAAAGGAGTAAACACCTCACCCTTGATCATACCACCTTGGAAGAACTGAAAATTTACAGGTCCCTAGAAGTATCTCTGAAAACAGCTGTATAAACCCCTGAAGCTTGGGGAAGTACATTCTCCACATTGGAAGCAGACCTCTCTACCTTACCAAAAAGTTTATAACTCAAGTAATTGGCTGGATCATGAGCAAACTTCGCAAAAAGAGTCAGACCACAGAATCTTTTTTTGGTAACAAAGAAGATTAAAACATACAACCAGAAGAAGACAACAAAGTCAAAGGTCCTACATCCAAAGCCTCCAAGAAAAATATGAATCAGTTCCAGGCCTTGGAAGAGCTCAAAAGGATTTTGAGAAGCAAGTAAAGAAGTAGAGGAAAAACTGGGAAGAGAAATGAGAGTGATGCAAGAAAATCATGAAAAACAAGTCAACAGCTTGCTAAAGGAGACCCAAAAAAATACTGAAGAAAATAACACCTTAAAAAAGCTAAACCCAAATGGCAAAAGAGGTCCAAAAAGCCAATGAGGAGAAGAATGCCCTAAAAAGAAAAATTGGCCAAATGGAAAAGGAAGTCCAAAAGCTTACTGAAGAAAATACTTCCTTAAAAATTAGAATAGAGCAATTGGAAGCTAGTGACTTTATGAGAAATCAAGACACTGTAAAACAAATCCAAAAGAATGAAAAATTAGAAAACAATGTGAAATATCTCACTGGAAAAACAACTGACCTAGAAAATAGGTCCAGGAGAGAGAATTAAAAGTTATTGGACTATCTGAAAGCCATGATCAAAAAAAGAGCCTAGACATCATCTTTCAAAAATTATCAAGGAAAACTGCCCTGATATTTTAGAACCAGAGGGCAAAATAGAAATTGAAAGAATCCACTGATCTCCTCCTGAAAGAGATCCCCAAAGGAAAACTCCTAGGAATATTGTAGCCAAATTCCAGAGTTCCCAGGTCAAGGAGAAAATATTACAAGCAGCCAAAAGAAACAATTCAAGTATTGTGGAAACACAATCAGGATAACACAAGATTTAGCAGCTTCTACATTAAGGGACTGCAAGGCATGGAATATAATATTCTGGAGGGCAAAGGAAATAGGATTACAACCAAGAATCACCTACCCAGCAAAACTGAGTATAATCCTTCAGGGGAAAAAATGGTCATTCAGTGAAATAGAGGACTTTCAAGCATTCTTGATGAAAAGACCAGAGCTGAATAGAAAATTTGACTTTCAAATACAAGACTCAAGTGGAACATGAAGAGGTAAACAGGAAAGAGAAATCATAAGAGACTTATTAAGGTTGAACTGTTTACATTCCTGCATGGAAAGATGATATTTGTAACTGATGAGACCTTTGTCAGTATTAGGGTATTTGGAGGGAAATAATTAAATGTATTATGTATAGAGAGGTAGAGAGAGGGCACAGGGTGAGTTGAAGATGAAGGTGGTGATATCTGGAGAATAAAATTAAGTGGTGAGAGAAGATTATACTGGGAGGAGAAAGGGAGAGGTAGAACGGGGTAAATTATCTCACAAAAAAACAGAAAAGGCTGTTACAGTGGAGGGGAAATGGGGGAAGGTGAGAGGGAATGAGTGAATCTTATTCTCATCAGATTTGGCTTAAGGAGGAAGGTAACATACACACTAAATTGGGTATGGAAATCTATCTTACCCTACAGTAAAATAGTGGGGGAAGGGGACAAGACAGCAGGGAGATGGTAGAGGGGAGGGCAGATTGGGAGAGGAGGTAATCAGAAGCAAACACTCTGAGGAAGGACAGGGTCAAAAGAAAAAATAGAATAAATGGGGGATGGAATAGGATTAAGGGAAATAGAGTTAGTTTTTCACAACATGACTACTATGTTTTGCATAACTGCACATGTATAACCCATATTGAGTTGCTTGCCTTTTCAATGAGGGAGGAAGGGAGAAAATTTGGAGTCTAAAGTTTTAAAAACACATGTTAAAAAATGTTTTTGCATGCAACTAGGAAATAAGAAATATAGGAAATGGGGTACAGAAATCTATCCTGCCCTACGGGAAAATAAAAGGAGAAGGGGATAAGAGAAGGGGGAAGAGACAGAAGGGGAGGGCAGACTAGGGGAAGAGGCATTCAGAATGCATACCATTTTGGGTTGGAGGGAAGGGCAAGATGGGATGAAAATTTGGAACTAAAAATCTTGTGGAAGTGAATGTTGAAAACTAAAAATAAATAAAATCTGATAAAAAAAAAACCAAGGAAAAGAAAGGGATCCCTGTGGCTTTAAAGCCACAAATTAACATAAAAAAAAACAGATAACATTTGAACCAAGTCTTTAATGATGCCAGGGATTCCAAGAGGTGGAGGTAAAGGACAGAATTCCTGCAACTGACTGAAACATAAAATTTCAGTGAGTGGGAAGAGTGGGGAAAGTAAAATGTAAAATGGTTGGAAAGACAAAGGATCAGGTTGTGAAGAGCTGAAAATGCCAAATAGAATTCATACCTGATACTAGAAGTAATAGGGAGGCATTGGTGTTTATTGACCATTTTGGTCTCTTTCTAAGGAAAAAAGAGACATTTTTATTGCTCTACTATGAATCAGGACAGCAAAAAGGGAAAACAACCACTAGGAGATGAAATTGTAACTCAGGTTATTCTGTGATAATCATTTTACATATACGTCTGCTTGTAAGTTACCAGAATAGAGAGCAATGATTTCTCCCTTCATCTGACCTAAGAATGTATTGTCTATATTAATAGTGTCATTGGATGTTAGAGTAAGAGCCAGAAGGGACTTAAGAATTTATCTAAAATAATGCTGTAATTTCACATGGTCCAAAGAGTAAAATGAAATCCCCAGGGTCACATAGGTAGCAAGTAGAAGAGTCAGGATTTTACCCAGATTTTTTTAAAGTTCAAATCCAGTGCTCCTTCCACTAGCATCATTAATTTGAAAATTAATCACTTCTGATAACACTCTGCATATTTTCTTCTTGTCATTTAGCTCTATTCTTATTATTTAATTTTTCATGCATTTATGTATTATTTCTTCATCTAGACCTCAAGCTTCATGAGGGCCTGAACTCTATAGCAGATTAATTTACATCTAACCACAGTGCTTCCCAGGAAAAAAAAAACACAAAATAGAAATAAAATAACTAAAACGTACAAAATATTTGAGAATCTACCTACTAAGATGTACCCTAAAAACACTTTTTACACAAATACAGACCTAAATAATTAGAGAAGTAGTAAATGCTCATGGGTTGACTGAGATGATATAATGAAAATGACAGTACTACTCAAATTAATCTGCTCATTTGGGGTCATACAAATCAAACTACCAAAAGATTACTTTTTTTTAAAAGTAGAAAAAAATCAAATTCACTTGGAGGAACAGAATTTGTTCAAGAGCACATCAAATGAAGGAAATGAAATGAAAATGAATGAAAAAAAGTGGGAAAGAAGGGAGTCAAATGAAGCCAGATTTCAAGCTCTACTACAAAGCAATATTCATCAAAAGAATTTGGTACTGGTTAAAAAATGGAGAGGTCAAACATGGAACAGATTAGATACATAACATCCTGAAGCAAATTATCCTAGTAGTTTGTTATTTGATAAACCCAAAGGGGTTAAAACTCATTAGCCGAAAAAAAAATGCTGGGAATCTGAACTGCAGTTTGGCAGAAATTAAATTTAGACCAACCATTCACATCACATACCAAGATAATCCCCAGTGGGTATATGATAACAGACATGAAGGTTCAAATCACAAAAACAATTAGAAGATAAAGGAAGACATTACCTTTCAGGTTTATGGATAGGGAAAAAATCAAGACCAAGCAAGAGATAAGGAGAGTCAGTCACAGAAGATAAAACGAACATTTTGATTACATAAGATTAAAATATGTTTGTACAAATAAATCCAATGCAGCTAAGATTAGAAGAGAAACAAATAGCTGAAAAATCTTTGACAGCAAGTTTCTCTGACAAAACCTTATTTTCAAGACATATAAGCAACCAATTCAAATTCTTAAGAATACAGTTAAAAGAAATAAATAGGTAATAGTTAAGGAAAGAAATCTAAGCTTTCCATAACCATATGAAAAAAAATTCTCCAAATAATAATTAAGAAATGCAAATTAAACCAAATCTGAGGTTCCAACTCATACCAATTAGATAAGCAAAATTTACAATAAAGAAAAAATGCAAATATTGGAGGGTCATGGTAAAACAGGCTTATTGATGCACTGTTGTTAGAATGATGAATTGGTACAGCCATTTTGGAAAACAATATGCCTAAAAAGTTACTGAACTGTGCATCGTCTTTAGAATTAGTAAGTCTATATCCCAAACAGAGTAAAGAAAGAGGAAATGTACAAAAATATCTATAGCATCTCTTTTGGTAGTGACAAAGAGCTGGAAACTAAGGGGGTGCCCAAGAACAAAATAGAGTACATTAATGTAATGGAACCCTATTGTGCTGTAAGAAATAGTGAAAGATACAGTTACAGAGAAACCTGAGAAGTTTGAGTTAGGGAGGAGAGGATTGAGGTCTATTCTGGGCATGGGGAAAGTGTCCAATATAAAGACCCAAAGATAGGATATACAATGTCACCTCTTGGGGACAAAAAGCAGGTCAGTTTGATCGGAATATAGCACGTATTTAGTGAAACAATCTGCAATTAGCTTAGAAAGATAAATTAGAGCCAAATTGTAAAGGATTTTAAATAGATGAGTTTGTATTTTATTGTCAAGACAATGGGAAGCCATGGAAGCTTTTTGAGCAGGGGCGTGACATGGCCAGACCTGAGCTTTAATAATAGTAATATAAATGTAAAGATTTAAGCTTTGGGGATAAGAATTCACTGTTTGGTGAAAATTGTTGGAAAAACTGGAAAGCACTCTGGCAGAAATTGAGTATAGACCAATACCTTACACCATTTACCAAGATAAAGTCAAAATGGAGATGACTCAGGCATAAAGGGAGATATCATAAGTAAATTAGATATCATAAGTAAATTAAATAGAACATATTACTTGTCAGACTTATGGACAGGAAAAGAATTTATACTTAAATAAGAGATAGAGAGCACTGTCAGATGTAAAATGGATAATTTTGGTTACATTAAATTAAAAAGATTTTGTATAAATAAAACAAATATAGCCAAGATTTTTATAGACAGTTTCTTAAATTAATCTCATCTCACATGTATGGAGACCTACGTTAAATTTATAAGAATATTAGTCATTCCCTAACTGATAAATGGACCAAAGAAATGAACAGTTTTTTGATGAAAAAATCAAAGCTGTATAGTCATACAAAAGTGCTCTAAATCATTATTGATTAGAAAAATGCAAATTAAAGCAACTTTGATAGAAGGCAAAAATGACAAATATTGGAGGGGATGTGGAAAAATTTGGACATTAATTCATTGTTGGTGGAATTGTGAACTGATCCAACCATTTTGGAGAGTAATCTGGCATTATGGCCAAAGAGTTATTAAATTGCCTATACCTTTTGGCCCAGCAATACCACTATTAGGTTTGTTTCCCAAAGTCATTAGAGAAAAGGGAAAAAACAATCTTTATGTTCTAAAATGTTTATAGCAGCTCTCTTTGTGGTAGCAAAAAACTAGAAATTGCAGAGATGCCAATTAATTGGAGAATGGCTGAACAAGTTGGGGTATGCGATTGTGAAGGAATACTACTATGCTATAAGAAATGATGAGCTCAGTGATCTTAGAAAAACATGGAAAGACTTGCATGAAATAATGAAGAGTGAAATGAGCAGAACCAAGAGAATGTTGTATATAGTGACAGCAATATTGTTCAAAAGAAAACTGTGAATGACAAGCTATTCTGAGTATTACAAATACTTAATTCAACTACAAAGGCCCTGTGAAAGTAGATGCTATCCACCTCCAGTGAAAAACTGACAAATAAAAGTATACATAGTATGGTTTTGCATGTTGATTAATTGTGGCAGAATGATTAATTGGGGTACAGTGTCCGCCTGAACAGAGGGAAGAGGCACAGTTCAAGTGCAAAACCTGGAAGCATTTATTGGAAAGTACAATAAGCATGCATGGGGAACAGTAAAACCTAGTCTGCTGCTCCAAAGATTGGGGGTTTAGGAAATGGTTTATGTGGTTTTACAACAGTGGGAGGCAGGAGAATAGGAGGAATACAGAGTACTTGGCACCAGAATGTTTGTTCAAACTCGGTCCATTTGGAGCTGGTGTGGACTAGTTTGAGCCAAGCCTGTGGCTGCTGGCACAGCAGAGGCATTCCAGGTTCACCCAGTGGCCACTGCAAAGGATCACTGGTATGTCAAACTTGAGCAACACTCATTCCTTTTCCTGATTGGCTGGTTTTGATTCCCAGGTTATCTCAGCCTCCCCTGGCTAATAAGGGAGCTAAAGCAAATCAAAGTGATTAGCAAATTCATTATTTATTCCATTTCTATAAGATATATGCACATATACATATATGCATACATATATGTCTATGTGTGTACATATATATCTGTTGATCATCTATCTATCTATCTCTCTGTCTGTCTGTCTGTCTGTCTGTCTATCTATCTATCTATCTATCTGTATCAAATGGTGGCCTTCTCTAGTGTGGGGTGGGGAGGGAAGGAGACAGTTTAGAACTTAAAATGTAGCAAAATATTAAAAAAAAATTTAAAAAGAATACCAACATGGCATCTGTGAGTATGATTGGAGAGAGGAGAGACTGGATATGGGAAAACAAATAGGAAGTCATTGTAATAGTTCAGTTAAGACATGCTGAGGGCCTGGACAGTGGAGGCTCTAAGGTGAATAGAGAAAAAAGTAAATGTTTAGGGAATAACTCATATTCCTATAGATTTGACAAAGTTCTTTAAATAATTATTGAGATATGAGATTTTTATCTGAGAAAATGTCTATGAATTCCCCCCCTCCAATCTTCTGCTTTCCTTCTAATCTTGGTTACATTTGCTTTATTTGTGCAAAACCTTTTTAATTTAATGTAATTGATACATGGTCAAAGAATATGAAGAAGCAGTTTTCCAATGAAAGAAATCCAATGAAGAAATCAAGACAATTTAGAGTCATGTGAAAAAATGCCCTAAATCATTATTGATTAGAGACATGTAAATTAAAATGATCTTGAGATATCATTTTACACCTATTAGATTGGCTAAAATGATTGAAGGGCAAAGTGACAAATGTATGTGGAATATGTGGAAAAATTGGGCTATTAGTTCATTGTTGGTGGAATTGTGAACTGATCCAACCATTTTAGAGAGCAATCTGGAATTATGCACAAAGAATTACTAAACTGCCTATACCTTTTGACCCAGCAATACCACGACTAGGTCTATTTACAAAAATGATTAGGGAAAAAGGAAACAAACATATGTGTTGTAAATGTTGATAGCAGCTGGAAATTGCAGAGATGTCTATATTGGGGGAAAGCTGAACAAGTTGTGTTATATAATTGTGATGGAATACTATTGTGCTATAGGAAATGATGAATTCAATGATCTTAGAAAAACATGGAAAAACTTACACAAAATAATGAAGAGCAAAATGAGCAGAACCAAGAGAATATTGTATACAGCAGGGCTTCTTAAACTTTTTCCACTCGCGACTCCTTTTTGTGCTTTGGCAGCCTTTGCTGGCATTGAGTGGCATGAGAGCATGCTCAGTGCAGTGTGCACATGCTGTGTGGTCAGAATCGAGGCTGCAATGAAGTTGCACGATGCAACATGGGCAACTGCTGCCAGAAATACCTTGAATGTATTACATGTTTCATTTGAATTAATTTTTGGTCGTTACATGTTCAGAAATGTTTTGCTTTTGCCAATATGGGGTCATGTGCACCCTTTAAGAAGCACTGGTATATGGTAACAGCAATGTTGTTTTAAGGACATCTTTGAACAAAAAAGTCATTTCAACTATTGTAAAGACTCAAATTAACTATAAAGGACACATGGAGAAAGGCACTATCTGCATCCAGGGAAAGAACTGATAAATAGAAATATATAGAATAATTTTATATATATACTTATTTGTGTCTAATGGTAGCCATCTCTGAGGCAGGGGGATAGGAAGAGGGGAGAAAAAAAGAGGGTTAAAAAGGAAATTTACAAGATAAATTTGTTGTGTATTTAAAAGGAATAACAAGTTGTATGTAGTAAATATGCAGTTCCATCTGCAATCATCTTTTTTATTGTGCTATATTATTGAAATGCTTGTTTCATTCCATAAATTAAAATTTTAATTAATTAATTAATAAAAGAAAAAAGAATAAATGATTAAGAACTGTTGAGAAGTCAAATAAAAAAGACGCAGAAATTGATTGGATATATTACAGCTGAGTGAGGGTAAAGAGTGGTTATGATTCTGGATGCCTGGAAGAACTGTAGTATTCTTGATGGAAATATAGAAGTTAGGAGGATATTTAGGGGAAAGACAATGAAATCTGCTCTGGACTTGTTGACCTTCAGATGGCTAGGGGCACAAGTTGGAGATGTTCAGCACAGTTAGACATGCAGGACAGGAGCTCAGGAGATGGATGAGGGTTAGATATATAAATCTGGTAGTTATTAGCAAAGAGATAATCTGTAAGGGCAAAATTATTTTCCTTTTAAAATTTGTAACCCCAGATATCAGTACAGTGCCCAGAACATAGTAAATTAATAAATTAACTCAATAAATTAACAAATTTAGATACTTAATAAATTAAGGCACTAATTAAATTGCTGTTGAATAGAATTTAATGTCATATAGGGGATTTTTGTTCAGGGATAGATCAGACCAGTCTTTTTTTTTTTTGATTTTTCTTAGGCAATTGGGGTTAAGTGACTTGCTCAGGGTCACACAGCTAGTAAATGTCAAGTGTTTGGTCTGAGGCCGGATTTGAACTCAGGTCCTCCTGATTTCAGAGCCAGTGCTCAGACCAGTCTTTAAGGTTCTTCCTAACTCTGAGATTCTGTGTGATTCTATGAAAATAACTATAGGAGATGAGAGGTTCGAGGGATGTCCAACTGATATGCCAATCCAGTGCATTTTTATTTTAAGATGATACTAAATTGTGGTGGTTTCATTGCTGATAACTCACCCACAATATTTCAAATCATTCACTTTTTCCTCTCTTCCCCATTGGGAAAATTATGTTAGAGTGGGGTCAGCCATGTGCAATTAGAATATATATGGTGTAGCAAGGCACATGTATCTAGGAGGAGTTATTCACATAAGAGCTCCCATTTCTCTTGTCCCAATACCTCTCTGGAGTGTTCTGGTCATGTTACTGACTTGCTCAAGAAGCTGAGTGGCTTCTTATTACCTCTAGGATGAACTACAAACTCATCTCTTTTGCCCTTAAAGCCTTCCACAGTGTAGTTGTAACTTACCTTTTCTAGGTTATTTATATATCACTTCCCCCTCAGGCACATTACCTTACAGCCAAGGTGACATTCTTGTGGTTCTCTAAATGCAGTATTCCATCTCCTACCTCTATGACTCAGCAGTCTATCTGTCATTCATCCCTCAACTGCTCTCCCTGTCCACTTTTTCTTTTTCTTTTTTTGGTGAGGCAATCGGGGTTAAGTGACTTGCCCAGGGTCACACAGCTAGTAAGTGGTAAGGGTCTGAGGCTGGATTTGAACTCATGGCCTCCTGACTCCAAGGCCAGAGCTCTATTCACTGAGGCACCTAGCTGCCCCCTGTTCACTTTTTCATCTTGAAAATTCTAGTTCTTTTCAAGGTTCAGTTCAAGTATAATATTCTTTAAGAGACCATTCCTGATTCCCCCAGAGCCTCTCACTCCTAAAATTACTTTGTATTTGTATCTTGGAGTTATTGTGCGCACACACACACACACACACACACACACACACACACACACACACACACAATTCCTCCCAGTAGAATTTAAGCTCATTGAGGGCAGGGCAACTTTGTTTTTGTCTTTGTATCCTCAGGAAAAAGGTCCAGTCCCTGGCACATAGAGGTGACTTATTGAATTCCTGAATTATACATGTCCTGATGTAGTATGGTCACATTAAACACCTTTCCTGGGAGAATTTGAGGTAGGGATTGACATATAGTCAGAAAATGTGCTTAATTATGGTTGTATTTAAAAATGAACCATGGAGCCACAAAAGGCATTCTACTGATTCACTTGTGTGCATCACTCTCTACCTTATTAATGGTTGGTGCATTAAAAGGTACCTGGGTTTGAGGTTGGTTCATTCTTGAAGGGCTCTAGCTTCCTTTGTTCTCTTGAGGATGAAACCTGTTCTTCAGTTGTGTCTGACTCTTCATGACCCCATTTAGGATTTTCTTGGGAAAGATACTGTAATGGTTTGCCATTTCTTTCTCCAGCTCATTTTACAGATGAGGAAACTGAGGCAGACAGGGTTAAATGACTTGCCCAGAGTCACAAAGCTACTAAGTGTCTGAGGCCAGATTTGAACTCAGGAAGATGAAATCTTCCTGACTCCTAGCCTGGCACACTGTCTACTGTGCCACCTAGCTAAGTATAAAATTGGGTAAGTCCCAAAGTTCAAGAGACACCCAGATCAGTCTGGAGCCTTGGTAGAACTGATCAGCTCCTCGATGGACCTCAACTGTGCTGTATTAATTCTTAGAGGAAGATAAAAGAAACCTCGATGTGACAGACTGGCATCTGTCTTTGTTGTATCTTTTATTTTAACATCTATGAATTGTGCTTGAAAGCTGTATCTCTTTCTCTCCAACCCAAATGGGCTATTATGCAATGCTTGCCTGGAAACCTCTTGCCATATACATTTCAGGTCCTTATGTGATATGAATACAGGTGACAGGAATGACTGCCACTCCTTCAAGCTGTTTTTTCCCCCCATTTCTTTAACAAATACTATGTGATCGGCAACATTAATTATGCCTTGTTATGTTAAAAAAAAAAGGTAGCAGACACCAAGAATAATACAATCTTCTTTGCCCTTGTTTCCTGGATAGCCTAAACTCAAGTTGTGAGCATCAAACATTTCTACCCATGACGGGCCAAAAGCAAGGGCAAGAGACATCCCTAGGATCATCTCCTGAACATTCTGTGCTGAGGTTGGGTAAGGTAGATTGGGGAACAGGTTTAGTCCAGGGATAATGGCCATGATGTATATTGAGATTCTGAACTCCTTCCTGCTGTGTGGTACTGGACAAGTGGAGATGGGGTTAAAGATGGTAAATTGGGCAAATTTAGTTGGCAGCACTCAAAGAATTGAGACATATATATATATATATATATATATATATATATACGTATATGTATATGTATATGTATATGTATATATAGTATATATATACATACATATATTCACACATACATATATAAAATTCTAACAAAAGAATCCATTATAAATGTATACATACATGTATATACATATGTATATATGTGCGTGTGTGTGTGTATATATATATATAATATATATTTCTAACAAAAGAATCCATTTATGAAAGACAATCTTTTGTTAGATATAGAAGCAAAATGTGAGAAAAGCCATCTCCACCAGATGGCTCCCATTTCTCAATTTTTATTTTTTCCTCCTGATGCACTAAAGCTCAGTTTCTGAAAGGAAGGCAGATGTTCATTAGTGTAGCAATTCCACACTTATCATCTAGCATCCCTCAACATGCATGGAATAATAGTGAGGGACAATACAAACATGACAAACACTTTCTATCCTTACCACCTGAATCAATCAGTGCCTTTTCTTCCATTCCCAACCCTCCCCCCTTCATCTCCTTAAATCCTGGCAGACTTCCAGACAAGCACTGCATTTTAGAAATCTAAAATACTCACATTAAGTGTTTAAAGCAAGGCCTTGAAATAAGTTAGGCAAAGGGGAGAATTCTTTTATCATGAAAATGAATAGCATCCCATTATCTGACAGAGACCAATGATTGTGATCTCATTTGTCCACATACCCTGTCATTTTCCCTAAAAGCCTACCATTCTCCCTCGACTTCTCGGATGATTTTCTGGCCTATCAAGCTAATCTTCTCCTTAACTGAGTGCTTTATCATTAAATGCACACAGTGGACATGTTGGCTTCATTTTCCCCTATAAGCTGGATTCAGTATTTCATGAATTTGAATTTTTTGAAAGCTAGGGAGGGACTCTTTCTTTGTTTTACCCTATTTCTTCCCTTGGAGCTGAGTGTGCCCTCAGCTCCAGGAGGGAAAACCATCTAGCTGGGGTGGGTAGCTCATACATGTTCCTGTATTTACCTGAGATACCTGAAAAGAAGAGTCATATTGAACAATTACAGGGCCATGAGATTTACCATGCCAAATACTGGGATGTACACACAATTCCCAAGCTCCCCACACACAATCCAAATGAGGGGCAGTATTACTCTATGACAGCTCCAGGAGTGGGATCCCTATTCCTTACCTAATGTAAGATTTTAATTAACTTAAAAAATTTAGCCTGGCATATGAACTATAAATGGGAAAATCAGGAAGATCAGTTTTTAAAAATATTTTTATTGATAACTTTTATTTTTGTATCACCTATGCTACTCACTATATTCACTGAGAATAAATCTCAGCCATCCTGATGAATAGAAAATCAGGGGAAAAACTGGGCAAAATAAAACAACGTATTGAAAAAAAACCCTGACAGTATGTGCAATGTTCAACATTCATGGTCCCTCAACTCTGCAAAGAAGCAGGCAGAAGTTCCTCTTAGTATCTCTTCCTTCAGGCTGTTCTTGAGCATTATAACTTTGCAGCACTCAATTTTAATGATTTTGGTGTTGTGTCCAATTAGATTGTTTTCCTGGTTCTGCTTACTTTACTTTATGTCAATTTATATGCCTTCCAATGCTTCTCTGCATTTATTCTTTCTTACAGCACAGTAATATTCCATTACATTTATATACGTCAGTTTGTTTTTCCATTCCCCAGTTGATAGGAATCTATTTTGTTTTCAGTTCTTTGCTATTAGAAAAAGTGCTGCTATAAAGGTTCTGGCATATATGGGGGCTTTCATTTTATCATTGATCTTCTCGGGGAGTCTATGTCTAGCACTGAGATCTCTAGATCAAAGGGTATAGACATTTTAATCACTTTCTTTGCATAATTCCAAGTCACTTTCCAGAATGGTTGGACATATTCGCAGTTCTGCCAACAGTACATTAGTACCCCTGTCTTTCTACCACGCTTCTAACATTGATTATTCCCAACTTTGTTTTAATCTTTGCCAATCTCCTGGGTGTGAAGTGAGATGTCAAAGTTGTTTTGATTTTCATTCCTCTTATTTTAAGTTATTTGGAACATTTTTTCATATAGTTATTAATAATTTCCATATCTCACTTTGAGAACTGATGGTTCATATCCCTAGACCACTTTTGTCCTAGGACACATTTTTAGGTCATACATTTCTGTTGGTTGACTAAATAATTTATTGGAATTCATACCCTATCAGAGATAATACAAAGATCACCCTCTAGTTTATTGTTATCCTTCTTGTCTGAATTGCCTTAACTTTTTGTGTAAAAGCTTTTCAATTTTGTATAATCAAAATGATCTATTATTTCTTTTGTAAATAAGGCAGTTATTTTAGAATTAAAGAAATATGAAATGAAGCATGGCACAATGAATAGGAGTCCATCCATAATATAAAGAAGGTATGTTCAGTTCTTGCCTCAGACATATACTGTAGTGTGTCTGTTTCTCTATAGTCCCACCAATATTGACATTAATCTCTTTTTATTATTTTTGTGAATTTCATGAGTGTAAAATACTTCTTCAGAGTTGCTTTGATTTACACTAATATGGTTATTAGAAAATTTGAGTTTGTTGTGGTAATCAAAAATTTGTGTTTTTCTTTCAAGAAAACAATCACATCCAAATATATAGTACTTTTAGCTTTATAAGGTTTTTGTTGTTTAGTTGTTTTTCTGTTATACCTGATTCTTTTGAGTCAGGTATAACCCTGTTTGGGTTTTCTTCACAAAGATACTGGAGTGGTTTGTCATTTCCTTCTCCAGCTCATTTTACAGATGAGGAAATGGAGGCAAACAGTGTTAAATGACTTGCTCAGGATCACACAGGCAGCAAATATCTGAGGCTGGATTTGACCTCAGGAAGATGAGTCTTCCTGATTCCAGGCCCAGCACACTATCCACTGTACCACCTAGCTACTTAACGAGGTACTCTCCCTAAATTATTTTTCTTTATACTCACAACAGCCTGCCTAGATTCCAGGATGAATTAATATTATTTTACATTAAGCGACTTGCCCAAGACCACTCAGCTATTATGTGTTAGAGACAGGATTTGAGGATAGATAGATAGATAGATAGATAGATAGATAGATAGATAGGTAGCTGAAGTGTCATAAATGAGGAATGACCAGATCTTAAATTGTATTATAAAGCAACAATCACCAAAACTGCTTGGTACTGGCTAAGAAATAGGGAGGTGGATCAGTGGAATAGGTTAAATATGCAAGACACAGTAGTCAATGACTATAGTAATCTATAAACCCAAAGACCCCAGCTTCTGGGACAAGAACCCACTCTTTGAAAAAAACTGCTGGGAAAACTGGAAAAGAGTATGGCAGAAACTAGGCATAGGCCCAAATCTCACACCATATACCAAAATAAAGTCAAAATGGGTTCATGACTTAGATATAAAGGCTGATACCATAAGTAAACTGGGGAACAAGGAATAGTTTACCTATCAGATCTATGGAGAACAGAAGAATTCATGACCAAACAGGAGATAGAGAACATTATGAAAAGCAAAATGGATAATTTTGATTACATTAAATTGAAAAGTTTTTGCACAAACAAAGCCAATGCAACTAAGATTAGAAGGAAGGTAGAAAATTGGGAAAGAATTTTTACAACCAATCTCTCTGATAAAGGCCTCATTTCTAAAATATATAGAGAATTAAGACAAATTTATAAGAACACAAGCCATTCCCCAATTGATAAATGGTCAAAGGATATGAACAGACAGTTCTCAGATGAAGAAATTAAAGCCATCTATAGTCATATGAAAAAATGCTCTAAATCATTATTGATTAGAGAAATGCAAATCAAAACAACTCTGAGGTACCACATCACACCTATCAGATTGGCCAACATGACAAAACAGGAAAATGATAAATGTTGGAGAAGATGTGGGAAAATTGGAACACTAATACATTGTTGGTGGAGTTGTGAAATGATCCAACCATTTTGGAGAACAATTTGGAACTATGCCCAAAGGGCTACAAAAATGTGCATACCCTTTGATCCAGCAATAGCACTTCTAGGGCTATATCCCAAAGAGATCAAACAAATGGGAAAAGGACCCACATGTACAAAAATATTCATAGCAGCTCTTTTTGTGGTGGCAAAGAATTGGAAATTGAGAGGATGCCCATCCCATTGGGGAATGGCTGAGCAAGTTGTGGTATATGAATGTAATGGAATACTATTGTGCTATAAGAAATGATGAACAGGCTGACTTCAGAAAAACCTGGAAAGACTTATGTGAAACTGATGCTGAGTGAAGTGAGCAGAACCAAGAGGACTTTGTACTCAATAACAGCCATGTTATGCAATGACTAATATTGTTAAACTGAACCCTTCTCAGCATTACAAGGATATAAGACATCTCCAGAGGCCTCAGGATGGAAAATGCTGTCCACATCCAAAGAAAGAACTATGGAAGTTGAATCGTTATCACTTATTTTTACCTTCTGTTGAGTTTTGTTTCATCTTTCTGATGGTTCCTCCAATTAGTGTTAATTTTTACTTGCAACTTCACTAATGTGAAAATATGTTTAATGGGTATGTAAATGTAAAGCCTATATCAGATTGTGTGCTGTCTGGGGGGAGGGTGGGGGGGAGGAAGGGGGAGAAAAATTTTCAACTCAAAAGCATATGGAAGTGATTGTTGGTAAATCAATAAATTAATAAAATTGAAAAAAAAATAAATGAGGAATGACCATATAGTTCAGGGAAAGGAGTATCATAATGGGACTGGAAGGATCGGGTGGAGCCATGTGATGAAAGGATTTGAAAGCCAGAGCAGAATTTATATTTCATCCAAGATGCACTAAGGAGCCACTGGAGTTTATTGAGTAGCACGTGCTAAAGAAAAATTGCTGTGGTAGTTGGGTAGAGTATGGATTGAAGAAAAGCTAAATGAGCTTGGCAGAGAGACCAATTAGAAATCTGTTGATATAGTCTAGGTAGGAGGTGGTGAAAGTCTAAGTTAAGGCCTCTTGTAATATCTTCTATTTGTTCAATAGAAAATAATTTTCTTCCTCTCTGCAATTGTTATAACTATACTCACCTTCACTATACATTTTTGTGATGTATTGAAAAATTAATCATTGATTCACTTGGAACTTATTGCGCTATATTCTATATGATGTCTATCTAATCTTATATCTTGACAGATCGATCTAATTTTCTTAGCAATTTATGTTGGACAATTATTCCATTTTCCAGTGTTCTATAATTTTGAATGTATTCTATGCCATTGGTTCTAATTCTGGATTATCTAATCTGTTCCATTGAGCTATTGTTCTGTATTTTAAATACCATATGATAAATCAAACAAAAAGATAAACAAGGAAGTTACAGATTTGAATGGAATGCTGCAGAAATTGGGTGTGCTAGACATATGGAGAGAAATGAATGAAAATATACATACATGCATCCAAAGAAGTTGATCACATATTTTGGCATGAAGAAGCTAGTGACAAATGGAAAAAAAAACAGATATTTTAAACATGACATTAATAAATCATAATGCAATAAACAGTAACAAGGAAAATGTGATGAAAAGATACACACCTATAGTCTAAAAAATGTATTTTTGAATAATGTTTGGGCTAAAAAACAAATTATAGGAATAATAACAGATTCTGTTGAAGATCACACAGCAAGAGAAATATGGCTTATCAAAATTTGTGGGATGTGGCCAAAGTAGTACTCAGAAGTAAATTTATATCCCTGAATGTTGATGTTAACAAAAGGGAAAGAGAGAAACTTGTGGTTTACTTTGCAATTAAAAAACAGGAAAATCAACAAATCAATTCACCAAAAGCAAGAACTGATAAGGAAATGTCAAAATAAAAGGATAAATTTGTAAGATAATGAATGAAATAACAACTGAGTTGATAAATAAATGACAAAAAGTTGGAAAAAATAGGGAAATTAACAAACTAAATTTAGAAAAAGTAGACAGAATGAAGAAATTACTGAAATGAAAGGTCAGAAACAAATATGAAAGTAGCATACTTTTGGAGGCTGCTATATACAGTTGCATGTCAAAACTGAGACTATAAAATAAATGAATAAAAATTAACAAAAATTTTAAAAACCCAATAGATGAAGTTAAAAAAAAGATAAGTAAACCAATTTCATGAGGAGAAATTAAATTGTTCACTAGTGAAGTGTTGAAAACAGCTCAAAAATCTCAACAGGACCAGATGGACCCATAGGTAAATTTTATCAAAGAACAAAGGATACCTTTTATAGAATTACAGAAAAATTGTTTTAAAAATAGAAAAAGACAAGACAGGGGGTAAATGTTTTGTATCCTTAAGCCTAGCAAAGATAAGGCAGAATAATAAAACTTTAGGTCAGCATCATTAAATATCATTGAATATTGCTGCAAAAATATTAAATGAAACATTGGCTAACAAAATGTTGTAATCTGAGGGGAGGGAAGTGAGGCAGCTAGGTGGTACAGGGAGGATGTCAAGCACTGAAGTCCGAGTCAGGGAGACTGGAGTTCAAATCTAGCCCAGATACTTACTAGCTGCATGATCCTGAACAATTCACTTAACCTCTGTCTACCTCAGTTTCTTTATCTGTAAAATGGTGACAATAATGGCACCTATCTCCCAAGCTTGCTATGAGTGTAAAATCAGATAATATTTGTAAAATGCTTTACAAACCTTAAAGCACTATATTACTATTCTTATCGTTTTTCTTGTTATTATTATTCCCATGACTTCAATAGTAGAGAGAAGTATCTCTATTGATGCAGATCCGTGCCTAAAACTTATAGTCTTAGAAAGTTGCTTTGAGGCACTGAGATGTTAAATGATTTTCCTAGGCCACCCAACCAACATGTATTAAAAGCAATACTTGAATCTGGTTATGTAGGGTCCGGCTCTTTTTCCACTATATCAGAAGTGTCAAACTTTATGGCACAGCTATGGCCTGAAACACTCTAGTGTGTAGCCTGAATCAGATTAAATTATAATTGGGAAATATTTAGCAAAATACATAAAAATATAATAGATCACAGATAATGTTAATATGTAGCTTTCTAAGTTAATATGTGGCCTGCAGGGATCCTTATGTCTAGTGACCCTCCTCCCATTTCTATTAGAATTTGATGCCATTATATCATGCTTCATGTGTCATAACAAAAATTATTCATTATCATCCAGCAGTCTTTATTTCTTATACATCTTTATTCATGACCTTCTTTTTCTTCTTCAAGAGCCTAGCGCTAAGCTAAACATAATGTTACTGATAAATTTTTTGTTTTGATAATAAATAGATAAGCTACTCATGGACAATGGAGATTATCGTAGTTGTTATTCAGTTATTTAGTTGTGTCCGGCTCTTTGCGATGCCCATGGACTTGTCTATTGGGCTTCCTTGGAAAAGATACTGGAGTGGTTTGACAATTCCTTTTCCAGCATTGTCCCTGTGATGAAGGGGGGATGAAGAACTGAGGCAAATAAGGGCTAAGTAACTTGCCCAGGGACACACAGCTAGTGAATATGTGAGTCTCCAGATTCGAAATCAGATCTTCCTGACTCCAGGCCCAGTGTTCTCCCTGCTGCACCAACTAGCTGCCCCATGAGATTATTACAATATGTGTTAAACAACAATAACTCACATTTATATAATGCTTTAAGGTGATGAAGTCTAATCTTATACATTAATGAACAGACGTCTGAGTAAGTGGCTTATCCAGTCCTCTTTTGTTTCGTGGGTTAAAAAATACTCTGGGCAATATTCAAGACTCGAGGTGTGAAAGACAGAACAAATGAGAGTCCTTAGGTCCTTCTACAATTTACTTGGTTAAATTCTAATATTTCAGAGGAACTATGGCAGCTAAGTGGCATGGTGAATAGAGTGCTGGGCCTGGAGTCAGGAAAACATGAATTCAACTCCAGCCTCAGACACTTACTAGTTGTGTGACCCTGGGCAAGTCACTTAACCCTGTTTGCCTTAGTTTCCTCATCTGTAAAATGAACTGTAGAAGAAAATGGCAAATCACTGCTGTATCTTTGCCAAGAAAACCCCAAAATGGGGTCCTGAAGAGTCTGACGTGAGTGAAATGACTCAACAATAAAAATGACCTCACCGATGTGGGTGCCTTCCATTAGATCAGATTGCAGCCTGTTCTTGGACTGTTGGGCAGTTCTTATCTAGGGTTTCCAATAAATACTCAAAAGAGGTTCTAACCAATGTCCTTGGACTTTTGGATAATTGTACATGTTAGGAGTACCAGCGCAGTACTCGGGCTCATTCCTCACATGATCAGTAAACTTCCTTTTCAAATCAATCGTCTATGCTCCTTCTTGCCTATGATCATAGAGGCGGCTGGATGACTAGATAAAGCTCTGATTTAGAATCCTGTCTTAGACACTTACTAGCTGTGTGACCCTGAGAAAGTCACTTAATACTTTCAGCCTCAGTTCCTCATCTATAAAATGGGATGAATGATAGCACCCATCTGAAAGGGTCATTTTGAGGACCAAATGAGATTTTATATCTCTCTCTCTCTATATATATATACATATATATATACATATATATGTATATATATATGTATATATATATACACACACACACACACACACACACACACACATATAGTCAGCTAATCAGTCAAAAGTATTTATTAAGCACCTACTATGTGCCAGGCACTGAGCTAATCACTGGGTATGCAAAGCAAGGCAAAAGACTGTCCTTGGTCTCAAGGAACTCACAGTCTAGTGGAGATAATATGCAAACAACTATGAACAAACATGTTATATACAGGATAAATTGGAGAAAATCCACAGAGGAAAGAGACTAGTATTAAGTGAAATCAGAAAATGATTTATGTAGAAGGTAGGATTTTAGCTGGAACCTGAAAGAAGCCAGGGAAGCCAAGAGGTAGAGATGAGAAGAGAGAGAATTCTAGCCTGGGAGACGGTCAGTGAAAATGCCCAGAGTCAGGAGATGGAAGCCCTCGTCTGAGGAACAGCTAAGGGTCCAGTGTCATTGGCTCACATAGTATATGGGGATGAGTAAGGTGTAAGAAGACTGGAAAGGTAAGAAGGGAACAGGTTAGGAAGGGCTTTACAAGTCAGAGGATTTTATATAGAGGCAAAAAGGAGCCTCTAGAGTTGGGGTGTGTGTGTGTGTGTGTGTGTGTGTGTGTGTGTGTGTGTGTGTGTGTGTGAGGGAGAGAGAGAGAGAGACAGGGATGGAGAGAGAGACAGAAACATAGAGACAGAGAAAGAAAGACACAGAGACAGAGAGACAGACAGAGACAGACATAGAAAGAGATGGAAAGAGAGAGATAGAGACAGAAAGACAGACAGAGAAACAGAGACCGAGACAGAGAGAAAGAGATGGTTAGACCTGAAATTTAGGAAATTTTATATGAATGAAGCACGGACTATGGTGAAGAGACACTACAGTTATCACTTCCATATCGTGGGGTATAGGGGTGTAGTGCCCTCGCCATCTGGAGAATCTGCACAAAATTTTTTGGCCTTCCCTTAATACCAGAGAAGAAGTCTGAATTACTATGGTATTGAAAGATAAACTATGCTGATATTATACAATACCATAAATATATTTTATGTATTTCTGAGTTTCTAAACTTTTTCTGTGTCATCTGCTGGCTTTCATGTGGTATCTGCAGCTTTCACAAAACTCCCCCAAAATTCCCATTTAATTTCTTATGTTGACCCATGATACATTGAAACCATGATGGGGAAAGTTGCAATATAGAAGGGATAACTGTAGAAGCCAGGAGACCAACCAGAAGGCTGTTATAGTAGTCCAGGTGTGAAGTGATAAAGGTCTGCACCAGGATGGTAGCAATATCAGAGGAAGAAAGGGGTATAGAAGGGAGATGTTATGAAGATAAAATGCACAGGAACTTGTAATAGATTGGATATGGTGGGGATGAGGGAGAATGAAGAGGCATGGATGACACCTAGGTTGTAAGCCTGGGTGACTGGAAGGATTGTTTTACCCTCAATAAGTAACAGGGAGAGTTTCAAGGGCTGGAAAGATATGGTGCTTTGCAAACCTTCAGTGCCATACAAATGCTAGCTAGTATTATTTTCTTAAAATTATTATTATTAAAATCTCCTAAAAGTAAATATTAGGTGGAGCTTCAAAGGGGAAAGGTATGTCATAAAGGCCAGGAAATGGGACAAAATGGTAATGTGTAACCTGGGGAGCTGCCAGAAGAGGAGGATCTAACAGCCAGCCTGCAGGGCCTAAAGGGCTGAATTGCATCCTGAGGTGTTCGTTTTTAAAACATCAGGGAGTTAATATGAGATAGACGAACGATTCTCTCAAAGGTTATGCGTAGGAATGCCAGGGGAATTGTTCTGAACTTAGACTCAACGATTGTAGGCGTATGCATGAAGATCCTCCAATTGTATGGAACTTATGCCATTGATATATATGTCTTGCCTGGCTAATCATAGCTTTGGAATGCAGTAAGATGTAGTAGAAAGAGGACTATACTTAAAGCAGACCTAGAGAGGTCTGTTGGGATTCCTCACAGCAAAGAATAAACTGTGAGCAAAACAAATTGGAAAGGGTATCAGGACTCAAGCTCAGTTCTTCTTGCTCCAAGACTCATGCCATTTCCATTACACCATGCTTATTATTTCTATTACCTCTTAAGTAATAATTATAATGATAAAACTTCACTGTTTTAAAATAGCTTTCACACTTTTAATTTCATTTGAGCCTTACAACATCCCTGCACAGAAGAAAATTGGGCACAGAAAGATTAAATTCTTGCTTAAGGTCATGTGACTAGTAGTAACACTGATGAAACTAGAACCCAGGCCTCCTGAATTCTAGTCCAATTCTCTTCCCTGTCTCCATATAACACTAGACATCAGTGCCTTTTCTAAGAGCTTGTTTACAGCAAGAAGCTAAAGAAAGTCAATACATCTAAGCATTTTAATTCCAGAGGCCAATACTGTCAAAATCCCAGGATCAATAGCTGGTTGTAAGCAGCTGGTTGGCTAAGAGAGAGTTTTTCCTAGTCCACTGGCTTGGGAATGGTAGTGTGGGGGGAACCTGGGCTGGTTAGCCAGGCTGGGTTGCTTTGTTTGCCATCAAACTTCTAATTTTGTATCTCATTCTGAATCAGATATGGAGACTGGATTGATTGTTGGTGAAAGTTGATGAATGATTGGGACAGCCAGGTGGTGCAGTGGATAGAGTGCCAGCCCAGGAGTCAGGAGGGCCTGAGTTCAAATCCAGACTCAGACTACTTGACACTTAGTAGCTGTGTGACCATGGGCAAGTCACTTAATCTTGATTGCCTTGCCAAAATAAAACCAAAAAAACAAAGAAAAAGTTGATGAATGATCAATAGTTGAATGTGGCATCTGGGAGAAGAAAACAGAGCTGGAGGAACTCCAGATTGGAATATTGTCAAAATTTCTAACAAACAAACCCAGTTCTTGCTACCTGTTCTCTGACATGACATTCCAAGAAAGTGGGCTATACTCGTAATCTTTCATTCATTCATTCATGTATTCTACAAGAACTTATTAAAGGCCTATCATTTATTTGCCAGGCACTGGGGTCACAAAGACAAAAATGAAACAATTCCTGCCCTCAAAGAGCTTATATTCTATTGGGTCATTTCATAATAACAATACTAGGTGATCACAGCCTCTTTCTGCTTTAGCTGATGGATATAACATCAGGTAGGCTTGTAGAAGTATGGCTCCTAAGCTAGGAAATAAAACTAGGATGTGGAATTTGGAGGACTTATTTTATTCTGGAATATTTGCCTCAGTCACCATCTAACTTAAACACAAGATATTGGAGTTGTAATGGACTTTAGAGCTCATCTTGTCCAACTTTCCCATTTCGTAGATGAGGAAATTGAGTTCCAGAGAGATAAAAGGACTTGCTCAAAGTCACACAGGTAGGCAATAGAAGAATCAGGACTAGAATCTAGATTTCCCAACTCCTACCCTAGTATTCTTTTATTAGTCTTTGTTTTCTCCAATTTGTTTGATCTCTTTTGTCCCTCCTTTGACACCATCAGGAGTTAGTACTGCTGAGTTTGTCTGGGGGAAAAAAAATTAGAAATTTTATTATTTAACCTCCTCCATTCAAAGTGATTAGTATGTTATTCCATTTTCCATCATGCACAGTACTGCAATATGATGCTCTAAAGGGATTGGCCATGAATATACCAATAAAGCTGATGATGGGATTATTGAGTGAAGGGAGGTAGTTGCCCTCATAGACTTCTTTTTTAAGTTTTGTGATATATTTTGTTTTGAAATTTCAAACATTTACTCATCACTCCCACATTGTAAGAAGTCTTTTATAACTATACATAAACAACTAAGTAAAACCAATAATACAATGAGCTCATCTCAAAGTGTTGCAACATTTCACATCTTACAGTCCTCCTTTCTCTATATTTTTAATTAACAAAAATCTGTTTTCTCTTTCTCACCCATCCCCACTCTATTGTAAAACAAAAGAAAAATAAATTCCTTGTAACAAATATACATAGTCAAGCAAAACAAATTCTACACAAAGATATCAATGTCTCATTGTGCACTTTAAATCCATCACTTCTCTATCACGGAGAGCATGTTTCATCATTGGTGCTCTGGAATCACAAATGATCATTGTCTTGATCATAGTTCTTGCGGCTTTCAAAGTTGTTTTTATAGTGTTGTTGTTATCGTATGTATTATTCTCCCGGTTATGCTCATTTCATTCTTCATTGGTGTAGAAAAGTCCTCCAAATTATTCATTTTTATTGTATGAATTGTTGTATTGGTTCTGCTCATGTCACTCTGCATCAGTTCAAATGTCTTTCCATGTCTTTTTGAAATCATCTCTTTCCTCATTTCTTATAGCACAATAGTACTCTGGGGATTGTGTGGTACATAAGGGCAGTTAATTTAGCAAAATACACCTCTACCAGCACAGAGATCAACATTTAATAGAGTCAGGCACCCAGAGAGGCAGTTTGGCACAATAGATCATGCTGGGCTTTTAGAGTCAAGAAGACTTGGGTTTGAATTCTGTCTCAGATATTTACTAGGTGTGTGACCCTGGGCAAGTCTTTGTATCTCTTTTTATATTCTTTGTTTCTTGATTTCTTAACTTGTAAAAGGCAGGTAATAAGAGAGGAGCAAATGAAATAATAAAATTAAAGTACTTTACAAACCTTGAAGTGAGATATATATATATATATATATATATATATATATATATATATATATATATATATATATACATATACATATATGTGAAACAGGATAATAGATTTAGAGGTGGAAAGGATCTTAGAGGCCATATATACCAACATTCTGATTTTATTGATGTAGAAATTGGAGTCCATGATAAATGTTGGAGAAGATTGGGAAAACTGGAACACTAATGCATCGTTGGAGGAGTTGGGAACTGATGATCCAACCATTTTGGAGAGCAATTTGGAACTATACCCAAAGGGTTCTAAAAATGTGCATACCCTTTGACCCAGCAATAGCACTTCTAGGGCTATATCCCATAGAGATCATACAAATGAGAAAAAGACCCACAGTACAAAAATATTTTTAGCAGTTCTTTCTGTGGTGCCAAAGAATTGGAAATTGAGGGGATACCCATCAGTTGGGGAATGGCTGAACAAGTTGTGGTATATGAATGTAATGGAAGACTATTGTGCTATAAGAAATGATGAGCAAGCAGACTTCAGAAAAACCTGGAAAGACTTGTGTGGACCGATGCAGAGTGAAGTGAGCAGAACCAGGAGAGCATTGTCACAGTAACAGCCATGTTGTGCAATGACTAATTTTGATAGACTTGGCTTTTCTCAGCAATGCAAGGATCTAAGACATCTCCAAAAGTCTCAGGATAGAAAATGCTATCTACATCCAGAGAAACAACTATGGAGTCTGAATGCAGATCAAAGTAAACTATTTGCTCCTTTTTTTTACTTCTGTTTTGTTTTGTTTCTTCTTTCTTGTGGTTCCTCCTATTGGTTCTAATTCTTTACAACATGACTAATTTGAAAATATGTTTAATAGGAATGTATATGTAAAGCTTATATCAGCTTGTGGAAGTGAATGTTGAAAACTAAAAATAAATAAATTAATTAAAAAAAAAAAGAAATTGGAGTCCATAGTAGATAAATGACTTGCCCAAGGTTACATAGACAGGAAGGAAGAGAGGCAAGATTTGAACCCGGGTCCTCTGATTCTTTCCAAAGTACTTCCAACAATGGGCACCTCTCAAGGTTCTATTATCTTTTACCTCAGAGCCCGTTCCTGTGAAGAGCAACCTCTTCCCAAAGAGCTCCACATAAAGATTATCTTACTCCATCGAGGTTTCTTTAATTTTTGGCATTTTGCTTTAAGATTTTATGAGTGTTTTTCAGACCTGGAAGCCATCATGAACCCTGAAGGAAAGTAAACCATTTAGAAATGGCTTTCACTGAACATGGGGAAACCACAGAAGCTCTTTAGGGATTGACTGGCCAGGTCGCCAGCATTTCCCAGTAGCACCTTCTTGAAATATCAGTTGCCGGCTTGGATTTAGAAACTGGGATGGTTACAGAATGTGGGTACACCTCCACTCACGAGCATCATGTTATGTCCCAAATCATCCTCCTAGCGCTGAATATAATGACTTGTTATCTATCAGCTACAGATGATTTCCTCCAGTGCATGTACTGTGCACACACACACACACCCTCACACACACACACACACACAGACACACACACACACACACACACACAGAGCATCTGGCTGGCTGGCTGCTTCCCAGAGCTCTTGTGTATCTATCTCCAGAGCTCATTTTCTTCCCCAGACAGGATTCCAATAGAGAAAAACAATACAATTCCTGCACAGCACATCGTTATCTTGTTATCACGCACAGGCATTACCGAGCTCCCTGCCAAAGGGAAGCATTTTTTTTGGGTTAATCATGGGGCACAATGTGTGATTAGTGCAGCTTATTCTCTGGGCTGCTTTCCTTTGTTCACTTTCATAAATAAGCCTCCGAGGCACTGTGCGGGAGAGTGAGTTTCAAACTTTTGTCTTATTAGGTCTAGATTTGCATTTTGCTCCCAGAGCAGCAAGAAATACCTCCAGGTCCAAATGTAATCACCTCTGCTTGGTGTCCCAAGTTCTTCATAGCCCTGTGCCTTCTCACCTTTTCGGTTTTCCAACACTATTCCCGTTCATACACTATTCGACTATTCTGACCCATTAGCAGCAACTGGGATATAACACTCGATTTACCCAATCTGTGCCTTTGCCCTGGCTGTCTTCCAGGCCTGGAATGCTCCCCTTCCTCATCTCCACCTGTGACTTTCCCTGGCTTCCTTCAAGTCACAGCTCAAAGCCCATCCCTGTGCCCCCCATCTACTAATGCCATCCTCCCTCAGAATGCCTCCCATTCACTTCATATGTATCTGTATGTGTAGTACCTAGTTATTTACATGTTGTCTTGCTCATGTAAGCTCCTTGAGAGAAGGTACTGAGCTCTTTTTCTTCTTTTCTTTATATTCCCAGGTCTTGCACATTTCCTGGCACATAATAAGTGCATAGTGAACACTGATCAGTTAATTGGCTGACAGTATTAGGAGAGGTGCACTTGATCCGGCTCTGCTCCATACATAGTTCAGTGACCTTGGGCAGATAGCTTCCAGGGCTGGGGAATCTGCAGCCTGGAGGCCACATGTGACCCTCTAAGTCCTCAAGTGGAGACTTGATTGTTTCAAAGGGACACACCGGAGGACCTAGAGGGCCACATGTGGCCTTAAGGCTGCAGGTTCCCCACCCCTGGACCTCTCTGAGGCTCTGCTTCCTCATCCTCTCAGGGTCAAACAAATTAGTATGCATGAGATGTTTTGCTTTCTAGCTGTTAAGCACACGTGAAGTCTTATCTCTTGCCTTCATGTTTTTGTACCAAGTTGGAACACACTCTCTTCTCACCTCCATCTCTTACCACTCTCTATGATGCACAGCTAAGGAGGCACTTCCTACATGGGTCATTTTCTCTTCCACCAGTCATTAGTGTTTTCTCTTTCATTCATGAAATTATTTTGCATAATTTTGTACATTGTATTTATATGCATGCATGTCATACTGCTCTCCTCCCCATAGAATTTAGGCTACTTGAAGGGTGGGGCACTGTGTCCTTTCTCCCTCTTTGCATCTCTAAAGCCTAGTATACTAGCTAGCACTTATATAATAACATTTTGAGCTTTTGCAAAGTGCTATACATGTATATGTGTGTGCATGTATGTATATACACACACATATAAACATACACACATATATACATACATATGCACATAAATATACACAGACATACATAGATATGTTGTCGTTGTTCAGTCATTTCAGTTGTATGTGACTCTTCATGACCCCATTTGGGGTTTTCTTGGCAAAGATGCTGAAGTAGTTTGACATTTCCTTCTCCAGCTCATTTTACAGATGAGGAAACTGAGGCAAACAAGGCTAAGTGACTTGCCCAGAATCATACAGCTAGTAAGTGTCTGAGGCTGGATCTGACCTCAGATTTTCCTGACTCCAGGCCCAGCACTCTATCCACTGTACCACCTAGCTCTCCATATGTAAGATATATGTATATGTATATATAATATATGTATATGTGTGTATGTGTATGTATACATATATATTTACATATACACACACTGTATCTACCTATCTATATAGTTTTGTGTGTGTATGTGTTATCCCATTTGGCATTCATAACAACCCTGGAAGGTGGGTATTATTATTATTATTATTATTATTATTATTATTATTTCTAGTTTTATAGCTTCGGAAATGGATGCTGATAGAAATTAAGTGACTTATGCAGGGTCACACAGCTAGTGACTGGGGCAGGATTTGAATTCAGATCATCATCACTCCAAGTTACTGTTACCAACTGTGCCACTTAGTAACTGCTTGCTGAATTGAATATTAATATGAGCTCTTATGATGTTCATTTATTTTAAGTCTTGCCATATTGAGGCTCATTCCATGGAATTCATGAGCTCAGAGTAATACCATTCCCGTGCCATACCATAGACAGCACTTACCCTTTATCTCTGCGTCTGGGCATCCTCACTTCTCTTTGTCCTGTTAGATCTGTAGCCTGATTCTGTCCTAAATGGATATAATCATCCAGTTACCCACAGAGTGACTTGGATCCATAATGTGGGGGAGGGCCAGAAATGGCAGGCACTATTTATCACCACCAACCCAAATACCTAATAGAATATCATCCTGGTTAACAACAGACTTGAGGCATTTCTCCTATATATGGGTGTCCCAGATTACACATGCCTTAACCAGGCCCCCAAGATGCATAATGTACTTGGGGAACCAGACTGAGGCAGATGGTATTCTGTACTATTGTACCTCAGAGGGAAACTCAGAGGTTCTATCACAGTAATCTGACTGTCTGGCTACCCCCACCCTCTACCCCCAAAACTGTCATATATTGGAACTGAAAAGCAAATGAGACATGCCATTCACTTCCCTCTAGAGTGGTTCTCTACATTCCAACTAAGCTGCAGTGCTCCTAATCTCTCATGCTGTATGCATGACAGAGAGAACCAGTACCAGAAAACCCCGGGGTTCAAGGCAGTGTCTTTGCCACATTGCCCTAGGACACCCTTTATAAATGAAGTCTCAATATTACATCTGTCATAACATGGCAATATAATATCCAATCTAGGTCTTTATTACATGCTTGGTCCTTCAGGGATAGCCATAAATCTATAGACTGACACTCCTAGAAATCCTCCCCAGTGGCAAATAGAGCAAATGGACTTTTATTGGACCCCAGTAATTTCCACAATATTTTCCTAGCAATGACTCATTTTGTTCTTGTGGTAACCACTAGAGGGTACTATGGATGTGCATATGAAAAATGGACTACATAAAGCTATGTATATCTGGAGATGCACACACATAGACACAGATATGTATTTGTTGGGCAGATACATCTACCTCTTTAGAGACGGAATTAGTGAGACTATACAAAGAAACCAGCAACATGCACCTTTCCGCAGACCCAGAAAATTGAACTGGCAGAGGCTTTTTGTGATTGATACTATTTTCTCAGTTTAACAAAGCAATGTTCCAGCCCACCAAATATATACCCATCATGCAATAGCTTGGAAACAGATAAAAAAATTCATCAGGCAGTCAGTTTCAATTATCATGTCATACTGAATGAATGTATTTTAAAATTTTCCCTGACAAGAAAAATGTTCTAAATAGGTTCCTTCAAATTAGCTGTGAAATTCAGAAAATTCAGTATTGTATTAGACATTTGGAAAATTATTTCTCTCTTGGTCCCTGTGAATTCCTTGGGTTTAGTTTGTGCAGTACCCATAAATTGTACTTTACTCCTGGGGGCATTTCTGTGTGTGCGCATTTGTACGATCTCCCCTGGAGAATGACAGAGAGCCTGCCATACAATAGGAACAGATTTCCTTACAGGGAGTATATGTGTGTGTGTGTGTGTGTGTGTGTGTGTGTGTGTGTGTGTGTGTTCAGGTTGAGGTGAAAGGCCACTTGAGCTCCTCATCCTTTATGCACTGGGCTATTCCTATACACACAATCATGAAATCTTACGGATAGAAGGCACTTTGGTCTAACATAGGAGGAAATTGATGTCCAGAAATGCTACGTGATTTTCTTTAGTCTCATAGTTAATATGTATATAACCCTCCTAATATGAAGGGCCAAGTGTATTTTGGGTGACTTCTCACTTACCTGACTTTTTGGGGTTTCCAGACAGGAACAATACACCTCATGACTTCTGTTTAGGCTTCCCAACTGGTCACTGAAACTCATTGTCAGGTTTACCTCAATTAACAGCAACATGACAGATGAGACATTTGAGGGCTATGTCAACACAAGTCATTGACCCTAAACATTCTAATCCGCCATCTTCATCAGGCAACCTCACTGTTATTAGATTTTTTGGGTTCACCATGGCTAGCAGCAGGGCTCCCCCCCCCCACTCCTTTCTATTGTCCCCATCCCTGGTATACTGAGCTCTTTCAACTCCTATTGAACAAAACTCCCTGTACAACCTTGGCTATCTCCTTCCTCACTCCCTTAATCTAACTGTTCCAACGACCTACTGCAGATCTGCCCACCCCTTTCTTAATTAACAAACTTTCTCTCATCTTAAACCTTTTCCTTTCTCCCTCTTTCCATCTTTTGGTAGTCACTAACACCTGCCTCCCTCTTCACAACATTCCATCCCTGGTCACTCTTTTCAGCTTTTGTACTTTCCCCTCATAGCATGGTCAGGGTAATGGAGCTGTAATACTTCTCAATAATCATTGTTACTTTCACACTCTTCCCATATTGTGATCACTTGGTGATCTCTCCTCCTTTGCATTTCATTCAGTCTAACTTTATCACCCAGACTAGATTCTAGTAATTGTTATTTACTCACTCCCAGGATATTTTCCCTCCTTTCTTAGCGAGTTCAATGCCTGGCTCACAGTCTTCCTCTTCACCTCAATTCTCCTCATTTTTTGGAGACTTCAACATGTATGTCAACCTTCCCTCAAATACTTTGACTTCCTAGGTCCAAATTCTACTCAGCTGCCACGACCTACTCCTCCACTCCACCTTAACTACCCCAAAGGATGGACAAACTTTGATCTTGCCATCACCCACAAGTGGTTTACTACAAGAACACTCAAGAATTTCCTTTATTTGATCATAGTATTTTATCTTTATATTTTCCCCTATGCCTCACTCCTCCTAAAATTTTCTTTGGCCTTATTGTGACTTCTAATTCCTTCATATCTCAGGACTATCCCATGCCTTCACACCTGCTCTGGCTACACTCACCTCCATTCCCAGCCTTGACCCCTTGGTGAACCAGTTTAACTTTACACTGTCCTTTACTCTTGAATCTCCTGCTCCTTTGTCCTATTGCTAATCATGCCTTGCCAAACACCAACCCTGGATTACTTTCATCATTCCCCTCCTCTACCCCTTCTCATGTGCTACTGAATGGAACTGGAGGAAATTACAGACTGAATTCATTATGCTGGCTAATTTCTCTAACTGATGCCACACTCACTGTTCCAAACCTTTTCTTCTCTCCTTAAGTCTATCATGTAACATCCTCCTCCACCCTCCCAGCTGAGAACCTTGCTTCATACTTTCCTGAAAACACTGAGGCCATTTGCAAAAAGATCCCTCTTCTCCATTTCTCCTTTCTTGTCACTCTGTCATTGTTTCCTGCTATCACGTCCTTCATTCCAGTCTCTGATGTTGAGATGTTCCTTCTGCTTGTAAAGTAATTCGACCTTTCTATACGTACACTTGATCTCAACCCCTCCTGTCTTCTTCAGTGTTGTCGCCACTCTGACTTGACTCTTCAATATCTACCATCTGTATCCCTGCCTGGCTACAAACTTCTCCAAGTCTCCCCAATCCTAAAAAACAAAACAAAAGCAAACCCTAACTAGATTCCACTACATTTGCCAGCTATCATCCTATATCTTACCTTTCCTTCTCAGATAATTTCCTTGAAAAACACCCTTAAAATTGGTGCCTATATTACTTCTCCTAATCTCTTCTAAGCTCTCTGCAATAGGGTTACTGACATCATTTGGGGTGCATAGGGTATTCAAAAGGGACTAGTACCTCTGGTGTGAGTGCTTGCCGAGCCTTTTTCAGGGCTGTTCATCCACCCTGGACATTTACCTGGTACTAAAGTCTCATTGGAGGCTTCAAAAAGCTATAGCAAGCACAGCAGCCCCACCCTAATTAACCATCTTGGCTGACAGGCTAAACTAGGTTGATGGTAACTGACCATCCTCAAACCTGTCAGTAAGTTAGGGGGTATTTACCCCAAGCATGTGAAGACTTCCTCTAGCAGAATGGGCAAATGAGAACAATTTGTTCCAATGGTCATGAAGGTAGCTGATTCAAGGTGCTAATGCAGTGCTTAGATGTTGGTCAGACATCAAAGACGCCAAGGTCATCCACTGCAGCCAGTCATCTTGACTCTTGTCTTGCCACTGGACTTTGATGACTCTGAAAGAGAAAGGAAGCCTGACAACTTTGCCCCACTCTGCTTTACTTGAATCCAATTCATGCCTGAGTCAAGACATCACCCCATGGTATCATTGGTCCTCTTTGAAAATGAAGGACAAACAAGGTTGACATCATCACTCAACTGAAAAAATTTTCTTCAAATTTAACAATCATCTATTAATGGCCAGACCTAATTGTCTCATCCTGATCCTCATCTTTCTCTCTCTGTAACATTTTACTCTACTGATTACCTTCTTCATCTGGATACTCTCCCCTCTCTGGATTTTTTTTTCCATTCTGCTCTTTCTTGGTTATTGTACTATCTCTTTGATTTATACTTCTCAGTCTCTTTCACTGGATATTTATCTGTATCAAGTCCACTAGCTGTAAATGTGCCCCAAGGTTAAAAGTATGCTGGGAAATGTTTAACAACTAGATCTCTGGAAAAATTTTTTAAAAGTACACAATTCTCTATCATCTTCTTAAGTTTAGATAATCATCAAAACATCAAATCAAGCTCTGATTTGTAGCATTTGCCATGTGCTGCCTCCAGTACAGCACTGCCTAACACTCTGCCCTACTCCCCTTAATCTTTCCTTTCTATACTTGGTGATCTCATCAGCTCTCATAGATTTAATTATCATCTTCATGCGAATGTCCCAGATTTACATGTCCAATCCCATTTTATCTCCTGAGCTCTAGTCCTACATTAGCAACAATTACTTGTTGGAATATCTAACTCAGCTTGTCCCAAATCAACTCATTATCTTCTTCCTCATGCCCTCCTCTCTTCTTAACCTCCATACTACTGTAGAGGGCACCATCATTTACCCCTCTTAATCTAGGTTTCCTGTTAGCTCCTCTCAATCAGTTGCCAAGTCCTGTAATTCCTTCACTACAACAAATCTTATTTATCTTTCCTTTTCTCCATTCACACAGTCACCATGCTAATTTAGATACCCATCCCCTCTCACCTGGACTGTTGCAGTAGCTTTCTGATTGTTCTCCCTACCTCAAATCTCTTGCCTCTCCAATTCATCCTCCATTCAGGTACAAAGTGATTTTCCTAAAAGACAGGTCTGACCGTTTCACACTCACCACTCAATAAACTTAGGTGATTCATTCTTATTTCTAGGTTTGAATATGAAGTTCTTTGACATTTGACATTCTTCAAAACCTGACCCCTTCCTATCTTTAATCTTCTTGTGTTCTTCTCCCATTCATGTGCTTAGTACTTGCTAACTAGGTGTTGCTAGTATATGATACTACATCTCCAATATCTATGCCTTTACACTGAGTATTCCAAATAGCTGGACTTCTCTCTCCTACCATCCTCTGGCATTAAAAATTCTTGGCTTCCTTTGAAACAGCTCAAATGCTAACTCTTCCAGGAGATCTTTCCTGGCCCCGTTGGCATCTAGCACTCTCCCCTCTAAGGTCACTTTTTATTGACTCTATATTTATATTGCACATTTCAATTTATGATGTTGTCTTTCTCTTTATAATGTAAACTCAGTGAGGGAAGGGGTTGTTTTTGCTTTTTTTCTTTGTGTTCTTAGCACTTAGTACCTGGCATATAATAAACCCTTAATATATACTTTTTAATGGATTGATTGAAACCAGCTGGTATATTCTGATTCTTGCAGCCCTTTTGCACACAAGAGATTTCCCAGGGGGCTAGAGGAAGCAACCTCTTCTTGACAGTTGCAAGCAAGTCTTCTTAATTGTGTATTCAGGTGACATCACAATTTGATGCATTTTCTTCCCTAGCACCAGGGCAGTGCACCTTTTGTTCATGTCAGTGTTTCTCCTGGATCTTCAGGGGTTCTTAACTTGAGGTCTATGAACTTATTAATATATATATATATATATATATATGTATGTATGTATGTATATATATACACATATGTATATATGGCTATATACATGTTAACTGTTTTAATATAATTGGTTTCCCTCGAATTCCTATGTACTTTTTAAAATGCACTTAAAAACATTATCCTGAGAGAATGTCCATAAGATTTACCAGATTGCCAAAGAAGGTCTATGAGAAAAAAAAAAGATCAGAAGAACCTCTGGCTAAAGGCTTAGGAGAGTACCTCAGTGTCTACTAATTGGCTCCTGGTCCATTGAACCCCTCTGGGGTAGCATCCTGCATTGCTTCCTGAAATATCCGGGGGAAGGATAAGGGCTACCCACTGTGACATCCTCTAGGGCAGACATTGTCTTTTGCCTTTCTTCATATCCTCAGCTTAGCATGATGTCTGGTACAGGGTAGTTTCTAAGTAAATGCTTATTGACTGATTGACTCCCCCAGTGCTACTGTGCACTGTGGGGAGAAAGATTTGGCAACTCTTCTACATGTATATGTGCAGATCTTGATAAGGACTAAATTTCTTTGGTTTCCTCAAAGACTTGGGGCTTTAGAGATTTTGAAGGAGATAACTCTAAAGCCAGCCATCTTGAGGGTCAATGCCCTTCAAACAATCAAACAAACAAACAAACAGACAAAATTGTGCTTCTGTCCATAGTAACCTGACCTGGAACAGAGCCATTTTTGCAAATAAGGGAATCTAACTTATTCTATCTGATTGCTCCCGACTGTTCACATATATCTGTTTTGAGCGATGTTATATAGATCCAGCCATACGATTGGTCAGAGGCAATGACAATTATTGTATCTGTAAAGAAACAATTCTCATTCTCCTCTCTGCATGTTGGAGACAGGCAGGTGTGCATCTGGAGCAGTCTTTATTCAAACAGCCAACCTGTCTCTCTGACCTTGGTAAGCTCAGCCAAAAACCACTCCTTTTCCCAAACCCCGATGATTCCTGTTTGATGAGCATGGCAAATCAAAATACCTTAACAGTAAAGTCCCTTGCTCCTTCCTCATGTCTCTTTGTTTCTAATAAATGTTTGTACAAATTTTCAATTCCTCCTATGATATTGCTTACTGAGGTAACATGGATGAGGTCAAAAGTATGCTAACCTTGGAGTCGGAAGATCTAATGGCTTTGACACTGATGAGTTGTATGAGCTTTCTGAATCTCAGTTTCTTCCTCTGTAAAACGAGAGTAACTATACTGAAGCATTTATGTAATTCTCCCCTCCCCTGCTAAATGGTTTTGGAGTGGTTTCCTGAAATATCGTCGTATGTTATGGCCTCATTTTTAGTTGGTTCCAAACACCTTTGGGAGATGTATGAGAAGAATGGGCCTCCTTAGAGTTCCTAGAGATTGGGAAAATTATAGGTCTAGCTCCCATACATGCTCCTTGCTTAAAGTACTCCCATCCACTATTCAAATATTTTTCTCTTTCAACTATCTCCCAGGAGGTCCTTTCTCCATATATCTCTTTTAAGAGTGTCTAGAACCAAGTGCAGTAAGTGGATCCCTTACACAAAAATGTGGGGTTACTCTCACCATTCTCTCAGCCAATCACGAGTCATGTCTCCCCCCTCTTACACAGTACACAACTCAGAGGTGTCCTTCAGGGAATTCTCCCAAATCCACTCAAGCGGGGGCGGGGGCAGCATACAAAAATGGGAATAATTATTATTACCCTGAATGTAATGAAAGCTTCCACATATAAAAATTCTATATTTCTGCATACTTCTATAAGGCAAGAGTAGAGAGTTAAGTGGCTAGACTGTTAGATACAACCTGTCCCAAAACATACTAACCATATGTATATGTCAATGCTTAGGTAATTATTCAGAAATACTAAAACTAGACACACTACGACTGTTTTTAAATTTATGAATTACATGAAATGATTCTGAAATGAATCTCTCTTGCCTAATGCTGGCCAGAAGGGAATTAAGTTCAATAGATTGCCTCTGTTCCATAGAATAAAATATTGTTTCTAACCTTGTTGCTGCTTGTAGAGCATAGTATAATCTTTCTGTTTGGTTTATTTGCAGTTGTCACTGATCCTGTTTTGCCATCATATATAAAAAAGAAAGCATGTGGTGAAGAAAAGCCCCTCATTTTGTTGGTCTGATGAGAAACTGAATCAAATGCAAAGACACCAATAATTCAGCAAGTCCTCCTACTGAGCTACAGTGTGGAGATTTGAAAATGCAATAGAAACACTTGTTTGATGGAGAAGAGATTTGATTCAGGAAATTATTTTGCAGATGAAAAATAGAAAGATGAGGCTCTGCTTCCCACATTGAAAGAAAATGCTGCCTATTATGTGTGTATAAATGTACATGTGTATAAAATAGGACATTCATGAGTTTTCTCTCTTTTGTGTCTATATATGTGCATTTATATATACACATGCGCATGTTTATGTATAGGTATGTATATGTACACATATGGGTATGCACATATATGTATGCATGTGAACACACACGTGTGTATGCGTGTGTTATGCTGTGCAACATACACATATAGGTTCTAGATGTGGGTTCACATGTGTGCATCTATGCATATATGTACACACTAATATACCTATGCGTGTTTATGTATGTGCATTGCAGGTGCATGTGTATATGTGCATATATATGTGTGTATGTGTATATAATACACATACATATAGCTTCTGGATGACATAGATAGATTCTCTGGAGTCCAGCCCACCCCTGTCCAAGAGAGACCATAATTTCCACCTTGAAGGGAACAGGAAAAGGTTATCTTTCCTCTGAAATGCACACAAACGGTACTCAATTTGGGAGACACAAAATTCTGTTCACAAGAATCCGGCATAGGCTCTGCTGCTTGGTAGGGGTCACACATGTTGGTTTCCATTACCTTGGGAAATTCCTAGATGCTATTCTAGCTAAGCTGACATATGAACAACAAAAAAAACCCAACAACAACTGGTTGATTGACTGGTGGTTTGGTTCAGGATGTGCTCTGGAGAGACTCAGTGGGAAGGCTACACTGAATATGAATCCAGGGTTCTATAAGTTTGTGATTCAGTTTTCTAAGTTAAAGTCTCGGTTTCCAGCTTGCCTCAGCTATTATTCCTCAACTATAAGATGAGGAGATTTGGGTTAGATTGATTCTAAGATCACCTCCAGCTCTAAATCTATGATCCTGTGTGTTGGAAATAATGGATTCTGTTCTCCAAATATAATTCTGCAGGATGTTCCCATATCAGCCCAAATCCCATATCCCACTCCCAGTCCTCAATTAATCAACATGAATTTATTAAGCACCTACTATGTCCCAGGAACTGGGATACTGATATAATAAATCAAACAACCCCTACTCACGAGGAACTTTTATCCCAGCAGGGTGTATCAGAACTTTTAGAATAAATATAAAGGTAATAAAACACAAATTAAAACAAGAGTACAGCTATGTGGGGGAGTGGATAGAGGTCTGGATTTGAGATCAAAAAGATCTGAATTCAAATCTAGCCTTAGATCCTAGTTGTGTACTGTGTAAGAGGGGGGAGACATGACTCGTGATTGGCTGAGAGAATGGTGAGAGTAACCCCACAGTTTTGTGTAAGGGATCCACTTACTGCACTTGGTTCTAGACATTCTTAAAAGAGATACATGGAGAAAGGACCTCCTGGGAGATAGTTGAAAGAGAAAAATATTTGAATAGTGGATGGGAGTAATTAGATCCTCAGGCAAGTCACTTAACCCCTGTCTGCCTTGGTTTTCTCATCTTCTTGCATACATATACACTTATGGGTATGCATATGTGTATTCATGCGAACATACACATGTGTATGTATGCATGGATGTATGTATGCTGTGTATATACACATATATAGCTTCTGGATATATGTACCAGGATTGTTGTGAAGATCAAATAAGATAATATTTGTAAAATGCTTTCGAAACCTTAAAGCATTATATAAATGCTAGATTTTATTGTTGCAAATTGTGGTCACTGCTTTGTTGGTACACTGTCATTTCCACCTGGGGCACCTACCCTGAGATCAGTACACCTCATTTCTTGCAGAGGAGCTGGCAAGAATGGTCAGAAGATTACTCCCCAAATTGGCTTGAGTTGGAGAATAATGGTAGTTTCCATTCAATCCAGTTTTCTTTGGTTAAGTGCTTACCACAGGCGCTGTGATAGGCGCTGGGTAAACCATTTCCATACATATCTATCTAAGAAAGAATTAGGGGAAGAGATCTCATTTTAAGTCGACATAAGGGAGGCTCCATGGTGGTCTTGATAGGAGGAGCATGCCAGGAATATAGGGAGCAACCTGTGAGGTATGTTAGGATTAGGAGCAGGAAAAATTTAAGAAGTGGGCAGTAAGGAGGCTAGTGTGGGTAGAACAGAGGCACTGGGGAGGTTCAAATGGGGGAGGCCAGATAAGTTGGAAGAGGGACCAGTATCAAAAGATCAGAACATTTATTTTGATAAAGATGAGGCATGGAATTGTCTGACCTTTCATCTTAATGAGGTGGCTGTTGGGAGTTTTATTGCTGTGATTTTTATAATTTTGAGTTCTTGAAGGAAAAGTGGTACAGTACATAGAACATAAGGCCTAGAGTCAGGAAGACTCAATTTCCTGAGTTCAAATTCAGCCTCAGACACTAGCTGTGGGACCCTGGATAAGTTACTCAGTTTCCTCATCTGTAAAATCAGTTGGAGAAGCACGTGTCAAACCAGTCCAATGTCTTTGCCAAGAAAACCCCAAGGAGTCTCATAGAGTTGGACAGGATTGAAAAGGACTGAATGACAACAATGAATTCTAAATTATATGGGAGTACTCTCTCACTCAGAAGAGAAGAGAGGACCCACGAGAACAGAATATTGCAAACATTTTCAGACAATGCTTCTTTATCAGATGGTTTTCTTAATTGTTTTTCTTTACAAGCGAGGATTCGGAGTGAAGGGTGGATGGAGAATGATTGTGATGCAAAGACAGATGGCATCAAAAAGATAGACGAAAAGCACTAAATGGGTGTGCCTTTTCCCTATGAGTCACCCAAAAGAGGGAAGGAGATAAAATCTTATTGGGAAATGAAGCGTGAGCCGCATTTGGAGATTTTCCAGGAGTTCTTGGTGGGGGCAAACTAATGAGCCAATTTTGTCAGTAATTTAGATAATATTGAATGAGGTACATTTTAAATCCTAAACAAAGGACTCTCAAGCTCTTTTTCAGTCCCTATGACCCTTCAATAGGAAATTAAATACATTCTAAAGTATGCCATGCACATGCACATAAGAAATAAAATAGGTTAATTTTTCACATAGGAAATGTACATGGTATATAACATTTTTAGTATCATAAGGCTGTTAAATATTTTCAGAACGCAAATAAATTAGGGAGACCCTTGAATCTGTTTCTCATCAACCAGTTTTATTCTTATTATAGTTTTTAAAAGTAATATCTGCATATCATGTTTAGTCTGCAGTTTGTTTCTGGCATCGGATTTGATTGAGAGCAGGATTGGGAATCCTGAGAGTCACAGAAATTAGTTACAAATGGAATTAAAGCCTTGTGAACGTGTTTAAAAACAAGAGGGTATGTTTCTCTAATGGTACATCAAAAATTGTGCCAACTTCATTGACTGGAAATCAATTAAAAATACAATAGAAAGATTTCCTTAACCTCTTAGTAAGACTGTTGTACTCCCTAAAGGCACATATACTACCTGTTGGGAACCTGCCCTATCCTAAGCTGAGAGGATTTTTGGGCCAAAGTGGGAGAGTGGAGGTGGTGAATTTTGAGGGAGAATAGGTGCTCCTATGATTAACAGAACTCCCTAAATCAGCAATTCTTTTTTGGTTTCTGGACCCACTTTATATTTTGAAAGATTGTTGAGGACTCAAAGAGCTTTTGTTTATGTTGGTTATATGTAGGGGTATATTAATAAATATTTAACCAAGGGATCTCTGAAAAAAAAAATGTGTGCATGTGATGTGCATGTATATATGTATATGTAATTTGTATAGGTATACATATATGTACATATTCACATGACATATTTTAAAGTTTAATCTGTGTTTTTAATATCTTCATCATCATTTTATGTCCACACAATCAACAAAACAATAAATCAAGTTCTAGCTTGTACCCTTTACTGATTTTTAGAGGTGTAAATGCTCACACTGTAAACTTAACAAGGCCACTGGGAGCTGGTTGGAGTAGGCTCTGGCATACCCTTGGATATCTATCAATGTTTACCATATTAGAAATGGAAACTAATTAAATTTAAAAATACATAATTATTTTAAAATAATAAGCCCTTTTCACATTAACATAAATAATATATTTTCATGAAAATGAAACTTTTCCAAAACAAAAAAAAAGATTAGTGAGAAGATTGGTTTTGTTTTACATATTTTTGCAAATCTCTTTAATGTTTGGCTTACTAGATGATAGCTGGATTCTCATATCTGCTTCTGCATTCTGTCTATTGTAATATGTTATATGGTTCAAGTGCAGAATGTCTCAAAAGTTAAAATTTAAAGCTATGCTAAGACAACTAGGACACCCTGAGCATGAAGAAAATCTGGCCTCAGATACGTAATTGGACAAGGGGAAGTATTTTAATAGGAAAATAATATCTTATTATTGCTGTTAAAGCAGTTTTCAACTCATGGACTCCCAGAAAGGGGCTAGGAATTCCCCAAAGGTCCTTGGATCACATTGAGGAGAGCTGCCCTAAAGTTTCTCTGCAGCTACCCTTCCTCTCTCCCAGTTCTCTTCCTACTTCTCTGACTTCTCCATTGCAATCTTCTTTGCTGGATCTTCATCCAGATCATACCTTCTAACCACAATTTCCCTCAGGGTTTTTCTGGGTCCTCTTCTCTTCTCCCTCCATACTACGTCACTTAGTGATCTCATCATCTGCCATTAATTTAATTATCCTCTCTAAGTTGACAATTCTCAAATCTACCTATCCTGCCCTAACCTCTCTGCTGACATACAATTTTTTATCTCCTTTAAGATGCCTTTCAGACATCTTGAACTGGATGTCCAGTAGACATCTTAAACTCAACATGTCTAAAATGGAACTCATTTCTTTCCCCCTCTCCCTCTCGATCTTTATTGCATTATGTTGGAAGAGGGGTAGGAAGCAATGGGTGCACAGATAAGTTTAAAATATATATATATATATGTATATGTATATGTGTATGTATATATACATATACGTATACATATATCTATATAGGAGAGGGCATGCTATAGGAAATGGTACTTGAACTGAGCTATGAAGAAAGCTAAGAAATAAATGTGAGGATACAGAGTATTCCAGGCATTAGGGAGAGTCTGTGCAAAGGCAGAGTTAGGAGGTGGGAAGTTGTGCTGAAGGAATGTCAAGCAGGTCAGTCTGGCTGGAATGTACAATGCAGGGGTGTATGGGGTGTTCAGGGAGGACTAGTGCCTCTGGCGTGAAGGTTTGCTGAGCCCTTTTCAGGGCTGCCCTTTGGTGTCTTCCTTTCACCAACTCTTACCTCTGGCTCCAAAAAGCTGTAGCATGTGCAGCTGGTAAAACTCTAAGCATGTGAAGACTTCCTCTGGCAGAATGGGTGGTTGAGAACAATTTATTCCAATGGCCATAAAGGCATCTGAAGCAGGGGTTGTGGAGTGCTTAGAGCATGGTCAGTCATTAAAGATGTCAAGGTCATCAAATGTAACCTGGCCCACAGCCAGTTATCTTGACTTTTGTCCTGCCACTGGATTTCAATGACTTAGGAAGAGGGAGTGAAGTTGATGACTTTGTGAAACTCTGCCTCACTTAAATCCAGTTCACAGACAAGTCAAGATATCTGCTGTGATGTCACTGGTCCTCTTTAAAAACTAAGGATGAACCACAATCCCAAATGCAAGAGAAACAAGCCAGCCAAGAGACAACTACAGGGAGGATCCTACCCTGCTTCAGCCTTACTGCAGTTTGGGTTTTCTTAACTTTAAAGAATATACCTTTGGAATTTAAAATTATTTTTAACAAACAGCTATGGTTGATAGTGTGCTTATATTGCTGAGTGTCCTTTTGTTTGCTTTTTTTTTGGAAACATTTCATAACTATCCTTCTAAATGCATAATTAATATGAATTTAAGCCTTATTTTACAAATCTATCTAATAGACATGAGTCAAGGTTAGACTTTGAAATACAGTTATTAAAACATAAAAAAGTTAATGGTCCCCAGGTTATGAACTCTTGCTCTATGACACCTCTTTAAGTTGGTCATCCAAATGAAAGGAAGCAACACTTCCTGTTTAGCCCCTGTGTCTATGGAGCCACCTGCCCTAAAGTGTACAATAGAGAAAACATCATGAAAACAAAACAATACAAAATATAGCAAACCTACGTTACCAACATGTTGTTTAAATGATTATATTAACTTGTCCAATTGGAAAATGCTAGGGTACTTAGGTCACTCTCTCCTGAAGAATCTTACATTCCTTGTCTTTTTCTTTCGAAAAAAATTTATTGACATCTTTTTAAATTTTATTTTTTACATCTTTTGTTTTTAAACCATCTATATTTCTCAAAGTATCCTTCCTTATCCCTTGTACAATTAATTTTTAAGTTCTTCAAAACTGATTAACGTATCAAAAAAATGACATCATACACAATGTTCTATACATGGTCACCCACTACTGCAAAGAAGCAGATCCCATATATTTTAAAATGTTACACTTGGCATCAAAAAGTGAATCAAGATACTGACCCTCCTTAACTGTGTTACCACAGGCAAGTCTCTCAACCTTTGTTTATCTTTAGTTTTCGAAGAGCATCAATGACATCAGGAGGGTGATATCTTGCCTTGAAAGTGAATTGGATTTAAGTAAGAGCTGTGCAAAGTCATCAGCCTCCTTCTGTCCTCCAGAGTCATGGGAGTCCAGTGGCAAGACAGAAGTCAAGATTATTGGCAATGACCTAGAACCTTCCTGAGACTCACTTTCTAAAACTATAAAATAGCTTGGTGTGAGATTATAGCATATTCACAAATATTCAAATGGATATATGACCTCATCTGTTTAGGAGTTCCCTCTAATCATACTGATTACAATTCATTCCTGGCCCTCCAATTGGTGAGTTCTTCCCTTGAAACTCTGTCCATGTCTTTTCTCTTCCCCTCCCCCATATAGAGCAATGGAGTGATGCCCGGTGGGCACGAGCAAGCTGCAACACATAAACAAAGAGCAACTCCAGAGCAAAACAGAGGTAGAAGATACCATCAAAATATTGTAAGACAGGAAGAGAAGATGGGTTGGTCCTGTGGCAAGAGTTTCAGGGGGTGATCGTTGGCCAGCCAGTGCACTCCACTGATAACCCTCCCATTTTCTAAGAAAGTCTTCTACTACAGTAAGTGGAATCCCCCAATATACCTCACACATGTAAAACTTTTTGCAAACTTTTAAGTGGCAGGATGGTAACCCTAGTAATTCTGAGATTGGCTAGAAAAGGTGGGCAAGGTAAACATGCTGAGGTTTTACCCCAGAGAAGTAAGGCTATGGATTCCATAGTGATGAAGCCAGATCGAGCATGGAGATAGTCCAACCATGAAGTTTTGTGGCTAGAGTCAGCTGAACAACATCCTAATTCCTTGTCTATTGTTTGGAGCATGAAGATCATTCTGTAGTGATTGAAACTCATGATTCTGTATTATTTGGTGGCAAAATATGAAGATTTGGAAGCTAAGATGGTGCAATGGATAGAATGTCAGGCCTATGGTCAGGAAGACCTGAGGTAAAATTCATCTTCAGACAGTTACTAGCTGTGTGATCCTGCGCAAGTCACCTGTTTGCCTCAGTTTCCTCATCTGTAAAATGAGCTGGAGAAGGAAATGGCAAACCACTCCATTATCATTGCCAAGAAAACCCTAAATGGAGTCAGGAAGAATCAGATATGACTGGATGACAACAACAAAAAAATATGCATATATCTCATGGCATAACGTACACGTCCTTGTAGTCAAATAAACCTACACTCAAATTCTGCCTTTAACAACACTAATGATATGACTATGATCATCATTCTAAGAAATTTTATGAACAAGTTGCCAATCTACACCAGTGGAGAGAGTTTCCAACCTGGAACTTCCCTGTACTGAAGAAATCACAGGTTCAGTGTCATACTGCCCTGCCTCCTTCCCCACACCCAGCTAAAAACAGGAAAAATTAGCCAGTGAGTGTGGAAATAGTAGTTAGGCGATAACAAACAAAAATATACATCTATTTCTTCTCTTGTTCACAAGCTTGAGGAGTTTGGGGATGAATTCCCTTTAATGGCTGTGCAATGGCATACAGCAAGATCATTGCAAAGAGAGGGTTGTTTTCATACCATTTATCAGTCTACCCCAAACAAAGTTCGAGGACTCAGAGAAATTAGAAAATGGCTGCAATCACTGATTCCAGGTTTGCAATGTCTGATTTCCACACCAGAGGAGGAAAATTACAATATTTTGAATTAATTTACATCAAATTATCATATACCGACCAAACATCTGCTACATATAGCAAGAGACTAAATGTTTCTTAATGATTTTGTTTGTATGTATGATAATGAGGACCTGCTAACAGGCCCCACATTCTCCCATAAATATAAGAACTATGATTTCATTGGTACAGTTTGTGGAATTTCACCTTTGAAGTAGGTTCCTTGGGGGAGCTGCTCCAGAGTAAACTTCTCCTCTTTGCTTTAAACGCCATTCCTGTCATGATTTGGCCCTCTGCCTCTTGTCCCTATTCCTCCTCCCCCTCTTCTACCCCAACTCCTGACCCAGGTTACTAAAGCCTGGAAGTGCTTCAGAGCAGTAATGAGAGCCAGAAGGCCTTCAGTTTTGAAGCTAAAAACATTTGAAATTAAGAGGCCCCTTTAAACTCTTTGTTATCATTTTTCTGTATTGGAGTCAGACCATCTAGCTAATAGTTTTAAGTAATATTGCTCCAAGTTCTACCATTAATAATCTCCTTTTCTCTCTCTCCTCTCCCCACCCCCTCCCCCCACCCCATAAACACAGAATTTACTACTTGGCAATGTCAATATATCTCAGTATGTGTGTGTATATGTGTATTTGCCAATTAGGTTGCATAGATGTAGGCAAGTGTTTGGTGTGAAGATATTCTGGGTTGGACTGCATTCTATATAGGTGACAACAGATGCAGAGGAAGGTTATTATTATTTTTTAAAGGACACTGGAATAAACAGAGGAAAAACACGGTGATTGAGATTAAATCCAATCTACTAGCTTCCTTCTAGTGTTTTAATTTTTTTTTTTAACATTTTAATAGTGAGGCAGCAGTATTTCCTTTTGAGGACAATAAAGAGACTTTGTTCTGGTACTGAAGAGAAAGATAGCTATAGCTATAGCTACTGGTATAGATGTAACTTTATATATATAGGTACATGGGGATAAAGATAGATGATATAGATTAGCCATAAATTAAATTTAGATATAGATTTTCTATCACATAGATTATCTATGGATTTGATTAGAGTTAGATGCATATTATGTATAATATAGATGATATGGATTAGCTATAGATTTAATTTGATTTAGACATAGATTTTATATGTATTACATATATATATATATATATATATATATATATATATATATATATATATATATATATATATATATTAGATATAGGTGATATAGATATAGGGATGTGGGAAGCTGGTCTCATGTGAGGAAGATGAGACTTGGAGCCAGGGAAGGAAACTACTCTCCAATGCGTCCATTTCTGCACTCCTCTCAAACATGGCATCCAGGAGTAAGCCCAAGGCAGCCTGTTCTTGCCTTCACAAATTTATCTGAGTGACCATACCTATTACTAAGTGAACTGCTCTTTGCCTGACTCCTGGACAAGCTAAGAGGAAGGAGCTGGAAGCAATTGAGACTGAATTTCCATGTTCTTGCTTTCCCTGCTTTTTGTGGGGATGGGACTAAAATGATCATCACAGTCAATGAGTGACTGGATATTAACATGCTTATATTTTATCCTGACAGTTGGATGAAATGCCTTTTAAAGTTACGGTTGTGGGAGAAAAGATTAGATGAAGCACATTCCATGACAGAGAGGAAGGGATAGCAAAGTAGATGGGAGTGTGAGCTGAGAGAGTTGACGGGTGGACTGATGTCAGATTGCAGGACAATGTAACACAAGATGAGGAACCAGTAGGGGAATTGATAAGCAGCTACCCTGAGAAAGGGAGATAATATTTATTAAGCACCTACTAAGTGCCAGGAAGCACACAAAGCACTTTGAAAATATTTTCTCCTTTGATCCTCACAACAACCCTTTGAGATAGGTACTATCATTATTATTTCCATTTTATAGTAGGAGAAACTGAGGCAGTCAGCAATTAAGTGATTTGCTCAGACTAACTGTGCCAAAAAGTGCCTGAGTCTGGATTTGAACTCTGGTGTCCTGACTCCAGGTCTAGTGCTTTATCCATTACATCACATGAGGCTCCTGACTGAGAGAAAGAGATAGCTTAGTAAATAGGCACAGCAGCCCTTGGTTACTTACTAACTTCCCATCAAAGGCTGACAAACTGGAATTGAGGGAGCTATAGCTGCTTCTCAGGAAATAGTGGCTAATAGCCACCATTTATATAGTGCTCACTGTATGCCAGGCACTGTGCTAAACACTTTACACTATTATTTCATTTGATCTTCACAATAACCTAAGAGATAGGTGCTATTATAATCCTCATTTTACAATTGAGGAAATTGAGGCAAAGAGAGGTCAAATGATTTGCCCAGAGTCACATAGCTAATAAGTGTCTGAGGCTAGATTTGAACTCAGGTCTTCCTGACTCCGGGCTTGGCACTCTATCCACCCAACTGCCCTAAAAGTGACAATAGTGAAGTCATGTACTAATTCATATTAATGAAAGCATTCAGAGCAATGTGTTGTGCTCTGGGTGAGCTCCAGTCAGAGTGGGTTAAACACAGTTTGTTTTTCAGTCATTTTTAAGTGATGTCTGACTCTTTGTGACCCCAATTGGGTTTTTGCAAAGATAGTGGATTGGTGAGGCAAACATAATGAAGTGACTTGCCCGAGGTCATATAGCTAGTAAATGTCTGAGTCCAGATTCGAACTCAGGAAGGTGAGTCTTCCTGACTTCAGGAAGGCTTATAGTAAAGGATCATAGAATCATAAGATGTCAGAGGGGGAAAAGGTTTTAGGGATGATTAGATCTAGTCTAATTGCCCCATTTGACAAACGAGACAGTTTATACCTTGGAAAGTTAAATGACTTTCTTTCTCCAAATCTAGGTCACACATCTAGTAGATGGCAGAGCCAGCATTTGAACACAGGGTTTCTGGCTCAAAGGCCAATACTCTTTCTACTTTATCGTGGAAGCACACAGGAGCCAGAGTCAGCCCGACTAGAATCATCATGGTTATCAAAGAGCAGAAGAGATCATGATTTATGGTGGGATGGGGCTCAGTGACTGTTGTCATGGTTACTGGTAATCAGGTCAGTCACACTAACAGCAGGTAGAGACCACAGTGAAAATGATTTTCTTTTTTCATGGATGAAATTGTATAGGAACAATGGGTAATAGGTTGTCATGCATTTTTGGCATCTTGTGTCTCTTCCCATCTTTGGACCTAAGTTTCCTCAATTGAAAAACGTAAGGATTATAATAAATGATCTCTAACAGTCCTTCCACTTCTGACATTCAATAGCTACTTAAACTCTAGTGGTCAACACTTTGCATGATCCTGTCCTACCTAAACAGGGTACCTGGTGAGAAATAACATCCTGGAGAACTGAACAAAAATATTAGAGCTTAAGAGTAAGATCTTAAATCAGGTCTGAAAACCATTAACCATCTTGCAGCTGCTAACACCATACTCCCTAAATGCTGCTCTTGTAAACATATTCCATCTTGATACTAACACTGTACCTTCTAGATAAAATCCACTCTCTCTGTTCTCTGGGCTTTTGTAAGAATCATTTTTCTCTGTGTGATTGTGTTTTCATGTCTCGTACGAATGTCCAATTTACTTTATCATAAATCCTGATGGCCTTTTCTCAATATAATAGAAATGCCATTTGATTCTTTAAATTTTAAATTAAAAAAATTGACAACTTTGTATTCATATCACATTTGTTTCCAAATATATTCCCTCCCTGCTCTCCTACATACTATACTATCCCTTGGAACAAAGAATTATATAGAAAGAGAAAAAAAATAACCCAGCTCATCAAGCTAATATATCAACTGTCTGGCAGCAAATGAAATAGCCCACACCTATAAGTTGTGGACCAAGCGTGGTCATTATACTTACACGACTTTCAGTTTCATTTTTTTCTTTCCATTTACATTGTTGTAGTCATGTATACCATTTCCTGGTTTAATTTAATTTGTTAGCTTTAATTTCTATGATTCCTCATTTTCTCCGATTTGTTCATCTCGTCTCTTATGGAGTGATAATTTCCTATTACATCTATAAACCATAATTTGTTTGGCCACTTCCCAATCAATGGACACATACTTTGTTTTCAGCTCTTTAGGACCACAAATATTCCTGTTATGAACAGGTTGGTAAATATGGGAGCTTTCTTTCTATCCTTGATTTCCATGAGGTCTCTGCCTCACAGTGGGATCTTTGGGTCACTTCAGCCACTTTTAAGGTATATTTCCAAATTGGTTTACAAAATGGTTGAATTAATTTCCTGCTTTACCAACAGTTTATTAATGTGTCTTTTCCCCTCAGGCCCTCCAACATTGGCTATTTCCCTATTACAAATAAAAATAGCTTTTAGTTGCAGATAAATACTTTTTGTTATGTTAAAAAGTAGCCCTTCTATGCCTATGTTTTTTAGGGTTTCTATTATTATAAGTAAGCACTTGACCTTGTCAAAAACTTTTTATGCATTTGTTAATATAACCATGGCGTTTTCATTGACTTTGTTTTTAAACATGTTCTTAAACGTTTTAAGTATGCTTTATGCCCCAAAAGTTAACCATTGTTGCAGTCTTGATTTAACTCTAATTTGTCAAAATGAATGATTTGAGGGCTATATTGCTACAGTCATCATATACTAGAATTGTTAAGGACCTGAAAAAGCTGTCAGTTCAACCTTCTTACTTGATGAATGAAGAAATTGAGTCCCATGGATGTTAAGTGACTTGTTCAAGATCACGCAAGTAATGTAAAAAGCTAACGTTTTTTCTAAAAAAAATTTAGCATCACTATTCATTAGTGGCATGTGAATGGGTTGGTGGTGCAGTGGGTACAATGTTGGCCCTAGAGGCCTGAGATCCTGAGTTAAAATCCCGCCTCAGACACATTCTAGCTGTGTGACCCTGGGCAATTCACTTCATCTTGTTTGCCTCAGTTTCCTCATCTGTAAAATGAGCTGGAGAAGGAAATGGCTAACCACTCTAGTATGTTTGCCAAGAAAGCCACAAATGGGGTCATGAAGAGTCAGATATTACTGAAAATGATTGAATATCACCATCATTAGTGACATTGGTCTATTCTTCGTTGGTTTAAGTATTAGGACCATATTTGTTCCGTTAAACAAATTTGAGAGAATTCTCTACTTTTCAAATGTTGAAAATAATTTGTATAACAGGTTCTAACTTCTTTTTAAAGTTTTAATATAATTTACCCATAAATCCATCTGGACAAGGTTTCCAACCTCATGCCTCTTTGGCAATTTGTTTATGGCTTGTTCGATTTCATTTCCTGAGATTAGATTATTTAAGATTTCTGTTTCATGTTCTCTTAATTTGAGTATTTTATATTTTTGTAGTTTTTGCATCTTTAAAACATTTTTGTATTTCTCAGATATCCAAGTCTATCTCTGAGTCCATCAATGTGGAAATTCCCTCTTATATAGATCACAACCAAACTATGCCTGCCTAGAGGCAGCTAGGGACATAATGGATAGAGCTCTGGGTCTGCAGTCTCTTCAAGATTCTTGCCTTGTAAGACATTCTAACTTTCCCAGGAGAAAGCTTCCCAGGATCCTCCACATAGAGAGACTGCATTAGTTAAGCAAGCTGATAGGGCCATTGCACGCACCAGCCTGCCATTACTTTGGCAGTTTTTTTTTCCTCTGAGCACTACATTAACTCACCATTACAATTCTCTTTCACAGAGTGGGCAATTTTTTTTTCCTATTACTTATTCTTTGACTCACTTGTTATTCAGGATGTCATCATTGCCTCCATTTAATTCTTTATCATTTGCTTGTGTTCCCCATATTAATGACTATTTCTACTGTATTATGATCTATAAAGAATGTACTTGGTATTTTTATCTTTACATTTATTTAAAATTTCTGTGTGCCCAGGCCCATGTTCTACTTTTGTGAAGGTACCATGTAGTCTAAGAGATACACGCATTTATATTCTGTATTGATTAAATTAATAATATACCATAAGTCTTTCAGATCTAAATTATCCAACAGTTTATACAATTCTTCATTTTCTTTTTCATTTATCTTTCTGATACACATTTCCAGATCAAAAGGGGGAATAATGAAAAGTCTGTAATTATTGTATTATTAGCTCTGCCTTTTTGCAATTTCATTCACTTTTCCTTTTTGAATTTAAGTGCTATGCTATTTGGTGCATATAAATTTAGTATCAATATTGATTCATTGTCTATGGCATCTTTAAGCATAATGTAGTTTCTCTTTCATCTCTCTTGACAGTGTGAATTTTAATTTTAGACTTGTTCAATTACACAATTATACCTTTTGCTTTTTTGTAATCATCTGATGCACAGTAAATTTTGTTTCAGCCTCTCATTTTCTTTCTCTATGTTTTTACGTTTTAGATATATTTCTTGTAAGCGACATCTTGTTGGGTCTTGTTTTCTTATCCATTCGGCAACTCCCTTTCATTATTTTGGATTGTTTAATCCATCCATATTATGATTGTCAGGCTTGTATTTCCTCCATTTATTTCTTGTGTATTGATTTTTAGTCCTTGTATTTTTAAAGTCAGGACTTTATCTTCATAATTCATTTTGGTTTTTTTTTTTTAATTTTTAGGCAATTGGGGTTAAGTGACTTGCCCAGGGTCACACAGGTGTCAGGTGTTTGATCTGAAGCCAGATTTGAACTCAGTTCCTTCTGACTCCAAGGCCAGTGCTGTATCCACTGCACCACCTAGCAACCCCTTTGGTAATTAATTTTGCTTGCACAACTTTGATGCTAGTCCATTTCCATGGGTCCTCCCAATACACCTATTTATATGCTTTATTCCAATTTCCTTGAATTTATTAACTTCTCTCTCTTTCCTTTTATGTGTTTATCCATTAATTTATTCATTCATTTTTAAAAATTTGCCTGTTTTTCCTAATTTTTTGGCCCCTCTTCCCTGTGGTTCAAATTTTTCTTTCCCCACCTTCACTCCAATCCCTTATTTGAAGTAATGGTCTTTTCAAGTGCCCTTTCCAAGAAATCTTGTTTATTATCTTTCTTTCCTTCTAGTTTATACCTTATACTCCAATTCATGGACCATCCTCTTACTTGTTCCTTTTCAATTTTTTCTGGTTATCTTGAGAAAACTAAACTTCCAGAATGCCCAGTTTGAACAGCCTCCTCTTTGGGGGCATTTTCTCTGCTTGTCCCTCATGCTTGGAATACTCACCCTCCTTATCTCCATCTAGCTTCCCTAGATTCCTTCAAGTTCTAATTAAAATCACGTCTTCTACAGAAAGCCTCCTCTTAATTCTAATGTCTTCTCTCTTTTAATTACTCCTAGTTTATCCCCTGTATAGTGTGTTGTACACATTTGTATGCTTGTTGTCTCCCCCATTAGACTACGGGCATCTTGACAGCGGGAGCTGTCTTTTGTCTCTTTTTGTGTCTCTAGTACTAAGGACATGGTTGGCATTTGATAAATGCTTATTGACTATCTAATTTCTATTATCGCATTTATAGATTTTATCCAGTTGCCCCTACTTTTTCTTCTTTGCTTTGCTTTTAGAAATAGTAAATACAGAAAGAAACAATATTAAAAAGAAGCATTGTGTGATGGGAGTCACTTTGTATACCAGGTCATGAAGCCCAGTTCTACTATTGACCTTATCATGATCTAGATTATTCCAACTCTGTTCCTATGTGTCTCCCCTGCAACTTTGGGTCCTAATATGTCTCTTCTCCTAGCTAGCATGAAGTTCTAGGAAATATACAATTTTCTCAGAGAAAGTGGTCTCCTCATGTTCAAATTTTCCCCAGATGAAACCCATTCTATATCTTTTGTCTCTTCCTATAGATGTATACTCCCCTCACAGTGGAAATGTTCTTTAGTCTCATTCTTTTCTTTCACCTTAAAAGGTAAGACTTTCCCACAGGAACTCCACATTCTCCATATCTCAGTCTCTCTCCATGCATTGCTTTTATTCCCATAGACTTACTCTTGTTGTGAGACTTAAAGAGGATTTATTCCCTCTTGGTGAACCCATGGACTGAGTGAAGTTACATCTGTGCTTCTTCTCTATCCCTTACCTTCTTTTCCCCCAGTAACAAAATTTCCCATTCTTTTCCTATTCTGCCCACAAAATATACTGCTTCATATCTAGAAAACGTAGGATTCAGTCTATGGAGTATTCATTTAGCTCTTCCCTGCCCCCTTCCACTGATTCTTTAAGTTCCCTTAAGTCTTAGCTCATTTTAGTTCCTGTATGTAAATTTTTTTCTTTCACATCAATCTCTCTTTTTTAAAAAAAAAAAGTCAATAGAGTAAAAATTCTTAACTTGGGGTCCTCTCAGGGGGTCACTGGATAGATTTCAGAAGGTCTATGCAATCACATGGGGAAAATTATATATTTATTTTCATTAACCTCTAACCAAAATTTAGGGTAGCTAGGTGTCACAGTGGATAGAGTGTTGGGTCTGGAGTCATGAAGACCTGAATTCAAAAATGACCTCAGATACTTACTGGCTGTGGGGCCCTGGGCAAGTCTCTTCACCCTGTTGGCCTCACTTTCCTCATCTGTAAAATGAGCTGGAGAAGGAAATGGCAAACCATTCCACTATATTTGTCAAGAAAACCCAATAGAATCATGAAGTGTCACACAATAGAAAAATAAGCCAAAATTTAACACTTCCTTAAATTATAATTTTTTTAAACTCAAAATTATTTTTAGAAAAGACTTATAGGCTTCATCAGACTGATAAAGGAGTCCAAAACTCAAAAAGGTTAAGAATCCTTGTTATAGAGTTAATGTGGTATAGTGGATAAAGAGCCTCGTTTGGAGGCCTAGGTTCCAGTCTTTCCTCTGACACAAGTGGGCTAATGCAGTTACTTAGCTTCCCAGTGCCCCAGGCAGCTTGCTAAGACTCAGTTGAAGAGCAGATGCTAATCTGCCCTGGGGAAAAGAGCTCCTTATGCCCTTTGTTAGTGAAATCACACATGAATAAACAGAAAAGCCTATAAATAGGAGAGAATAGACTTTGTGATTTAGTCTTTTCTTGATAACCATAATTATTTGTTGTTCAGTCATGTCCTCCAACTCTTTGTGACTGCTTTTGGGATTTTCTTGGCAAAGATACTATGGTGGTTTGTCATTTTCTTCTTCAGATCATTTCACATAGGAGGAAACTGAGGCAAACAGGGTTAAGTGACTTGCCCAGGGTCACCCAGCTAGTGTGTGAGGCCAGATTTGATCTTACAAAGATGAATCTTTCTGACTCCAGGCCTACACTCTACTCACTATGCCACTTAGCTACCCTAATAACTTATTTACCTTTCCAAAATTCTCTTGTTTAGAGTGTTTGCAAGTCAAACACGATTCTGCTTCCTATTATTTTTTGAAGATCCAACTTTTTTCTCATTGATTCAATTTTGTAAAAAGAATACCATGAAGAGATACGATTAAAGAATCACCCAAGAGGAAAAGACAGAAGATGAGAGTAATTTCACACAGCTACAAGCAGAAGTCAGACATGTAGGTACTCCCCTGTAACTCCTACTTCTTGCATGTCTGACTGAAACTGCTGGGTTGTTTGAGTTTGGGAATTCTGAGCTACAGTGGAGCTAAACCTAATTGTGGATACCCATATCCACACTAAGTCTGGCACCAATATGGTGAATCCCCAGGAGCTGGGGTAGGTTACTTAAGGAGGGGGCAAACCAGCCTAGGTTTAAAAAGGGAATGTGTTAAAGCTTCTGTACCAATTAGTAATGGAGTTGGGTCCATGTGTGATCATTGTACTTCCATTTTGTATGAGATAGGGAGACCTATTCTAAAAAAAAAAAAGAAAAGAAAAAATAAATGACTACATGAAGAGCCCTGGAAGAAAAAAAAATGGCTTGGTCATAAGGGTACCAGAAAGAAATGAATCAAGAGATAAAAAATAAATTTATAAATGAAATGAGAGCTATGGGAGAAAGAATTATAAGGAGAATTAGTAGCTTAGACAAAAAGGTGATATATCCAAGAAATGGATGCCCTGAAAGTTAGAATGTAGCAAATGCAAATCAATGACTTTATGAGATGACAAGAAATATTAGTACAAAATAGAAAGATTAAAAAAGTAGAAGAAAATGTAAGGTATCTGCTATCAAAAACAAGTGATGTGGAAAAAAAGGATCAAGAAGGTGTAATCTAAGAATGATTGGACTAATTAAAAACTATGTCCAAAAAAAATAATCCTAGATACCATATGCCAACAAATAATAAATTGACTCTGTCTGGGACCTATTAGAACAGAGAGCAAAGTAAAAACAGAAAGAACTAACCAATCATCTACTGAAAGAACTCTCCAAATAAGAATTTCAAATATCATAGACAAAATTTAGAGCTTCACATTCAAAGAAAAAGCAACCAGAAAGAAAGAGTTCAAATTCCAAGTATCATACAAGACTTGACAGTTCTCACTATAAAGGAGAGAATATCTTAGAAAATAATAAATAATAAAAAGATAAAGTCTTCCAAACAAAGAATTACTCACTCTACAAAAATTAGTATTGTCCTACAGGGGGAAAAATGATCTTTTAATAGAATAAAGGACTTTCAAACTTTATTGGGAAAAATGCCAGAGCATACTAGAAACTTTGAAATGTAAACATTGTTCTTAAAAGAAACTCAGAAAGGTAAATACATTTGAACAAGTGAAAGGGGCTAAATAATAATGAAGTGTTTATATATTAATTTGTTGAGAAGAATCAAGTAGTTGTGCGGAACATTAAGACCATCAAATGATAAAGAGAGAGTTAAATAAGACAGAGGACCTGGTGTTGGATCTGTTCTATTTTGCTGGTTATAAGAGAGAAAAGAAAAGTGAGGGGAAAGGGAATACATTAGGGAAGAGAGAAAGAAGGATGTGGTGATTTATCATTTCTCAGGTTCACAAAAAAAGTATATATACATAAAGCAGGGGCTGGAGGGAGGAAGCACTCCATGAACTTTACTCAGTTGAAATGAAAAAAAGGAACATGGAGCATACGTGTGTTTTTATACATACAGACACATATCAAATGAGTTTGGTGTAGAAATACATTAAGCTCAACAGGGAAACACATAGGAACAGGAAGAAGGGAGAGAAAGAGGTAGTATCAGAAGGAATAGTCAGAAGCAAAACAAATTTTAGCCTTTTAAAGTGTATGATTAAGTAGAGATTAAAAGGACAAGGAGAGATAATTATAAATGATCTGAGTCTGGATGAGAAGAGAGGAGGGGCAAAGGAATATAGGCAGATAAGTCCATTTAAAAATCCCTGGTATCATGTCACTTTTCTTTTACCACTATCTTTATCTTTGTCGAGAGATGGTTTGGGAGCAATGAGGAAAAAGTATGAGGATAACTCAGAGGGAAATAAAGAATTAATAATTATAACTATGAACATGAATGACATGACCCCACCCATAAAACAAAAGAGTATAGCAGAATGGATTATAAAGCAGAAGCCAACAGTATTTGTTTATAAGAAACATATTTGAAATATAAGGATTCATAAAGAGTTAAAATAAGGAGCCAGAGCAGAAATTATTATGGTTCAAGTGAACTCTAAAAAGCAGGTGATAGCAATCACAATCCAGAAAAGGCAAGAGTAAAAATTGGCATGCTTAAAAGAGATATACAGAAAAAGTACAGTATGCTTAAAGGTGTCAACTCTTAAAAGATCAGCTCTTAATATACATGAATCAAATGACATAGAATCTTAATACTTAAAGGAAAAGTTGATCAATTTAAAGGGAGAAGTAGACAGTAAAACTATAATAGTGGAGGACCTCAATGTACCACTTTCAATACAAGACAAAGCTAACAAAAAGATACACAACAAAGACATTGAAGATCTGAATAGAATTACAGAAAATTAAATATATTGGTCTCTGGAAACTACTGAATGACAATCAAAAGAGTATATATATTTTAACTGTATATATTACTTTCACAAAAATCTATTCATAAACAAATGCAGAAAAGTAGAAATATTAAACACATCCTTTACTGACAACAATCGTGGTAACTAATTGGGGCTTTGAAGAAAAAAATTAAACTGCAATAAATACTAAATAATTTAATCTAAAAGAATATGTAGGCCAAATTAAGAAGACGTTATACTCAAACTTTTGGAGAGTAGCCAAAGTATCATTCTGGGGAAATGCAAATCTCTATTTCATGAACAAAAAGATAAAATAAATTAATTCTGTATGCAACTAAAAACAAGTAGAAAAGCAAAACATTAAAAAAAATTAAACAGCAAAATATGAATTCTTAAAGTCAAAGAAGAGATGAACAAAATTGAAGGCAAAAACACATTACTTAGAAAAAAAGAAGTTATTTTAAAAACTAGTAAAATTGATAAGCTATTAGCTAACGTACTTTAAAAGAGAGAGAAGAAAACTAAATTGCCATTATTAAAAATGAAAAAGAACAATTCACATGGAAAGGACAAAAGAAAGTGTTAGAAATTATTTTGGTCAATTATAGAGCAACAAAACAAATTAGCTTAATAGAGAAATAGAGTTTAAACAACCGAATCTTCTGAAAGTTGAACAAATCATAAATAAAAGGAAAAAAAAATCCAGGCCCAGGTGGATTCAGAAATGATTTTTATCAAACTTTCAAAGAACAATGAATGTCATTGTCACATAAACTGTAAAAAATAGGGGAAAAAAGGAGAACAAAATCCTTCTATGATACAAATATGATATAAATATCTCTCTAGGAGGAGACTAAGAATCTCTTTGTAATATTATAGACCAATTTGCCTAATGAATATCAATAGGAAAATAATAAGTAAAATTTTAGCAAATAAACTGAAGTAAAATATTGCAAATATTATATCTTCTGAGTAGGTTGGATTTATACCAGGAATGTAGATTCTTTGCAACCCCATTTGTGGTTTTCTTGGCAAAGATACTGAGTGGTTTTGCAATTTCCTTCACCAGCTCACTTATAGATGAGGAAACTAAAGCAAATCGGTTAAGTGACTTGCCCAGGGTCACACAGCTAGTAAGTGTCTGAGTCCAGATTTGAGCTCAGGATGATACATCTTCCTAATAATTCCAGACTTGGTACTCTATCCACTGCGCCACCTACCTCCCATCATACCTTCTGACCAGGTTGGATTTATACTAGGAATGTAGAGTTGGTACATGATTACAGAAACTATGAACGCAACAGGTCATTTCAATAACAACAACAACAATAACCACAACTACAAAAATCACATGATTATCTAATAGAAGTAGAAAAAGCTTTGGACAACATATAGACTTCAGGTATTTGGTACTGATTAAGAGATAGAAAAGTTAGTCAATAGAAAAGTTAATCCAGTTAATCCATAATGTCAGTATTTGGCAATTTTTGGTGGAAAGGGGCTGCTGATGCCCCCCACCTTCCACCAAAAAGTGCCTTTTATTTACTTTGCATATATTTCATCTTTACGAGCATATTTCATATGCTGAATAGAATATAAAACTCCCTGAGTGCAGGAATCATTTCTCTTGCCTTTGCACCTTCCTTGCTTAGCACAGTGCTTGGCAATCAGTAAGGGCATAGTAAAGGCTTGCTTATTGATCGATTGAAGGGAGATGGGATTGGAGAATGGAAAGACGAGGTAAGGAGATCAATCAGAAGTGAGCTGGTCCAGTGAGAAAGTGTTAGATTTGGAATCAGAGGATCTCATTTCAAATCTTGGCTCTGCCACTTATTATCTATGTGACCTTAGACATCAAGGCTACTTAATGTTCACCAAGCAGGCTTTATGCAAATTTATTTATTATGCATCACTGCTTTTAGCAGGGAAGGTGAGAAGAGTGCCTCGTGAAGTCCACCATGCCAGGATGTTCTAATGGGAACATTAATAACCTAATAATCTTGAAAGTCTTGGGAATAGGCAGAGTGGTCTGATCTTAGTAGACCTTAGATGTCTTCCTTCTTAATCAATTGAATATCAGTTATGGTTTCCACAATGGCCTTTCTGAAACAGAAGCAGAGGGTATGGTGTCTTTGCTCCACCCATAGCCCTCCTGGGAATGGTAAGAAATTGGGCCAGCTTCATTCCATCATTTAGAGTTTTACAGGCAATCGAACAGAGATTTGGGAAGATCTGGGGAGATTTAGTTTATGAAATACCTAACCTCAGGCCTAATACCACTTCAAAGGGAGCTGAAATGAGATTAGAATGGACACCTGCTCATGTGGGAGGTGAGGTCAGGAAGCTAAGTGATACTGTGGTTTAAACGGCTTTCATGGAGAGGAAAGTTATTAAAGATCCATTACTGAGGAACTGGGCTATGGATAAGCATCCCAGATAAAAGACAACAGAGTGGCATTCAGACAGTGGCAAACCTTGCCATTTTGCTAGCACCGCTGTGACTAATACCCTCCCTTCCCTGCAGAGGGTGGCAGCCTAGAGAGCCCACATAATCTAGCTTCTAGGCATACAAGACTCACAAATATTTCACCCTTTGGAGAGTGGTTTTGTTTGCTTTTGTTGATTTAAAAAATATGTTTGCTTTTTGTTTTGGGTTGAATTTGTAAATTTCAACTATAATCCCTCACCCCATCCCTAACAGCAACAAATCTTCCCTTGTAACAAAGAAAGACATTTAAACAAGCCTTAAGAATAGAGTGATGGTCTGGCAGTGTATGTGGTATTCTGCCTCTGTAGTCCACCCTTAAACCTCCCTCCTCCCTCTCCAGCCCTTGAAAGGACAGAAAGATGTTTCATCATCTGATTTTCAGGAGTAAGACTGATCTTTACTGTTTGACTTTCATTTAAATCATTGTAGTCATTGTATCATCACTGGAACAGTAGTTGTGAAGTCAGAAAGCGAGCTTGTATCCATGTTCAAATTATGTGGGCCAACATTTATATAGGTATTAAGCAATCAGTCAATAGGCCTTTTTGGAAGCTAGGTGGTTCAGTGGATAGAGTGCTAGACCTGGAGTCAGGAAGAATCATCATAATGAGTTTAAATCTAGTCTTAGATACTTACTGGCTGTATGACCCTGGGCAGGTCACTTAACCCTGTTTGCCTCAGCTTACTCATCTGTAAAATTAGCTGGAGATGGAAATGACAAACCACTCCAGTCTCTTTGCCAAGAAAACCTCAAATGAGGTCATGAAGAGTCAGAAATGACTGAATAACAGCAACAGTGCTAGGCCCTGGAGATACATAAACAAAACAATCCTTGCCCTCAAGGAATTTACAATTTATAGGTGGTAGGAGGAGGGATGGGGGACAATACGTGCAGAGATAAGTACATACAAAATATAGAATATCCGATAAAGGCCATTTCCAAAGCCCAATGAAGGAAGCATGGTAGTGAAAAATTGGACCTGCAATTGGAACCAGAGCATCTTGAGGTTTGACAGGTCACTTACACCCTCAATCTCTAAAATAAGGAGGTTCAGAATAGGCGATCTCTAAGGTCCCTTCCAGCCCTAACCCCTGAGATTTCAAAGCTCCAAGACATTCTGCCACGCTTGTGGCTGTAGAGTAATTAGATGGGTTGGCACCTAGACACTCTTGCGCCCTTTTAAGAATTTATATCTGTACATGTTCAATAAAGAGGATGACATGAGAAGTTTCCTTAGGAACCACCATCAATGCAAATCAAATTTGTTGTTGCCAGGCAACAAAAATGCAAACGTCCATATACCTCGACTAGAGTTCAGGGAGAACAATCTACATCAGCCTACTAGTGACTGTAAACCTCAAAAGAAAGACTTCCTAGAGCTCTTAGAGTAGTATGTATGAATGACAAGGTATTATCTCATGTGTTTACATTTTTAAAAAAGGATGGCACCACTCTCCTACCTAGTCACCAAGGCTCAACAATCTGCTCATCCCTCAAATAATTGCTGAATCCTTTTGATTCTGTCTCCACAACATCTCCCACATCTTTTCCTTTCTCTCTATTTACAGAGCCAGCCCCTTTCAGGGCCTCATCAATTTTCACGTGGACTATTTTCATAGCCTTTTAATTTCTTCTAGTTCTTTCTAACTCCAGACTATCCCCTGCTTAATCCATCTTTCATGGACTTGCCAAAATTATATTTTCCCCTAATTCACAGCTTTGATCATGCCCTCCCTTCCATCTCAAAAATCACTGGTAACTTATTATTGCCTCTAAGATAAATCCAGTTCAATTCAATTCATTCAGTAAGCATTTATCAAGTATCTGAGATATTCCAGGAGCTCTGCTAGGTACTACATACTCAAATACAAAACGAAAGCAGTACCTGTCATTGTAACCCTTGTCCCAAAGCCCATTGGTATGAGACTCTCTCCTTACTAGTGGATATGAAGGCCCTGCCTTGCTGGGTCTTGGGACAAGGGTTACACCATCAAGAAGGCTATGCCGTATTGGAGGAAACAACATGTCCATAGAATCAATATAAAATATATTGTAAGCTAGGGAAATCCTAGACACTTTTTACTTTGTATCGAAAAATTTCTTTTTAAGACAATCCCCTTCTCATGCAGTCTTCATTACAGCCCAAAATAACCATCTTAGTCCCCATATAGGACATGCCATTTCCCATCCAGGCTGCTATGAATACCTAGAATATTCTCCCCTCTACATACAGTAGGTGGTCTAGATACCCAGGATACGTGTATATTAAGGTCGAACTCACCTGGAATGCGCTAGCTGGCTTGTTGTGGCATAATTAGAATTAAGTTTCCTAGGTCTCAGCCCATCATTTCTCATTCCTTATTAGGCAATTCAGAAAATACCCTCATTTTAGTGTTCTAGTTCAGGGCTTCTTGAACTTTTTCCACTCCAATCCCGTTTCCTGTTTTGGCTTCCTTGTCTTTGTGTGGTCTGAGGGCCTGTGCAGTACAAAGTGCTTTGTGTTCAGAACCAAGGCTGCAGTGAAGTTGTGTGATGTGACGTGGGCAAGCGCTGCCAGGAACACCTCAGATTCACTACCTGTTTGATTTTTATTTAACTTTTGGTCATCATGTGTTCAGAAACTTTTACCGTTGCCAAATATTTTGCAACCTCATATGGGGTTGCAACCCACAGTTTAAGAAGAGCTATTCTAGATTACCCCACTGTCTCACTTCATGGGTGACAGAGAAGTCTCCTCTTACTGTCCCATCAACTCTTTGGCTAAAAATGAAGATAACACTCCCTAGTGTGTCCTGAACTAGATTAAAATGTAATTGGGAGATATTTCACAAAATAAATAAAAATACAATAAAAATGGATAATATTACATTTTGAAACTAAATCAATATGTGGCCCACAGAGATCCTTCTGGAGGTGGTAGCAACTTCCATTTCTATTTGAGTTTGATACCCCTGGTCTAGATCACGTACTCTATGTAGAGGGGAGAATATTCTAGGTATTCATAGCAGCCTGGATGGGAAATGGTGTGTCCTATACAGGGACTTAGCAACAGATGCTGAAAAGTGAAAGAGTGATGCTGATGGAAGTGAGAAATGATAGGCTGCCATTGAGAATGGACACTTGAGGATGGTTCCAAAGCACTACATCTGAAAAAATGCAATATGTGCATACATATATTCTTTCTACCACTTACAGATATACATAATAATATGTGCATACATGCATGTATATACATACATATGTTACATATATGCTCACATATGTATGTACATATATAACAAATTTCCAAAGTACAGCATTGGAACAATGAATATCTATATATCCTCATCTATATCTATCTCCATTGTTCTTATATACTTGTATATTCTTTCTACTACACACACACACACACACACACACACATATATATATTACACTGCTTATAAATAATATATATGTTCATTTTAGGCTGTAATGAAGATTGTATGAGAAGGGGGTAAAATGTAAAACTCTTTAGGTTGGCTTAAAAAGAAATCTTTCCATACAAAGGAAAAAGGTGTTGAGTAGAGACACTTTGATGTTTTTGTGAAAGTGCTATTAAATAGCTAAGCATAAATATTAGCTACCACAGGTATAAAGCGAAAGGTGTTGGCTAGTTGATAGTGAATTGGCCTTGGAACAAGGAATATTTAAGGTCAAGCCCTGCTTTCTTACCTATCCTGCCTAGGTGATCCTTTGTTGTAAATTCCTTGAGTGTAAGGACTTCCTTTTTCACCTTTCTTTGTGTCCCAAGACTTAGCACAGTGTCTGGTATGTAGAAAATGCTTAAACTTAACTTTTTAGTGCCCTGGGCTACTCTTTAAGACAAAGCAAGTGAAGATCTGCATGGACATAGTGAATTTTCTTATCTGGAGATCCTTATACCAATGAAATTGTGAATCTAGTATTAAAAAAAGTTATATTTAAGTGTATGATATAATAGATTATCTATAGGGCAGCTAGGTGGCGCAGTGGATAGAACGCTGGGCCTGAAGTCAGGAGGACCTGAGTTCAAATCTAGCCTAAGATACTTACTAACTGTGTGACCCTGGGCAAATCACTTAACCCCAATTGCCTTAAAAAAAAAAGAGACTGTTGAACAATAGGAGGTCACATATTTCCATTAGATTGTAAACTCCTTGGGTTACTCTCTGTATTCTCATTCCTAGCACAGAGCATGAATTCAAGACGTGTTTGTTGCATTGATTAGAACTGAAAACTGCTTTTTTCCTTCTAGGTCACAGGTTAGGAAAAGATTTCACATTTTCATTTTGTGTTTAGTTATGACCCAAATAGGGCAGATGGCAACGGTTTCTCCTCAGGTTTGCAAGTCTAAGCATGAAAAAAGGTAGTAAATATAGAGACTGGCTTGTCAATTAGTGACCATGGGCAGGGGATGCAAGAGAGCAGAAGTAACCATAGCAACCATAGAACAGATTTTTACCCAGAGGCCACTAGGGAGTAAGGATCTTTTGAACATGATGCTGAGGATGCTGAAAAAGAGCACTGGGAGTAGCCTTCTCGACCAAGCCATACAAACAGTGACAGAATGGATTGGAGGCAGAAGGATGCGGTTTGCCTTTTAGGATGCACTCTCTTCTGGATACCATTGAGATTTTTGCTGGAAGCAATGGAGATTTGGACTTGAGGGGCTGACCTACAGAGACTGCCAATAGCTGATTAGATGGGCAATGAGAACAGCAAGAAGTTTTACAGCCTCACTGGAATGGGGTGGTGAAAAGTTTGCAATACTGAGCCCCTGACACCTTTCTTCTTCCCCTGCTGGTGGACTTGGTTTGGACTCAACAGTCTAGACAACTCAGTTTCCATTCCCTCACCAACCCAAAGAATTGAGGAGCTAAAGAAGTCTAATTTCTTCTTTGCAAACATCTGGCATTCCAGGTGGCCAGTATTCCAAATGAATATTCCGCTGAATTATTTCCTGTTCTTTCATAACTTGTTTATTAATTTATTCCTATTTGTATAAAATAATGGCAGTGAATACCAACTTTTAGCAAATATATTTGTTATCTATCAAGATGTGAGTGGGAAGAAGGTTTTTCCTTTAAAGAGGTAGAAAATATTTCACTCCTACAGGTGAGGTAAGTTATGGAGGGGAGTTCCTGAATCCCCTCCACTGGGGAGAAGAGAGAGAGAGAAAGAAACAGAGAGAGAGAGAGACAGACAGACAGACAGAGACAGAGACAGAGAGACAGAGACGGGGGAGAGAGAGAGAGAGAGACATACAGAGAGACAGAGACAGAGACAGACAGAGAGACAGAGACAGGGGGGAGAGAGAGAGAGAGAGAGAGAGAGAGAGAGAGAGAGAGAGAGAGAGAGAGAGAGAGAGAGAATATGATTCATCCTTATTCCAGTTAGACCATATAAAAAATAATTAAGGAAAATCAGAAGGAGAAGAGACAGCTGTAATGGGGTTGGGTAGGATGAGGGAAGTGGAGGCACAGTTGCTTATTGGCACCAAGACTTTTTGGCTTTACTATTGCTGTAGGTAGCAACCACTTGGAATCCTCCCAGCATCAAACCTAGACCCTATCAGATACCAATGCCACTCCAACTGAGGTCATATTATTACTGCTGGGACCATTTTATTACAGAGGACCCTCTTACAAAAGAATCCCCACCCCCAGACCTAAGACCATCTTTTGATATTTTGGAAGTCTATATTAAATGAGCCCTTGGACTAGTCATATGAAGGTTGATTTTTATCTTCCTTATTATTTGGAAGAAAAAAAAGTATAAGCCCCTGAGGTTAAGTGACTTGCCCAAAGCCACAGAGAGTTGTCTTTTTCAGTGAAGACTAAGGTGTATGAGAGATGTCCACAAAAAGGAGACTAAATATCCTGCTGGATAAAGTGGATAGACTTTTCTTTTCCTATAGAATTACAGTGAAGAGGATTTAAATCAGGAGTTTGATACATTTTAATTGAGAGATTAATTCTGAGCTTCTTGGGTAATGGCTGAACTAAGCTTCTTGGGTAATAGCTTATAGTAAGACTATGCCCAGGAGTCATGATTAGTGTGTCCAGTGAAGGACCATAGAGACACCACTTGGTAAAGCCCAGGTTATCTAAAATCTTTCTTACCACTTTACTGGAGGGAATCAACTGCACAGGAATGACATTTGGAAAGTACAATAAATTGGGGAGTATTAAAAATGTTAGTTTGGCTCGAGGGGATAAGCTCTTTCCTGACTTGCTCTGTGACTTTGAGAATTCACTCTTCTCTTTGCCTTGAATTCCTTTCTGTAAAATAAAGACCAAGGGGCTAATCTCTCACAAGTTCTTAGGTGACCTGAGAGTAAATAAAGTGATCATTTAAAACTTTCTAGAAAGTGCTATTTAAATGTTGAAAAAAAAACACCTGAGATTAGTCAGGAAAGGTTAAAAAGGAGCCAAACAACTTTAAAACTAAAGCAAGGCAACCATTTCAGAAAGCAATTTGGAATTATGCAAATAAAGTGAGTAAAATATTCATACCTTAGAAATGACAAATGTGACAAATACAGAGAGGTATGGAAATTTCTCCATGAGCTGATGCAGAGGGAAGTAGGCAAAGTAATGACTGTAATGATGGGAATGAAAATGGAAAGAACAACTCCAAAACAATTAAAAATGTTGAAAAATTATAAAAAAAAACCCCAAAACCCTAGCACAACCCTGAAGAAGAGGGCATGGAATATTGCATGTGTGGTCACACTTCCTTTTATTCTGCTTCATAGATTTTGCAGTTTTTTACAAATTGAAGGTTTATGGCAATCCTGGGTCAAGCAAGTCTATCGGCACCATTTTTCCAACCACATGTGCTTACATGGTGTCCCTGCATCACAATTTGGTAATTCTAGCAATATTTCAGACTTTTTCATTATTATCTATTATGGCGGACTGTGATCAGTGATCTTTGAATAACCCTACAATGGCTTCTAAGTATTCCAGTGAAAGGGGGTGTCAGTTAATGATATGCCAAACTTCATTGTTGTCTTATTTTGACAAATTGCCATGCCCACCCCAACCTTTAGCACAACCACCCTGATCAGACAACAGCCACCAACGTCAAGGCAAGACCCTCCACCAGCGAAAAAGATTATGACTAGCTGAAGGTTCAGATGATGATTAGCCTTTTTAGTAATAAAGTATTTTTTAATTAAGGGATATACATTTTTTAGACATAGTACTATTGTACACTTAATAGACTATAATGTAGTATAAATATAACTTTTATATGCACTGGGAAACCAAAAATTTGTGTGACTCACTTTGTTATGATATTTATTTTATTATGGTGGTCTGGAACTGAACCCACAATATCTCCAAGGTATGCCTGTATGTCAGTTTTTTTTTTAGATATGTTAACCACTTATGCTATCATTTTTCTTTTATTCTTTTTCTTAAATTTTTTTTATTATTTTATAGAATGGCCTCTGGGTGGGGGGTCAGGAAATACACAGGGAGAAATTTAGTTGATGTAAAAACAAAAAGATAGCAATAAACATCATTTTTAAAAACCACTAAAGCAGGAAGTCACTGAAATGGAAATTTGAAAATTTAAGCTGTTCAAGTGAAGACGAATAATAAAAAACGGTACATCACAGAAAGAAAAAAGAGGGATAATAGGAAGAGTACTTAGGGAGAATTCATCCCAAGTTAAACTTCAATTTGCAAAATGTCTGGGGAAGGGGGAAACAATGTGTTCTCTAAGCAGCAAACACAGTTCAGGGAAATTGAAGCCCCATGACTTTCAACTGCTTGGATTTATGCACTAATTTGAGTCAGGGCAGTTAGGTGGTATGATGGTTAGAGCCCTGGGCTTGCAATCAGTGCCACTCATTTTCTTGAGTTCAAATCTGGCCTCAGACACTAGCTGTGACCCTGGGCAAGTCACTTAACCCTGTTTGCCTCAGTTTCCTTATTTGTAAAATGAGCTGGAAAAGGAAATGACAAACCACTCCAGTATCTTTGCCAAGAAAACCTCAAATGGGGTCATAAAGTATGAGATATGACTGAACAATAACAAATCTGAGTCCAAGAGTCCAATCCCAGCTGTATCTGAATCTGCTTCATCTAGAAGCCATATTGTAGCCACTTTAGAACATTACTTGTGAACAGACTGGTTTCCTCACCTCTCTTGACCAGCTTTGCCTAATGTCACACTCTTCTACTTTTGGTCATTCTTACTATTCACTTTTTCTAATTTTATTCCCAAATCACTGAACATGGTTGAAGAAAGTAGTTAAAACAAGTTGACCAGGCTACAAATTCACTTTGTGTTCTCTTCCTTCCTTCCTTCCTTCCTTCCTTCCTTCCTTCCTTCCTTCCTCCCTTCCTTCCTTCCTCTTCCTTCCTTCCTTCCTTCCTTCCTCCTTCTTTCTTCCTTCCTTCCTTCTTTCTTTCTTTTCTTTCTTTCTTTCTTTCTTTCTTTCTTTCTTTCTTTCTTCTGATGTGTCTTTCTTTCTTTCTCTCTCTCTTTCTTTCTTTCTCTCTCTCTCCCTTTGTCTCTCTATCTCTATCTCTGTCTCTCTCTGTTTCTATCTCTGTCTTTGTCTCTGTCTCTTTCTCTGTCTTTCTGTCTGTCTCTGTCTCTGTGTCTCTGCCTTTGTCCCTGTGTCTCCATCTCTGTCTCTCTCTCATTGCTTGAGAAGTAACTAGGATTCAGCAACACCTACTATCTTGCCGTTCACGTGACACTTCACCTCTGACTTTTTACTGGATATCTCTCATGTCTGGAACGATCTCTGTCCTTTACTGTGACTTCTGGCTTCCCTCAAGATTCAGCTCAAATCCTACCTCCTGAAGGAGGCTTTCCCATTCTCCCCTAGTGCTAGTGTTTCTTTTTGCTGTTATTATCCATCCACCGTTGCATCCAGGGCCATCTCCAGTTGTCCTGATCTAGATCTCACCACTGGACCCAGAGGGCTGCAGAGGAGAAAGTGAGGCTGGTGACTTTGCACAGCCCCGCTTTGCTTAAATCCCATTCACTTGTAAATCATGGCATCACCTCCAAGATGTCATGGTCCTTTTCAAGAACAAAGGACAAACGACAGCAGCAACTTTCCATGTACTTGTATATATCTTGTATGTACGTAATCATTTACATATTGTCTCCCCTGTTAGAGTGTGAGCTCCTTGAACGCAAGGATCATGGTTTTGTTTTTCTGTGCATCCCCAGTGTTTTAGCATGGTGCTTGGCAAATAGTAAGTGCAAAATAAATGCATCTTCATTGCCTGACTGACTGCAGTGGAAAGAACACTGGCTTTGAAATCGGAAGGGCTAGGTTTGAATCTTGCTCCTACTACCATCTGGGGGACCTTGGGTGAAGTACTTTCACTCCACGGGCCTCAGTTTCCTTATCTGTAAAAATGAATGGGTTGGACTAGAATATAAACTCTATTTCCCCTTCCTGCTCTATATCCAATCCTAGGATCCTCTGCCTTCCAATATTTCAGGGCTTCATGACATCTTTCCACAAGGTTTCATCAAAATACACTGTCTGCTTCTTAAACCCTTGTGTATTTGTGGGGTCTAGATTTTCCTACCCTTTGTGTTGGTCACCATCTGCCACTTACTAAAATTCCCACCATGGTTCTGTTTTCCAGCTTTGTGAAACTCATGATTGAGATCAGGGGAAAATATTTGTGTCTAATACTTAGAGGAGTAAGTCTGTTGGGTTATTGCTTTCTACCATAATTACATGAGGGGTTCTCTTCTAATTGTTACAGCTACCTATTCTGCATTAATTTATAGCCATGACAGCTTCTCCAAAGTGGCTGTGGAATGGATTTGCACAGAAATTCTTAGCCTTTGGGGTGGTATGGACCTTTTGGCAGCCTGGTAAAGCCTATGGACCCCTTCTCAGAATAAGCTTTTTTTTTTTTTTACAATTAATTTATTTTGATTTATCAACAATCACTTCCATAAGCTTTTGAGTTTTAAATTTTTCTCCCCCTCCCTCCCCACCTCCTTCCCCAAGATGATGTACAATCTGATATAGGCTATACATATACATTCCTATTAAACATATTTCTACATTAGTGACGTTGTAAGGAAGAATTAGAACCAATAGGAGGAGCCATCAGAAAGAGGAAACAAAACACAACAGAAGAAAAGAAATAGCAAATAGTATGCTTCAATCTGCATTCTAACACCATAGGTCTTTCTTTGGATGTGGATAGCATTTGAGGCCTTTGGAGATGTCTTAGATCCTTGTATTGCTGAGAAGGGTTAAGTCTATCAATATTAGTCATTGCACAACACGCCTGTTACTGTGTACAATGTTCTCCTGGTTCTGCTCACTTCACTCAGCATCAGACCATACAAGTCTTTCCAGGTTTTTCAGAATAAAATTATTATCGAATATAATTGAAGGAACTGGTAAATTGTAGTCAGATGTTACTGAAAATAATAGCGTCACTTTCCCTAACCTTTTGTGGACCCCAGGTTAGCATCTGCCAACTTGCAACTGAGAAAGGACCCTACTCTATTCCAATCAGTATTAATCAATTTGATATGATGGGTGTAGTGATTATAAATTCTCTATATTTGGCCCCAGAGCTGTGAGATTCAGATGGTAAAATCACTTGCATAATCATAGGAAGCTAGCTAGAGGCCCTCTATCCTTGTTTTTTCTTGTCATGGTGACCAACGTCAGTGTGACGGAGGTGACTCAACTATGTGGAAAGTCCCCCACATCTATTTCTGTACCTCCAGCCCATTCTCTGTCATCCAGGTTAGCTATGCTCTTCTCTTCTTGAGAGAATGCCACCATTTATTTGGTTAAGTACACACTGAAGATGACTGGAACAATGCCTTTTGCACATCTTATTTTTCATTCTAGACTTCTAAAAAGGTCTCCAACTAATCTAGTCTCTGTTGCACATATCTCCTGCTGCTCCTGAGAGAAATCTAAAAGACAGAGAAGCAGTCTCTCAGAGTGCAGGGCACACTCCTGTGTGAACAGCTGTCACATTTTATTAAGAAGTGCTGTGTGAAGAGATTAGATTGTGATTGCTGGGTTCTCTCACAGCAAAATGATATAATGGGCTCCTGCAGCTGAGAGGCTGACCTCTTCAAAGGCTGGCCAGATGCACGCTGTCTCCACTGCTATTTGAGAAGAAGACAATGGCCTGGCTCAGCTGGACACTATGTTAGACCAGTTAGTAAGGTAGGAACATAAGGTTGCCTGGGAGTAGGATGAGATGGCTGTGGTCTTGCTGCATGAATAATCAAGCCAGCTTGAGGAGAGCTATCACTCACTAAATCCCATGCATTGCCTCTTCCTCTGCAGTACGTTGGAACTAGGAAGCAGTACTCTTCCACCTCTTACTCTTTCTTAGCTATATGATCATGCACTCAAACTCTCTGAACCTCAATTTTACCATCTTGTGAAATGGGATAATACATGACTCGCAGGATTGCTGTAAGGCTCAAATGAGATAATGCATGTGAAATGCTGTGCAAATGTTGAAATACTATATAAATGTCAGCTATTATCATTACAAGAAAGAGAACTGTCTTTCTGTGAATTCTTATATAGCTTTACATATGTATGACTGACTAGAAGAGTGTCTGTGAATGTCTAAGACTGTCTTAGACAGATATTGAATAGACCATTCATTGGATCAGCCAACAATAGGGAATTGGTTGAATAAATTGTGGTACCTTAATGTAATAGAATGTGAAAACACAATTAAGACTGACAAGTAAGAGTATAAAGGGGCCTAAGGCAACCTCTATGAAATAATGGAAAAAAAAGGAAAAATCAAAACCAAAAGAACAAATTATCTCCTAACTATGGCTATTGATGAGGAGAAGTGAAGGACAATGAATGGCTAAGGAATCCTGATTAAAAAAAAAAACTTAGAGGGAGTGACTGCAAAATTCTTATGACATTTTATGTGTTGAAATTAATTTGTTTCAATAAGTGAATGAAAAGTGAAAATTACTTACTGAAAGCACTGTGTTAAGTACCGGGAATACAAAAAGTAAAGCAATTAGCTCCTTTTCTCAGAGCTCATATTATATTAGGGGAATGCAATACTTTAAGGATGCTTCAGCTGCCACTCAGATAGAAAGACCCATGATCCTTAGGGTGCAATGACAAGGACAAGGTCAATATACTGTACATCTCTTAGTATCATTTCCATCAATAAAATCTTATAGCTTTCTGATGTTGAACCATTTGACAATGTCAAGGACTTTCATACTGAGATCTTTATTTTCTGGGTCTTCAGTAGCTGTGGTAGCCCCTGTAGAGTTAGTGTCCAGGTTGCATACCCACAAGCTTTGCTCCTCTGGATGATGGCTCAGGGTACAGGCTGGAAGGTGAGGGAGTGATAGAGGAGGGGTAGAGATGGGAAGAAGTGGGTGCTGCTATTCTCAGGGTTCTTGGACTTTGAAAATGTTTAATTAATTTAAATGTAAATAGTCACAAAGCATTTTAACCAGTTGCATTGAAAATTTACCTGAACAATCATTGAGGTGTCTTTATTCATGTAGATAGGATTTAGTTAGGCAATACTCAAATACAGGAAAACTTCCCCAAACCTTTTTAATTACAGTGCCATCCCTCTCTTAATTATTTCCTACTTATCCTGCATATAACTTGCTTTGTATATATTTGTTTACATGTTGTCTCCCCCATTAGATTATAAGCTTCTTGAGGGCAAGGGCTGTCTTTTGCCTCTTTTTGCATCCCCAGTGCTTAGCACAGTGCCTGGCACGTGGTAGATGCTTAATAAATGTTTATTGATTGATTGATATACTTTAAGATTTTTTTTCTTCTTCTTGACTATTGCCTTGGAGAAGAATAGGTGCTAGGATTTATGCCTCAGTGGGCTAATATCAACAATAGAAAGGCAGTGTGCTGTAGTGGTTGGAGCCCTGGACTTGGAGGAGTCAGAAAGATCTGGTGTAGTAGAATTTACTTTGGCGAGGGTTCCTGCCATAAGGGTTGGGCTAAATTTTTTCCTAATTTTTTTCTCCCTAAATCAAGTCACGGAGACTTGATTGATCCAGGAGATTAGAGCTTGACCCTTTACATAGCTACCCTGTCACCTAGGGCATAAAAAGTCCAACCCATGAAGAGTCATTGATCTTCAGACTTGAAGGATGTCTCCTTTCTCAGCACACTCTACTGACCTGAGGATTACTATAGTCAATTTATAGTCAATAAAAATTTATAAAGCTCCTCCTATATGCCAGGCATTGTGCTAATCTCTGGGGACACAAATACAAAAAAGAAAAATAATCCTTGCCCTCAAGGAGCTTACAGTCTCATGAAAGAAGACAACAAACAAAAGAAAGATGGAAAACTGGGGTTGGGGGGCTGGGGAGGAGGAGTGGGGAATTCAAAGAAGTCTAAAATGAATTCAGCTGGGTGGGAAATGAGGACGGAAATGGAGAGACAATATATGGAGACAAAGGGGACTGGAATTATCTGAACTAGGACTAGAAACTAGTAGAATATCCTTTCCATGCTATGACTGAGTATATTTCCTTCTGCTAACTTCCCTATGAGTGTCTCATTTCATTCCAGTCCTAAACCTGAACTGCTGAACCAGCTTGAGTTAGGCC